>NW_027466453.1:2317500-2917500 GCF_050575085.1 Anarhichas minor
CTTATCAGTGGAGTACCTCAAGGTTGGGTCCTTTATTTTATTGTTTGTAGCTCACCAAGCTCTTGTGATATTTGTAACCTGTCATCTTCCATTACAGATCCCACAAATGTGATTATTAATGTGTCAGTTCAGAAACGTTCTCTTATCCAATGTGTTGGCAGGTGAATGGACGAGAGGTGGGCCAGGATGCCAGGGTGCTGCAGGAGGAGCTGCAAGCAGCCAGCGGAAGCGTAGTTCTGAAGATCCTGCCCAGCTATCATGAAGCCATACAGCCAGGACAGGTGACAGATTACTACACACAGAGTGGACACACATGGTCATAGTAACAGACATAAGGTTTCTGGTGACTGGATTCTGAAATGGCCAGATATAATATTAGTTAAATAGCATACATTTACAAATGCACCATTGAAGACATATAGGTCTGTATCTTCAGATGTCACAAGAACAGATGCTTCGGTACCAAGTTGAAGCCAAAATACTCAAAACGCATGGCTTAAGACTAACAACAACGCACCCTATTTTTTCCCTGACAATGCTACATTGTGGACAACAAATCTGTGTTGAAATTGGCAGGAGAGCAGTTAACGTTAGCTGTTAGCAGCTGGTGGACAGCACAGTCCTGCTTGGCTAAATAACAGAGCTGACAGCTAATGTTAACAGAGGTTACGTTGAGTTACATTATGACACATTCAAGCTCTATTCAGTAAAAATTAGTATTGAGTGAAAGTTAATTCTAATATTATCGTGATTTGTTCAATGTAATCGTGTAAAATTTAGTTTTTGGTGAGAAACTAAAATAAATCTAGTTGACTGAAGGAGATGTTTTCACACCTATAACATAGATTTAGAAAGGGAAATATGACCTGTTGAACTTCCTAACACCAGTTCTAAGCAAATATTGCTTAGAATTACGTAATTAAAACTACAGTAGTTCTAATTACGTAATTGGAATGTAATTAGAACTACTAATGCCAATAATCAAAGCAAATATTTTGATTAAAATACGATCAATAACAAAACATTTGCAGAATGCAAACAGAATCATGGAATTACACTGGTATTGTATGGACTACTACATCTCTGGTATCTGTTTTTCCAGCTGTTCTTTAAGTGTCACTATGACTACGACCCGGCCAACGACAACCTGATTCCTTGTAAGGAGGCGGGCTTAAGGTTTGAGACAGGAGACATCCTGCAGATAGTCAACCAGGATGACGTCAACTGGTGGCAGGTGGAGTACAAAAACACTTTTATGGGTTCTGTTGATTCTACAGTAGACAGAGAGCTGTTCATATTCATATTTTCTTTAGATTAAGATGTAATAAAACCCCAGGAACTTTAGGGTTGTGAATATATTTGTAAGTGTGCGCGCATGTGTATATGTGTTATACAGGCCCGTCATGTGGAGGGTGGCAGCGCGGGGCTGATCCCCAGTCAGATGCTGGAGGAGAAGAGGAAAGCGTTTGTCAAGAGAGATGTGGAACTGGCACCAGCAGGTAACTGGAAGGAAAGAATAATAAGAACAAAGAAACAATACTGATGTTAGTGCTGGGCGGTATGACCAAAAAATTGTATCGCAGTATTTTTTAAGATTCTGGCGGTTTCACGATATATCACGGTATTTTTTTTTTTCCTTGACTGTGTTTTTATATAGGTTTATAGTGGCTTACGCTACTGTCAGGAGTACATAGAATATAAAAACATTTTAATGTCATCATGTATAAAGTATAATGTTGGGATAGCAGTTTGGCTTAAGTATTGTCGCCCCGGTAAGACATACCTTGAATCCAGTGTTTAAATCATTGCTCTGAGCCCGTCTTTCTCGACTGTCTGTAGCGGGACCATGTCCTTGCATAGCTGGATCGTTATTGCGTTCGTAATGTCGCTCCACCGCTTGCTTTTCTTGTCATATGCTGCCTCGAGCAAATGCCTCTTCAAGCGATGTGTGACCCTTTAGCTTCACTGTTTCACTCGCGCTAACGTTACTGTTTGACGGCCTTGAATCCGACAACCATCATCACACTCTTGGTATTCCAACACATGTTTTCTGCTGAGGTGATGGAGTAAGATGCTCGTGTTACCACCAGCGGCAACAGTGGCTCGACAAACTTTGCAATATATAGTCTTTTGGTCTATGTCGGATTTTTTTTAACCAAAACACTTCCAAACAGCAGACCCAGCTCCTGTCTTTGTCTGTCTGTTTGTTCATCCTGCATCGCTCTGCACCCCAGCTGTAAACAGACTCTTGTGCTAGCTGGCTAGCTAGCGAGCTGTACCCAGCATGTCGTTCGGAGGTGTAATTTTATAAATGTACAATTATTGGTGTTACAAATTGTTTCTGTGTCACAAACTGTTGTCGTGGTGTTTTGCCCTGTTAAAGAGCGTTAGTTGTGGGTTATCAATTGTTGTGTTATAAAGTTATAACCATGATTAGGGGTCAGTCTCAATACACTCCAGACAACTAGCTCCGACCGCAGCGCCCTCAGCGGCGAACACTATATTTTGCTGCCTGTTGAAGAGTGACAGCAGTCGTTTCGGCTGTGCACCGGTATGGCGGTGTGTTAAAAATGTATATCATACCGGAAATCAAAACCAGTATACCGCCCAGCACTAACTGATGGTCAATAAAATAATAATTATTTACGAAGAAAGTGATACATGAAACTCCCTTAACAGCTTTAAGTGTGATTAAGGCAAATGTAGTCTAAATTCACCGTTTTGAATCAAAAATATATCATCCACGTGAATCGTGTAGATCCGTAGAGTTTTTTTTGGGGGGGGGGGGGGTCAACCGGCCAGCCAGCGTTTCTCAGATTGGAGGGAGACAAGGAGAAAAGGTGATGTCGTGATCTTCGCAATAGAGCATCTTTGATGTGACATGTCTTGGCCAATCAGCGTTCAGATGTCTACAGGTGTCTTCATTTCCCTCCGTTACAGTTTAAGTTACGTCATGTTCTGTTACCGTTCAGACTTGCTGGGTTAAGTTAACGTCCACTGCATGCGAAACTTTGTCGACTGTTAACGTTCGTCATTATCGCGATTTAGGAGGAAAAAAACGTAACGTTATGAAACATGCAACCCCCCGTGTTCCGGTTCAGTTCACGCGGTCACTCATTATCTTTAAACCCGAACACGGCGCATCTGCTGGCAGGTTGTTTTTTTTAACTCAAAGTAGAATGAGGCGATTTCGTGGTCATAATAATGTTTAAGATAACGAAAAGTGAGGCCCAGATACTGATGAGATGATGAGGTCAAAGAGCTTCAGGAAGAGGAGGCTGGTTGTGTAGCGCAGCTTGACGCAGGGCTGAGATGTGAGTGGAGCTGGGCCTGGATAAAGGTGGAGGTGGGCCTGGATAAAGGTGGACAGATGTGAAGGGAGAGCAGTACAGCTTCCTGCTGTCACAGTGTTTTAAATACATTGATAAGGCAGGGTATGCTAAATGCAGCCTCTGCTCCAAGGAGATGAACTACAGCAACAAGGGCTCACGTGTCCTCTCATCACACTGTTCACACTGTTCACTGTAATGACCACAGCCAGTGTACCAACAGTCCCACGTTGCTCTCAAGAACCCTGAAGTAATGAGAGGGTTAAGGTGCCTGTACCGGGTTATGACGTGCAACTGAGCAGACGTGTGGAGCAAGGCTCCGGCGAAATGAATATATTTTACTAACTAAATCGAGCTACCTGTGACCTAAAATACTTTTTTTAAGGTACATTTCACGCGATGTCGAAAAACCGAGGGAAAGGCCGACCTCCTAAAGTCGACAAAAAGACAGACTTTGAGACTCTACCTGAGGAAGACACGGAAGAGGTAACTAGCGATATGCTAACTCATGAGGAGACCAGCAGCAATGAGAGCCAGATTCTATCGGCCATACAGTCCATGAGGAACGATTTTTCCGCTAAACTACATGAAGTCATTTCCTCCAACCGAGAGATAAAATAAGCTGTAGGGGCATTTTCTGAAAGACTCTAAGAAGCAGAAACTCGCATTTGCACTGCGGAAGACCAGATCACTTCGCTAACAAAGCAAGCCGACACCGCGTGGAAAAGAGTCCACAAACTCACCTCACAGATGGAAGAGATGGAAAACCTACAACGTCGCTCCAATCTAAGACTGGTTGGATTACCAGAGGGAGCGGAGAGCGGAGATGCACGTACATTCTTAACGGCATGGCTGCACAAGGCTCTTAACCTAGATGCAGAAGAAGAACCGGTAATCGTCGAGCAAGCCTACAGGCTAGGGAGAATACCACTGCAGACCCAGGATCAGCAGGGTCCAGACAGAATACGACCACGGATTCTCCTGGTGAAATTCCTGACCTACCGAGACAGAGACCGAGTTATGAAAGCAGCACGTCTGAAAGATGAAATCAAAGTTGACGGTGGCCGTGTCATGTTCTTCCCGGACTTTTCATCTGAGGTCCAAAGACAGAGGAAACTTTTTGACGGAGCGAAACAGAGCCTGCGCCAAATGCATATGGTGTATGGATTTTTGTTCCCAGCAAAACTGCGAATTCTACACGATAAAACCTGGCACCACTTCACCTCACCAGCCCAAGCTGAAGAATTCATCCGGAAGATTAAGAAGGGGAACAACAGCGATCGTGATACATAGCAGGGACCATCACCTGAAGAGTAATGAATATCAGAGAACTTTGGCTGAATGGTGAGGTGGTCTATTCACCGTTGAATTCTGAGAGTCTGTTGTGGTAAGCTTGAACTGATGGCGAGTTAAGATTATTATTGGCATAGGCCAGGTACAGACTTGGACTAGGCTGTCCATTCTTAATTATATTAAGGTCACAAACGAATATTGCTCCATCCGTATTGACATGCATTTCGTCCAGACTTGTATATATTTTTTATTTATTTTTTATTAACTTCTCAAGATCTGGTTGCTATATTGCTCCTCTAAAGGATCAGGGCTCAGTCTAACCGGGATCCGGTCGACGGGATGGAGGGGAGATGTGTGTGTTTATCCGCACAGGGTGTAGGCTAGGCCTACTGTTGTTGCCTCAGTTGGGAGAGGCCCTTGTTATTATTTGTTCCGTATGTTTGTTTGTTTATTTTGAAGGCACACTATTCACTTTATCACATGGCATGGTTAAAAAGTTGGGTGCAGGTGAGCTTACTTTGCTGACTTCATCATGAGTGGTGACACTAAAATAAATATTATTTCATGGAATGTTAGGGGTCTTAGGAAGATAGTTAAATTAAAACAAGTAATGTCGAGACTGAAACAGCTAAAAACACAGAGCTTTTATTCAAGAAACCCATTTGCTTTCCAGTGAGTACATCCCCTTGAAAAGGAGGTGGTCAGGTCATATCTGCCTCATTCTCCTCCCATGCAAGAGGGGTAGCAATACTTATTCACTCATCTGTTCCATTAAGAGTTTACAATACCATACAAGACACAGCAGGCAGATTTGTTATCGTCCAGGGCTCTTTACTAAATCAAGATATTAATTTAGTATGTCTATATGGTCCTAACAACGATGATACACAGTTTTATAGTAACCTGTTCCTAACTTTATCAACATTGCATGGCCACATTTGTATGGCAGGGGACTTTAATTGTACTCTTAATCCAACACTGGATAAATGATCAGGTGTGGACACCTCACATACGCAAAGTAGGAAAGTAATACAAAACTTTATGTGCAAGTTAAATCTTTGTGATATCTGGAGACATAAGAACCCTTCCAGACGGGAATATTCATGCCACTCTGTTACACATAATTCTTACTCCCGCATAGACTACTTCCTCATTTCTAAGTCTATGATACCTAATGTGAATGACTCATTGTATAAAAGTATTGTCATTTCAGATCATGCTTTACTTCTACTCAATTACACTGTCAAAGCAGCTAATAAGGGTCCCACTATATGGCGATTGAGCCCACGATGGTTACATGATAACGAGTTTTTCAAATTTGTTGGAACTAATATTGATGTCTATTTCGAAGTCAATACTACTCAAACATCAGCGTCTACAAGATGGGAGGCATTCAAGGCCTACATACGAGGCCAAATGATCAGCTATACAAGCAGCATATCAAATAAACAGCACCTAAAATTAATGGGGTTAGAAAAAGATATTAAAGAATATGAGACAGAAATTAACCTTAATGATACAAATGAGACTAGACAGAGACTGGCCATTCTTAGAGCACAGTATAATGAACTATCCACAAATAAAGCACTAAATAGCATAATGAAACTGAAACAGACATTCTACGATCAAGGAGAAAGGGCAGGGAAACTTCTGGCCTGGCGTTTAAAGTCAATGCAGAACGAAAGATCAATTTTAAAAATTGAGTCGGAGAAAGGGACGACAATTACTAACCCACAAGAAATAAATGGCACTTTCCAGACATTTTATTCTAAATTGTACACGTCAGAAAGTCCAGCCACATCTCGCACACTCCACAGCTTCCTAGGTCAGATAGAAATACCGTTCCTTGGTGAGGGCGCAAAACAGGAACTCAACTCCCCAATTGCAATATCTGAGTTGTCAGAGGCCATAGACAGAATGAAAGGAGGGAAAGCTCCAGGACCCGACGGTGTTCCTATTGAAATCTACAAAAAATTCAAGGACAGGCTATTGGTTCCTTTACTGAATGTGTTTGAAGAATCACTTGAAAATGATGAGCTGCCTCTTTGCGGAACGCACTTATAACCTTAATATTAAAGCCAGGTAAGCCCTCCACAAAGTGTGAATCCTACCGCCCCATTTCCTTAATCAATAATGATGTGAAAATAATAGCAAAACTGCTTGCCAGAAGGTTGGAGAAACATGTGCCATCTATTGTGGCCTTAGATCAAAATGGATTTATTAAAGGAAGAAAGGGCTCTCACAACATTCGTAGACTGATGAACATTATACATGCCAAGAAAGAAATACCGGATGTGGCTGTGATAGGACTTGATGCGGAAAAGGCCTTTGATAGGGTCGAGCATAAATGCCTATTTGAAGTGCTTAACCGTTTTGGAATAGGCAACTACTTCCTTAGTTGGATCAAACTCTTATATCATGACTCAAGTGCTTCAGTAATTACCAGTTGGTAATATAGTTATACCATATAGTTATATGGTATCAAAACAGCTTTCTCTTTGTAGAGGTACAAGACAAGGGTGTCCCTTGTCTCCTCTTCTTTTTGTCCTGGCCATTGAACCTCTAGCAATTGCAATTAGAGGCAATAGTGAGATAACTGGTATCACAATTAATGATATCGAGAATAAAATAGGACTATTTGCTGATGATATAGTGCTCTTTCTGACAGACTTGAAACAATCTATACCTTCTTTATTAAGTTGAATAGGAACATATGGTAGTTTCTCAGGTTATAAGGTTAATGCATCTAAGTCTACAATCCTATTTTTGAAAAAATCTGAGAGATTAACTCCACCACTAAATACTCCATTTAGGAACATTGTGGACAGCTTCACATACCTCGGTGTTAAAATCACGCCTACAATAGAATCCATGGTACCTACTAACTATAACCCTGTGACTGAGTCAGTAGTTGAATCTATTAATAGATGGAAATCTTTGCCAATTTCCATGATTGGGCGTATTAATATTCTGAAGATGAATATTCTTCCTAAATTCCTGTACCTTTTTCAAAACATCCCACTTGCTCCTCCTAATTTCTTTACTAAAATGAAACAGCTTTTTTGTAATTACATTTGGAACGATAGACGCTCAAGACTGCGCATGACCCTGTTATACTTACCATATGACAGAGGTGGGTTAAAACTCCCTTACCTCCAGGGATACTATTGGGCTGCCCAACTACGAGCAGCCTCATATTGGTTTGAACACCAGTCAACGCTGCACTGGATAAGGATGGAGGAAACCACAACTTCCAAAATCCCCTTATATCTCTACCTCTATTCAGCAAACTTAACCACTTTGAAGAAACGCACTGCAAACCCCTTTGTTAAAAATACGCTGACAGTATGGCATGAGGTGTTAAGTTATCTTGGGGAAAAAACTCCTCTATCCCAATACTCACCTATTTGAGGGAACAGAAACTTTACGCCAGGTACTAACGACTCTGGTTTTAAGTTATGGGCAGACAGAGGTATCGGAAAGATTTCAGATTTATATGATTGTGATACTCTTACTCTTTTAAGTTTTAATGAGACCAAGCAAAGGTTTAGCATAGCTACAAACCATTTTTTCAAGTATCTCCAGATAAGAAGCTTCATAACAAAGATACAGAACTCTGTAAATCTCCCCTCTCTAAATTCTTTCGAAAAGATAGCTTTAAACCATTATGGATCAGCTGGACTGATCTCAAAGTTTTATCAGACCATCATAGCTGCAGCAAAAGAATCCTCCGATGACAAAAGGCTAGCATGGTGTTCAGACCTAAATGAAGAAATCACTGTAGAAGAGTGGCAGGACATATGTCTACAGAGTCTACTCCAAACAATAAACTCGAGGTTCAAGCTTCTCCAGTATGAATGGGTGATGAGAACATACATTACTTCAGAGTTACTGCATCGCATGTACCCCAATACACCGGATGCTTGTGTTAAATGTGGTATACATAAAGGTAGCTTATCTCATTGCCTTTGGGAATGCACCCTCATTCAAGATTTCTGGAAAGAGATTATTACAATTGTATCTATTTGTATCAACGAACAACTACCATTATGTCCAAAACTCTGTCTCTTTGGGTGTTTCCCAGTAAACTGTACACTTAACAGTAGCAAAAAGAAGACGGTCATATTTTGTCTTCTTGAAGCTGAACATAAAATTGCAATGGCTTGGAAATCTGTTCACAGGCCGAGCAAATGAAATTGGATAGAGGGACTGATACAGTGCCTTGCCCTAGAGAAACTTACATATGCAGTTAAAGGGAAATATAACATCTTTGCAAAGATTTGGGGCTCATTTATGGAGTTTCTGGAGGGGGAAGATTTTGTTGTAACCATATAGTCTACCGGTTTCCTTTTTGTTTTTTTGTGTTTCCCTTCCCCGTTTTTTTCTTTCTCGTTTTTTTTCTTCTCTGACTGGTCACATTAGGGAATGTGGGAGCATTCTATTTGTGGGGTATAATATGTATCTACCTGTGCATGTACATATGTCACCCTCTACTGTTATTTTTATTTTTTGTTTCTGCTGAGAACGTCCAACAACAATACATGCCATTTTTATCTTTATTTGAAATTTCTCCAAGTGCCTTTTGATGTACCTTGTTTTGTCTTGTTTGTGTATTGTGGAAAAGACAATGAAAAACATTTGTCAAAAAAAGGTTGCCTGTACCTTCATTTCAGCAGGTTGCTAATGCAGAGGTGTGTATAGATTACAGCTATTATTTTACTCTTGATAAGGTACCTTAGCCAGAGTAAATTATCATTTTCATTTAAATAATTTAACTGGATTGAATGCATATTAATTGCAAATAGAAGATAGGCCACAATTCTAACAGCTTTAGAGTAACAGTAGAAGTTAATATGAAGCCGTACAGTAACAGGGTTCAATGAAAACTAATCACTTTATTTTGTACAGGCGATGGTTCTCGCTACTGTTGCATATCTTTGTTTTTATTTGACTAAAACTTTTGAAAATGAGACCTCGGTCTCAATTGATTTTGTCTAAATAAAGGTTAATAATAATATTGATTTAAAAAAAAAAAAAAAAAAAAAAGTTAACTAGACAGCTGTTCAACTAGAGCTGAAATACTGATTAATCACTGAATAATAAATTAGTTTTTTGCTTAAAGTAAATATTGTCCTATCACTTAATTTGATTCTCAGAGTACATCAGAATGCTACATATACATATGAGCTACATAAGCTCATATTTAAAATAAAATTCTCGGAGCACCCTCCCCCAAGGGTTTCGGGCTTGTCACCTTTTTCACCTCTCATGAGTTTGCAGGTATGTCTATTACTGTATACCTACCCTACTACAGTATATTGTGAGAAATATTAAACTAAAAGTATGATATCTAAAGAAGCTTTAGAATATCAAGATGATAGTGGTCTGAAGAGCAGTAATTTCTAAAGACTGGGTTTGGGACCCACAGGTTGGTCGCAGGAGATTTTATTAGGGTTGCCAAATAAACGTGCAGAATTTCTTCCATAGTCCTTTATTTAACATTTATATCTGCAGTAAACCTTTGAGCCACATGAGGGAGCCTGCATGCTAACATTGTTCTGATAATGGTAGTCTACTTATAACACTGAAACTAATACAAAAGGCAAACATTCTGTTGGTTTTACTGATGAGAGTAAAAAGCAAGAGCCTATTTAATCTGCCTTAATGAGTTTTCAATAAAACAAAGTTGTGATTCATCAAACGTATATCTTTTCAAAATGTCTGGTTTACCTATTCAAGATGTCAAAGGGGCTGTGGTCTTCTCACAGTTTATAGATAAAGGTCTATTGTGAATGTCATTTCTAGAAAGTGGCCCTGAGATGTGGGAGTCATGTGCTTCCACTTCTTCTTGGTAATAATAACCACCACCCTTGAAGGGAAAGTTAGATGAGAAGTTTGATACAACTTTCTCGATTGGGTCCAGTAACTTCCTCTCACAGTTCAGCTTCCATTCTCTCTCTCACTCACCTAATCAGCTCATTCAGTGCAGCTGTTAGTCACACCCACCTCATCAGCTCATCACTCTAACCTGCTCACTCCGCGGCCCATACTATTTAGACCCCAGTCTCACACACACTCACTGCCAGATCGTTCTCTGCATTATGCCAGACTTTCCCGCGTTTACCCTCCGACTGTTTTCCTGTTGCCGACCCTGCCTGTTTGGACTTCTCAGCTTTGCCTCTGCCCCGGTAAATCGCCACAGCCTTCTGTCCCCGACCAAGAGAATAGCCTCTGCTTCCTCTGGTTTCTGTCTGCCTTCTCCCCTGACAGCTTGGCGTTCCACCGAGTGGATTTCTCCACGTGAGCTGATCTGAGACTGTTTGCCTGTTGTGTCTTCTGCCTGGAATAAAGCTACTTCAACTATTCTGTGTGTCCGTCGTACTGCTTCTGGGTCCTTACCACACCCGTTACACTTCCTCTCTGGTTATCTTGCAAATCGTCCTAACCAAGAAATAGTTTGGCGCATGAGCCAGTGAATGGGAGGCATGACTGATGACATTCAGCTAATGTTTGACTAACTCTATACCCAATTTATGTGACAGGAAATCTTTGTACTGGTGTTGGAGGGAAGAAGAAGAAGAAAATGATGTATGTGACAACCAAAAATGCAGGTAACAAAGCTTTAAAATGTCCAACATATACTGTTACTGTTACATTTTTCCTCAGTGAAACCTCCTCCTTCTGTCCTTTTTTCTCTCTTTTTTCCAACACTTCGACTTTTCTTGTACATCGTTCTTTTCCTCCACCCTTTCAATCTTCCTCTCTTTCTTCCCCTCTCAGAGTTTGACAGACATGAGATATTGCTCTACGAGGAGGTGGCCAAGGTCCCGCCTTTCAAGAGGAAAACTCTGATTTTGATTGGTGCCCAGGGTGTGGGGCGGCGGAGACTGAAGAACAAGCTTCTACTGAGGGATCCACTACTCTTTGGCACCACCATTCCATGTATGAAATTTAATATATTTAAGTAGTAGTATTACCTGGCTGATAAAGATTTAATCCTTAAGATTTCTGTGGAGCTTAATTAGGAGCAGGAACAAGCTGATGCAGGTGTTTCTGACAGAAAATAATTTCAACAAATTAAAGCTTCTTAATTAAGGGGAGTGGAAATGCATGTGTGTGCATACGTGACTGCCTTGTTGTTTCCAGATACTTCTAGAAAGCCCAAAAAGGAAGATCGCGAGGGTCGGATGTACGCCTTCACCAGCCGCAGCAAGATGGAGACCGACATCAAGAACGGGCGCTTTCTTGAACATGGAGAGTATGACGGCAACCTGTATGGAATCAAGATAGACTCCATACACGAGGTGGTTGAGGCCGGACGTGTCTGCATACTGGACGCCAACCCTCAGGTACGCATATATACCCCCACAAACAACTTACCACCCTGTTTTAACAGGAAAATGCTCCTTACATAATAATAACAAATTTTAAAAAACATTCAAAGCCAGACTCAAACATCCCCAACTCTGCAGCTACACTACAACCACTGACACCACCCTCTTTACAGCTCCGTCAGATCATTGCTCCAGTGTTCCTCTAAAATAATTCAAATCCAGTTCGAATTTTCAAACACCTCGAGTTACTACCCGGTTTAAGTTGTTAGTAAGTAAGTAGTAACGTGTCACTTTTAACAATATTGGATCACTAGTATGGAGATGCAGGTGGATAAATTAATCCACGACTTAATTTACCTTTGATGAATATTCCGTCTGTGCTTCATTGGCTACATTAAAAAGATTGAAAAAATTGTGTCTTTTTGGACACAAAGCAAGTGGCAGACAAGTTCAAACAACTCTCCCACCACCAATCATTTTTTAAATACATCCATCTTGGGGGGGCACATGTTTTCTTTGGCCACTTGGGTGCAGCAGAACACACTGTAAACACAACATGGACATACTATCTGCATATGAAGTTCTTCTAGTGGACTGGTTAGCTAACAGTTGCCTTTTTACACATCTAGCAGTTACAGAGCTATGGAGCTAAATCCAGGTCAAAAGTTTTGATCATTTTGAAAAAATAAAATTAACCTAAAAGGACTCCCCCAGCTATCTTGAAGGAAGCTTCGGAGGGAACCAGCTACTGGTTCAATTAGTCTTTCACCCCTATACCCAGGTCGGACGACCGATTTGCACGTCAGGACCGCTACGGGCCTCCACCAGAGTTTCCTCCTGACATAGGTTGCCGACATAGAGAGACTCCTGACGGCTTTTACTTGAGCCGATCCCCGCCCTGGCGACGCGGTTGGGGCGCACTGAGGACAGTCCGCCCCGATCGACAGTCGCGCCGGGAGCATGGGCCCCGTCCCTCCCCGCAGGGAGAGCGGGCGCAGCGAGCACTTAGTCCACGGCCCCGGGGATAGCGGGAGCGCTGTAAAGCACCCGGACGGAGCCGCAAGCCTTTCCAAGCCGACCTAGAGCCGGTCGCGGCGCACCGCCACGGAGGATATGCGCCCGGCGGGGCGGGGATCGGCTCAAGTAAAAGCCGTCAGGAGTCTGCGGCGATGTCGGCAACACACCCGGCCCATCTTGAAACACGGACCAAGGAGTCTAACGCACTCGTGAATCAGAGGGTGACGCAAACCCCGTGGCGCAATGAAAGTAAGGGCCAGCGTGCCGGGTGAGGTGGGATCCCGACCCTGCGGCGTCGGGCACACCACCGGTCAGTCTCGCCCGCACTGTCGGGGAGGTGGAGCGTGAGTGTGTGCAATAGGATCCGAAAGATGGTGAACTATGTCTGGGCAGGGCGAAGCCAGAGGAAACTCTGGTGGAGGCCCGTAGCGGTCCTGATGTGCAAATCGGTCGTCCGACCTGGGTATAGGGGTGAAAGACTAATCGAACCAGTAGCTGGTTCCCTCCGAAGTTTCTTTCAGGATAGCTGGGGGAGTCTCCCCCCCCCCCCCCCACTGCAATCACGTGAATATGGTGTATAGAAAGTGTTGAATCATAATTCTCGCGGTGCCTACGTTACCTGAAGGCAACGTGGTTGAGGAAGTCCTCAGCCTTCTTTGTTATGCTGTCACTCATGATGACACGCCCCTCTCGGTTGATGCCACGCCCCCCACATTAGATCAGGGTCAAAAGTCTGAACTGAAGAAAAAAAACGATCTGAAAGTGAAAGAAATATTTTAAACTGAAAAAAATATATAAAATGAAAAAGAAAAAAGTATTCCAAAAAATTCCAGAACTGAATCAAAATTATATTCAACCCAAAATAATTTTCATTCACTTATTTGTATTTTGAATACATTGCTGTATTTTTCAATGTTCAAGACCACAACTTGAACTTTCAGGTTCAAATTTTTTTTTCAAATGAACAAATCTTTTGACCTGGATTTAGCTCCATACAGAGCGCCATTAACATTCAGTCATTTAGCTTTTCTGTTCACCTGGCAAATCTAAGTCCATTATTCACTCTCTTTGAGCTTTGTTTGTGATCTTTACCAACTCCTGAGGGAAGTACCTGCCTCTGTTGCTGCTAAATGCTCCGCTAGGTTCAACCAGCTAATCTCAAACTGTCTATTTGCCGTTTTGTGCTGAGCAGCGAGCGCACAGAGCTTTCTTTGAGGTTTTTCACTGAAGCAGCTGCCTGCTGTGGGCGAAAATGAGAGGGACCATTAAAGTGGCCATAAAACCAAAACTTTTGACTCAAAAAGGTTAAATGCTGGGGGTGCTGAGGGGAACTGCTGTGTTGGTTGATCATTCTTTGTGGGTTCTTCACAACAAGTGACTCCATTCACATAACACAAAGTCATGTGACCTATTTGAAGAGCAGCTTCAAGGAGCCAGAGTTAAATCAGCTTTCTTTTTTTCTTCTAAAGTAAATTCACTATAGTGTTAAACAGTCTAATAAGTATTCACAAACAAATGGGAAGTTAGGTAACTCGTAGTGAGTGTTTTGTATCTATAAATCTGTGCCTGTAATTTACCACTCATATGTCATGATTTGTGCATCAACTTAGCATTTTTCAATGTATATCTGTCTCTATATTAGTGAATCTTCACCTAATTGTGTTGGGAGCATGGGACTCGGACGATGTCACATGACTCTAAAACACAATGCACAAATAAATGAATGTGATTTGCGTCTGTAAATTTGTATCTCTGTCTCTAATTTGCAACTCATATGTGACCATTTGTAAATACAAACAAACTGTTTTATAATACATCGTCAATTTTTTCTTAAACTTCCCTATTTGCATGGCTTAATAACATTCACAATCCTTAAATGCATTTGCAAATCGTCAACCGAGCATTTTTAAATGGATATGCATCTGTGAATCTCAACCTATTTGTGTGGATCATTTTGAGACAGATTTTACCGCGCCATTGTGCGTCACACAAACAGGAAAGACATGCATCTGTAAAGAAATGCAATGGGTATTAAGAAAATTGACTAACTCGCTTAATTAATTTTGAACCCATTTTACTGAAATTTGGTTTGTTATTGATGAGAAATCCCAGAACTTGATGTTGATGATTGGTAATAGTGGTTGATTAGTGAAATTAAATTCACTGGGGGCAGACCAACATCAAGTGTAAATTATTTACATTTTGGAGTTTCTCCAAACACAATGTCACAAATATTGTTGATCTCAAATATTGTATTTTTATCTCATTCTCTCATCATATAGATTTACAGATGCAAATGAGTCTGCATTTATTTTTGCATTGTGTTTTACGACACATGAGTCACATGACATTTTACGTGTCACACATGCCCTGTATTTGTGAATTTTGTGTGAAACCGCAAGTTAAAACACTCGAAGGATCAACACAACTAGGTGGAGATTCACATAGAGACAGTTACAGATACAAATCAGTGTATGTAGTTTTACTAGTTGCGTAACTTCACATTTGTTTGTGAATACTTATGGGACTCTTTAAAAATAATAATTTACATACACTGACTGCCCAGAAAAATGCTATGCTACAGTCCTGCAATATATAGCACCTTTATGAAAATTAAAAATAATTTTGAATTGTTATAGATACAGGGTCGGGGAAATGAGGTGGACAAAATATTAGAAACAGCTGTTATTGTATTGTCGGTACAATGTAATAACTGTCTAGGCTACGGAGTCAGTTGAGTGTCGTGTGCCTGCTCAAGAGAATCTTACATTGTAGAATTACGGAGGACAGAAGCTGATATCTAAAATGTATAAATGACTCTATAAATAAATATGCCATTAAATGTAAAAGTAATATTAAAAATAAATTAAGGGATTCATGATCAAATGTGACATACAGTGACATTTCAATATTATTTTGATTTTTCCCTTTTGTATACAGTTTTTGCAAGAACTTTGTTCCCACAGCCAACTGATCTCTGAATAATAATAATACTTCTCTCTAGTTACCAGGAATCCTGTCAGTGGTCTATAAATTCATGTGTTTGGGTCTTTGTAATATTCGCTATGGCTTACTTGTTTGTGCTGTGGAAATTTCCTCTTTAAGTTATAATAATTATAATATATTTTAAACTAAATCGGGGAATTAATACAAAGAATTTAATTAAGAAGCAAATTAAAACACAAATCAATTTGTCACATTTTATCAATTAATTCCTGCATTTATTTTGAATATTATGTTTGGTACATTTAATGGCATATTCATTTGGTAGTCGAGTTATTTATTTATATATGATTTTTTGCAACTTCCATTCTCTATAGTAGGAGAGTATAACGTTATTCATTCAGTGTCACCAGTTGTTTAAAAACTCAAAGACACAAATTCAAATCAAATGTGTTTGTGTGTTAATGTTGTCTTCTAGTCTCTCAAAGTGCTGAGGACCTCTGAGTTCTTGCCCTATGTGGTGTTCCTTCAGTCTCCAGACTTTGAGGTGCTCAAGGCGATAAACCACTCAGCTGTCGAGGCAGGGGTGGTTACCAAGACACTGACGGTAAGAACCACTTACGGTAGGATCATACTCGTGTTGAGAAAACTCTGGACAGCTGAAGAAGCAGCGTAGAACTCAATAAACTGCAAATACAGTAGTTCAAAGAAGAGATTCTGGGAATATAATAACGATCCAATAAAACATGCAACACCAAGTCACATGTTTTCCGTTTCAGGATGAAGAGCTGCAGAGGACGTGCGATGAGAGCACTAAAATGCAGGCGGCCTTCGGCCACTACTTTGACCTCAGCATCATCAACGACAACTTGGACGAGACCTACCGTACCGTCAAGGCTGCCCTGGAAACGGTTTCTAAAAACCCCCAGTGGGTCCCGGTCACCTGGGTTTTCTAGTGGAGAGCAGAGGAGGGAGGGAGCTTAATGGCACTGAAAATATGCCACTGTGTAAATAATGGAAGTTCTTATTTAGATTTCCTAAACTTTCCAAAGAGATTAAATTTGACCATTGCGATAGCCTAGCATCAGAAAATTATTTTCTTGCTAAAGTAGCTGCTTTGCAGATAAATCACAAGATATTTTCTTCAAAGTGTGTGAATAAGACATCCATTATTTAAACAGTGTTATATTTTTCTGTGCCGGGAGGACAGGAATGGGAATAAAAAGAAACAAGAATGACAAGGAAGGAGGCGAAAAAGACGAATGTAGTTGTGAAAGTCAGAATTTCACAGATTTGACCTGAACGTGCGTGCGTGTCGATTTTAGAGCAAAGACTTTTGTATGTTTTTAAGTTATTTGTATTGTGTTAATCATGACGATCATCAACAGACTTTGGATACTGATGGTTACACTTAATCCCCAAGCTATGAGGGCTAATAGCAAAATCTGATCTATTTATCAATTTCTCTTTTCATTTACTAAACATTAGACCTAAAATGTTTTCATAAACAAATGCCCATCATGACTTTCAAGGGACCACATCACTTATCTTGTTAAATTTGTTTGTCTACTGTATGTGACCATGGCAACTGCGGTGGGGGATGAGTGTTTCTGGTGTCATTGAGCTGGGAAGAGGAGGGGCCAACTTTGATTTTCTTTGTTTACAAAGAGTAACCGACTATTCATGCATTTAATTCGATGAAAATCTTTGAGATTGCCACTTCAACTAGTTTCTTTTAGCCCAATGCAGCACTAGCTTCAGGACAGAAGTAATGATAAAACCAACACATGCAACGCTTCAGTTGCTGTGTAGATTTCCTCATGTCAAATGAGTTTTTATTAGAGAATGTTACACTTGACAAAGTACGTGTGATGGAGAGCGGGTCATCTCAAACCTCAGTCCATCTCGTCTCTGCAGTTCACCAATTAGCCCTGCGAGCACAGTAACTACGTCACCAAGCTTCGAGAAATATTTAGCAAAGAAGCGCAGATTGTTTTTGCTGTACCCTTTCTGGAGAGCCAGGTCTTAAGC
The DNA here is from genome assembly GCF_050575085.1 of Anarhichas minor. Taxonomy (NCBI): domain Eukaryota; kingdom Metazoa; phylum Chordata; class Actinopteri; order Perciformes; family Anarhichadidae; genus Anarhichas; species Anarhichas minor. The sequence continues at coordinate 2,335,448 of NW_027466453.1, forward strand.
CAGATGATCAGACAGAGTGCGTTTTGCAGGTGGAAAATGCAACCTGCACCGCACTGCCTTGTTGCCCGTTCAACCAGAGTTTTTATTTTATTTTGCAGTTTGCTGTGTCTTTTCAAATAATGAACTGTACGCTACAGGTAATAGTACAGTTTAAATGAATGAAAACAACTTTCCTGAAATCTCAAATACGGCACAAATGTGCCTCCAGGCCTGCTGTTTACTGTTGAGATCATGGTAGCTACGGTTGGTAAAGTCGTATAGCGCCGGGTGTCGAGCAAAAGCCACCACAATGACAGTTAAAAAATAGAAAAAATTCATTATTTTCTACTTTAGGCCTTTAGGGTGCACCTGCTAAAAAGTGCGGCACAAAGTGCTTAAAAACTAGCATTTCATTGGTGCTGTCAGCGTATCCCATTCGGTTATCATGAAGCATTTAATTAAACAGCATGTTGAAACTAAAAACTAAAATCAGATGTGGAACAGTTGATGCTGATGTTATTTAGCAATTTATGAATTTAGAAAAATGGAGAATAACACAAAATCTGTCAGATATAAGATCAGTTCCCAGCCAGACACTGATCATGAACACCGCCAGTGTTACCCAAGACCTAAAGATCCCAGACTGGTCGATGGAGGAGTCGTTAACTAGTTTGAACTCCATTGACTTAAAAACACACAGAAAACATTGCACAAAGCTCTATTTTACTACATTGTAGTTCATAAGAATGGGTGACTGTGTTCCAACACTCTTACTGTCATTTTTATTTTCTAGTATTTATAATTCAAAATAAAACCTATTGGTTGTATTTATTAACTCAGTTAACAGTTTGTAGATAGCATGTAGAGACTGATTTTTCGTAGGTATGAGGTTACCAGCTAGAACTTCCAGTATCTGACACTTATGTTTTGATGTTCAGAATGTCATTAGTAAAGACATACAGTTGCCTACGAGTGAACAACACAACAGAAAGTGGCAGATACCCGACAAGACTAAAGCACTTCAAGATAAAAGTGTGAAAGAATGCAGACAATTTAAATAACAAATTAGTTTCTTCTCTTTTTTTTTTTGCCTTTCAAATGTGTTGTACACTCCTGGGCCACTGTACATGTAACACTGTCCATTGTGCCAAAGCTCCTTGAGCTGCTTGTTTGTACTCTGATCTGTTATTCTGGCAGCTACTGAACTTTTGATGCACAATTAATTGTTTGGGGATAGACGAGTAAAATAGGTGTGGGTCATAACTGGCAAATAAGCGATCCTCAGACCAGTTGTTCACAGCCGTATTAGAGGAGACATTTTTAGTGAGTTATTCTTTGTAAAATCACACAGTGGGCTCTATTTTTTTAAAAGTGGCTTGAAAATAGCAGATATTTGTCTGGCAGCTTTGAGCTCTCTCTCTCTCTCTCTCTCTCTCTCTCTCTCTCTCTCACACATATTCCAAAACCTCACTGTGTCCTTTCTCTAGGAAATCTCACAAATGCAATAAATCCATTTCTGTGACTATCTTTAATGATATACATTTAGATACAACAGTAACAGTTGGTTTTACCAATTTGTATTCGGTTTGTACAAACATGGCTCACTGACAATTATCTGTTTGAATAAATGAAGTGACTTAAAGTATAGGTTTACATATGTACACTGTATATGTACTACATTTGCACTGTTGAAGGGTGTCATTTCAAAATGTTACATAACATCATTCAATTTGAGATTTAAAGGGATACTCCAGTGATTTAGTTTTGCACTTCCATAAAGTTGAGGAAGTCACAAGCGACAGATTTTAAAAAAGGAATGAAATAGTTTTTTAGAAAGGTACAAATACATTATGCTAGTGTTTGCACAAGTCGAGTAGTACTCCCCATGATCTTGATGTGTAAAAGCTCTGGAGTGCTCCTTCAAATTCAACGGTCTGCATTTCACATAAAATCTCTATAGTTTCTAAAATGCATGGCTCTAAAATGGAAAGTGAATTCATTTTGTAGTTTTGTTGTAGGACTGATGATTGTTCATGCTTCTGTCTATACTGAATAAATAATTGATTCTGATCGATTATTGATTTTGTATTTCTAACTGAGAATTTTTCTTCTTGTTGCCCTTACAATTTTTATAAGACACTCTATGCAATATGATAATGCATTGTTATACATATACTGAAAATGTGCATTTATTATTGATATGTTTTGTCATCCTCTTCCTTTCTGTCCCTCCCTCTAGCCACACTTTCACACATCAGCCCTTCAGTATATAACGATTCACAATATAACGGTTCACGACATTTTTTCTTGTATCTAAGAAAAACTTAGCTTAGCGTCTTAATGGATTTTACTTTTGGACTTTACAAAGGTCGGAACAATCCTATGCAGCCACCTGTGGAATGTAATTCTTAACATAGTATAATAGTAATACTGCTCTTTATCTGATGCTGTGCACAAATACCACATTTAAACAAAATGTGGACTACTATTTTTGACTCAGCACAAATAATCTTTTTAAATAGTTTTATATCCAGACTTTTGTATCAGTTGTCCAGCAAGTGTGTTGTTGTGATTTTAGTTATACAGGTGCAAATCTAATTATGCCAACCTCATAGCAGACAAGTTACGGTGAACCCCCTTCGGGACCTCGACTCCAGGTTGGGAACCACTGATATATTAGGATTATCGGGGCGACCGTGGCTCACTGGGTTAAGAGGGTTGTCTGGGAACCGGAAGGTTAACGGTTCGATCCTCGACTGGGACGTGTCACGTGTCGAAGTGTACCTGAGGCTCCCCGGGCGCCTGTCATTGTCAGCCCACTGCTCCCTATATACAGGTCAAATGCAGAGACAAATTTCCCCCTTAAAGGGATCAATATAGTATAATTTAAAAAAAAAATGAATTTGCTGCAATGTTGCTCATGACAGAAAATGAAGTAAATAGTCTACAAAATATCAAGGAAGTACAAATGTACATGGTTTGTAATATTTCACAACATATGGCCAATATTGAATGCACAATAATGAAGACAAATATAAAAATAGTGGAAATTTTTCAGGACAAAATAGATAAATAGCAAACCAAAACAACATGAGGCCAAGAAATTATCACGCTGTGGTGAAGCCTGACCGGAATGGCTTCTGAAGTGGTAGGAGGCAGACACGAGATACTTTGTCCAGATAACAAAAGGTGTTTCATTTACAAAAGTAGCCCTGCTACACATGTAACCAAACATATAAACAAAACAAACGGCTAACTTAGCTTAACTCAGGGGTCGGCAACCTTTACTATCCAAAGAGCCATTTTGCCCTATTTTCCACCAAATAAAATTCGTCTGGAGCCGCAAAAGCTATTTGATATCACAGCTTATAACGTTTTATATATAGTTATATTATATATACAAAAACTATAGTTTGTTGTATTTATGAAAATATAGAACAAGAATAAAGACAATTCTTGGCATTTTATTGCTATTTTACCTGATATAACAATATCAAACTCTTATGAAGAGGAGAAAAAAAATCTCCAGAGAATCTCGCTCATCTCCAGCGTGATACTTTTCAGCAAATGCTGTGTGCTTGCTCTGGAAGTGTCTTTAAACATTACATTTTTTGGACATATCAAGCACACAGGTAAGCCAGCATCGTTGGCAGTGAAAATAAATGAATACGTCCACGCAGAATTAAACTCTCCATTTTCCTCCGTTACTTTTCTTTTTTGGATTTAACCATTGATAGTTTACCGAGGGTGGGGGTCTGCAAATCATGATTAGCCACCTGCAGAGAAAGGCTCTTGGCAGCGACTTAATAGGATGTGACGCACATCTACGCCGGAGTTTTCAAAGCACCGAAAAACGGAGGAGTTACAGGTATTACTGACCTTGTTGCCTTTACTAGCAGCTGTTGTTCAGTTCAAATCTGCATTTTTGCGGAGGAAGCAGCTGTTGCTGGAGCGATTAGCGGGCAGGTGTCCAGCGGCCTATGGAGCGGCCGTCTGAAGTCACGTTAGCGGCTTTGAGCAACCAATCTACTTCCTGTTTACACCGGCACCCACCCGCATGCCCAGTGTACGTTAATAGTCACGTGATATTCGATTTCAGGCGTTTTAGTCTGGACGGAGATCATCTCGAAAACGATGCTGAAGCGGAGTGTGGACGGAGATCGTTTTCGTTTTAAAATGAAAACGTATTAGTGCTAATGTAGACTCAGGGAGCCGCTGAAGAGCCGCATGTGGCTCCGGAGCCGCAGGTTGCCGACGCCTGGCTGAACTGAATGAAACTCAACTCATCATAAAGAAACTGAGATTAACCTATCACGTGCACACAACTACACACTGAATATCACGTGCACACAGCTACACACCGATATTCCTTCCTCTCTAACAGTCAAAGTAATCTGCTTATATAGAGCCTTCCATCAACAGGATCGATTCTAGCCCATACCATAAGTACAGGTGACACCAATTACTTCCTCAAATAGTTAAGCTATATTTGACTGCAAACCTTTAGGTAGCAAACACTTTAAGATAGTTCACAATTTGCTATACACTCACAACAATGCATAACAGATCACAACTAACCTACATAAATAATCTACTCCCCCCCATGCTTGGTCTGACCCCATGACATCACGGCTGACATCATCCAGTGTATAAATACAGGAAATGGTTGGGTGCCTCCTCCTGTAGACTCTGGAACATATGGTGGGTATGGTAAGTCACAAATAAAGCTAATGCTAATATGTGGACAAATGGTGTGTTCTCAAACACTTCGTCACACCCCTTTTTTCAAAATGTCTTTTACTTTTCTATCCCTCTGAACCCCAAAACCCACCGGCGGGATGGAAACGTCTGGTTTCCTTGAATAAACGATTGCCAAAACTACACCATTAATAGCCGTCATAACTGTCAGATTTTCATCATTCCGACGGTCCTTCAACACGTGTGACGAACGTTTCAGAAAACCCAACCGAAACAAGCATAAAATTGTTATATTTCATCAAAAACATTTTATTCTACATGTCTCATTTAAAATTTCGCCACAATTAAACCGTTTGCTCTAAACATTGTGTTATACTGTACAAAAGACATTTTTGAGTTCTCTACTTCTAACAATTGTTGTGCAGGACTTATATATGGCAGGTAAAATCAAGGCCACAGAGAGAAAAATGACTGGAGCGAAACGTCTTTAGTACAAAGGCGTGTCTTCACATTGTGAATTTGATGTCTGAAGAAGCTCCAAGACCAAAATATTGTCTATAAGAGATCAGTGACCGTGAATTCCGGCTTTTGTTTATACACTGAAAAAATGGCACTCTACCTGCACAACACATGTTGGATGAACATGTGCAGCAAAATGCAAGCTCTAAATTGTGAAAAGCTTTACAACCTGATCAAAAGAAGGAATTACTTTGTTTCTGTGAAACAGACTCATGGCTTCTGGAAGGCTCAATTGAAATAGTCATAAATCTTTACTTGTATATACATGAGCCTTCGTCCATTTACCCACACAGCCAAGTGACTCAAAAATAACCCATTTACAACATCTCCGCTCTGAAAGCATCTTTGTTCACAATCATGCAGTGGAACTACTGTGATTTCAGCTGTACAGCAAGACTGTTTTAAAAACAGTCATCCTAAGGCAGTTTAGAAGGAGCAACAAATTGGTGCTGGGTGTGTGCAATGTGGAGTGGAGTCTGAAGAGACGATAAACAACCAGCTCTCTATTCTCTGCCAGTCTCATGTCCTCGGCGTGGAGAATGTGCCATCTGCTCTGCTCTTTGTGGAGTCAGAATTTTCAAAATATCATGAGTTACATGTCCTTCCTGAACCTTGATAATCGTCTCTCCTCCTCTCCACCCTTCACTTTAACTATATCCTCCTCTGCACTTTAGTGCTCTTTTTGAGGGAGAGCCTTCTTGGAGGATTTCTTATATATCTGTCTTCTCTTACAAATTGTTCTCTTCATCCTCCAGTCCTACCTCATCCCTTCTCTTTTGGGGTTATTCTCTCAATCTACCTCTGTGTTTTCTTCCTCGTTCCGCTCCTCTCCATCCAGCTCTCTTCTGCCATGTGGTGGTGGCTGCTTGGTGTTTTGAGTTGTGTGCTGCTGGTGGTGGTCGTCATCTTCTTCCTGACCACCGGGAAACGATACAAGGTGTTCAGTGAGAAGTGCCTGAGGCCACCGGAACCCTTGGTCACCGACAGCCGGCAGAGGGACGATAGGCTGAAGAGAGGTAAGAAAAGTTGTTTCTGATGCAGTCTTGACTCTTGATTATTGGCCGATATTATCCTGTCTACCAGAGCTTTGTATTATCCTTCAACATCCCACTGGTTAAGAGTTTTCGACCAAATCATGCGTTCAACAACTATTTTCAATCACAATACAAGTGTTATCCTTTAAAATTACATTTGGTAGGGCTCGTGAGAAACGGGTAACAGAAAGGCTTCATCTCCAGCATGAACGAAATAATACAGAAGTCGTTTTCAACCATCTCTAATGGTTAATCAGCTAAATGTTTCTAAAAAATGACTGCAAGTATAGTGTTTCTGGGGGTACGTTTTTTGCTAGGTAGGACTGGGGCCTTCCATGTGTCTGTACCCCTCAGATTTCACAGTTTTAAAAGCTGATATGACCTGAACTCACAGTATTTGTACATAACTAGTTCTCTGTTGCATCCCTTTGACTGCAGATACAGTCTTGTGTATAACTGTGGTAGAACTAAAAACCTCCGTGTTCAAGATGTCAAGAAAGGCTTCGCGAGACCAGCCGACATCCTTTCCATCAGACTGATTTTAAAATGCAGCCTTTGCTCCCTGCAGGGTTTCGTGCGGACCGCGTTCCCCCGGCTCTAGATGCGATTGTGATTGGCAGCGGTGTCGGAGGTTTGACAGCAGCAGCACTTTTGTCTAAAGCCGGCAAGAGGGTTGTAGTCCTGGAGCAACATGATCAGGCTGGAGGCTGCACACACACCTTTCAGAATAAGGGATTTGAGTTTGATGTGGGTAAGTAGGCGAAATACATGGATACACACACATAAACGTTCTTTCCTGCAGCTGCAATGTAGATTTGTATAGAAAGTACATTATAATAATGATAAGATGAAGATTAACCCACATACTATATGGTATGGTGAACAATCCAGTTATTCTAATGCGGTTGTATTCAGTGCATTAAGTCTATTTCTTTTAAGCTTCATTGAGTAATAGAGAAACTGTACTTGAACATAAACATTGTGGTGAGTTATATCCAATGAACCAGAGCTGTGATGGCTGCTTTAAGACAATACAATGATTATGCGACAAGTATGTGCTCCCACTATGAACATGTCCAATATGGACTTTCGTGTACTTTCATCTATTTGTCGCACCAAAGCTAATGCTGTCAAATAAAGCTGCCCTGAGCCAAATCCCACTGAAGTGAAACAGCAGCACGGAGCTGTTTGTTCAAAAACGAGTACAGCTTTAAATCAACTGCAGCTCTGTATACAACTCTGTGACCTATCTGCTTTGTAAGTTACTCATTGGGAACAGACTTTTTTTTTAATTCACCAAACACTAACTTTCAAATTATCGTTTCAAAATGCATGCTCATTAATTAATCCAGCAGGTAAATAAGAAATGATGCTCCTGAATTAATAATTCATGCTTTTAGGTACTTAATTTGTGTTCACAAATTGACAGAACATTTTACTTTAAAGGCATGTCAAACATGTATACATGCAACAACACTGCATGTTATCCAAACTGCTCATTTAGATGAACCCTAACTATTTTGAACTGTTATCAGGCAACAGTGGTATATCTAGTATATGCCTGTACATATATCTATGTATATGTAGTACTGTTGAAACAACGTTTCATTAATATAGTATCACAACTGTATAAAGTGCTGAAGGGACAAAGATAATTCTATTCAATGCATGAAAGAAATTACTTCAGAATGAAAAGTATTTCTAGACCCCCCCCCAATACAGTTTTACCAGAATACCCACAATAACTTATTGACCTCCATTTCTATTGCTACAGAATTTAACTTTGAGTGTTAACATCAATGTGGTGATAAATAAATGGTTGTCGGGACAATCTAATGAAATGGAGCTATTTTAATTTCCTGCAGATTTGACTTTGGTGAGAGAAAAGTAGATACATTGGATTTTGCCTGTTGCACAACTGTATTATCTTCACATCCCTTAAACATCCCTTTAATATATGATATATGATATCAATAGAGGAAATTTATATGTCGCCTTTCTACATTCATACACCGAACAGAGGCTGCCATATCAGGATCTAATCTAAATACTCGTATACACACACTTACAAGCTGATGGCACAGCTTTTGGGAGCAATATGGGGTTTGGTATGCCCAAGGACACATGGACATGCAGACTGGAGTAGGGAAGGGTTGTACTGTAGGGAGGGGTTGTGTTGTAGGGAGGGGTTGTGTTGTAGGGAGGGGTTGTGTTGTAGGGAGGGGTTGTACTGTAGAGAGGGATTGTGTTGCAGGGAGGGGTTGTGTTGTAGGGAGGGATTGTGTTGCAGGGAGGGGTTGTACTGTAGAGAGGGATTGTGTTGCAGGGAGGGGTTGTACTGTAGGGAGGGGTTGTGTTGTAGGGAGGGGTTGTGTTGTAGGGAGGGGTTGTACTGTATGGAGGGATGTACTGTAGGGAGGGATGTACTGTATGGAGGGATATACTGTAGGGAGGGATGTACTGTAGGGACGGGTTGTATTGTAGGGAGGGGTTGTATTGTAGGGAGGGGTTGTACTGTAGGGAGGGGTTGTGTTGTAGGGAGGGGTTGTATTGTAGGGAGGGGTTGTACTGTAGGGAGGGGTTGTACTGTAGGGAGGGGTTGTGTTGTAGGGAGGGGTTGTACTGTATGGAGGGATGTACTGTAGGGAGGGATGTACTGTATGGAGGGATATACTGTAGGGAGGGATGTACTGTAGGGACGGGTTGTATTGTAGGGAGGGGTTGTATTGTAGGGAGGGGTTGTACTGTAGGGAGGGGTTGTGTTGTAGGGAGGGGTTGTATTGTAGGGAGGGGTTGTACTGTAGGGAGGGGTTGTACTGTAGGGAGGGGTTGTGTTGTAGGGAGGGGTTGTATTGTAGGGAGGGGTTGTATTGTAGGGAGGGGTTGTACTGTAGGGAGGGGTTGTGTTGTAGGGAGGGGTTGTACTGCCGATCTTCCGATTAGTGGAGACCCCGCTCATTCTGCTGAGCTTCAGCTGCCCCATGGAGTAATAAAGTAATTTAATATTACAAATTAGTAGTTTGTTGGAACAAATTCATATATCAATTAAAAAAATGTAAGAGCACCGCTTATTAAAGTCATTAGCAAATGTTTTCCTCCTTCACACCTGCACTGCTACAATACAGTATTACATGATCCTCAGCGGTTGCACAGCTTTCAACACTACTTTGTTTGTTATCTGAAGTTCCAGCATTTATGTTATCCCGCTGTTTTGTTTTTTTGGCAGCCCAAAAAAAGTGACTGATTTTTTTTGTTTTCCGTTTCTAAAATTATTAAATTATTCTAAAATGGACAATGAACGAAGTAGAATCAAAGATTAGTACCATAGACACAGAAGGAAAAACTCTAATACAATGTCATAATCCAACTGAAAAGCTTCACTTTTAAATGCGCTCTTCATCTCACAAGGACTGAATGAAGAATCCTTTAAATTCTAAAAAAGTTGTTTTATGTTTTCCATTTTAAAGCACTGATTTTACCCCACCAGGTATCCATTACCTGGGCCAGCTTCATGAGGGCAGCCTGCTGAGGGTTGCTCTGGATCAGATCACAGAGGGACAGTTGCAGTTCACACGGCTGGAGCAGCACTTTGACACACTGTTCCTGGGTCTGCATGACCAACGCAGGTGGGAAACATAATCACCTTATTATTATTGGACAGTTACGTGGTTTCTTTCTTTCAATGGGTTTTTCTTCACATTAACTCATTACCAGGAGTAATCAACTACAACAAACAAAGCCTGACATGAACTATATTTCTTACTAAGAAGTCTCAAGGCTCCAAACACATCCATATTTAAATGTCTTTACATTTCCACACTTTTGAGAATATCTACAAAGGGCTATAAATCCTACCTGGACCCGAACTAATCAGAACAACATTTCCAGCCATCTCTGACCCGCCTTTCCTTACTTCTGACAATCTCAGGGAGTACCATATCCATGCAGGGAAGACTGAGATGGCAGAGAGCCTGAAGAAGCAGTTTCCAGGAGAGGAGGAGGCCATTGATAAGTTCATGAGATTGATGAAGGTAAAGTGGGAGGGAGCTGATGGTGATCATGACTGAATGATGGATCTCAAGGGCAGGAAAGGAGGAAGCAGCAGAGTTTGATTTACGAACACGGTTGCGTACAAGTTACATTTATGACAAAACTCAGTTACTTTTCTGTTTTTTTCATGCTACCACTAGTGATCATCCTTTGCATGCACAGTATTGTCTTTCACTGCTATGAAGATGACACCCAACTGTATGTAGCTGTTGCTCCTGACAATCTAAGCCCCTTAATGGACTGAAAAATGCACTTCTTCCAACTGCATTCACGAGGAAAACGCAAGAACTGGCTTTTAACATCCATCTTTCTCTTTGTTTGACTCTATAGGTCTATGTTTATATACAATTTTTCACTTTCTAATTATTTAGAAATTGTTGATTTTTAAGATGCTTTCTGAAAACAAGTGGTTACTGCCATGGGTCCTGCTGTTACTGCAACCTGGCAATGTTGAGGTTTTGAGTTTGAATCGGCTTGACTATTCATGTAACTACAGTATCTAGAGCTTGTAGCTTGTAATGGAGGAAATGGATAGCAATATGACACTATTAATACTACAAGTTTTGCAAACTAGTAACATAAATATTGTTTATTGTCCCAGATCGGATAATAAGAAGCTGATGTAATACTGTGTCTGTTTATTGATATTTGCTCTCTGCCAATGAAGAGGAGTGTCATTCAGGGAGCTTGGATACCAGTAAATCAGTCACTGTATCAATTCTCTTGCTATGGTTTCTGTGGTTGCCATGGTCACCTGACGAGCTGCTGCGGCAAATTGAAAAAGTTGAACCAGCATGAACTCCAAATGCAGCTGCAAAGAGCTGTGCACGTACACCAGACTGGCTGCCCTCCCTCTGCCAACCTTGGCAGCTTGGCTTCTGTGGTGTTTACGTTGAAAACAAAAGAGGCAGCTGTGTTAAAGCACCTTTAGTGCAAACACTACATTTCCCATATTGAAGGTGTTTTATAAGTAAAGTATATTGTGTCTGTATGATCTCCTCTTGTAGCTAGCCTCACGGCGGACGCCACTCATCGCCACCTTGAAGATCATACCTTATTGGCTGGCTAACTTCCTGGTTCGATCCGGCCTTTTGAATCTCATATCTTCAGTGTTCCGCCTAGCAGCAACCAACCATTCAGAAATGATGTCCCGCCTCACAAAAAACAAGGACCTGCAGGCACTGTCTGCCTACCTGTTCTATGGTGATGGACACACACACACACATACACAATCACAAGCATCTCAGGTCACACACATTCCCTGAATCCTCCTCAATGTTTTCCTTTTTTGTGTCATTTTAGGTGTCCCTCCTAAAGACTCCAGCTTTCTCATCAACGCTCTCCTGCTTCACCACTACAAGCGTGGTGCGTACTACCCACGGGGGGGCGCCAGCGAGTTCGCCTTCCACATCATCCCTGTCATTCAGCAGGCGGGCGGCGCTGTGCTGGTCAGGGCTTCTGTGCATCGCGTCCTGCTCAACCAGCAAGGGAAGGCCATCGGTGAGAAAGGGTTCTGTACAGGTTCTGTGTTGCAGTGGCCTTTTCCACGAAAGTGTGCACGGCTCTCTCTGTTCATGGAAGTCCGCAGAGAGACACTCATTGACTGCCTATTTAGCATTTCAAATTCAGAAGCCTTAATTGATAAGCAAGTTCCAAGTCACATGACTTGATTAATAACTGACCAAACAAAGGACATTTCCCTTTCCAACCTATCACGCCACAGATAAAATATTGATTCATTTGTTGTTAGGTTTTGGGGAATCAACTACCACTAAGCCTGATGTCCGTATCCTCTACTAAACAGGACATAACATGCAATGCTGGATATTTCCTTGGGATTAAAACTGTGTGTACGTGTGTCAGGTGTGACGGTGCTGAAAGGACAAGAAGAGATTGAGGTCCATGCCCCTGTTGTCATTTCCAACGCAGGAATCTTCAACACCTTCCAGAAGTTTCTGCCTCAACCCGTGCAGGACAGACCAGGTAACAGCACTGCAGCCACTAAACGTTATATTGCACCTTTTTTCTTACTCGCTATCTTTTTCTCCTGCTTCCTGTAATGTGTGTTTGTGTTTGTAGAGATCCAGTCGTTGTTGGGTTTGATGCGTCATGGTATGGGTTCGTTCTTGGTCTTTGTTGGTTTGGATGGAACCAAAGAGGAGCTGGGCATTGTTTCCACCAACTTTTGGATGTATAAAGACAATGACTTGGACTCACTGTAGGTTTTTATATAAAAATATAGATTTTGATCATATTTTAGTCTAACATATCCCATGTTATTTCAACACATCCCTGTTGTGTGTGTGTGTGTGTGTGTGTGTGTGTGTGTGTGTGTGTGTGTGTGTGTGTGTGTGTGTGTGTGTGTAGTATGGAGCGTTACTCTTCTCTGAGCAGAGAGGAGGTATTGGGAAACATTCCCATGATGTTCATCACTTTCCCATCAGCTAAAGATCCTACAGCCGATATCAGACACCCAGGTAACTGCTAACACTCACATGTACACACATGTAGACGTACTTGTTAGTATCGGATACCCCCTTCCACTTGTGCCAGCAACTTTGTGACTTTCAAATATAAAGAATTTGCTAGAATTCTTAGACAATTGAACTGAGTTGAGGTAGAATTGAACTAATGAAATAGCACTTTGGCTACCAAATGTTAACGCTCAGGTGCTGTGTTTAAAAGTTGGTGTAATATAGTTAACAGACATGAAATCTACAAACATGCAAGGAAAGAACTTTTGAACTATGATGAGATTCCTCCCAAAGAGAAATTTGAGATTTCTCCCAGAGAAAACTCTTTGGAACTAACAATTAGATCAATTATATTATTATTATTATTATTATTATGAATATTGCACTAATATTCCTGTAGACATGCAGCCGTGCATATTCCGATTAACGTAAACCGGATATAATATTTGTTCATATCTAAAAACCTGTTGATATCCAAGTCCTTCATCATGCTTAAAAGTAGGTGTTTCTACTTTCGACCAGAAATGTGGGCTTTTTCTTTTGAGCATTCATCTCTCTAGCTTTGCAAACTGTTGGTTTGTGTTCAACGCACAGAGCTGGTTGGAAACAGGAAAGAGGCAGTGTGTCACAAAGTGCCTTAAAACCCCCTATTGAGACGCATATTCTGAATGTGCTGCGTACATGTCTAAAGAATGCTCCGCAAACCTGAATAATACTGGCATATCCCACATGTCTTTAGCGGAAAATGCTGTATTCGGAATAAGGCCTAATTCAGAATATCCAAACGGAATCTGATGTTTACATGAGCCATATAATAGTCACTCTCTTTTTCCCCTTCTTATCTCTCTGCAGGTAAGTCCTGCATGACGTTGCTAACCATGGCTCGCTATGAGTGGTTTGAGGAATGGGAGGGGACAAAGCTTGGCAAGAGGGGACAGAACTACGTGGATATGAAAAACAGTATGGCCCAAGAGATGCTGGACTGGGCACTAACAATCTTCCCTCAACTGCGGGACAAGGTAATGTATTCCAAGCTCAAGGTTCACTTACTAGCTTTATTCCTGGGGCATCCGTCTTCAGTGAATGGAACTCAGGTGTCACCATTCTATGTGCTAGGCAGTGGTGTATGGTCGGATTCATATTTTATCATAGACATTTAAGTTGTTCTTCCCCGTATTTACACATTACCAGTCCAAAATATTGCTCTGTCTCCAAACTATATTTGTAAGGGCAAAGAGGCTGAAGTGGCAACTGTTTTGTCAGTGAATAGCATGTGTGTTTATGTTCAGGTGGTGATGGTGGATGCTGCCACTCCTCTCACTAATGTCCACTATTTGGGTGCTCCAAGAGGTGAGATGTACGGTGCTGAACACAACCTGGAGCGCTTTACCCCAGACACAGTTGCCAGGACAAGACCGCAGACACCGATTGATGGACTCTACCTAACAGGTGACTTGACTGACAACAGTCTTATCTGGTCTGGATTCTACAGAGATTCTACTGACGTGCCTGCTTGATGATTCTGTGTGTGTTTGTGTGTGCAGGTCAGGATGTATTCTGTAACGGCATGGCTGGGGCGCTGCACGGTGGACTGCTCTGCGCCTCTGCCGTCCTCAACCAGATCCTCTACATTGACCTTCTAGCCCTGAAGACTCGCATTAAAAACAAACAAAAGAAAAATCACAAGATGACCTGGTAGCGAGGGGCGACTGTGGCTAAGTGGATAGCAGGGCCGTCCTTCAATCAGAGGGTCGGCGGTTCGATCCCCGGCTCTGGCTCTGCTAGTCGCATGTCAATGTGTCCTTGAGCAAGGCACTTAACCCCAAAATTGCTCCCGTAGCTGTGCCTACGGTGTAGAAATGTGATAGAATCTGAATTGTAAGTCGCTTTGGATAAAAGCGTCTGCTAAATGACTGTAATGTAATGTAGTGGCGGGTAAACATACGTAAGCAATGTTTCAAATTCTCAAATAGCATTTACACAGCCTGAGCTTTTACACATGCTTTAGGTAAGGCGAGGCAGCTTTCTAACACATTTGAAACACTTATTTCAGTTGTAAATTTGAGGATAACTTAAGTTCTTTATTTAACACTGTATCCTCATATTGGTACCAGCAGCAACCCAGTACCCATTTGTGCTTTGCAAGAACAAAACAAACAAAAAAGAATTACAATTCAAACGGACTGGCATATGACATCATCAACGTGCTGCCAACTGGCTCAAATAATAGTAATCTGTCATTCAAAGGACCACAAAATAAGTAGCCCCTTATGAGGCTATGAGATAAGGCCAAAGTTAAACCACCCAGTTTAAGATAGTTCAAGTAGCTTGACTGTAAATTCTATAGCTCATATAACCTAACAGAATCCGAGTAGCTTTATTCGCCAAATGTACACAGGAATTTGACTAAGTGACACTGCGCAGTAAAACTAAAAATGGTAAAAGTTTAAAAGGCACACTAGCTACAAGTGTGCAAGAGAGTTTTTGGAAATGTTGAGGTGCCCTCTCATCTGCATGCTAAATGACCTCTTTCACAGCAATTGGCACAGCCTGTAATTTAGTGTTGTTTGAATGATTTTATGCCCCACCCACATTCAGTGAAGACCCGCCCTACACTGCCTCTGATTGGCTAGGGCTTGTTGCCTTCTTTGCAGAATTTGTTACTGAATTGATTTCAACTCAGATGGCATGTCAAGATCTTCATCAGCAACATGTGGTGTTGGCTCGGCATGCATGCAAAGCTAGTAGCTCAACAATAAACTTTCACGACCAGATATGGTATTTCATGTTACAATTTGTCTGTCCTATCCATGTACCAGACAAAAGTTCTGACCTGAACAAAATATTCCCACTGCTATATGCTACTGTTGCTGTGTGAAACAATCACTAATAAAGCACTAACCTTCAGGGCTTTTCTGCATTAGATTAGAAGGTTTTCACAATTCCTATACAACTCCTATATATAAACACGTAGCCACAACTGTACTTTTGCTGGATCTTTTGTGCCAATTAGCATGCTTTCATTGGAAGCATTGTATCTGCTAAACTTCTCCATGTTAGCATCAGCATTGCGAGCATGCTGATGATTCAATGTACCACTGTACCTTACTGTGGCCTCACAGAGCTGCTACCATGGCTGAAGACTCTGTAATTTGGGGGGGAGGTATGATTGAATCAAGTGCAGAAAATAATCATTGGCATATATCATCCTAAAGCCTCTATATTTCTGTTTCACTTACATTGTTTTCTGCTAAATGCCTCATGCACTTATATCTGGCACCAGGAACAAGAAGCTGTCTGTATATTTGGACTTCCAATCTGTTAATTTGGAATCCTCAAACTGCAAAAATGTATCCTCCACCATTTGACCCTTCTACTTTTACCTGGGCCAGATGTCTTGATGTCCTCTACCGCAATGGTTCAAATACTTATTCAATCAACACACAGATTCAATAGAGTTAAATATGATTAAAGGTTTACTGCAAAATCCAACAATGTACATATCCATAATTTTCTTTTTTTAATGCTTCACTACCATTTTCAGTTTTTA
The DNA here is from genome assembly GCF_050575085.1 of Anarhichas minor. NCBI lineage: Eukaryota > Metazoa > Chordata > Actinopteri > Perciformes > Anarhichadidae > Anarhichas > Anarhichas minor. The sequence continues at coordinate 2,351,752 of NW_027466453.1, forward strand.
ATGGTTGTCTTCTCTTCTTTATGGGGATAACTTGCATCACATTCCTTAGTTGACATCATTTTTATTTGGCTAAGCAAAAACAATGGTGTCTACTTCCTCCAGTTCCAGTCTGTTTCCCATTCTGTGATACCATTATTTCTTAGAGTTCACCTAAATTTAAAAAAAAAGAAAACCGCTTTAATGGAATGATTAACACATTGTGTATATTCCACTGGCGGGCCGTCAGGGCCTGCAAGGCCTTCTCTGCTGGCCTAAACAGAATCACAAAGTTATATCTATTTTATAATTTAATAATTTTTCTTAAATACACTACATGTATTATAATTTATAATAATATTTTTCCCATTATCTTATTTTCTCATTGCACAGTTACTGTCTTCCTCAGTTGCTCTGCTTCCAGTGCAGCTTGTTTTAAGTAGAGCTTTTATCCAATCAGATTTCACCTCTGTGTCTCTAGGTAAGAAGAGAGGCCCAGGCCTGCAGACTCTCACGTGCATCCAGTGCAGATTAAAGTAAATGGAGACAATATTGTTGATTGTCATAATGTTCAACCAATCAGATCTTTAGTTTGACATGTTGGGCGTATTCTTTGACGTATCAGAGCCTGCGAGCCGGCCTATAATGACGTCAGCATTACATGCCGCTCAGTGTCCATGTGTAGCTCTGCCGCGAGGTGCAGAGTGTGCTGTGATTGGTCAGTGGGCGAGCACGTGACTATCGTGAAATGAAACTTAACAGCAGAGGCTGTTGGGTAGTGAATCACATCACGTGATGCAGCTCAGCCAATCAAATATGGGCATTCTGACCCGAGTAAGATGTAACACACACCATGACACAGGAGACTGAGACGAGGAAAGACATTGTAGAGCAGTACGTTCAACATTCAAGTTGTGAAAGTAAAATCCTATGATAATCTCTTTGGGTTGTGGCTTGCCATTAAGGCGGATCCCACAGCCAGACCAGCTGAGAACATTATATTTTCCTGAATTTAGGCTTTTGCATTTTCTAAATGCTCTAGCATTATTCAAATGACTCATACCGAACGGTTTAATATAAAGATGTACATGGTTACAGCCTTAAAAATGAATAATTGCTGTGGTGCCATAATGTGGTTATAAGGTGGTATTTCAGCTGCAGGACAGCAGTGAAGGCCCAGGTATAAAATGCATGCCCCACCACTGGTATATTCTTTAATATATTGAGTTGGACTAATATTTCCCACAATTGCTTTCTATGCTTAATATCCCAAGAAATTGCATTCATATTGGACAATTTTGCTCATAGCGATCTATGTCCAATGCTGGAGGTAGTGTGCCCTTGAAGGCGTGAGGCAAAGAGTAAAGGGTGTGGAGGTCGGGCACGCAGTGTGTTGGACTTTCATAGAACCTGTTTTGCATACTGTGAAATACTTGATGTCTCCTTTGCAACAGCAAATGTGTTTTGCACAAAAACAATATTGCCCTGTAACAGCACCACATTATGTAATAACTCAACAAAAAATATTTAATTCAATATGTAACAGCACCCACATTTTGTAATAATCTGCTGAATTTTGAAATAAACAGCTTTAAAGTCAAATGTAACACTTTCCCCTGCATTTTGTAATTTATGACATACTGCAGTGGTTATTACAAAATACATGAAACTTTTTTTTGATGAAAGTGTAATAATACACACGTTATGTAGTAACCAACCAAAATGGATGTCCATGGTTCCATTTTTAACAATTAAGCTAAATCAAACTTCCCAAATATTAAATAAGAACTCTCTGACCTGTAGTGCCCCTCTTGCTATAGTTGACTCTGATCTTAGTCTGACCACATAAAAGCAGCAACAATATCAGCTTTTTATCATCTTATAAATAAAGCCTACCTCAGGAACGTAATGTCAAAAACTCATGTTTATATTGCTAGCAGGCTGGCTAGGCCTCAAAAAGACCATCAAAACCTAATTTTTCATCCCCCTCCCACCTTTTGTTTTAGAAGGATAGGTGAATCTTGAAGGGTAGATAAAAGGTCAACATAATATGCCACATGGAAGTGGTGTACATCATTTTAAAGAAGATTCATTTGAGATCCACCTCAACCCTTTGTCAAGTTGTTCTAGTCAGAACATTCTTATGAAAGTAGTGTGCAAAATACCCGGTGTCAAACAGGGGTTGCTAATGAATGGTAATAAAGCACTCTGCTGGCTACCAAACTAGCATTTACTGTCACGGGGCGTGGTGGTGGACACGACCAGGGATTGCAGAGTGAAACAAAAGGGTTTTAATAATAATAATAATAATAATACATTTTATTTATATAGCGCTTTAAAAGGCACTCAAAGACACTTTACATGTTAAAAACAGAAACAATAGAAGCATTTATAATAAGAACAAAATATACGACATAACAGTAAGAAAAAAATAAATAAAATAAAATAAACATGAAAAGAAAGAAAGAAAACATACATGACTGACTTTAGAGGTTAAAAGCAGATTTGAATAGGTGAGTTTTAAGTGCAGTTTTGAAAGTGGCAAGTGACGAAGAATGTCTGAGGTGTTGGGGCAGGGAGTTCCAGAGGGAGGGGGCAGCAACGGAGAAGGCCCTGTCCCCCCAGGTCCGATGCTTGGACAGAGTAGGGGGGGTAAGGAGGTTGGCGTCAGCAGATCTGAGGTTGCGGTTGGGAATGTGATGGTACAGGAGGTCCGAAAGGTATGAAGGGGCAAGGTTGTGGAGGGCTTTGTAGGTGATGAGGAGGAGCTTGAACTGGATTCTTTGCTGTATGGGGAGCCAGTGGAGGTTTTGAAGGACTGGGGTGATGTGGTCTCTGGTGCGGGAGTGGGTGAGCAGACGGGCAGCTGAGTTCTGGATGTATTGTAGTTTATTGATGATTTTGGTGGGTGAGCCGTACAGGATGCTGTTGCAGTAGTCCAGTCGAGAGGTGATGAAGGCGTGGATGAGTGTTTCAGCGGCTGCGGAGGAGAGGGAGGGACGGAGACGGGCGATGTTTTTGAGATGAAAGAAGGCGGTTTTTGTGATGTGATTGACGTGGCGTTCATATGAGAGAGTTTGATCGAAGATGACCCCGAGGTTACGGACATGTGTGGAGGCAGGAACAGTGATGCCATCGATGCAGAGGGAGAAGTCGTGGTGGGAATTGTTTAATGATTTGGGGCCGATGATGAGGACTTCAGATTTGTCGGTGTTGAGTTTGAGGAAGTTTGCTTGCATCCAGGTTTTTATATCTGTGAGGCAGTTGGTGATGGTGGAGTGGATGGTGGGGGTGATGGATTTGGTGGAGATGTAGAGCTGGGTGTCGTCAGCATAGCAGTGGTACTGGAGACCATGGTGGCGTATGATGTCACCAAGGGGGAGCAGGTAGAGGATGAAGAGGAGGGGACCGAGTACTGAACCTTGGGGGACACCTTGAGAGACTGGGGCTGTGTCAGACTTGAATTTGTTGATGCTGATGAACTGTTCACGGTCGGAGAGGTATGATTTAAACCAGGAGAGGGCTGTGCCAGTGATGTGGAGGGAGGACTCGAGACGTGAAAGGAGGATGGAGTGGTTGATGGTGTCGAAGGCTGCGCTGAGGTCGAGCAGTATCAGGATGTTGAGGGAGTGTTCATCAGAGGAGAGGAGGAGATCGTTGGTGACTTTGATGAGGGCAGTTTCTGTGCTGTGATGAGATCTGAATCCGGATTGAAATGGTTCATATAGTTGGTTTGAGTCCAGGTGAGTTTTCAGTTGATGGGCAACAATGCGTTCCAGTATTTTAGACAGAAAAGGGAGATTGGAGATGGGTCTGTAATTGTTGTGAATGTCGGGGTCAAAGCCAGGTTTTTTGAGGATGGGTGTGACTGAGGCGAGTTTGAGGGCGGGAGGGACGGAGCCAGTAGACAGGGAGGAGTTGATGACAGAGAGGAGGTGCGGGCGGAGGGCTGGGAGACAGGCCATAACTAAAGTGGAAGGGATAGGGTCGAGGTCACAGGTCGGAGTCTTCATGCCAGAGAGTGATTTATTGAGATCCGAGGGGGAGATGAGAGAGAATCGGAAGAGTGACCGGTCAGTTAGTGGAGGATTTGCAGATACAGGGTTGGACAAAGCAGGGCTGGAAGTGGCCAGTTGGTTGTAGATGGTGTCGATTTTAGCTTTGTAGAACGTCAGAAAGGAGTTGCATTTCTCTGCTGTGGAGGAGTGGGAGAGATTGTCCATAGGTTTGAGGAGTTTGTTTATTGTGGAGAAGAGGACCTTGGGGTTGGTGGAACCAGAGCGGATGATGCCAGAGTAGTAGGTGGAGCGAGCAGAGTTTAAAGCCAGTTTGTATTGCTGTATGTGTTCCTTGTACGCCAGGGTGTGAACTGTGAGGCCGGTTTTTTTGGAGAGTCGCTCTAGTCTGCGTTTCCGGGATTTCATGAGGCGGAGTTCAGGGGTGAACCAGGGAGCAGTGTGGGTGAATGAGACAGTTCTGGTTTTGAGAGGGGCAAGCTGATCAAGGCAGGAGGATAGTGTGTTATTGTAGAGGTTGACCAGGTCTGAGGGGGAAGGGCTAAGGGAGGGGGAGAGTGTGGAGAATTTTTCAGTGAGACAGGCTGACAGGGATGAAGGGCAGACAGACTTGATATTTCGGAGAGTGATGGTGCGCGTGAGTTTGGGTTCTGGGATGGGGATGTCGATCTCCATGATGATGGCTAGATGGTCGGAGATGGTGAGGTCATAGCCGGAGAGGTGGTTGATGGTGATTTCAGTGGAGCAGACCAGGTCCAGGATGTGCCCGCGGTTGTGGGTGGGGAAGTCTATGTGTTGAGTGAAGTTGAAGCATTTAAGCAGGTCCAGAAATTCGGTGGCAGTTTTACAGTCTGAGGAGTCGATGTGGATGTTGAAATCACCAAGCAACAGGATGGAAGGTGAGACGGAGCAGAGCTGGGTGAGGAATTCTGATAGGTCAGAGAGGAAGGCAGGGTTGGCTTTGGGGGGGCGGTAGATAATTGCAATGACCAGGGGTTTAGGACCAGAGAGTTTGAATGTGAGCTGTTCAAAGGAGGGTGGACTGTCGATGTTAGTCAGTCTGGTCTTGATATGTTGGCGGTGAAGAGCGGCAATTCCTCCACCGCGGCCATCAGGGCGTGGTTTATCCAGGTAATGATATCCAGTTGGGGTGGTTTGATTGAGTGCGTAGTAATCCAGGTGTTTTTGCCAAGTTTCAGTGAGACAGAGGATATCAAGGTTGTTGTCGGTGATGAATTCATTGATGATTGGGCCTTTGTTGCTTAGTGACCGAGTGTTGAACAGAGCAAGCTTCATGGAGTGTTTTGTGGTTGGTTGTGAGGTTTTGGGGAGGGTTCTGAGGTTGGCTGCATTCACGTGCTGTTTGTTATGATGACGTAATGAGGGAGTGGTGGTACGCCGATGATGAGTCCACAGAGACGGGATGGAATTGACAGAAGTGGGGTTGTAGATGATGAACTTGTGCTGGGAGCCGATATAAACATCACTGGGAGGGATATAGCTGAGGTTGTTTTTGTTTATGGCTTTGTGAATGCGGTGTGGACGGGGCAGCCTCTCAGTCACAATAGTCTGAATGGGGAGAGCTGCAGCTGAAGGAGTTGATGACAGGGAAGGCCAGGAGGGGGAGCAGTCACGGGAAACTGTGCTCAGAGGTGGCAGCGTAGAAGAAGAAGGGGCGTGTGTGTGGAAAGTAAATAGTCAGTCATGTGGACAAGAGTGTACAGCACTCGACATGAACACAAAATGAAAATTAACAGGGAACAGCAGGGAATCCAGGGATGTGAGGGTGAGAACCGGGAAGGACAAGGCAGGGCAGACAGACTGAGGAACCGGGGGGGGGGGGGGGGGGTGGTCCAAACGAGGAGGTTGAAACCAACACTTTATTCCCGGCAGAAGACACAACAGGCAAACAGTCCAGGCTCTTTCCTCACAAGATGAGAGGTAATTTCATATAATCTATTTACTCGTTTTTGTCAAAACAGCTTCAATGACAAAATCAAATATTTATATATTAAGGGTTAAAGATGGAACAAAAAATAAACTTGAAATCAGAGAATATTTATTAATGTATTCATCAAATATTTGATTTTGTCATTGAAGCTGTTTTGACAAAAACGAGTAAATAGATTATATGAACCTCTCATCTTGTGAGGAAAGAGCCTGAAGACTTTCAAATCAGGGAGTACAAAGTATAAAATAAATACCCACAATTATACATCATATGTTTTGTCGTTTTCATGGTAAAGTGATATGTTGCAGCAAAGTGCTGTACCATTCCTATTTACACCATCTCAAGCCCTCACAGTCTCTCACACTCAACCACTTACCAGGTGACGTCAGTAAGTCCTTGAGGGTTCAGGGTTTGAGGGTTTAGGGGGGACATTGGGATTTGGCCTTCCTCTTTGTTTACGTTTTTCTTTACGTCTCCATGCGTCCCCGTGTTTAACGTCACATTGCAATGATTTGTGGGTAATTCCGTTAGGCAAAGTCAGCATCCTATGCTGATTTACGGAAAGGGTTCACAAAGGGCTCAAAATGTCTGCGAGAGACTCAAACACTCGAGGATTTGACAGTGGGACATCCCTAAACCCTCACGGACTTCGCGGGAGCGCGCCTCAAAGTCCGTGAGTCCGTAAGGGGGGGACCAAACGGACGCCGGCCGGTGTTCGTTCGGCGTTCAGTCTTCGTACACCGAACGCGCACCGAACGGACGCCGGACGGTGTTCGTATGTTCGTTCGGTGTTCGTTCGGCGCACGCCGGCCGGTCGCGGTCTATTCGTCCATGAGAAGGTCTTCTTACTGGAACTGGAACTGGGATTAAACTCTTTAACTCTTTAAGTGAACAGCATTCGGTAAGTGACAAACTGGGTTTTTTTTTTTTTACATCTGCAGTAACTGTCTATCGTGTAGTTTTTATGAATAATATGAAGAAGAAAGTCTGCTGTGCTCAATGTGGAATGGCTTTCAGGGATGTGGGGATGTCCCCTCGGGTATTTTGCTCAGGCTAATGCAACTGCATAAACGAGAAGATGAAAAAGGAATGATATCGTGAATGATAACAGAATCTATACCAGGGTAATCCGAGGTCACGCATGAGTTTGTTGGTGTGAATACTCGACCTGCGTGTGAGCAAGACGAAATATATTCAGCGTGAAAGCACTGCCTCTGACGGTCAGCAAGACTGAAATAGAAGGCTGATTTAGGGTATTTAGCGTTGTTTTGTCTATTGTGATTTCATTGTGGTAGCCCACTGTTATTACCTGAAGACATTGACATAACAACCCTTTCAGAATTTAGAGGTTTTTTTTAAGGTGTCAGACATTCTTTAACATATAATTATGATTTAGCTTTGCATATTTGGAAGGAACATTTGTTTACCTAAAATTAATTTGAGGGACTTTTGGATTATCTTGCTTGCCTAGGCAAGATTGTGCTGATGAATGATATCTGAAAGTCGATCTGTGAACCATGGATTGTCACATGATCTTACATTTTCTAAAAGGAGCATGTTTGTTATAACATCTAGGAATAGTGATTTAAAATGAGATACGGCCATCTCAGAGTCTGTATTTCACATAAATAAAGATTCTGTAAAAATGCTTGCTTCGCAAAAATAAAAATAAATGTTAATGTATTAAAGATATGCCTGAATTTTGCAAAGAGTGGCTCTGCTTTGTAATCTCCATCTCTCCCCCAAAACTAAAAAGTGATCAGCATAATCTTTGGTCGAATAAACACATTTCCATTTTTACCAAGTATTTACTATTATTATGTATCACTGCATAAGCAAGACTTCTATAGCCTTATCTTTGAGTGAGACTTGGATCAATGATGAGAATAGCATTTTTTCCCACATGATTTTATATCATACTTCAAATAATTATTGGTTATAGATAACACAACTGGAACTCTCAAGAAGTCAAATGTTGTCCGAGAAATATTGCTTGATTTGGAATATTGCAGATTTCATAACCTGTTTTTCTTTTATTGATGTATATTGATGGCAACTGTGCAGCGGCTGTATATTTGAAGTTACGCTTTTATTCTGAAAACATCCTTTCCGCCCAACAGAACAAAGCTAACACTTCCGGTTTGTGTGATGCGGAACAAGCGGCCCTACGGAGGGAACAAAGGACCACTGACTGAGTATGTTTACGCAGTTTCCAACATAATTACTTGAAAACGGTTACATTTTTATCATTTTGTGACTAGTGTAAAAACGACGTCAAATGTGATTGAATTACAATTAGATAACTAAGATAGTATGGGTAGCTAACCACCACGATGTAATGTTAGCCAGAGCTTGTATTGTTCGTTAGCCGAGCTTCAACGACAAGGTTTCAAACATCTTGAAAGCCATGCACGCTTCTGATGTCAACCGTTTTGCAAGAGGTCATGCTTTGTGTAATTTCTGTTTTAGTAACTAAATTACGTTAAAATCCATTGAATTCAATACCATCAAGATTATTATGGGGTAAATAGCCTCTTTGTGTTAGCAGGTTTGGCTAGTAGGCCAAGCTGGGTAAGTTAACGTTAGCTTTTTAATTCCCCTCAGCCATTGTTATCATTCGTCCTTATTTTCGGTGCTGGTTACTTTAAAATCATTTGCCGGTGTCTTTATGCTACCGTTTCTACCAAGCTAAAAATTGCATTAGCGGTGTGATTTTACTTCATATAATGTGTGTGACGGATTTTCTTCTTCTCTTATGTTTTCTTATCCAGCTTGACCAACATGGAAATTGCCTGCTCTACTTAGTCTCGTCTGCAGCCACGATGTCAAGTAAGTAACGTGAAACATGCATGTTATTAGTTGAACACGTGAAGCATGCATGTTATTAGTTGAACACGTGAAGCATGCATGTTATTAGTTGAACACGTGAAGCATGCATGTTATTAGTTGAACACGTGAAACATGCATGTTATTAGTTGAACACGTGAAGCATGCATGTTATTAGTTGAACACGTGAAACATGCATGTTATTAGTTGAACACGTGAAACATGCATGTTATTAGTTGAACACGTGAAACATGCATGTTATTAGTTGAACACGTGAAGCATGCATGTTATTAGTTGAACACGTGAAACATGCATGCTATTAGTTGAACAAACGAAAGTTCACTTCATTAGCGTTGTTCCTAATAGCAATCTATCTGCGATAGATTTGTAAATGGCCACCAGTGAATAGTTAACACATTTTCTTTTCTTTGTATCATAACTCTTGTGTAAAAACATAATGAATAGTATAAAATGATCGCCAAATACAATTAAGAGTGGTATTATCAAAGTGGAATCATTTGTTTTAAAAATCGCTTCTCCAGCTGTCAGGGTTCGTACGGTCATGGAAAACCTGGAAAAGTCATGGAATTTTAAAATGGTTATTTCCATGCCTGGAAAAGTCATGGAAAAAAATAAAATCCCAAAAGTTTTGGAAAAGTCATGAAAATTTGTTATATTCATATTTTCATGTCGTTCATTTACGCTGAGTTGCCAGCCAGTGTTTCTCAGATTGGAGTGAGACGAGGAGAAAAGGTGATGTCGTGATCTTCACAATAGAACATCTTTGATGTGTCGAGTCTTGGCCAATCAGCGTTAAGATGTCTACAGCGTCTTCATTTCCCTCCGTTAAAGTTTGAGTTACGTTATGTTCCGTTACCGTTCAGACTTGCTGGGTTAAGTTAACGTCCACTGCATGCGGAACTTTATCGACTGTTAACGTTCGTCATTATCACGATTTAGAAGGAAAAAAACGTAACGTGATGAAACATGCAGCCCCCCGTGTTCCGGTTCAGTTCACGCGGTCACTCATTAACGTTAAACCGGAACACCGGCGCATCTGGTTGCAGGTTGTTTTTTTAACTCAAAGTAGAATGAGGATGATTTTGTGGTCAAAATAACTTTCATGACCACGAAACATGAGGCCCAGATGCTGATGAGATGATGAGGTCAAAGAGCTTCAGGGAGAGGAGGCTGGTTGTGTAGCGCAGCTTGACGCAGGGCTGAGCTGTGAGTGGAGCTGGGCCTGGATAAAGGTGGAGGTGGGCCTGGATGAAGGTGGAGGTCTAAACAGACGTGAGTACAGCTTCCTGCTGTCACAGTGTTTTAAATACATTGATAAGGCAGGGTATGCTAAATGTAGCTTCTGCTCCAAGGAGATGAACTACAGCAACAAGGGCTCACGTGCCCTCTCATCACACTGTTCACTGTAATGACCACAGCCTGTGTACTAACAGTCCCACGTTGCTCTCAAGAACCCTGAAGTAATGAGAGGTTTAAGGTGCCTGTACCTTCATTTCAGCAGGTTGCTAATGCAGAGGTGTGTATAGATCACAGCTATTATTTTACTCTTGATAAGTTACCTTAGCCAGAGTAGATTATCATTTTCATTTAAATAATTGAACTGGATTGAATGCATATTAATTGCAAATAGAAGATAGGCCACAATTCTAACAGCTGTACAGTAACAGTGGAAGTTAATATGAAGCCGTACAGTAACAGGGTTCAATGAAAAATTTGCACTACAAAAGGGAAAGCAATATGTGCACTAGCTAGATGCTACTACCTACTAAAGCTCTTATTGATGTGTCGGTGTCAACCAGAGTATATTTATAAATGTTTATTCTTTTAATCAAACTATTGTCTCATTCGTTTGTGTCATTTAAGGTATACTGTATGCTTTGGAATTCTCATTGTTAGTTTAAATACTACATTTTCTCACTTTTTCATGTATACACCGAGATTTCACAAAATGTTTGATCATGGAAATTTGGTTTAAAGTCATGGAAAAGTCATGGAAATCAATTGGTCAAAATGTGTATGAACCCTGAGCTGTGTAACAACCTATTGCAACAATCATGGTTAAGTTCCGACAAGACAAAAGACATCTTATTTGTAAAATATATATAGTGTATAGTATATATAGTGTATTTTTGTGATCCGTTGTACCCTGACAACGGATCACAGAATTCACGGTTCGGATTCTATCAAGGTAAACTGTAATAAATCATGATTACGGATCAACGTAATTGGCAAACTGCAGAACGTCTCTGCTGTGTGGCCACCCAACAGCTCTTAGTTACAATCGCACTGAATGGCAGTGAGGAAGTTCTCCCATAGTGTAGCTGACTGACGTCAGCCCTGGTCTCAAACCAGTACTGGTTGAAGAAGCAATGCATGCGCCATTCTGCTGTGTGTCTTGTTGCTCTGTCCTCTATTGGCATCACCCCTCTTTATTTCTAATACACTTAGTTTGACTCAGTTTGTAAAGGTTTTGGCCTGCCACGCTCTTTTCCTGTGTTCTGGGTGTCAATGTGGCATTGACAAAATGATGTTGGAAATGGGACTCCATTTCTGATAATTGAAATCACCATTAATGTTTAGTGTTTGCTGTACAGCAGTATTATGAAGGGGAAATAATATATAACTAGAAAATGCATTTCCTGCTGAAAATGCATTGGAATGCTGAAATTAATTGTAAAAAAATTGCTGAAAATTAAGAAATGGGAGACTACCTGTCTGAAAAATGTTGAAGCCTGAAAGCATTTAAACTGCACTGCTGAAAACCCTTGTAGTTGAAATGTCTCACTATGGTGTCTGTAGCTGAAAGTATGAGAAGAAGAAGGCTTTGAAAGTTGAAGAAGTTTAACAGGATTTGAAGATTTTCTCCATAGAGATCCCATTCAAAAGAAAATTGCAAATAGCTTAATAATTCAAAAAGTTTAAAGATTACAAATATGAAAAGTCAAAGCACCCCTCTCCTGAAAGAGCTGAACATTTTGAAAGGGAGAAGTCCCTCAAAATCTCTAAGACCTGAATGACTATGAGAGAGAGATAGAGACATAGATAGAGAGAGAAGAGAGTGAGACAGACAGACAGTTCTATGTCCTGAGTGAGTCAGACAGACAGACAGACAGACAGACAGGAGGTCTATCAATGCCTCCAAGTCTTGTGTGTGTAGAGAGACGGACAGAAAGAGTGTGCGTGTAACTGGTTGCCATGGTGAGGACGCACCAGTTGGAGAGTGTGAGTCTGTGTTTATCAGCTTCACTAATGAGCTCAATCATAAACACCTGTGTCCTTGCAGCCTTTTAATGGAGATAAAACAGGGAAACACCTCTCAAACAAATCCTCAAAACTCCCATAACCGTAGCTCCTATTGCTCCGATATTAATAAATGAGAGGAAGGATGAGTTGAAGATCAGATCCTGTAAAAATTGTGTCTGTAGTCTAAAAAATGTGGCTTAACTGGCGATCTAGAAATGGGGTACCGTGTTCTGTAGAAGATGTTTTTGAAGCAAAATTTAACATTGGTCTCTATGGAGCAGAAAGTTGGTTTTCCTCTCAATTACAGGCTTCTGTGCCAAATGTGTAAATCTGTGGGATTCCACAGTCATTTGTCTACGACAAGGACAAGATTAGCTACTTCTACATCCAGAAATTATGCATGAAGAGTGAAGATTGTGGAGACAGTGGCAAAACACAAATGTTTTTTTCACAAGATTCTGAAGCTGCTCTTCGCTCTAGCGGTGACATCACGCACTCTAAGCTGCGCAATACACACCCATTAAAAATCCTAAAAGTTAAATTGCTGCAGTTCAAAAAGTGTAAAAGATATCAGAAAGATTATAACATACAATAATAGCTCAGGGTTTTCTCAACATTTTAAAGTTGAAATGATGTCTGTAGCTGAAAGTATGAGGAAGTAGAAGGATTTGAAAGTTGAAGAAGTTTAAGAGGCTTAACAGCATTCCAACAAATATGATTTTAGCAAAGGTAGCCATAAAATACAAAATACACACACAGCAGGTTGTAGTAACAGTGGCCTAACATTTCTTTCTTTTCTCTCTCTCACAGAACGACCATCCTACGCCCCTCCCCCCCCCCCCTGCCCCGACAACAGTAAGTGTCCAAATCTCAGTTCCAGTCTCAGCTTTTACTGTTTAGTGGCCAAAGGGCCATGTTAGGTCTGTACACTCTTTTTGGTTTCCTTTTTATCTTTCCTTCTTGATGTCTTACTCTCTCCACATTTTTTTTTATATTGCTTTCATTTAATTTCTCTCTCTCTCTGTCTGAACACTGGACGTTTTTCAGCTCTCCATCCTCGCTCTCACTTCTGCTTTTTACTATCATACCACCACTCATTTATGGTTTTGCGCAGAAGTCGATGTGCCACATGCGCTTTTTAATGATTACATGTGATTTACGATATTAAGCCTTTTTTGGCATCAACTATCAGAGTTTAGCACATTTGGTGTACAGTTGTAGTCAAGCTTATTTTTGATAGCAGGGGGCAGAACTGTTTAAAGTTGAAATGCAATGTTGCGGTTCCATGGCTAATTAAATGCAACTTTGGCTTAAGAACAAGAGCTTGTCACAAGGACCTGATTTACATGCAAGATTCCCACTGTGAATTCTGAATGCCAGCCTGGCGGCCAGTTGCCTTTTTTGTCTTGCATGATGACATCATGGAAAGCAAACAAGAAAAACAATACGCATATATTTTCACTTTTTCCCCCTTTTCACTTATTTATGTTTATCCCTCTTCCTCCTCTGTTTGTAAACCATTTCTCATTCGTGTTTTGTCTCATTTGTCTTCCATCAGCAATTGCCTTCCACCCCAGGGTTTGTGGGCTACAACCCTTACAGCCATCTGGCCTACAACAACCTCCGGCTGGGAGGGAGCTCCGGAGGCTCCAGCAGGGTAATGAATTGATGGAGGGATTTGGAAAACAAATCCAAAAAATGGGATGGGTGCAGGATAAGAGGGAGGATACTAAGAAACTGTCTTGGGCTAAATATAGGGGCACAGATAGGAGAGGAGGGGTCGTGCTCAGTCACCATCATTTCCCCGGTCATATAGTGAAAGATGCCACACATGGGCTCAGTGCGTCACGTAAGATGCACTGAGCCTAAAGTATCGGTAGGTTGCTACGTTAGCTTCAGTTAGAAGTTTAAATTTAGTTTCTGAACAAATTAGGGGTGTTTTGTGGGTTTTGCAAAAGCATTATTTATATTGCATTTAACATTTTTCAGACTGTAAATGAAAGAATAAAGGAATATTTTCGGTGTCAGTTTTAAACGTGTCAAGGTAATTCTGACTCATTTAGACTTTTCACTCTATAATACTTTTAAGTCTGCTTCACCAAACATTTACTTCCATTCTGTTGGCAAGGAAAAAACACTGGAAACATCTAAGTTCTAATCCCTATGATGGATGGTTCTTATTGACATTTTTTGTCGCTTGAAACTCTTTAGGAGATCTAGAAGGTCATTGGTGCGTCCCTAAAGAGAACACAGGACAGCTGTACGTTTTTTTATTTTTCAGTTAATGAGTGTTTGCGTCAGTGGCAGGCCGTGCATTTTATACCTGGGCCTTCAGTGCTGTCCTGCAGCTGAAACACCACTTAATAATCTCATTATGACGCGCGTAACAAAACACATATTCGTATTAAACCGTTCGGTACGAGGCTTACGAACCGAACAATACGTTTGAATAATACTAGTGCATTTGGAAAATGCAGATGCTTAAATTGTGGGAAATATAATGTTTTCGGTGGACTGCGCTCACGTAGCAGACAACGGGCTGTGTGACCTCTGAACCCGGAAACAAAAAAAAACAAAACAAAAGACAGCTGAGGCACCGCACTTCTGGGAGGCTACGCTAAACGAGCTTAACAAACAATAACTCCGTGCTTCGTAATTAACGGACAATGCATATAGTCCAAATCTATATAATTAACACAATGACAACAACAAACTCACAAGAACCAGTCGCATATATTCCTTTCTTTGTTGACAAAGAGTTTAATCTCACGGTTAAATCCCAACTCTCAAATCTGTTTCTCCTCCTTCAGCCATTGAGTGTTAAAAAAACAAAGCTATGTATAAAAATAAAATAAATGCAAAAAATGTCATAATTTCTTCCATATCTTTCAATTTGAACTCTTACTACTCTGATGGCTACTTTAAGTTTCGTTTCACAATAGTCTCGTGCTCGCCCACTGACCAATCACAGCACACGCTGCACCTCACTGCAGAGCTGCACCTGAAAACTGAGCTGCGTGTTAATGCTGACGTACTTGTAGGCCAGCTAGCAGGCTCTGACACGTCAAAGAATACGCCCAACATGTCAAACTAAAGATCTGATTGGTTGAAGACTATGACAATCAACAATATCGTCCCCATTCACTTAAACTGCAAAGGGATTCACGTGTGAGTCTGCAGGCCTCTGCCTCTGTTCTTACCTAGAGACACAGAGGTGAGATCTGATTGGATAAAAGCTCTACTTAAAACAAGCTGCACTGGAAGCAGAGCAACTGAGGAACACAGTAGCTGTGCAATGAGAAAATGAGATAATGGGAAAAATGTTTTTATCATACATGTAGTGTATTTAAGATAAATTATAAAATAGCTATAACTTTGTGATTCTGTTTAGGCCAGCAGAGAAGGCTTAGCTGGCCCTGACGGCCCACCACTGGTTTGCGTGTTTATTTGCTTGTAAGGTACTATGGGCAAATGGGACAAGCTGGTGTCCTGACAGCCACTTTGTACCAACTTGCAGAGATGCGCGACTCAATGGTTACCAGCTTTCATAGTTCAATGGGACTGCTGTGTGTTGCCCTGTAAAGCGTCGTTTATACCCGTGTGAGGCACCACGCACAAAGGCGTCTATGCTCAATGTGCTGTTCGTTGGAGTATTCTCCACAATGCCGAGGAGGAATTGTAATTGGCTGTTAACTCATCTTATATTCATGGACTACTTTATTACCTCTATTCAAGACCTGTAAAGAAAACTCAAGTATTAAATTCATTATAATTAAACAAAGGTTGAATATCTCATTTGATTTGGCTGGTCTAAATATTTTAAAAACAAATTGTCTATCTTTGTAAAAACCCTCAGAAATGTTATTAGTGCTTTTATCACGGAACTATTTCTGCCAGTCGTGCGCCGAGCGTGCACGCGACAAAGTGCTGCTTTTGGAACCTCTGCGCTTGACGTGCAGGCTGTGACCGGTGATTGTCTGGATTGAGGTTTACGGCAAGCATGGACCTAGCTTCAATACTTCTTTGTACATCTCTGTGACATAACCTCTGCTGTCCTGCCTGCAAGACGATGCTGCTTTTTAGTAGTGAGATGAGGTTTTTAAAATGTTTCTGAATAACTATTTGATTTGTCACATGGGGTTACAATTTGAAAAACACGTAGCCCATGATGTATTTTTCACTCAGGCTGTTACATGGGGTTGAATTTTTTCACATTTCTATTAATGGCGTTACACTGCTGTACTCAAAGAGAACATGTATGGACGGAACAAATCCATCTTTTAGACTTGTGCACAACTGTCCCATTGTAAATATGGAGTTCAATGTTTTCATTGCAAGTAGGTGAATTTGACCTTCTGGCTTATTTTAGTCCTAAAGTGAGACATTTTCAAGCATCGCCTGTAGTTCCTGGTTATTACAATCTATAGCTTTATGAATGTTTGCACAGCTGTTTGATACAACTGATGGAGCACTGCCATGCATCCCTCAGTTGGCCAGTCTGGTGGATGTCATTTGCCTCGTCGGCACAGTTTTTCAGATGCAGTGGGAATGCAAACAGGAATTAGATTTGGTTCCTGCTCCAGCCACAAAGCTCACAGGCTTGTTGTCTAGCTAACTGGTGTTCAGCAAACCCTCTAAATAGCA
Organism: Anarhichas minor; assembly: GCF_050575085.1. Taxonomy (NCBI): domain Eukaryota; kingdom Metazoa; phylum Chordata; class Actinopteri; order Perciformes; family Anarhichadidae; genus Anarhichas; species Anarhichas minor. Next base: position 2,368,429 of record NW_027466453.1, read on the forward strand.
ACCGTTTGTAATTGTTAGATTATCTTGAACTGTTTTTCTCGACATGCTAGGGTTGGCTGCCAAACAATCAATATGCATCATAAATGTATCCAGCTGTAGGAACTAGGAAAGCATTCAGGACCACTTTAGAGTTATGTATTGTCATATTCACATAAACGCCTCTTAATTTGCCTTCATACAAGCTTCAACATAAACGGACCATAATCAGCTGATGTTTGCTTTTCTCTCTTCTCTCTCTAAACTGTTTGTCCTTTTTCTGTTCCTCCTTCATTTTCTTCTCCTCCACTTCTTTGCCCTCCCTTTTCTCTCTCTGTCTGTCTTCCCTCCACAGACCTCCTCAGGGATCACCGTCCCAAAGCCTCCCAAACCTCCAGACAAGCCACTGATGCCTTACATGCGGTACAGCCGGAAGGTAAGCAGGAAGGTAAGACACCCATCCACGGTGTCTGCTTTTACTGCTTGTCCTCCCATCCCCTGAAAAGTTACAGGGGTTTTAGGGTGGGAAACAGCCAAGCCATGACGCCTTCACCACCACCTCAACCACCTAGTGGATACTCTCCACTCTGTTTTCCCGTTGGCTTACAGTAGCCTCCCATGTTTGTCAACGATAAAGAGAAATGACATCTCCTTGTGTTTCCTTCTGCAAGCATGATCTGCCTTCATTTCTCCCTTTTGTGCCTGTTGCTTTGCTGCTTCTCTAGTTTTAGAGCTGACATTTTAACGTTGATTACGGCGTAAAGACAAAATCTACTCAAATTCATGTTCACGTAAAACTGGTGATTCTGTCTTTAGATATATTTCATTCCATTCCATCCAATCTTTTTGCAACACAAAATATGCTTTACCTTATACCAAATAATAATTTTGTATAATAATTTTGAAGCCAATTTCTTCCTTCCTTAGCACTTTTCCTCTTTTATTTCCTTCACTGTCTAATAGTAACCTAATTTGCCATCAACTGCAGTTTCCCTGTTGTGACCATATGTCATTTTTGTGTGTGTGTGTGTGTGTGTGTGTGTGTGTGTGTGTGTGTGTGTGTGGGGCGATGCTCTCAATGGTGCATGTGTGTTTGCATCTTGCGTTTGTGCGCAAATGCAAGGTATGGGACCAAGTGAAGGCATCCAACCCGGACCTGAAGCTGTGGGAGATTGGAAAGATTATCGGAGGGATGTGGAGAGACCTGACCGATGAGGAGAAACAAGATTACCTGAACGAGTACGAAGCTGAGAAGGTGAGCTGCCAGAAGTGTCATCATTACGGTTCAGGTCTGCACAGTCCTGAGTGTACTTTGCAGTATATTTTGTGTAGGCTTTGCACAGTTCGGTTGTCCATAAGTCTAAGCTAATTCTGCCACAAGTACACAAACGCAAAGAGATGTCTCTTTTTAAATACAGCTTAAGCCAATCAATTTGAGAGCAATTGAAAAATCTAAAAGCGGTAAGCAGAAATTTGCTGTTTTTTTCTTGACCGTCAAAACGATCACAGTTGCCATTGAATTATTTAGCCAATCTATTTTTAACATTATTTAGATCGTAGTAGTAGAATAGTTTCATCTAGTGATGGATCACAGCCCTGTTTTTTCTTACGTTTAATACAAATGTTGTTTACTAAAGACAAAGGTAAAGTGATTGCCTTAAGAGTTTTGCAACATAGGCATTATGTTTTTGTGAACGTGTGGAACATAACATCCACTTGCACTCGAGGTTAAACTGATTAGACTTTGGACATGTTTTGGCTATAAATCAAGAATTCATATGCTAATTATGACAATGTATAATAGGATAAAATGATGCAATTCTGGACAGACATGCCCTCAGCCAACCAGTGATGTTATAATTTATATCATGACTGGTTGGCTGAGGGCATACAACCTTGAGGCTGTAATTCAATTTCTTCTTTAATGTATTTTTAAGATTTATTTATTTAACTTAAATGTGCTCTACAAATGGCAAACTCTTTTAAGGAATATCTCATTGTGTAGTCGGTCACATATCTTCAATAATCCAATTTAGGCTTACTCGATTGTTCATGTATGAAGAACAGGGCGTTGTAAAAAAAAAAAAAAAGCTTCAAACATGACTATAGGGGATGAGTCTTTGATGCTCAAAAAATAGATTTTGGGTGGAATGCCACTTTAATTGACCCAACAATAGTTAATGGCTTGTAACAGAAACGATCTGGATCAGATAGATTGTTGTATTATTTTGTTCAGCTTATTATTTTCTCTCTCTCCTCTCAGATTGAGTATAACGACTCTTTGAAGGCCTACCACAACTCACCAGCCTACCTGGCCTACGTCAACGCTAAGAACCGGGCCGAGGCCGCAATGGAGGAGGAGAGCAGACAGAGGCAGAGCCGCATGGACAAAGGAGAGCCGTACATGAGCATTCAGCCTGCTGAAGACCCGGATGGTAAGTTTGAGTTATGAATGTTTGATTTCTAAAGTGCATCGATCAAGATATGAAAGATGTCATACCTGAAAACTTGTCGCTTTTCGGCGGAATTCGCCGTTTTGAATCAAAATATATCATCCACGTGAATCGTGTAGATCCGTAGTGTTTTTGTTTGGGGGGGGGGGGGGGGGGTCAACTGGCCAGCCAGCCAGCCAGCCAGCCAGCCAGCCAGCGTTTCTCAGATTGGAGTGAGACAAGGAGAAAGGTTATATAGTGATCTTCCCAATAAAACATCTTTCATGTGACGTGTCGAGTCTTGGCCAATCAGCGTTAAGATGTCTACAGCGTCTTCATTTCCCTCCTTTAAAGTTTAAGTTCCGTTACCGTTCAGACTTGCTGGGTTAAGTTAACGTCCACTACATGCGGAACTTTGTCGACTGTTAACGTTTGTCATTATCGCAATTTAGGAGGAAAACACGTAACGTGATGAAACATGCAGCCCCCCCCCCCCCCCCGTGTTCCGGTTCAGTTCACTCGTTCACGTTAAACCGGAACACCGGCGCATCTGGTTGCAGGTTGTTTTTTTAACTCAAAGTAGAATGAGGATGATTTCGTGGTCAGAATAACTTTTATGACCACGATGATGAGGCCCAGATACTGATGAGATGATGAGGTCAAAGAGCTTCAGGGAGAGGAGGCTGGTTGTGTAGCGCAGCTTGAAACAGGGCTGAGCTGTGAGTGGAGCTGGGCCTGGATAAAGGTGGAGCTGGACCTGGATGAAGGTGGAGGTCTAAACAGACGTGAGTACAGCTTCCTGCTGTCACAGTGTTTTAAATACATTGATAAGGCAGGGTATGCTAAATGCAGACTCTGCTCCAAGGAGATGAACTACAGCAACAAGGGCTCACGTGCCCTCTCATCACACTGTTCACTGTAATGACCACAGCCTGTGTACTAACAGTCCCACGTTGCTCCCAAGAATCCTGAAGTAATGAGAGGTTTACGGTGCCTGTACCTTCATTTCAGCGGGTTGCTAATGCAGAGGTGTGTATAGATCACAGCTATTATTTTACTCTTGATAAGCTACTTTAGCCAGAGTAGATTATCATTTTTAATTTAAATAATTTAACTGGATTGAATGCATATTAATTGCAAATAGAAGACAGGCCACAATTCTAACAGCTGTACAGTAACAGGGTTCAATGAAAACTAATCACTTTATTTGTACAGGCGATGGTTCTCGCTACTCTTGCTATCTTTGTTTTTATATGACTAAAACTTATGAAAATGAGACCTCGGTCTCAATAAATTTTGTCAAAATAAAGGTTAATAATAATAATATTGATTGGAAAAAAAGAAGAAGCTAACTTGCCAGCTGTTCAACTAGAGCTGAAATACTGATTAAGCAAAAATCTAATTTATTATTCAGTTATTAAAGTAAATATTGTCTGATCACTTAATTTTATTCTCAGAGTACACCAGAATGCTACATTTTAAAGCTCATATTTAAAGTAAGATTCCCCCGGGGGGGCATGCTTAGTTCTTTGCACTTCAAACAGAAACGTTTTGAAGGTGATTTTGGGGTAGATATCTGCAGAGCACGTGTGAATGTGAGCTGCTAACCTGCTCCCCTCCTCTCTCCTGGTGGACTGTTAAGTGTCGTATTTTTCCTCCATCCAGACTACGATGATGGTTTTTCAGTGAAGCACACAGCAGCCGCTCGCTTCCAGAGGAACCACCGGCTCATCAGTGACATCCTCAGTGAGATCGTGGTGCCTGACGTCCGCTCGGTGGTCACCACAGCCCGCATGCAGGTCCTCAAGAGGCAGGTCCAGTCTCTCATGGTGCACCAGGTAGGTTGGACGGACACACTCTATGAGAGGAGCTCAGTAGCTTTTTTCTTTCTGAAAACATTTTGGGAGAATGTAATCTTATGCACATGACAAGTACTAACGCACCTCAGAGACACTCACTCGTGTATTTCATCTGTGTGTTTCAGAGGAAGCTGGAGGCAGAACTTCTGCAGATTGAGGATCGCCACCAAGACAAGAAAAGACGCTTCCTGGAGACCACTGACTCGTTCAACACTGAGCTCAAGCGGGTACAGCAGGACCTTTATACCTTGAGGCAGTGAGGCAGAGTGAGAAGCAAGGATGAGGTTTTATTCCAGAAAGCTAAACATCCATCTAGAATGTGTAGAAGAACTATATGTGAACCTGAAACTTAAAAAAGATGATTACTCATAATCTATGCATTGAATTCAATGCATAGATTGCACATTCTGATTTGTAGACAAAATGAGCATTCATACTGAAGTATGTTTTCACCTTAAGTTAATTTATATAACTTTGTGTCTTTGCATTCAATCTGGTGACATCTTTAGGTCAATTTGTAGATGGACAATTGTGTTTTGTAGAAGCCATTGTTTCACAAGTGTTCCCTCTGTCTCCAGCTTTGCAGTCAGAAGGTTGAGGTGGACATGGAGAAGCTAGCAGCAGAGATGGCTGCTGCTGAAGAGATGGCCAGGCGCCGGGCGGAGGAGAGAGAGCGAGAGGCAGCAGAGCAGGCAGAGAAAGCTGCTCAACAGGCACAGCAGCAACAACAACAACAACAACAGCAGCAGCAGCAGCAGCAGCAGCAGCAGCAGCAGCAACAACAACAACAACAACAGCAGCAGCAACAGGAGGCAGCTGGAAACAAAGCTGCAGAGCAGAGCAGTGCCAATGCTAGCAGCACAGCTAACCCCAACTCAGGGACCAAGGAGGAGGACAAGCCCACACCAATGGAGACAGGTACCTACAGTGTTGACATTTTCTTGTGTTTTAATTAGTCCTGGGCAACAATTAACATTTTTCATCGCATGATTGTCTGCAATTAATCGCATTGTTATGGCAAAGTTCAATAATGAATTCAAAAGTAATGTATTGTGCACTGTTATCTTGAAAGTACTGCTATATGAACAAAAGTGCAATAACATTTGGTTTGCAAACACTTTAAACAAATAAGGTTATTTTTAACAGCAGTGTTCCCTTTACACAGTAGCAGTTAAAATACAGTTATAATGATAATAGATATTCAGCCGGTGTTCACAACTTTATCTTCATGTGTGTAATAGATGCAATTTGAAATATACTTCTGGAAAACTGCAAACCTATCTACATCATGTTTTTTATGTTTGTTAAATTCTCAGTAGCGATAACTAAATGATATGCTTATTATACATATATTCCAAACTAAACAACTTTAAAAACTGTAAAAAAAATAATTTAAATGAATCATTTTATTTTTGCTTTTTTTGGTATTTAGGTCAGACACATATGCAGCGCTGATTACTGTAATATGTGTGGTATTTGTTATAAATGTGTGTTGGTACATAGAGGGTGATAAGAAGCTGTACAAGGAGGGACTTAGGACCCAGGGGAATGTAGGTAAAGCATGGAACCTGTAGTCTGTACCATGGCAGTAACGTGCATCATGTGGAAGTTATACTAATACATAGTTGCAGTTAAGAGCAGTTTGTTCTCACGTACTTATGTTTATTAAAAACACCACAATATGTATTTTAATATTGTCACGTTTGATCCTGTAACGAAACGATCGCAATCGTTTTAATAATATTTTTTTTTTTTTAAAGAACTGGGTTAACGCACGATAATATAATTGTCGGCGTTAATTAACTAACGCGATAATAACGCGTTAACTTGCCCAGCACTAATAATAATTGATAATTGTCGCCTACCTATGACATTGAATCTAATATTAAGGGCTAGCATACATTATTTTACTGATGAGAGGAAAAACCAAGAGCCTGTTAACTCAGGCTCTTGAGTTAAATGTGTTTAGTTGGTATTTAAAGTATTTAATATGTCTTTAGGTTTTCAATAATGCATGAAATGAAGTTTGATAAACACTGGTCAGGTTGCATGACAGTGGATACTTTTGTATTGCTTGCCAGACAGCAGGGTGCCTTTTAGTATCATTTGGGCTCTGTGCAGGCACCTCACCTCACTGATATTACTGACGCTCGGTAGATGAGTACCAATGATGTTCTGGTCGGCTTTAATAACCCGCTACAGAGCCCTACCTCCCTGGGCCGTGCACAACCCACGGTCACCATGCTTTCTATTGCTCCTCTGTACAGGTTGACAAAGGAATTGTGCCCCCTTGAGTTTCCTTCAGCTGTTTTTGAGCTTTCAGGTTCTCTGTGATGCTGATTTCAGGAACTGACGGTGTTTGTCTGTTTATGAGGAAGTCCAATATCCAGTTGAGAGTGTGGTACTCACCCGGAATGCCAAATTTGCCGAACAATTTTAAGCTTTGATCTCTCAATCTCTCTCCCCAGATGAGGTGGCTCCTGCAGAGCCCCCGTCAGACCCTCAGCCTACTCCATCTGACCCCGCCCCTTCTGCCACTGATAAAGCAAACCCTCCCCCTGAGCCACCCAGGGAGAGCAGCACTCCAGGCAGCAGTACCCCCAGTGATGACAGCAGGAACAGCATGCCCCCTCCTTCCTCAGACAGCAATGCCGGAGCAGCAACAACACCTGACACCCCAGCGGCTCAGGAAGCCAACCCCGGCGCGGCTAATCCTGATGTGGCTGCAGCACCTCCGCCTCCCCCTCCCTCAGAAGAACCAGCCCCTCCACCACCACCGCCACCACTACTACCCCCTAGTCAGAGCAGCCAACAGTATGATGCATAGTAGTCGCTTTGTTAGATACACAGTGGTAACTTTAGAAGGCCTCCACGTGCTGCAGCTCTCCTGTATTCCTCTTCTGGGTGGAGCACCAGGTGTTGATGAAGTGAGACATGTATGGTGGCTCTATCATAGCAGATCTTGTGAATGAGCAGTGCTGAATGGTTGAGGCTCTGATAGTATGGTCAATAATAGTTAACATGCATTAAGAGTGCATGAGCCGGATTCATACAGCTGGGCCAAGCAAGATCCTGTTGGGGAAATTAGGATGTCTCTTAAATTTCTTTTAAAATGTATATCTCAGCACGCCTGCTTTGTTGATGTGACCGAATGAATCGAAATCAAAATTAGACCTGAGCAAGTTTGTCTGTGTGTTCCAGGCATTGTACAAGCCATTCCTCTTTTATAATCATGTCTCTTGATGGATTTTTTAAAGCATAACATAACCACATACAGACTTCATAATGTCAGCAGTAACCCCTCCCAACGTGCCACCTAAACGTCGCTGTTATTACAGTCTGCTCCTGTTTGTTCAACATCCATTGGTACATTCTTCACATACATTTACAGTTGGCAGAGTAACATACTCACATTAAAGAGGCTGGAATTTCAGAAATATTATCAAGTTCTCAAAATATGATGATATGTTGATCATCTTGTTTAAGCTATTCTGCTACATCACGGTGCTGGTGCGTGAAGGCCACTCATTACCATGGTCCATAACACTTCTTCCCCGACACCAGGGGGGGTTCTGGAGTTGCTGATGGCTGTTCATCCACATGCATCGTTCGAATGTAAACCTCCACTGTGTACACTTTGTACTGTTGGATGTTGCTGAGATGGTTGAATTCCACACACTTCTAATATCACTTGATGTATTAACCTTTAAATCAGCCCAAACTTGGTGTACATTACATGATTCATGTTCGGAGTCTGGATTGTCTGAAGCTCATTTTGTGTGCCCCACCCCCACCCCAATATAAAACCTCAGAATTGTTTAGGTTAGCAGTTTTTGTGAACTGCAAAACTACTACTAATTAGTGTTTTTAGAGATGTAGTTGATCCTTTTTAGATTAATATACTGAAATTCAGTCTTCGTATTAAATCTGTACTCGACCTTGTGACTGTCTCCAGCTCTGAAGTCAGTATGGAGAAAGGCACAGTTTCATTATTGGTGCACTCAGTTCAGCATGCTATATTAAAACCATACTCCTGAAAGAATCAGAAAAATAACTCCAGTCTTAATCAAAGAGTTGAGACTGAGGAAAACTGTTACTTGAAATGATATGTTGGACCAGACACCCGATGTGTGCAAGAAACGTAACAACAAATGAAATGATGGGCAATGATGTTTTTAAAAATCTGTTGATATATAATGTCTTGCATTGAGTGTATACAGTTAACATTCATCACATGTATGGAGAAAGAGCTGACATACTCGGTCAGCTCCTCTAAAAGGTGAGGCTATTTATTTGAAAGACTATTTTTAGACCATCTTAACGCCACAAGCAGGGAAATGCACATGCAACCCTCAGCCACATGTAACCTCAGTCATTTGTGCATTTAAAGGACCGTTTCCTACTTGAATTGGACTGTTTTTAGTAATATGCCTGTTTTTGCATCTTTTTTCTGTACTGACTTATCTAGCCAATTAAAGAGGATTTCTCAGTCTTTTGTGGCTGTGTTCTTTTTGCTCCACTAGAAATTGCTGGATCTTCTGAGACCTCGTTTTTAAATGGTGTTTTCTCCTAATTTGGCCATTATTTCTGAAATTAGATTTTAAATATTAAAAGTAAGTGTTGTAAAACTGATCTTTAGGTTTTTGTATGTGTATTATCACTAAATAATATCACTAGTATTTAGTCTACACTGCAGCATACATTTTGAAAGGAAATGATTGTACGCTTGAAATTAGAGTATATGCAGTGCCTTGAGCTTTAGGAGACCTGTGTTCAATATTAATATGAAAGAAAGTTGTATTGGATTATTCTTTGACAAAAAGTCATTTAAATCGTACTTGCAACAGAATGCATTGCCACTGACTTGACTTAATAAACCGGACAATAAAGTTACTGAGCAAAACAAAAAATACTCAACAGGAAGTAGTTCCTGTTGACCAGGGGAGGAGTGATTAGTCCAAGAAATGATTATACTAAATATTAGAAATATTTATATATTTATGCTAGTGGTAATGTTCAATTATATCCACTGCTACTACTATTATTAGTCATATTTCTATTTGTATTTGTATTATATTGTTGCTATGCATCTCTCTCTCTGTCCTGTCTCACGTCTCTATAATAACATCACCATCACCCTGAGATTCCCTTATAGTAAAAGGGAATCTCAGGGTGATGGAAATATAATACATGAAGTTTAGCACCTTCATGTATTATAATATTTCGTGTCTTGTTGCTTGTTACAACTAAACGAAACAAGTTAGTTTCGTAAAATCACTTCCGGAGCTTTAAAGACCAACTCACTAAGTTTGCTGTTAATATTTCCTGTTGATACAGTCACAGCTTTAAAGGTGCGCTTGTTTTTTTCCGCCATGTGTATGAATGAACTCCTGGGCAGCATGTCAGTGACACTCCGGACTGACGCGCGTGTATCGGCGTCACCGGCGCCCCTGGTGGTGGGAGAATCTCACAGACACGCAGATGGTTAGTGTCGGTGAGGGTAACCTGTAACCATGAGCCAGCCGCACCGCGCGCTCAGCTGCCTCTCCATCGCGCTCGTCCTGCCGCTGCTCCTGACGCCCGGTCCGGGGCGCGTCGCGGAGCTCGCGGTGGCCGCGGAGTACTCCTCCAAAGCCGACTTGGATTACGAGTTCGGGGACTACCGGGGGAAGTGGTGCATCGACGACCACGGGTTTGTTTACGGAATCGGAGAAGTGTATTACCCGAGCCCCACGGCGTGTCCGTGCACGTGCACCGTGGACGGCCCTGTGTGCGTCCAACCTAAGTGTCGCCGCATCCACCCCCGGTGCACGCGGATGAGATATAAAGCATGCTGTCCGGTGTGCGAGGCTATGGCCAGGGTCTGCGTCTACGGGGGAAAAACGTACCGACCCCTTGAGGAGTTCAGGGTGAGAAAGATCCGACCCCCCCAATCCCTCATCACATAAGTAAAGTCTGAAGAAGTACTTTTACATTAGCAAAAGTAGCAAGTCCTGCATTCAAAATCGTATTTAAGTCAAATTTCAAGTATTTGTAGTAAATTGTATTTTAAGTGTCAACAGTTAAAGTGGCGTGCTCATTGTGCAAAATGGCTCCACTGGAAGTGTTACATTAGTTATGTGGGCTATTTATTATTGGAATTGTATTCCTGGCAAGGTAGAGCTAAACCTTAACAGCTTTATATTATGTTGGGTACTTGATACTTTATGAACTGATCATGTGTTTAATGTATACAATCTTGATCTCAAAACCTAGTAACTACAGCTGTGAGATACATGTAGTGGAGTAAAAGTGTAAAGTAGCATAACATGGAAATACTCAGGTAAAGTACAAGTACCTCAAACTTGTACTTAGTCGCATCCACCCTGAATACAATTATTGACATGTAAACTGTATCCTGGACCCAAAAGTATTCAATATTCTATCATATTAATATGAGATTATCATTATGTTCACATATGTGGAAAGTAGAATAGAATATTTGCATACCCATAGTCGCTGGATTAACCCAAGGGCTTCCACCGTCCCGATCGTGTATGTTCACTCCGGTTAGTGACCACATGCAGCTTCATTATATTATGGCTATAAACTAACCATGGCCCAAAGTGTGTGTCTGTCTGTCAGTTTGTGGTATTATTTTTATTTTAACAAAGAATTATGCATCTTAAAAATGTATTTGACACAGTTCCTCCCCATGAGACAGATCAGAGGTAATAGGTAAGAATACATGACCTAATTGAAATGTATCACATGTGATTTATTAAATCACACCCCCCTTTTCACAAAAAGGGGGGTGTGGGTGAGTAGTTGTCTTCTCTGTGTGGTCAACATTGTATTGCTAAAGTTTCTGTTGTTATAGAAAGCTTAAAGCTGCACTAGTCAACAACAGAACTAATTATGATGTGTAATGTGAAATTATAATCAACTCTGCAGTTCGACAGGGTGTTTTAACGTCCTTCAGCTTTTTCAGCAACTGTTTAGTTCACTCTCAGCAGCTTTGTTTTCAGTAGCAGCAGAAAGCTGTTTTCAACAAACATGCTCTGATAAACTCTGTGTACACTATCTCATCAGCACCAAATAGTAGCAGACAGACACAGTTAATTAGTGTGAAGTAGAACTTGTTGTTGCTAAATACACAGTTTACGCTAAGTGAATATTGGACTTACCAGGTAGCAATGATGAGATGAGTACAAATGATTCTTTGCTTGTGCAATCATGGTAAAATAAATGTTAAAATTGTGCATTTAGTGCAATTTTATAATTTCTACATAGGCCATAACAGCACGTTTGAAAAGTTTGCGAGTGAGTTAAAAGCCAGTTCTAACAGCTGCTCAACATTTGATCATACAAAGAGGGGCTGCCTTGTTTGTGCGGTCAACAAAACAGCTTCCATGTGCTCAGTGGGGATTGAGCAGTGGAAGGACAGGTATTGACTGTTTATAAAAACAGTCAATACCTGTCCTTCCACTGCCCTTCATCAACTGATTGATGAAGGGCATCCAACCGGTCCAATAGCACTAGAGACAGATCAGTTGTCTTTGTGTGTGTTTGTTTGATATTGACTGTCCACATATCCTCTGTAACATAACAATGAGATTGAACCTACCAGTCACCTCTGCCATGGGCTCATTTGTTTACTGTAATTACACCAAATGGTCACAGATAATGGGACTACTTTTGTTAAATGGCCATATGTTAAAACCTGAAGTCAATGACATTACAATTATTTGTGTTTTTCAGTTGTCGAGGTGTGAGCAATGTCGCTGCGAGGCCAACAGAGAGGTGTCCTGCAGCATTTCGGACTGCCCCACCCCGCACTGTGTCAACCCCACCTACGAGCCCAACCACTGCTGCCCCATCTGTAAGACTGGTAAGACTCAGTGTTGGGTTCACACCAAGTGCTGTCTCTTTGTCAGTCCATTACTTTGGTCCATGAGTGTCTCTAAACTAATTTATGTGCCTTAAATGTGCTGTGGATATTCATGGTCCACAGAGGACCACTAATGTGTTTGGTCACCCTTTGGTCTTTCCTCTTGGACTGCAGGCTATCAAGCCACAGTTTCCACCTGCACACAAGGGAGTAAAACTATGTAACAGGTATAATGTGATGAAGTTACTAAACTCAGGAATGGTCCCAAGAGGATGAACCATCTCAATTTTGGACACTCATCAAGCCATTCTCTAGAAAGCCTCTTTTGGGGGCAACCTTGCACACATGTCTCCTGATCTGACTGGGAGATTGCCATAAAATACTGAGCACATTCATGCAAACAAGTGGACTTTGCAGAGCTGGGTTCCTTCATTACCATCAACACAGATACTGTAGTTTGTGGTAAATGGACTGTACTTGTTTCTTTCTTTTCTAGTCTTCCGACCACTCAAAGCGCCTTAACACTACATGTTATCCACATCCATTCATACACTGATGACAGGGCTACCATGCAAGTTAGTATGGGTATGAATGTTAGTTAGTTCTGATGGGCTGATGAATGTTGCCATGTGGCCAAACGTTTCTTACACATCAACATGGACTAGCGGGGCTGGGGATAGAACCACTTGGTAGAGCTCTACCTGTTACGGGTGTAGTAAGGACCCAGGAGCAGTACGACAAACACCAGGAATAGTTTGACTTGAACTCTTTATTTTCTTCGACACACACGACAGGAAGAATATTCTCAAAAAACAGCGACAGGTTCTCGTGGTCAAGGACAGAAGGCTGAGCGAGTTACCAGGGCAGAGGCAAGGCGAGGTAGTCCGAAACAGGCAGGGTCGGCAACAGGGAATCAGTCCAAGGGTGTATGCGGGAAAGTATTGCATGAGAGCAGAGAACGATCTGGCAGTGGGTGTGTGTGAGACAGGGGTTTAAATAGTGGAGGAGGCAGAGTGAGCAGGTGAGAGTCATGAGCTGATGAGGTGAGTGTGACTGGCAGGTGCACTGAATGAACTGATTAGGTGAGTGAGAGGTGGAAAAAACTAGATAGAAGTGGCAGAGCTGTGACACTACCACTAATCCACAGTCACACCTATTTGGACTCAAACCCACTTACACTGTCGTGCTGTCCTAAATACTCACCAACACATATGTATTAATCTGTAGCTGAAAAAAGTCCCCAACACATGCACTATTTCCTCCTGTTTTTATGAAACTACATCTATAATAAAAGAGAAAGGATATCACCAGTCTTATCCTTTAGCAGAGACAGTTCTGAGAGAAAGTCTTGGTATTTAAGCAAAGGGCCCCGCTCAGTGGTGTTGACAGTTAAGAACTTCAGCCTCCATTGATACACAGCTGTGGGTTTATAGCTAATAAAGAAAGAACCAGAAAATACATGCCTCAGTATTTGTACTCTGGTTTGGCAATCTGTGGACTTTAGAAGCTGTAAGCTTTTTTATTGTAAATATGTTTTTCATGTTGTGTAAACCAAGGTTGAGAACACTTTTTGTTGGTCAATACTTTTTATCTTGCATTCTGGGAAGAATATCCAAAAACAGAGTGCTGTATCTGCATTTTAAAATATTTTTTTGGAGATTACATGGTGACAATTGTTTGGGTTAAAATAATTTGTGTAAAAATACGTTGAAGCGTTAAAGCAGCTTTACAACCTGTTATGCAGTTTGCCAGCCAATTTGAAAACTGTAAACTTTTTACTCAATACTACTTCAGTTACTGCTCTCTAGAACAAAGGTAAACAAATATGGTTTATGAATTATGAGTTCCAACTTGCTGTCCTAGCTTACCTTCCATACATAGTTATTACTGAGCTGAAATCAAATTTTCCACTCACAACCTCTTAACTGGCATCAGTTTTATCCGTGTGATGCTACACACGGATAAATACCAGACCATAGCAGGAGCATAACCATGTGCTGTGATATCCCATCTCATTGACTCTCCCTTAACACACATTCATGCCCTCTGCACATCATTAGAAGGCCGTCATTTTAACAGTGTTCACCCTGCAGCTCTCAGAAGCAGCACAGGTTACGTCACACAGCAGCTTATGGAGCCTTCCCTGTTATGTCATACACGCTTTTACTGCCACTGGCATTAAGGTCTTACATCGGTGGGTTTTGTGTGTGCGTCAGAAAGAAATAGCATCAGGGATAATAATAACTTGTATTATGGATTGCTTTTTGTAGAATAAAATTAAAAGCCAAAGTAGCTTCACAACCAAAACCATTGATTCTTTATGAGCACATAAAATAAACCACATACATCTGCTTCCCAGTTGCCTTGCTGCTTTATGGCAGTTGTATCTAAATTGTAGTTTCTATTTTTACTGCTCCTCTGCTGGACAGACAACGGAACAGATGGTTTGGTTTGTTGCGTCATTGTTTTTTTCACCTCGCTGCTGTCAAATTCCCTCTCATCAGCTGTGCTTTATTGAACGTGGTTGGATCTGGCATCAGATGAACTGTACATCCTGTCCTCCTGCTGACCGGCGTTGGTAATTGTTTCACAGGTAGCTGCCAAATAAAGGATCCCCCATCTGTGATTGAGGGATGCAAATCATCTCAAAGGCAGACTGTTTCCATTTTTGCTTGCATGGTATTTATGTCCATCCTAAACAATACATAACTTCGTGATTTAAAGATATCCTATTATAGTATATTACATGCATTCAGGAAAATAAATAGCATCTAGAGCAGGGGTCCCCAACTGGCGGACCGCGGTCCGGATCCGGACCCAGGATCTTAAACCGATAGATAATTTGGAAATTAACATATTACATAGCCAGTTTATACTTTAACCGGCACAACTTATTCAGCCGATACGGCACTTGTTCAGCGGTGCAGGAAACACACTGACCAATGCGTTGTAAATCACATCACGTGATGCAGCTCAGCCAATCAAATATGGGCATTCTGACAAGTTTTCTGACTCGAGTGAGATTTAAACACACCGTGACACACTGGGCTGAGACGAGGAAATAGAAAGAAGAGCAGGAACATTGCGCAAATCAGTGACGTTATCTCACATGACGTTCTCCAAAAAGAGAAACGTGTTCAGAGAGAATATAATTTATAAGCAAGAATGAACAGAATCTTATATGTTAATTCTTACCACGGACAGTTAAAACCAGCATGTCTCATATGTTCAGAAACCGTAACTATTGATAAAAGCGGCAAATGAAGCGCACTACGAGGCAAAGCACAACTCCTTTGAACAAACGTATCCACTCACATCTGAAATGAAGACACAGAAAATAAACCTATGAGCCCAAAATGATCAGAATCCTAACACATTAGTTCACTGTTCAACAATGATGTTAACAGAGAGAATAGAGCTGAAACAAGTGGTTTAATAACCACACATAAAGTCCATGCTCACTGATTTCTCTTTTTAGATGACAAAAATATAATATTGTGGCTTTTTTATTGACATCACTTCACACCTGAATGAACTGAATTTAAAGCTGCAGGACAATTCAGTGAAATAAATGTTTCTAAAATGAATTACTTTATTTTTAAGATGCACATTTTTCAAAAGCTTTGTTATGTAATGTTTCGGACCTTTGCCCGAGGAGATTTTCTCAATCTGGACCTTTTGGAATTTTAGTTGAAGACCCCTGATCTAGAGGAAGGACTTTTTCAAAGACAGGTTAATTTGACCTTAAATAAAAATCAGTATCTGTAGCTTTCCCTATGATGCTTGTATCATGTTGTCCACTTATATTAATATCATGCACACATCAATAAGGCTTTTCATTATGAACTTGAACCACCATTGAAGAAAGAAGTTGTGCTTCAATCAAACCAGCAGTTTATTTTCCCATCTCAAGTCTCATTTAAAACTGCTTTCACTGCAGAAACCAGCCTGAAAATTAAAGTGTGCAAACACAACACTATAACAATCACTCTATTTTAGCTCTGTCTCCACCTACTCCGGAGAGGATATCTGTCTCTTTAGCTGCCAAATGCTCCACCATGTTCACCAGCTAGTCTCTAAATGTGTCTTGTTTGTCTGTAGAAAATATGACATCCTCTGTTTTCTCCTTGTCCTCATGGAAAACGTCATGAGGTCAAGGAAAGATCTGAGGGAGAGCATAAGTACTTAGGAAGATCTTATTCTAGGCTTCTGGGACGGCCTTATCTCCTTTCCATTTGTTCTTAACACGAGAAAGGAAGCATTGCAGCACGTTTCCTTAGCATTTGGAGAATTCAACTAGCTGATTGCCACTTGAATACTACTGGGTAACCCTAACCCTCAGCAAGAAAGACTAAAACAGAGCACCTATGCTTTGTGAGGCTTTAATTGAGCACAGCTAAATGCTAACTATGCTATGCTAGCACGCTAACAGTGGTTAATGTTAACATGCTGATGTTTGCAGGTATATTGTTTATAATGTTTACTTAGTGTCTTGGCAGCAAACAACCCCCATAAGACCAGACTACGTTTTATTTTAATTTTTTTACAATGCATGTTTTTTTTTGACAGATTAAACAAACATTATGTAATATGTTAATTAGCAAGCTTGTGTTCGCCCAACAATAAAGTAGTGCATAAAGTAGTGCTTTCACTACTGAGGGTAAGCAAACAACAACGAAAGCAAAAAAAAGGTTGTGAGAGCAACACTTGTACCTGTACTGTCTTTCCTGTCACTCCAGGTCCCAACTGCTTTGCTGGGAACAGGGTGATCCCAGCGGGGGAACGTGTGAACATTGACGAGTGGACAGTATGCTACTGCACCTACCGGGACGGGACGTGGCACACCCATCCCCAGGCCACATGTGAGAAGCCCCCCCAGCCCAGCTCGACACCCAGCGCCCGCACCGAGGCCCCCGCGGATGAGGAGTCCAGGGGGAGAGGAGGGGGCCCGTTTATTCCCAGGCTGCATGTGATACCATGAAGGGGAGTGTACATAAATAAAACCATTTATCTATTAGGATCAGGACAGCATTAATCAACCTGCACATTTATGTTATAATAATGAGACTATTTCTGAACATGTTCAAATTCATATTTCTAACAATTTCCAACAATACACCAAATATTTTCGGAATATGCGGACAAATTCAGTTGAAAAGAAATCATTTGCATGACATTGTGAATACATTTCACATTATCCCTCATTGGTGCTGAAACAATTAATTAATTGTGTGCCCCCCCCCTTAGTTACTAATGATACTCCTGTCGAATGTATTACTCTGGCTGAGCATTGCACACTGCATTCAGGTCAAAGTTATGATCGGAAAATTAACACTTTGAGGAGCCTAGCAAAGTCAATTCATTGATTATTGGATCGACAGAAAATTCAACATAAATTTTGAGTGTCACTTTTTTAGTTTAAACTAATTTATAAGGCAAAAACGTTCACATTCCTTCCAGCTTCTAAAATGTAAGGATTAGCTGCTTTTGAATGGAATCTCTTTGAGGTCTGGACTGTTGGTCAGGAAAAACAATGTGAAGGTGACATCTGAGAAAAGAGTTGTTAGTTACGTGGGAAGCATGAAGAGGAATGAATTGTGAAGAGGAGCTACGCACCAACATCGGTACTTAATGCGGTGAGGCCACCTTTGTCTAGACTCTAGACCAACGGTTCACAAACGTTTTAGGCCACGCACCCCCTTCTACATCCCGACTGGGCTCACGCACCCCCAATCCCCCACACCTTAAAAAAAAAAAAATGCAACAGAGCCTATTTATAGCCGCATAAAAATCGGAGTCACAAGGCGTCACTTTGAAAGACCAATAAGGATGGCGAGGACACGTCTTCGGTGATTATGTAGCTGTGTCTCAATTCAGGGGCTGCATCCGTCGGAGGACCCAGCCGTCGTGGTCTACGTGGGCCGCGTCCTTTGAGGACCGCAAAGGCTAGACCGTGCGGTCTCCGAAATGAGACGGCCTACGCTACAGAGGACTTCCTGTTTGCGTCAACAGCTGTTCCCGCCCCGCCCCCCTCTTGCTGCTCCCGTCCCTAAAATCCCTGCTCAACAGGATTATATATATAATATATATATATAATATACACACTATAAATATATATATAAATATATATATATATAATCCCTGCTCAGCAGGATTATAAATATATATACATATAAATACATTAAACTAAAACCTATTCAGTATATATACTGGAAAGGTTTTAGTTTAGTGTTTTAATCAGTTTTTTTTATCATATATTCAATAATTAATTCATAGATCTTTTTATAATATTGTTTTTCTATATTAATAATCAGTTAATTAAATCAGTTACTAATAACTAATTTTCAATCAGTTATAGTTCTGGTAATTAAATTAATTTATCAATAACTTTATTTCATTTCATTCACACATACATATATATTTACATGTACATATATATATAGCAATCCTAAGGCAGAGGAAATCAATCAAGACAGTTAACATTAACAGCAGCAAAACAAACGTCAGCAAACGTGTTTATTAACTCTCAGTAACACATGTGCATATACTTTATATTTTTTAAATAAGTTGATGAAAAGAGAAACATTTATCAATAATGTTCACACAGGGATGCAAACTTAGAAGATTGACACATTTTACACTGCAGAATATACACATATTCACATAGAAATCATTTACATGGATGTCTTATGTAAATTTAAATAAATAAAATAAAAAGGTGACATCACAACTGTCATCTCTGTGACAGCAACATGAACACATGAGAAGGATGTACTGGTTGTGTTATTAGTGAAGGCTTTGTACAGGATGAGAGCTCATGTAACTGTAACCTTAAGTACAGGATGGTCAAATGGAGATATTACAAAT
Organism: Anarhichas minor; assembly: GCF_050575085.1. NCBI lineage: Eukaryota > Metazoa > Chordata > Actinopteri > Perciformes > Anarhichadidae > Anarhichas > Anarhichas minor. Next base: position 2,387,433 of record NW_027466453.1, read on the forward strand.
GGACTAATGTCTTAATTCAAAGCTACGGCTGCTGAATGTTTGTCCATCGTTCTCCCCTCAGCTCCTGGCTCTCTGTAACAAAACATGAACAGAATCAGCAAAATACTCAAATTCAGTGTATTCGTGTAGTTAATCTCAACGTTTGAAACGTTACCGGACTTAAAGTGATATTTCAGGTTCACAACCTGTCTACCTGAGCTCACGTTGGTCCGTTTATGTACATGATATAAAGTATAAATCATCTGTAAAATCATCACAAACTCAGTAAGATATTATTCAACCTCTGAGGTTTGAAAGTGAAGTTTTTAAAAGTTAATTTACAAGGCTTAACTACGGTCGGATGCAGGCAGCCGAGCTGCCGGTAATAGCGCACCGGCACGCAATGCATCTTGGGATATGGTGGGCCGCGAAACATACATCAGATGTGTCCTCCAAATCTCCGACGAGAAGGCTGCATTGAAAATGCGAAATGGGACAGCACTAGTCGCAGCGCTGTGACGCAACCGGTCTACGAATGCAGCCGACGAATGCAGCCTTCTCGTCGGAGATTTGGAGGACACATCTGATGAGGTCACAAAAGACCTCCGAAGGATGCAGACCCTGAATTGAGACACAGCTCGTGAGTCATAGCATGAAGGCAAATCACTGTCAAAATCCGAGAGCGCAAATGAGATCCATGCGCGCACGAAAATCAAACAGCCGCGCACGTATTTTACTTTGACGAGCGCTTTTACGTCACTCCGCGAGCAAAATTCCGTCTCGCGCGAGCAGAATTCACTCTCGCGCCAGCAAAAGTCGCTCGCGAAGCTTAAACCCGCTCGCTCGCGAGTCTTTTTCCTGCTCGCTGGCGAGTAGTTTTTCTTTTTGACAGTAAGTGGGCGGACCCAGTCTCCATTGTATCTCTACATCTAATTGGTTACAATCCTCGTCTTGGGATAAACCGGATATCACTCTGACACCGACGCTAGGGGGAGATTTTCAGATTGCAGGTCAGGGGCAAATAATGTACATTTTACTGCACGGGTACTTTTACTTTCTGCACTTAAAGTACATTTTGCTGATAATAACATTGACTAAGGTTTTGAATGCAGGTATTTTACTGGTAATGGATTATTGTTTCATCAGTATGATATTAGTACGTTTACTGCAGTGAAGGATCTGAATACTTTTTCATCCACTAACTACTTTGTCAGTGATTTAACAGTTAATATACAAACTAATGTTGCACGGTGTATCGATACTAAAAAGGTACCGCGGTACCCGTACGTTAAAAACGATACGATTTTGCATATTTTTAGTATCGATACTTCATTAAAATAGCGCGATAAGAGCGCACTCACTGTTCCGCTCCCTGTCATGCTGCCTAAAGGCATTGACTGCAAGGGGGCGGGGCTGCCCAGCGCTCACACAGCAACAGGCAGCGCTCACACACAGCAAGTGCTGCAGACAGTGGCGGCCGTCAGGGCCTGCAAGGCCTTCTCTGCTGGCCTAAACAGAATCACAAAGTTATAGCTATTTTATAATTTAATAATTTTTCTTAAATACACTACATGTATTATAATTTATAAAAATATTTTTCCCATTATCTTATTTTCTCATTGCACAGCTACTGTCTTCCTCAGTTGCTCTGCTTCCAGTGCAGCTTGTTTTAAGTAGAGCTTTTATCCAATCAGATTTCACCTCTGTGTCTCTAGGTAAGAACAGAGGCAGAGGCCTGCAGACTCTCGCCTGCATCCAGTGCAGATTAAAGTAAATGGAGACGATATTGTTGATTGTCATTGTGTTCAACCAATCAGATCTTTAGTTTGACATGTTGAGCGTATTCTTTGACATATCAGAGCCTGCGAGCCGGCCTATAATGACGTCAGCATTACATGCCGCTCAGTGTCCATGTGCAGCTCTGAAACTTAACAGCAGAGGCATGTCGGGTAGTGAATCACATCACGTGATGCAGCTCAGCCAATCAAATATGGGCATTCTGACTGAGTGAGATCAGATGTAACACACACCATGACACAGGAGACTGAGACGAGGAAAGACATTGCAGAGCAGTACGTTCAACATTCAAGTTGTGAAAGTAAAATCCTGTGATAATCTCTTTCGGTTGCCGCTTGTCATTAAGGAATGATGGCGGATCCCACAGCCAGACCAGCTGAGAACATTATGTTTTCCTGAATTTAGGCTTTTGCATTGTAATTGCTCTAGCATTTTTCAAAAGACTCGTACCGAAAGGTTTAATATGAAGACGTACATGGTTACAGCCTTAAAAATGAATAATAGCTGTGGTGCCATAATGTGGTTATAAGGTGGTATTTCAGCTGCAGGACAGCAGTGAAGGCCCAGGTATAAAATGCATGGCCCACCACTGGCTGCAGGGGAGACATGCATCAAGGTCTGTGTACGTTTTGTTAGTCTGTTTTACCGTTCAGTCAAAAAAATGACAATACGGAAATACCATGGGTATTCTCGTTTTTCGTTTCAAACCAAAAACGGAAAAACGGAAATGGGGGTCCGTGTACGGTCCCCACTGACATACAGAGACCCGTCTGCGAAACTTGTTTCAAAGCCACACAGATCAAGGGAGGCAACACGTCTAACATGGCAAAGCACCTTTCAGACACACCCCGAACTTTTCAAAGAGTTCAAAGAACGACAGGTAAGCAAATGTGATTATAAACATGAACACCCCCAAGCTCACTTATATACAGCTAACACGAGTAGCCTTAGCCTAGTTTGACGACAAGCCTATATGATCATGAGGTCACAATGCACACACAAGTGTACTAAATGAAACACAATTGATGCAAAATGGCTACATGCTGGTGGAGACTGAGGGTGGATCTTGAGCTAATTATTTTTATTTTTAGTTAAGGAAAAATAATTATTCCATGAATTAAGATAAAATATGAAGTGAAAATATCAAACTCACTATGCAAGTAAATGAAGCATTGTTTATCCACCCACTCCCACAGACAGTCAGACAGATGCCAGCAGAGTCGGCAGCAACACAGAGACAGAGTTCCCTTCAGCTGTGTTTGAAAGCCAGCGGAAATATGAGAGAGGCTCAAAAGATGCGAAGAGGTTCAACATTAATATTAATGCCATTTGTTAAGTGTTCAAAAAGCTGGGCAGGAACAAGCTGGTAAAAAAGGGAACCGTACAGATGTTTTATTTATTACTATTATAGATATATATACCAGTATCGTATTTTTGGTATTGTATCGAATTCTGGTATCGTATCGTAAGTATCGGGTATCGTGATACTTATGGCAGGTATCATATCGAAGTCATAATTGTGGTATCGTGTCAACCCTAATCTTGGCAGTGGTCCCTAATCTTGGCTCCAGATCTTTGAGCAGGTCCAAATTGTTGCTCATATTATATACAACTATATTATATCTCTTCTGTAAACACAACACTATGATTAAATATGATCACATCATGTTTTAATCAATTAAGATCAAAGAGTTTCTTTGAGCTGTTTGTCACAAGAGGTTTGAGTATCAAATACACATTGTCTGTAATAGAATGATGGAGTGAATTTAAACCAATCTGAGCAACTTGACTTTAACACATTTTAATTACTGTATTTAACCACTCTATGAACATAATTTGTATTTCATCAGCCTCTACAGTCTGAAAAGTTTACAAAACCTGTCAGACAAATGTAGAACATCCTGAGATGTAGTGGAGTAGTGTTTAGTGGCCGATTGAAAACCACCTCTATCAGAACTAGCGTCTGTGTCAGAGTGATATCCGGTCTATCCCAAGACGAGGATTGTAACCAATTAGATGTAGAGATACAATGGCGACTGGGTCCGCCCACTTACTGTCAAAAAGAAAAACTACTCGCGAACGAGCAGGTTTAAGCTTCGCGAGCGACTTTTGCTCGCGGAGTGGCGTAAAAGCGCTCGTCAAAGTAAAATACGTGCGCGGCTGTTTTGTTCTTTAAGTTAACTCTTTCTTGCTAGCTCCCCAATGAAGGTTTCTGTCTGGCTTTTATTGAACAGGATGTTCTTCTAACAATTACTATAGTTGCAGTTTCTGCACTTACAACCTGTTTCCTATGCTGACTCTGAAAATTATCAGAGTAAGTTAAACCAAAAATGAATTAATGTACTTATCTTTTCCATTCGGTCAACATAGAAGCACATATGATTACATATTGATAAATGATAGAAAAACACATTAAGGCTATCATCATTAAATTGACACTAAATATATGAGATTACATGTAAAGAATATATCCGAGATCAAAACACTCTTGGCTCAATATAAGGAAAGAAACTCATCAAAGAGAATGAAACTTAAATGAGGATAAAACATATGAATAAAAAGTAAATTACACTTTAAGATAGCACTTCCTATATGGCTATAGATTACAAGAGTCCTGTTTCATATTTGTCAGTTAGGCGTGAAAACCCAAATATGCCTAAAAGTATCCAATGTGTAAGTGTCAGCCAGATGCCCAAACCACAGAACGTTGCCGTTGCTCTTTTTAGGGTCTCGCATCTCGCTCCTCAGGAAGAAGAGGTGTTAGGTAGCATCAAAGTTCATCTGCAGTACACAGCATACCACAGTTTTACTCTGTTTCAAGTATTTGTTTAATCTTCAATTCAATAGGGCGATTAATCAATTGGTGAATCTATTATTTAACTGGAAGAATAAAGAGATCTGTTTTGGGTGTGGTGTGTCTCGGACATTTTTGGTGGATACCTCAACAATAGTCTTTGTGACGTGTGACAGTTTATTAAAGAAAATGAAATCTACTCAAACTGAGGATGGATTCAGTCCTCTCTCCGACCACGGAAACGTCACAGCACTCTTCTGTCATTTTTGGACAGAAGAGTGCTGTGTTTTAGAACAGCTCTTGTAAGCCAAAGCTGTGATGATGGAAATCATGTGAGCAGGTAAACTGCAGACTGAAGAATCAGAAGAATTGAGATTCAATTCAATTTTATTTTGTATAGCCGAAAATCACAAATTAGTCTCAGAGGGCTTTACAATCTGTACACATACGACATCCTCTGTCTCAGGACCCTCACATCAGAACAGGAAAAACTCCCCTAAAAAAACTAACAGGGAGAAAAGAGAAAGAGACTTTAGGGAGAGCAACTATCAGGATGGCCAGAAGTGTAATATATGTCATGTGTACAGAATGAACAGCATAACAGAGTTACAACACAGTCAATGATTATGACACGGCAGGAGGCCAGACCATGGTCCAGGTATAACCAGGATACACGGAAACCTGCATACAGCAATACAAGTCAAATACAGGAATGTATTCACAATGCAATGCCAGCACTAACTCTGAAGGTTTCTGCTTTTAGGGGAGTATTTGACATGTTTTTTCTCTCATATCACCGTTGCAATTTTCAACAGTTTTCAACAGCCCTCCTCCCACAGCAGTCTTCTGCAGACCAGTGTTATTGGATGGGAACTTCATTTTGCGAGACAGTGTCATGCTGGTGTGTCCAACATGCTAAAGAGCTGGTAGTCTGTTGCATTGGTTCCCAACTCAATTCATCCTGACGGTCTACATCCGCCTACAGCTCCAGAGATCAACCTGAGGGGTCACGAGACCGGTAACATGGCAGCAAAGAAGAAAAGAGAACCAATTAATCTGGTTTTTGCTCTTGTCTTGTGAGATTAGGGAAAAAATTAAAACATTCTAGAGTCAAACTTTCTGTAACACAATGGTAATAAAACTGAAGTCATTTTATTTGGACCACAGCATTTGACCCACATTATATCTTCTCATCTCGGCCCTTTGACCTCTTCTGTTTAACCATTCAAATCAGGATTTAAGTGTGACAATTAAATCAATGAGGTAGGTAAATTAGGCTTAATGTTCAATAAGAATAAACCAAACATCTTTATTTTTTCAATTGTCATTATTTATTGCCTCGTGATCAACACATGCTCACTCTTCCATGTATGTTGAGTTCTTAAATGACACAAATATAACATGTAAATACATGATGTATACAACTAATGTAAATTAACCATGAACATGAAATATCAGATGAGATAATCAGCATTAAATACATCTGTATCAATAACCTAGATAATTAACAAAGGCACAGGTAAATATGTATAATTATATGGTTTAAATACACTTATACTGCCATCTAGTGGTAGAAAGGTGAACACTTGCTTTTCGTGTCCTTACAGGCTACACTCTGCGTTCACTAAATCAACAGCACAACACAGTGGAACAAGAAATATCAGTGCCAACAGCAACATTTCTGTGAACACAAAAATGACTTTGATTAAACTATATCACGAACTGTATTGCATCAAACAATGCACCAATTAATCGAAAAGTTGATTATTGCTGTGTACATTGATAAATGAATAAATGAAACTACTCCCATCGGCCGAGATTGATTTATTTATTAATTTCTTGCATAGGCTACGGTCATTATTGCCTTCACTTTTATTTTTGAAATATTCTTGTTCCGGATTACCTGTTGTGCTCTGCGTCTCGTTTTAAAGGAAAAAACAAAAAAGGAACAAAATTCGGCTCGTTTTTGACTTTGGTTCTGTGGTTTTTCCGTTTTTGAATTCAGAACCAAAAACGGAAATACGACCGCCCATTTCCGTTTTCCCGTTTTTGGTTTGAAACAAAAAACGACAATACCATGGTATTTCCGTATTTTGTTTTTTTCGAATTAACGGTAAAACAGATGACTAAAACACGGACCCACCAGTGACGTGCGGTGAGGTTCGTGGCCGGTGAGGCACTGACTCTTTCAGAGTCAGATTTACAAATATATGAACCCAATATAGAGTATCTTAAATCACCATTCAATTGGCAGCTTGCACATTGACTACTGGTTGTTTTTCATATTTCATATCAGCATTCTTTACACACACATAGGTAAGGTACATATTTGATTGCACCAGGAGCGTGTGCGCCGCGATCTGCGACCTGCCCCACCAACCTGTTTCAGAAGCGGGGCGCTCGCGCGCGAAAATCTGTGTAACAACCACGGATTTATAAAGAGACAACATACACATACAAGGTTACTTTACCTGTCCGACGTTGGATTGCTGTTGATTTGGTCATATTTCCCTGTTTTTTGAGAATTGTTAAAGCTTAGATATTTAATCTTCAATGTTTGCGGTCAAAGCAAAATATAAGAAGAAGAAGAGAAGTGTAGAAGAAGAGTAACGGAACTACAAGCATGAACCCGACCCCCCCTTCATTGAGGCAGAGGTACTGTGTGCCTCCCCTCTGTGCTTTTTCACTGCGGTTTCTGTCAGATCAGCAAGACTGAATATGTTCTACACATACGTGAAATACATGAGCTATTCTATGGAAAGAAAGGACATATAGTACAAGAGTCTACAAATATTAGTGGTGACAAACAATGAGAAAGCAAAAGGCACGCGCTCAACCCAGTTTGTTAGGGATTGCGCAACATGAGGTGAGGCACAGCTCATGCTGCCTCACCTCATGTGTCTCCTCTCTGTTTGAACAGGACATGCGCAAATTCAGCGATTTTGACTATAAAAATGCTTAAAATGATTGAAATCATACAGAAATTACATTTATAGCACAGATCAGTAGAGAAATATTTATTTTATCATGTTTTTTACTTTTCATGACAGGTGAGGCTCTGCCTCCCCTGACCCCACGTCCCTGCCAGACACACACTCAGTGCTGACTGAGAATGACTTTAAGCAGAAACCCGGATGATTCACACACTACCTGGAGTAACAGATGGTATATGTACTGTACATATGCCGTAGTAGTAGTAGAGGTAAGCCAGTAATGCATCAATAATATTCCTGTTAATGTTTGAGACTCACATGTCAAAGTGCTGATTTCAGAGTTTGCACAGCCTGTTCAAACATCCACTGTGTATTTGCAGCCTATCCTTGTGTTCATTAATTCCCATCCTTCTCATCTTCATGATGAAGACATGTCCTGTGTATTGTTGATTAGAGAAGTCGGGTTCAAACGCTATACTATTTTTAACAGTTGTCAGGTTTTTAACTTTTCCCAGTAGTTTGTTTGTCTTTCTGTAGTCTGAATGCTTGCCCCAACACCCTCCCATTGAAATGTGGGCCGTTTCTGATCTGCAAGTAGTTACTGTGCAAGAACTGTACATACGTTATTTATCTGTAAACTGAAGGTTGTGAAATAAAGCTTTTCCAGACAGATCTTTGGCCAAGTTTTGTTCGGTTTTTAATACAGCCTCTAATGGTGGGTCTTATTCAGGATTCTTTCCACATAAACTGAAGCCATGTTGACTTAGCTGAAGTGTGCAAGTCAACCTTTATGAATACTGCAACATCAAAACCAGTATTAACTGTTGAAAACATCCATTACTTACTAGAATTAAGCTTCCACAACACGTCCATAAAATATTTGTGGTGTTTTCAGGTTCTGTTTATTAGACCTCTTCTTTGGGACAAATTAGATCTTTTATCATTCATATTGGCAGATGAAGATTTGTGACCTAATAAATTCCCATCAGAGCTCCAGCCCACCTTCAACACGAGCAGAGGTCTAATAAACCATTATTTCAGCATTACCTTAAAAATATTGTTTCCTGTACAGCGGGTAAATGAAAACAACCAAGACAAGTGTCTGGATTACCAACAGTTTTTTATTGAAAACGAACAGAGGTGCAGGATCCAGCTCAGGCTATGCTACCAGCGTTGGAGGCAATCCTGGGCCAAAGGTCAGCACACTCTTTGGCCACTGGGCCTGTGATGGCTGAACCTGCAGATACAGAGAAGTAAGGTGGAGTTAGTTTGGTTCCAACACAGCATGCTTCATTTCTATACAGATGGAAATAAGACAGCTGACTGCTGTAATTGAGACAAAAAACATTCAACAAAAAGGAAAACGAATAGAATGTGGCAAGATAACTTGACAAACTCCTAGTGTCTACTTCATGACTGAATGCATTAGATGTTTTTGGGGGATAGCCACAAACCTTTAGACCTGATCGGTTTAGTTATTAATAGCAATACATAAGATCAAACATCTGAGCATTACCACACCTATATTACATACTGGTTGTACTGTCTCATCACTGATTGAGATCAGTCAGCCACAGTGTGATGCTGCTATCTCACCCACAGTGATGATGTTCATGTTCCCTTGTTCGACAACTCACCCAGCCACTGAGCAGACAAAGCAAGTGCTTTTTCAAGGGGAATATCCTCCCATTAACCTACAACCTGTATCATACTTTTGAGGAAGGCCGGACCAGAATAATTGACCATTGATATTCGTTCTCTGGGTATGTTTTAGGTTTTGGGATCCAGTCTGTTGTGTTTAAGTAGGAAATGATACAAGCCATGGCATCATGTTATTTTGCACTAGTTGGCTACTTATCTCTTCTTTCTTGTGTTCAATGTAAAATTGAGCATTAAAACAATAGTTTACAAGGTTTCTTAAATATAATCCCTGTGTGTCACTAGACGCCTGCAATCCATCCTACAATAGGTGAGTGGAGTGCAGGCCCGCCACATGCCACTGTGGCCGGCTGTGGACCCGACCAAGACCGGTCGAGGCGGTGCCAGCAGGGTTCTGAATGTGCTCTGCAGCTGCTAGTCCACACGTGTGTGTGTATTGCATATACAGACAGCGTTGCTGCTGCCAGTCCCATGTTTCTACATCAAGTTTGCCTTTGATAAATGTCAACTCACCTTTTTAACACAATACTAGCTTACATGGGGTTTCGGCTATGACTACTGTATTTCCACACTTAGAAGCAGACATTCCACTGATTTATGGAGCTGTGTAATACACTCAATTTTCCCAACTTGGTCCTGCAAATATTTTAAAAACAAAGCTTTGCATTACAAATTAAGGGATTCTGTCCTTAGAAATGCTAGAGGGCTTTTACTTTGAAGTAGAAAGAGGAAGTGTCTCGTATAAAATTTAATTTTGTTTTAAATATCACACCATATCTCTGGATGAGCCGCAGCCAAAAGTTGATTAAGTGTGGTTACACTTTCAAAACTCGACCGATTGCATCTCGTAACAAACTCAAAATACCAAGGAAACATCTCACATGTGCTTCCTCCGAGCCACTCAACAGTGTTCTTGCGCTATGCCTTTATGCAGGTTGTAAGGACCGGTTTGAGAGGTTTTACTGTGTAAAATGTATATAAATAAAACGAGCACAGCTGGATTCAGCGAGAACATAGCTACATGAGAAACATTACCACCACAACCTATTTTACAGAGGTCACTAACATCTCTAAAAACCAACTACATTATTCAAACCATCTCAAATATGGTAGGACAAATCTGTCTAGCTGCTCTCACTTCTTTGCTTGAGGTCATTACGCAACAAAACATAGCTACGCTAATATACTTAATATATTTCATCTGTCAACACATAACTGTTAAGTCAGAATGACTGACATCAAATAATAAGCCTGGTGTAGAATCCGAACAAACCCACCTTTCATTTCTCCTTTGTTGTTTACTATGACACCTGCGTTGTCTTCAAAGTAAAGAAACACGCCATCTTTTCGCCGATACGACTTCCGCTGCCGTATCACCACCGCAGGATGCACTGTGCACAAAAGGAATGTGGAAAGTTCAAGTTATTACAAAGCCACAGAACACACACCTGTGTTAACAATTCAATTTGACTGGAAAATACAGAGACAGGGCCACTGCAAAAGAGACTGGCAGTAGAAACCATTATTTCACTTTACTTTAATTGAGATTGCACTGTGGAGACACTGTATTACTCCAACTACTGTACTGTTAGGAATTGAGTTGTACTATGAGCTATTCAGTGTCAATGAGACAGCCTGTGCTTCCAAGTCTTCCTCACTCAGCACATGTGGAGTTAAAAATCAATGCAGACATTTTCTAAATGTCAATGCATTTCTGCAAAGGACCTAAATGAATATCTCAGTGGTTTATGAGTGTTAATTAAGCTGCCTCATCCTCTTTACCCCAATACAACAGTAGCTTGCACGGACTAGTTGTTTCCACTTACCCTTCTTCCTGAGTTCTGGCTTGCCTTTCTTGACTGTGGCCATGACCATGTCACCCACTCCTGCAGCAGGCAGACGGTTCAGACGCCCCTTGATGCCCTTCACAGAGATGATGTACAGGTTCTTAGCACCTGAGGGACAGAGAGAGAACGCAAACATGAAGGGGACGACATGGCAGAATCATCAGTTCAAGAACATTGCAGTATTCTGGCATTTTAGAAACAGGGCTGGGCAATATGGCCAAAAACCTTTCACAATATAGGTAATTTCATATATCTCGATATACATCACAATATAGCATGTTTATTGATAATTCAATGAAGAAATGAATAGTCTATATGAAATAACATTTTTTGGAGACTGTAAAGCTGTACCCCATCAGCTGTTCCTCGCCCAATGAGCAACAGGAGCAAATAAAAACAGGGCGTCTGACAAAAGGTTAAGTTTTAAACAACATGCCGCACAGTACTGCGGCCAGTACTATGGACAGTTCCATGGACATAATGCACAAAAATAAATATTTAGATAAGTTTGAATTTTTATTTTTTTTAATAAATATTCAACCGTAATGTTTGACACACTTTGGCAGCCCTGGTATACTATGAATTACATACTTGATGAATGAGAAGTACCGACAATGTTCTCATTGAATTAAGAACATAAGTGGAAAATATTGGAGATTTTCTTAGAAATTTTAGTTAGTATGTGCTTATTAGCAATTTAGACAACGCAAATGTGTGTCCCGATATCGATGTATGATTTCATCACGATTTGATTCAACTGAAAGACAATGTATTATATTGATTTATGGCCCAGCCCTGTTTAGAAATGAGGAATACCACACTTGTCATTTTGTCTCATCACTGATTGAGATTAGTCAGCCAGTGTGTAACCGCCATCTCACCCACAGTGATGAGGTTCATATTCCCTTCTACGACAACTCACCCAGACACTGAGCAGACTAAGCAAGTGCTTTTGGAAGGGGGACAGCATGGAACAAAGACTACGATTTGTATTGTTGGCCAATCAGCCTAATTAGTCGAAATCAATTCAGCCAACTGCCTTCTAATTTACCAACTCACACTGAACTCATGGAATAAAATGTACATGCAAAAAGTCGTTGCTAAAATACATGTCTGCTGCCATCTTAACGCATCTTTTCCTGTGCAGGAAGGCTAACATGGGTATAAGCATTTTTCATAAATATCTTACTTTAACTTGGGACCTGCAAAAAATTTTGCATATTTACATAACATAACAGGTTGAGGTGTACCTGTGTTGTCAGCACAGTTGATGACCGCTCCTACTGGGAGACCCAGCGAGATGCGGAACTTGGCTCCAGATGAACCACCACGTCCTGCAAGAAGACCGGAACACAGTTCAAATTGACAGTTACACCTTTACCACTTCCATAACAAAATCAAGGGACCTGTGACTATAATTGAGTGCCATCTCTACATTTGTTATCCAGTTTATGCGGTCATAATCCCTACCTTATCGCGTTAACATTTAAAATGGTGTTCTACTTGATATTCTGATTCAGATGTTGACAGGTAAAACTGATGACTTATATTTACATGTGATCTAACACTTAATTAAGCCCAAACACTGGCTTGTGCTAGAGCAGCCATTCTAACACATGTAGAATGACTTAAAGCATAACATCGCTGCAATGGCAATGTCCCCAGCAGCTTAACTAGAACTAGGGAAAATGATGCCATTTCTCAGCCCATAACAAAAACTGAAAAATGTAAAATCGTAACATCTTAAGAGGCTGGCCTGCTATCATCTGACAATTCAAACGCACCTGTGTTAGGTTACAACTTATTAGACTGTAGCAGCTAGCCACTTTACAAGTCATTTGTTGAAAACACCAGTCTTCGAACATTGAGACCAACAGTTGACATAAATAGGCTAGCATTCATCACAGAAGGATCTTAACGAAGTTACAGAAGGCCACACATTGCGTGTTGGCTGGCTAACTTTACGTCAAAAACGGTGCTTAAGGTTTGAGTAGTTGACAAACATGAGCTGTGTGACAAAGACAAACTCTGGCAGCCGCCGTTATTCTCAAATTTGTTTCAAAAGTGGCTAAAACATCAAGTTTGACACTGCTAACGACCACACTCATAGATAACGTGATGTAACGTTACTGTCACAGCCTAACGTTAGCGATCTATGCTGGCCTTACGTTAGCTAAAGTCACACCTGCTTCAAATTGGCCCGGACTTCTCGTTTGAGATCATTAAATGATGCGACATTTGATCTTTAACAATTAAAGCGGTCTGAAGTTTACAGCAAAACAGCCAATTCATATTCTGCCTCTAGCTTTAGCGGTACATGCTTCATGCCTACACGGTGCTAACAGCGAAACTTAGCTTCAGCCAACTAGCCAGGGAAAATGCTATCGTTCACAAATCGGAGACTGTTTGCATAAATTTTAAACTAATCACGTAGATGTGTTATCTTCCCCACTCTATTACACACTAACATCAGTATAAGGACCGGCAGAAAGTAAAACACAGCAGATGAATGTGGATTTTACAAGGTGGGTTTCGTACCTCTCTTAGACATGGCTGCAGTAGGGAAAGAGGAAGACGGAGAAAGGAATTGTGGGATATAAAGTTGAGCAGAACTTCATCCGGGTCATGCGCGGAGACGCGCTGCATTCACTACAGTGGTGTCGGGGGGGGAGCGTTTCTTCTTCTTCAATTGAATTTGCGGCAGACTAGTCGCAGCAACGGACTATTGCTGCACTCTAAAGTTTATTTGGAGACATCTGTTGTGCGATTTATATCATTATGTAGAGTCCAGTACGATGGAGAATATTGATTACAGATTCTGTTGTTTCACTATTTTAAGTTACTTTAATAAATTATCTGTAATTCCAATTTCTGACAGCTCGGCCAAATCCCAATGTCCCCCCTTACGGACTCACGGACTTTGAGGCGCGCTCCCGCGAAGTCCGTGAGGGTTTAGGGATGTCCCACTGTCAAATCATCAAGTGTTTGAGGGCTCTCTTGCAGACATTTTGAGCCCTTTGTGAACCCTTTGCGTAAGTCAGCATGGTATGCTGACTTACGGAAATCAGAAGACATTTATTTATTTATTCATCAAATATTTGATTTTGTCATTGAAGCTGTTTTGACAAAAACGAGTAAATAGATTATATGACGTTACCTCTCATCTTGTGAGGAAAGAGCCTGAAGACGTTCAAATCAGGGAGTACAAAGTATAAAATAAATACCCACAATTATACATCTTATTTTTTGTCGTTTTCATGACACTGGCAAAGGAAATACTCACTGGCCACAGGTGACTGCAAATAGGATTTATGTCGAAAAACTAGAGGAACTCACAAAGCAGCAGATGAAGCATGACTTTCCAGAGTCTCGACAGGCTGAAAAGTTGGAAATGTCTGGTGAGGATAGACAATGCTAAGGAGTTTTTACGTCAATGACTGTCTGTTGCAAGTGAAGAGCAGGCAGTTGCTTTGATACAGGAGCTTAGGACCTTGTGTGCCTTAGAGGGTTTTAAACGGACCAAGTGGAATCGCCAATAGCCGGGCTGTGCTTGCTTCTGTTTCTTGAAGAAGATCTTTGAAACTATGTTTACTTTAAAAAAATCCACTTTTGGCCTCTTCCAGGCCTGAAACATCTTTTAAGAGCATAAAAGGCTGAGAATGTACCTTAAACCAGTAAAGGTGTGTATGCATCCGGTTATAGTGAAAACATTATGAAACAGTGAAATCAACTGTCCTGAGCCAGTTTTTTGAAGAAAATCTTTGAAACTACCGTATGTTTACTTCCACAAAATCCACTTTTGGCCTCTTCCAGGCCTGAAACGTCTTTTAAGAGCATAAAAGGAGAGTGTACCTTAAACCAGTGAAGGTGCGTAAGCATCAGGTTGTAATGAAAACATCATGAAATCAACTGTCCTGAGTTTGAAGGGAGGTTGAACAGCTGGTCCTCTGGTGTGGTCAGAACAACCTGGAGCTTAAAAGGCTCAAAACTGTGGAGATGACAGTGGACTTCAGGAGGAGCCCCCCAACACTACCCCCCCCCCCCCCCCCCCCCCCCCCCCCTCACCATACTCAACAACACTGTGTCCGCTGTGGACACCTTCAAGTTTCTGCCATCCACAATCTCCCAGGACCTGAAGTGGGCTCCCAACATCAACACCATCAAGAAAAAGGCCCAGCAGAGGTTGTACTTCCTGCGCCAGCTCAGGAAGTTCAACCTGCCTCAGGAACTCCTGATCCTGTTTTACTCAGCCATCATCCAGTCTATTCTCTGTGCCTCTATCACTGTGTGGTTTAGATCGGCCACCAAACAGGACAGAAACAGACTGCAACGGATTGTCAGGTCTGCAGAGAGGATCGTTGGTTCCAGCCTGGCGTCCATCCTGGACTTGTACACCTCCAGAGTCAGGAAACAGGGTGGAAAGATCACTGGAGACCCCTCACACCCTGGACACAAGCTGTTCCAACTCCTCCCCTCTGGTAGGCGCTACAGAGCTCTGTACGCCAAAACCACCAGACACAGGAACAGCTTCTTTCCACTGGCCGTCACTCTGATGAACAATAAATAAGTTATACTGCACTATTACCACCACTTGCACTATCACATCAATTCATGCCATTGTCTATAGGTTTATGTTCACATGTGTGTGTGTATATATATATTAGTGCTGGGCAACGATTACAATTTTTAATCGCGATTAATCGCATGGCTTTTTTGCGATTAATTGCGATTAATCTCATTGTTATGGCAAAGTTCAATAATTAATTCAAAAGTAGTGTATTGCACACTTTTAATTCAAAAGTACTGCTATATGAACAAAAGGGCAATAACATTTGGTTTGTAAACACTTTAAACAAATCAGGTTATTTTTAACAGCAGTATTCCCTTTACACAGTAGCAGTTCTATCTCTTCACTATCTGTGCTCAGTGTGTGACTGTATGTGAAACGTTCCACTGCTGTGCAACAGGAATAAAATGTTTCAGCACGTTTCAGCAAAAATGTCTGTCTTCATGACAGTCAGAGGATGTGAATGCAGCTCTACTGTTCATCAATTTAATGCTGTAACTCCGAGGTAATGATGGTTACCCAGCGATCAAAGATCAACTTTACCCACAATTTAGGTGTATTTTCCCTTTAACTCACGAGATGCAGCATGTTTTATACTTAATGTGAATATAATTCATACTTTGTTGGCATCTTATTCTGAAAACCGGATGTTCATCTGAAGAAACCGGATGTTGTCTCACGTTAGTTAACTTCCAAAGTCCTTCGCTCGCTCCGATCCGTGCTGTTTAAATGCGTTTACCGTGAATTTCAGCATATAGGTGCACTAAAATGTAAGTGTCTGCTGACTTTACCGCAGCGATGTCCAGTAGTCTCCATTCCTCCACCGCTGCCAGTGAGCAACGGACTTTCAAAATAATAAAAAATTAAAAAATGCGTTAACACGCTATAAAATAATTGTCGGCGTTAATTAATGAATGCGTTAACGCGATAATAACGCGTTAACTTGCCCAGCACTAATATATATATATATATACTTTTTTCTTTCGGATATATATTTATACTTATATTGTATATAGCTGTTAAATGTTTATACCTACATCCATTCTACTTTTTTGCTGGCCTTTTTTATTCTTTATATATTTTTTTTCTTGTTTATTGTAAATTTGTGTTTGTACATTGAGAGCAGAGTGGAAACCGAAGACAAATTCCATGCATGGCATAAGCATACATGGCCAATAAAGCTGATTCTGATTCTGAACCACGCCACCTTGTGGGCGGTACAAGATATAGACAGGCAGTCAGCAAGACCGCATGAACAGTGTGTGTACGAGCGTCCGAATAAAAGCCTGTTACAGTACATCAAGTCGCTGTTCATCTGGTGCATAACTACACTACAGAAACATTACACACCTCAATAGCTTTTTTTGTTAGTTATTTGTTTAGTGTAATTATGTTGTTGTTTAGTATATGTAGTATTTTGGTTTGTTTGTTGATGAATTGGCTAACACTGAGGACATCTGTGGTTACATGTATGAGTCGGCAGCGACAGGATCTCAGAGACAATGTTGAAGCACTTTGACGTTTGGATCTGCATGAACCTCATCTGTACACAACTTAGTGTGTTTGATAAAAACTAAATCGACCAGCTTTTTTGAAGGAACTGAGCCTTCTTTAAAATAAGGAAACTATATATTTGTGTTTGTAAAGAGATTTATTTTAATAGAAGTGTCGATAAGTAGAATACAAATTATCCCTTCACATCACAGGACATGTTGTTTTAAGGTCTGCATGTTTTTCATGAATCTGTTTTCACAATAAAACCCTCACAAGTAAGAGAGGAATCAGCAGCAGTTTATCACAACATGTGACCAACAAGCAGAACATCAATCTGCTTGTGGAGCAGCCATCAGGTAACGTTAGTGATGTCATACAGAGTTTGATCAGAAGAACAGGGTAATCAAAGAAAGATAATCACTTAGGTCATTGTTTAGCTCAGAATGATTTAAGGATTAGGGAACTTTTTGTAGATAGTCGGGCTGAGGCTGCTGGTACTTTACCTGAGTATTTCTGATTCATTCAACTTTGTACTTCCACTACATCTCAGAGGGAAATATTATACTTTTTACTCCGCTACAGTTGTCTGGCAGCTTTAGTTACTAGTTACTTTGCACAATATTATTTTTCAAACATTTCCTAACTATAGATCCAAAGAGAACCAACATCTTCTGAGCATGTTGCTTTTGCAGCTTAGCAAGCAAAGCCTCAGATGTCCGTGCCGCTCTGCATCAGTCAACACATCCCAGGTAGCCAAAATGACCTGGTCCAGTTCTGGCGTAAGCTCGGCATGCCGGAAAAACACGTCGGGCCGAGTCCGGTTGCAGACTCTGCTGAGACTCAGGATGAATTACGCGCCAGAATCGGGCCAAATACACCGGACCGAGTCCAGCTTTCCCATTGACGTTGCGAAGGCCGGTCGGCAACAGCCAACGGGCCGGATATGGCCTGCGGGCCGTACAATACCCAGGTCTGCATTAAATGGTACAACCAGAGGCTACACTGAACTCAAAGTCAGCTTTACCATCAGTTAACTTAAAGTCACCATGTTTCATTTGTTTTCAAAATGTCAATCAATACATTTTTTTTATTTTATTTTAATAATTTTCTCGTTTTTTCATGAGCACCAAGGTGGAAAAAGGTTGTTTTTTTTATCGAAGCTGTGAACAATTCTTGTACATCATAATTGTACAAGAATTTTATCATTATTTTTCTTTAATTTTACGACTTATAACCAATGATGTATGTAGTGGTAAATAGCTTTATTAGAAAAGTTTCTGTAAAATGACATTAAATTATTGTGTTTTTAATCATATAAACCTGTAAGCATTTAACATTTCTTATTCAACCTCATTAAAGTCACGAATAGGCCTACCTTTCATTTAGTAATAAATCTATACAGAATAACTTTCTACTACTACCACCTTTTCAATAACTATTTTAAGTTTACCACTGCTAAAAAAATAATATACGCTGATAAAAACACACATTTTCAACGTTTTTGTTCCATAACTATACAAAAATTACCAATTAACAAAAATATATGTTAAATTACAGAAACAATACAACTTTTAGTTTATTTAAAAAAAATGTACCGAATCAAAAAAATGTATTTACAGTATTAAACTTGAATTGAAGAATTATATCTATTAAAAAAAGTAAATATTTGTGAAATTATAAATCTGTGAACATATTTTAAGTCTTTTTATGAGAAAAAAATATGTATTTTCTTTATCTGAAAATAATTATACCATTAATATCTTAAACTTGTACTACATAATTTTGAAAAGTGCACAGCTCCCATCCAATGAATTCTGTTCAGTCCCTGAAAAGACCAGTGATGTCACTCGGGGTGCACAGTTAGACGACATCAGTCAATGACACGTAACACCCGTTAGTTTTGAATTAAAGTTACCTTTTTATTTTTTCTTATTCCTGATCATTTACAGCACAAAACCCCATCCACAGCTCTGACATATATTCATTATTCGAAAAGCATTCGCTCCGCTCTCTCACCAATGTAAACAGGGAAGTTAACAGTGAGGTATCCATGACAACAGTGGGTGGAACGGACAAAGAGCCCCCCCCTCCTCCCCTCCTGCTGGGTGCCTTCACATCTTCATTTAACATGGCTAAAATCAAGTGCAAAATCAGTTTGTCGGAAGAAATCTTGGTGAAGCTTATAAACACAACTACAATCCACATTAAAGTATGTAATAACTGCCAAAAATATTATAGAAAAGTCAATCTTGTCCCACAACACACTAAAAAAGTAAAGTAGTAATAGTAGTGGTAGGCTGATACATGAAGGAATTCTTGTGATATTTCATTCACTGCAATCCTCTCTGCGGCCTTGAAAGCAACCAGCACCGCCAGCACAGGACGTCATGACGATCTAATACTTTCATTTATTTTTTGGTTGGAACAAGTGACAAATTCTGTGAAGTTTTATAATACAATTTATTTGCCATTCCTTCAAATTGTATAACCTCAAACAATGCATTATTATTATTATTTTTTATGTGGTTTGCATTTTTCAGCAATGGCTGTTTAATGTATTTACATTACGTAGAAGTAATTTCAATTGTTAATGGCGGGGTCCGCCATTACTGTACTGGATTCTAATTGCCTTCATGTGTGCAAGGGATTGACAGGAAAGGATACACTACGTGTTTTAAGACTGATTCTATGGGGGAAAACAGATGTGTCAGCTGCAGTGTTGAGGCAGTATACACAGCACTTAAACTAACAGAGCTAACCACTAGCTCTTAAACATATCCCCCCCAAGATTCTTCACTTTCCAAAAAGCTTTCCAGAGAGGTTAAAGTGTCAAAAGATTCAAACATTTTGGAGAAATGGCTTCTCATTTTATTGCCCTAACCTAGTTATTTGTAATGTAAGTACCATGTAGCACTTCAATAAGCGGGATATTGTCCATACATGTTACTATGTACACCAGCGCACTTCACAATGTGTGAAGTTGTGATCTGTGCCAAACAAGTGACACGCGTCCTGGGCAGACTTGTCCTGCAGGCTATGGGAACAGCGTCCCATTCCAGGTGTGTTTGTCTTTGCAGATGTTATCCCTTGTCACTTCACCACAACACTGAGGCATTCAAACAAGTGCAGAGCATCTGATTTTAAAGGGGACAAATCGTGATCATTTTTAGGTTATACTTGTATTTTGTAACATGTTAACATTCTTTAATGTAAAAAAAAAAATAAATACTGTTGATTTTTTCAGACAGACATACTGACATACTGTCTGTCTGAATATATCTGTATTCTAACTCTGTCTGAAATGCTCCGTTTTAGCGCCTGTCTCTTTAAGAAAAAAAAGAAGAAAAGTATATTCTAATGAGCCTGCATGTGACATAGAAAGGGGAAGCAAATCTGATTGGCTTGTTTTCTGATCTAGACAGCCCACACAAAAAACTGACTGGGTTGTCTTATATCACAGTTTGTGGGTTGGCTCCATATACCCAAATGTATGTGCACAAGCACTAATATGTCCCCTTTAATGGGCCAGTGTGTAGGATTTAGTGGCATAGCGGTGGTGATGCAGATTCAGTACTGTGGCCAACGTGAAAACGCAAATGGCTCTCTCTAGAGCAGTGGTTCTTAACCTGGGTTCGATCGAACCCCAGGGGTTCGATGAGTCACTCTCAGGGGTTCGGCAGACACACACTGCGGTCAAGTGAGCCGCCGCTTTAAAAATTAATGACCGTCTATTTTCCTTAAGGTGCGTTCACACCGAGCGCCCCGTTCGGTGTGAACGCAGCATAACGGTACGGTGGCTTGGATAGCCCTACGGTGGCTTGGGTAGCCCAAAAAGCACGGAGAAAGCTAAAACTTATGCTGCGTTCACACCGAACGGGGCGCTCGGTGTGAACGCACCTTAAGGAATAGACGGTCATTCATTTTTAAAGCGGCGGCTCACTTGACCGCAGTGTGTGTCTGCCGAACCCCTCGGCAGACACACACTGGTGGCAGACACAGGTAGTTTACATGTAAAGTCAATGCACAGACGCGAATGGTTGCGAATGACGCGAATTTCAACCGGGCTGCGCGAATGACGCTGGAAGCGGCCGTCATTCAGACGCAGTTGTGCGACTACAGAAAATATCGCTCTCAACGTTTTGGTGTCACCAAATCGTACCATACCCTCGTATTGCCAAGAAAGCCCTTGAGATACTCACACCGTTTGTTACAACGTATCTTTGTGAGCAATCCTTTTCGAGGATGGTGGACATGAAAACTAAGAAAAGGAACAGACGTTGCTGCGAAAATGATGAGAGTGGCACTTGCCAAGGTGAAGCCGCGCATTTCTGAACTTGTATCTGAAAGGCAACAGCAAAAGTCACATTGATTTGCAGTAAATATTCACTGAGTTATGTTTTTGTGTGAAATTCATGTTTTGTTGGTTTTGTTCTTTGCACACAGTGATTTTGTGTGCAACTGATGCATGGTTCATTTTGTGCACTAATAATATATATACCTATGTTTTGAAGAAATCATATTTTATTTTTCCAATTACGAAGGGTTCGGTGAATGCACTGATGAAGCTCGCAGGGTTCAGTACCTCCAATAAGGTTAAGAAAAACCACTGCTCTAGAGCCAGTATTTGGTGTGTCCGTTCTGGGCTACTGTAGAAAAATATATAGATATCCATATATCGATGTAAGGGGCTCTTTCAAAGGTAACGGAAACACAACAATTCTTATTATCAGATGATTATACGCCAAAGAAAGCATACTTAATATTATTGTATTCCATTTCTGCCAAACAGATCCTATGCTACAAACTGTTCCTTTAAGTAATACGTTTTTGTTTTTGAAGGCGAGTGTGTGGTTTAATTGACACAACTGTGTTAAGATTGCAATCTAAAATCAGTTAAATCGATAATCGATAATCTCCAACATTTCTGCCTCTCAACACATTAGGGGTGATAGGAAAAAAAATCATAATGAGCTTGTTGTAACGAGCATGTTAGAATGCTGATGTTAGCATTTAGCTCTGTCTCAGTACAGCCTCAATGTTATGGCTGTAGACTCGAGTCTGATTTAAATGCTGCCTTTGAGTGTCGTGAGAACCACAAATGCAATTCCATAACAATCTCCGTTTTAATGAGGTGGAGGCAAAAAATCTCAAAACAAATTAAATCAACTATGGAACCACTTGCTACCGTTTATATTCTGAAGCTTTTATCCCGAATACATGGTCGTCATCAGCAGATCAAGTTAGCGAAATCCATCCTTTATATCGCACAATGTTGAAATAACGTGATATGGTTGAAAGCTCTGGAAAAAGCTTGAAAATAAACCTTTGGTTTGAACTTCTGGAGTAAACTCTGCTCTCCCACAGCTTTCTATTGGCTTTATGGAAGAAGTGCCTCTGGCTCGATTTACCAACAGCCAGTGTGTGTGTGTTACGTGTGCTTGAGCAAGGCAGCGACCACTTGACCCGCTGCTCATTATTCTGTGCATCCATCCGAACAAGTGCCAAATGTATAAAATCCCTTCCGTCCCAGGAGCCGTGGAGTTATTGTGAAGATTATTTTTGCTCGATTAATATTAGATTCTCTCGCTTTTTTTGCTTAATACGTGTGTCTTTCATCCTCGAAATCTGTTTCAGTCAGTTAAATATCTGCCCAGAGTTGCTCAAGATGAGTCCAGGTGTTTTCAGCACAGCAGCCCAGCTGATGCAGGAAGTGATGAGTAATGACAAGTGGGATGTTTCTCATGGTTTAACTGTCTTTTTTGTTAGTGCCATGGGAAACCTGTGGAGCAATATCAATTACATAAACTCCTGAGTGTGGAATGTTTCAGCAGGTGTGAAATGTAACGTAACACTGGATTTTAAAACACGTTATGTCTTATGTTGAGAACAGGCGTTTTTTGAAGTCAATCATTTCTCATGAATACAAAAAAGTAATAATTGTAACTACCTACCTCTAATCATGCAATAAAATGTCATAAATATACTTAGTTTTTCATAATTATGGCTGAGTAGCTTATTTTTGTGATTTATTATGAGATATGCCATACATTGAGTTATATTAAAAAAAAACTCATGAATATTTATTTGACAATGAGACTCAACAACTATGAGAAATGTTCCCATAATAATGAAAATACATCAGAATTATGAGATAGATTAGATATAGGTCAGAGTTCTCCAATTATGTATAAAGTATACCATTTCTTTGTATGTCATAATTGCTCCCATAAATATGGTATACTTAGTGATTACTATGAGATACTACATCACATCTGATAATTATCAGATATCACAAAGATAAGTCAGAAATTACATTAATAGTTCATTAAAGTTTCCCATAATCATGAGATGCTCTCTCATGGTTATGAATTCCGAAATTTATATAATTAGAAACTAAATCAGACTCATGAGATACCTCATAAATTCTAAGTCTACTTTTCCTAGAATTTAAAGCTACTAACTCATAATTATAAGAGTGAAATCATATCATAATTATGTGATACTATCATATAATTATTAACCAGAAAAGTCTTACATTTTCTCACAATTAGTAATCATTATTCTCATAATTATGAGAGAACGTCTCATAATTATGAGGGGTGAAAACAATTGCAAATGACAATGAAAGAAATCTTGACAACAATAAATGGATATGAGATACCTCAATTTACAAAATATTGCCATAATCACAAAATAATAAGTCATAATCATAAAATAAAAAGTTACAATTATGTGGAAAATAAACTTCCTAATAAACCAGGTATATTGTTCTTTTTTTCCAACTCAAATGGTTTCCATAGATCTCTTTTCAAAATAAAGGTTGTGGTTAAACCAAGGCACTTTCATTACCACACCAAAATATATGGCAGTAGGTGCTTTTTTTGCTGTAGTTCTTATTTTTTCCTTAGCTACTATGAGGAACGTTCATTTTGTGTTCATTTTGACGGCCCCTGTGGACCAAAGCAGTACTGTTTCCGAGCACCAGCGTCCCTTTTGGGAAACCTCTCATTTTACTGTCTGACAGTTTGCCCCATGCAGTCCTCGTTCTGGTTCTCCCGTGCCTCCTTTCCCTCCCAGCCGGCCCAGCAATACGACCTGTGCCTCCAGCAGCGTGGTATCGGTGTCAGCTCCCAGCGGACCGGCGATGTGAAGCTCTGCTCCTGGCCGGAGCCACATTAGTGACTGTAAGGTCAAAGGTGGCAGTGAAGCCGGATCTGGGTCTACCCGCGGCGGGCTGGTTGCTGCCCGAGGTCACCGCTGGAGTATGAGCAAAAGGAGTTTCTGGTGAACCTGCATGATTTTGCTGGAATCGGACCCACTGGCAGCAATGACGAGCGAAATAACTACATAAATAGCCAATTTAGTTCATATAGAGGCATCGCTTTTACACCTCCGGTTTTGCCGAGTGAAGCTGATGTGGAAGTGTCTTAAAACTTGCATTCTCTCTACTGACCAGGAGGGGGCGACTCCTCTGGTTGCAAAAAGAAGTCCGATTGTATAGAAGTCTATGAGAAAATGACTACTTCTCACTTGATTTATTACTTCAGCAAATATTGTAAACATGAGTTTATGGTCTTAATCTCTAGTTTCAAGTCTTCTTCAATACAGCATGATGTAAATTATGGTCCATTTAGAGTCAAATGGACCATAAAGCAGGGTATGCTTTAGGGCGGGATTACTATGATTGACAGTTCGTTGCTGCTACCAGAGCCGTATACGGTGTCTCTACGTAACTCCTCATCATTCCAAATATGGTAACTTCTGTTCATTGGTTGCGAAAAACAACATGGAGACGGCCGTAATCCAAGATGGTGACTAACTCGAGGCTTCAAAACGTCAGTCCACAAACCAGTGGGGGACGTCACGACGACTACGTCCACTTCTTATATACAGTT
Source organism: Anarhichas minor (assembly GCF_050575085.1). Taxonomy (NCBI): domain Eukaryota; kingdom Metazoa; phylum Chordata; class Actinopteri; order Perciformes; family Anarhichadidae; genus Anarhichas; species Anarhichas minor. The sequence continues at coordinate 2,412,398 of NW_027466453.1, forward strand.
TATGGTTTTACATTGTGACTGTTTCATAATCAGTTTAAAGTTCCCCATAGTAACTTTAAATTACCTCGTCGGAGCATCTCACACTCTTGAGTTTACATAGTTTGTTTTGGAAGTCCCCTATCTTGTAGGTTGGCTTCTTTCCTAACTTGTTAACACTGTATCCTTTCAACTGTCCTTGTTGGATAGCCCATGTCATATTTGCTATTAGACCTCAAGACTATATAGTGTTCTTCTTGTAATCACATCCATACGAGTGTGTTACAAACTAAATTACTTCTGCATTACTTTTTTTAACCATTTTATCTCACAATAGTTTATTGCAGGTCCAGAAACCTTTTGAAAATAATCATTTTGATTCTCCACAAACCAACACGAGAGCAGTGACAGTCAGGTGCTCCTAACATTGCACATTGCACGTGTCGGATGTTTTAGTGCACGTCTTCTGACGTCCATGACTGCTGTCAGACCAGCTTATGAGACGTTAAGCACTATTGTTTTTCCCACATCCGCTCTTATTTCACACAGGTCTATGTACAAATGAAGTTGGTATTTGAGTGAGTTTGGTTGTGACCATTTGATGTAGAATAGTTAATATGGGGCTTTTGTGAGAGATGTTAGGAAATGTACGTATGTCCTTGGTAAACATAAATAAAGAGAACTCTTGAGCCTGGAGAGTAGAAAAACAAACTTGTTCTGTAACCGAAGGTCGCTGGTTAGATGCCACGTCTGGATGGAAGGGCTCCTTGAGCAAGGCATGTATCCCCTGTACCAGGAGACTGTGGCTATAGTGAGCGAGTTCCAAAGAAAGAAGCATGCAGGCTCATTGAACCATTCCTGGATAAAACAATTAAGATGGGCCTGGTGTCCATCTCAGGTGACAATGGGTGTAAAATGCTTGATAAAAAGAAAAAAAGTCAGATCTTGCTGTTCTCCAAGTGGGAGTCGATGTGTTTGATGAGGGCGTCATCGGGGTAACCGGTTGGGAAGGTCAGCTGACACAGAGGACAACTCCGGACAGCACTTTCTTCTGACTCCATCCACAACTACAGACGGAGATAGACACAGGCGTCAAATTACTGAAACTTAAATGATGTGCAAAATCACAGAATCTAATTTAGTCTTCACCTAAAATTACAGAAAAGCTCTGTATTCCATCAGAGGATGACAATTTGTTCAAAGTTGCTCAGAAATTATCTTTAAAAAAAGCATTATTTACCAGTTTGTTTTGTTTTTTAGCTTACGCTTGATAACGCTAACGCCTATGGTAAAGCTATTTTGGAGCTAACGCTTGATAAAGCTAATGCCACGATGAAGCTATTCTAAAGCTAACGCTTGATAAAGCTAATGCCACGATGAAGCTATTTTAAAGCTAATGCTTGATAAAAAAATAATGCCTCCGATAAAACTATTTTAAAACTGATAAGGCTAAGGGGGCGACTGTGGCTCAGTGATAGAGCGGGTCGGCGGTTTGATCCTCGGTAATCCTCTGCTAGTCCATGTCGATGTGTCCTTGGGCAACACACTTAACCCCAACTTTCTGCCGTCGGCTGTGCTGTGTGTATGAATGCGTGTGATTGGTTAGACAGTCCTGATGGGTCAGTGGGTGAATGATATCCAGTGTAAAAGCATTTTTGAGTGGTCGACTAGAAAAGCTCCATACAAGTACAGGTTCATTTACTATTTACCATCTTTAGATCAGTTATCTAGTGGATTTTGTGTTCTGGTGCTATTTTCCTTGTTTGAAGTTATTCATTTTTAGTGTTTTCTGTTTTTCTTTCGTACTCATCTCTTTCTTTGCAGAAAACGTCTTTTCCCGCCTGTCAGATTGTCTGCCCCGCCCTGATTGTTTTCACCTGTCCTCATTATCACTCTCCTTTCCTTGTCTATTTAGTCTCTGTGCTCCCGTCTCCTTGTGCCAGTTCGTCATTGTTCTTTGAGGGTTCCAGCCTTTGTTTTTGTTTATAGTGTGTAGTATTTTTAAGTGTGTTGTATTTCTGGTTTCTTTACCAATTACCAGTGTTTGGATTAACCTGTCAGCTACCTGCTGGACCTTTTGCTTTGGAATGTGAGTTCATTTCTACAATAAATCATTGAGCTTATCCTGCTGCCTCCTCTTAAATTCATCTGGGTTTGGCTCCAAAACCTTCAACTCCTGATTTGTTACAGCATGGCTGCATCCCAAATGTCCATTTATTTTTATTTTTTTTAATTGTTGTAAAAGGGTACAAAAGAAGTCAAGGAATATGTTTTTCTATTTTTATAAAACGCTGGAAATAATAAAATGTGTATATAAATATATATATTTATCTGATTAATAATTGATTAATCAAAGTAATAATTAACAGATTAATCGATTATCAAAAAAGCTGGTATTTGCAGCCTTAATTTCACATTTAGCCTCTAAAGAGCCAGATGTTTTTCTTCAGGAGTTGGTGGAGACCAAACCAGAGGAAAATGGGGACTGAATTTTGGAGTTGAGCTCGATTTATAGGGGTTATGGTTATAAGAGGTTGCGGCATAGTTATAAAGTCTGTTGCTGCTGATGTGACACAGAGATAGCAAGAACTGTAATTGGTCGGCTGGTTGATGGGGAAGGCATCATGCAGTACATTTTTAGAAATGCTTATTGATCCGACTCCTTCTAGGAAAAGATCTAACAAAAGCATTCTACTCACCACGACTGTCGCTCATATTCTGGATATTCCTGTCGTAAGATTTCTTGGCGGTAATGAAGTTATTTTGTTTTGCTTTAACCAATCAGAAGTGTGATGCATCTGTCTCGCCCTCCTTCATTTTTACAACATGTTTTTCAACATGGTCAAAGAAATGTGACAGTTTAAAAGTTATTTGTGTATTATTGACATGTAACAACTTGGACAGCTGCTTTATATCATCTACGCTTGTCGTTATTTTTTCTATTTTTGCAAAATGGGAATAGGATGTCTTCATTCTGAATCCTTCTAATCAAACTCTGATTGGTCGATTGTCGCTCTCCGACTTGGCCAGGTAAGATTTTGTTACGGTGACCCTCCTTAATTTCTGTACACACATGTAACACTGCTGAACTATTTCATTGTCAAGATCATTGCCATCACATAAGAAATTGTAATTATTATTATTTTTTAAAGCAGAAGATAACCATTTATTAATAATTCCAAGTGAAAAAAACCATCTTGTTGACTGCATGAGCTGTGCCAGAACAGTGTTCTTAAATAGATAGAATATGGTTATAAACTATAACAAAGTAAATAGCTATAAAGCCTAGTTTAGAAAAGTTTTGCCAAACAGATATAATTACAATCAATATATAGAGATTTATTTTTATTGAACGCAATTGCAGTCACGTTTCACGCAGAGTGGCCTTTTAAGTACACTGAAACTGTATTTTGCATCAACATTAACTATGGACAACATGTGTTTATTGTTTTTGTGTATTACTTTGTTGTGTTGCAGCCTAGAGACAAAGTAAAAGTCCAGTCATGAACAAAATGGATTAAAGATGTGAGGCTGTGTTTTAGTTGTTAAAAATACATTACATACATGTTGATATTATGTAAGTGTAAGTTTGTAGTGATTGGTCTGCTCTGATTGGCCAAAAAGTCCCATTATTGCAGCTTTAAAAAATCAAAAATCAAAACTTATTTAGCTTATTATTTTAGGTGCTATGATGTTCTAAATATACAAGGCTCAACTTTTAAAAGTGGTTGCCACTCTGGCAACCAGGCATCAGCTTTTGGTTGCTGAAACTGACAATGGAGTGAATTGTTTTTGTTTTTTTGCTCGTCTCCCCACAAGGTCTGCAGTGATTCTATTAGTTTCTTCTATACAATCCTCATAATTGTTTTCTACTCACGTTGATGGAGGGCCACGACTGAGCGTGCTCGGTGGTCATGTAGGGAGGCAGATGGCAGGAGAGAGGGGCAGGGCCCTCGGGGGACGAGAAGGAGGGATGGTGGGGCTGTTTCCTAGGAGACGAGAATGAGCGGTGCAGAGGTGGTTCCCTAGGCAACGACGAGCCAATCCCAATCGCGCCGAGCGTCCGAGGCGGGCTAGCGGCCGGCGACAGATATGTACATACATCCTGTAAATTTACATGAAAAAAAATGAATAAACCCAGCTTTAAAAGTCACAAGTAGTGCCACGCACATCGTTATTGTCATCATCACCTCTTCATCATCAGAGGACTGCGGCGGTGTCACCAGTGGGGCGGGCTCAGGCGGGTTCTCAAGACGACGGAAGTGATGTACCTGAATGAGAGGAGGGGCGTGAGCATTACTACTGCAGTTTACAGGACAGGGTTCATACACATTTTGACCAATTGATTTCCATGACTTTTCCATGACTTTAAACCAAATTTCCATGACCAAACATTTTGTGAAATCTCGGTGTATACATGAAAAAGTGAGAAAATGTAGTATTTAAACTAACAATGAGAATTCCAAAGGATACAGTATACTTTAAATGACACAAACAAATGAGAGACAATAGTTTGATTAAAATAATAAACATTTATAAATATACTCTGGTTGACAGGCATTCATAACACTGACACATCAATAAGAGCTTTAGTAGGTAGTAGCATCCAGCTAGTGCACATATTGCTTTCCCTTTTGTAGTGCAAATGTTTCATTGAACCCTGTTACTGTACGGCTTCATATTAACTTCCACTGTTACTGTACAGCTGTTGGAATTGTGGCCTATCTTCTATTTGCAATTAATATGCGTTCAATCCAGTTCAATTATTTAAATGAAAATGATAATCTACTCTGGCTAAGGTAACTTATCAAGAGTAAAATAATAGCTGTGATCTATACACACCTCTGCATTACGAACTGCTGAAATGAAGGTACAGGCACCTTAACCCTCTCATTACTTCAGGGTTCTTGAGAGCAACGTGGGACTGTTAGTACACTGGCTGTGGTCATTACAGTGAACAGTGTGATGAGAGGGCACGTGAGCCCTTGTTGCTGTAGTTCATCTCCTTGGAGCAGAGGCTGCATTTAGCATACCCTGCCTTATCAATGTATTTAAAATACTGTGACAGCAGGAAGCTGTACTCACGTCTGTTTAGACCTCCACCTTTATCCAGGCCCAGCTCCACCTTTATCCAGGCCCAGCTCCACCTTTATCCAGGCCCAGCTCCACTCACAGCTCAGCCCTGCGTCAAGCTGCGCTACACAACCAGCCTCCTCTCCCTGAAGCTCTTTGACCTCATCATCTCATCAGTATCTGGGCCTCATGTTTCGTGGTCATGAAAGTTATTTTGACCACGAAATCATCCTCATTCTACTTTGAGTTAAACAAACAACCTGCTACCAGATGCGCAGGTGTTCCGGTTTAACGTTAATGAGTGACCGCGTGAACTGAACCGGAACACGGGGGGGCTGCATGTTTCATCACGCTACGTTTTTTCCTTCTAAATCGCGATAATGACGAACGTTAACAGTCGACAAAGTTCCGCATGCAGTGGACGTTAACTTAACCCAGCAAGTCTGCACGGTAACGGAACATGACGTAACTTAAACTGTAACGGAGGGAAATGAAGACACTGTAGACATCTGAACGCCGATTGGCCAAGACTCGACACATCAGAGATGTTTTATTGCGAAGATCACGACATCACCTTTTCTCCTCGTCTCACTCCAATCTGAGAAACACTGGCTGGCAACTCAGCGTAAATGAACGACATGAAAATATGAATATAACAAATTTCCATGACTTTTCCAAAACTTTTGGGATTTTATTTTTTTCCATGACTTTTCCAGGCCTGGAAATAACCATTTTAAAATTCCATGACTTTTCCAGGTTTTCCATGACCGTACGAACCCTGCAGGACTGTAGAATAGTGTATGACATGTTGCACGTAGTGTGTCTGCGGTGTGGTCTGCACACGTAGGGTCAAGCTACATGCAACCAGGCAACATCCGGTTCTGAAGAGTAAAGCCAATGTGGAACTATCTTAAAACTTGCATTCTCTCTACTGACCAGCAGGGGGCGACTCTTCTGATTGCAAAAAGAAGTCCGATTGTATAGAAGTCTATGAGAAAATGACTCTACTTCTCACTTGATTTATTACCTCAGTAAACATTGTAAACATGGGTTTATGGTCTCAATCTCTAGTTTCAAGTCTTCTTCAATGATGATGACATGATGATCATTTCGTAAATTATGGTCCATTTAGAGTCAAATAGACCATAAAGCAGGGTATGCCGCTACCAGAGCTGTATACGGCGTCTCTACGTCACTCCTCTGCATTCCAAATATGGTAACTTCTGTTCATTGGTTGCGAAAAAAACATGATGACGGCCGTAATCCAAGATGGCTTCATAACAGCAGTCCACATACCAATGGGTGACGTCGCGATAACTACGTTCACTTCTTATGTACAGTCTATGCATGCATCACTATATGGCCTCATCTGTGTCAGCAACAGGTGTACACAGCTAAAAACGTTTTAAGGATGCTCCGGTCCAGTTTTACACATCCGTTGCAGAAACTGCATCGAAATTTTGGTTTGGTATCCTGACAACTCCTGAAAAGATCGATTACAGATAATAGTTTTTGTTACCTTTTTTCCGATGCTTTTGTGTCTAAGTGACTAATGGGGACACCAATTTATTTGTTTGTTGTGTTGGGGAGCAGAAAAGCATAGCTTGGTGTTTTCTAAAAGGATTGTCATGTCATGGATGAAGATTTAGCTGATTTCCATAATGTGGTGCAGCATGAGATTTCAGAACGAACGCAGAATAGTAAACGCACCAGATCTAGTGAAAGCTAAAGTCAAAGGTCTTACTAATTTAATAATAGGAGCCTGTCAGTGGCAAAAACAAGCACTTTTAAGTGGACATACATTGAAGGTTACATTGCAGCCTGTTTATCAACTGCCGGCTGCAGCGTTCGCCCTTTAATTTTCAGAAAATCTCACAATAATAATGGTTATCATAGCTTCCGGCTATGACAGACAGTGTCATTTTGGTGATTGTTTAAAGGAAACATGCTTTTCAACCCTGCCGGTGGGTTTTGGGGTTCATATCATTGACTGTAAAGCTCAAAGCTCACAATCTCTTTTGGTACTTTTTATTTATCCACAGTCCTAACACGCTGATGTGCTTATGAATATGGGAAGTTAATTTATAGTTAAAGATGAAGTGAATTTTCACAACATGCTCATTCTTTTTTTTTTTGGATTGGTTGAAGACTAGGTTGAATTTCAGTCTTCTGCAGTCGACTGCAGCCCCAAAAGTTGACTTGATAAAAGTAAAGCTCAGTCTCACCTCAGAAGCCCGAGGAAAGCCCAGGTCCAGAGCACAGTGATGTGGACTGCTGCTCAGACTGCTGCCCCCACCCCTCTCTCCTCCCCCACCACCTCCTCCTCCAGCCCCGTGAGCCGAGGCCGGTCTGACCAGGCCCACCAAGGAGGTGCGGAGCTGAGCTTTGTTTTGGCCGTAACCCTGCTTCTCCCCCAGGAGGGGCCTGGGCTTTGGGAGGGTGGACACTGGATCCCTCATCAGCCAAGCTGAGGGCCTGTGGATGCCGGACGGGTCGGACACCTGGGGAAAAAGGAGGTTGAAAGGTCAAAGGACTTGTCTGCAGTAAATGTGCAGTTTCACTGTAAGATGACAAAAATGTTGAGGCATCTAAAAACTCCGCCTCACCTCTGAGTAACTACGGCGACCCTGGAACTTCGCTCGTAGGCGGCTACAGGTTGGCTGATGGGTGTAGGAGGCGGGGCCGCCGCTGGGGGAGAGAGGAGGGGAGGGGGTGGGGAGGAGACTGTCGGGGGAGAGCGAGGGCCGCTGGGGGGAGGTGGGGGATAGACGCTGAGGAGCAGTGGTCTGACGAGAGACTGGGGGAGGAAGAGAGAACGAGAGATCATCGTAAAAGGATTGTAACTTGAAAACATTTTTTGCATTTTGCTTGGTGTAGACACTCAATGGCTGAAGGAGGAGAAACGGATTTGTGAGTTGGGATTTAACCGTGAGATTAAACTCTTTGTCAACAAAGAAAGGAGGATGGAGTTTGTCTTTAAGTGAACAGCATTTGATAAGTCAACTGCGTTTGTTTTTTTTACATCTAATATCTGAATGGCCCGTGCCCTCGAGTGTGTAGCAGAATGCGTGTTGCTGCTGTTGTTTTCTTGTTAAGCTAGTTTAGCTTAACAGGAACACGTGCGGTGCCTCAGCTGTTTTTTGTTTTTGTTTTTTTTGTTCCGGGTTCAGAGGTCACAGCCCGTTGTCTCCTACGTGAGCGCAGAAAACATTATATTTCCTACAATTTAAGCTTCTGCATTTTCCAAATGCACTAGTGTTATTGAAAGGTATTCTTCGGTTCGTAAGCCTCGTACCGAACGGTTTAATACGAATACGTGTGTTCAGCTGCAGGACAGCAGTGAAGGCCCAGGTATAAAATACACGGCCCGCCACTGCGCTTTAGCAACTGTAAGGTTGATGAAAATACATGAGTTACTGTGTGTAACTCGGCCACACCTCTGTATCATGGCCGCTGATATTAAGATGACTAGCAGAGGCTAAGTATTATGACTGGCTGTGGTTGTAGGTTTAATTAGACTATGCATGGTGGGCTTTAGGTGGGCAATGCTGTTGCTGTGGTTGCAGCTGTGGCTGTCGCCATGTTACAGAGGCTGTGACACACGGTGTGTACACACTTACTATGGCTGTTACATTTTGGTCAAACTGCGAAGTGGTAAACTAAACTCACTGCCAGGTGAAGTCACGATGACAACATTTTCTACTCCATCTTGACTTCACCGTCGCACTGACTACCCCACATCGCATTTCCTCACCTGGTTATAGCCTGTCAGCACAAGCATACCCCTCCGTCCCCTACAATTAACACTAGCTCCCCCTGGCGGCTTGGTGGGTCTCCTACTCCGTAGTCTCCACCTTAACTTCCACTCCCCGACTCATGAATTTTCCTGTCAGAATCACCAACAGCACTCGAAAACAGCACTCTACTGAAACCACTCTCTTGAGGGTTTCGAATGATATGTTAATGTCTTCTGATGCAGGTGACTGCTCTGTGTTAGTACTTCTCGACCTCAGTTCTGCGTTCGACACTGTAGATCATAACATCTTGATTAAGAGGCTACGTGATTGGGTGGTTATATCTGGCATAGCGTTGGACTTATTTTCATTCTACCTCGCTGACAGAAGTTTTATCGTCTCTGTGGGAGACTTTGTGTCTGTTACCTCTCCACTGTCTTGTGGTGTACCGCAGGGCTCGGTTCTGGGGCCTCTGTTATTTTCCCTATATTTTTTACCTTTGGGACAGATTATAAAAAGTTATAATGTTGCATATCATTTATATGCGAATGATATTCAACTCCGTCTTTCCTTCAAACCCAGTGAGGCTTTCAGGTTATCAAGGCTCAATGCTATTAGGAACTGGACGGCAAAAAATAGTTTACCAATCCATGTCGTTTGACCCCCATGTTAAGCAGCTGTCTAGATCTTGTTTTTTCCACCCAAGAAATATTAGTAAACTGAGATCTGTAGCATCAACAGCTGAACTAGAGATGATCATACACACCTTAATTGCTTCTCGCATTGATTACTGTAAAGAACTTTTCTCCTCACTCAGTGTATCTGCTCTTAACCGTTTGCAGGCAATCCAGAATGCTGCCGCCAAATTACTCACTAGGACAAATAGACGGTCTCACATCACACCCATACTCGGATCTCTTCAATGGCTCCCCGTAGCACATAGGATCCACTTTAAAATGCTCACTCTCCCTTACAGAGCACTACAAGGCCAGACTCCTACATATGTGGCTGAACTACTTTGCCCTCATTTTCTCAGGTCAAACTTGTTAAATTTTCTGTCCGTCCCACGCACTCTCCTCTATAGCCCGAGCGAGCCCCATTTGGGGAACGAGTACCGGTACCAAAGTTCCGAATGGACTTTTCATCAAGAAATATGAAAAATGGTCCAGACATGTAAAATATCGAAAAGAAAAAAAAAGGTCCGGGCAAAATCATCATGCAAGCCATTTTACACAAATATACACAGTTATACACAAACTAATTCAATACACTGGAAGATTTATCACAATATCAGTATTTATCTCAAAAAAATCCGCCAACTATGCATCCGAAATTCATCTTCTGTACTCAGACCTCATTTATGCTGGCCTGCTAAGTAAAATTAGCTTGGACAGACCACAAACCTGTTGTGCTATGACTGTGGAGTATTTTTAGGCTTCAATCTGCATTATTTAAAAAAAAAAGTTCAATAAAAGTGCTTTTTTTTCAGGCGAACCTGGAACTTTTCAATTTGAGCTGTGTGCCATCTTCATTCACTATTAACCAGTAACATATACACAATATTTACACATCTGAACAAGTCTCTCACAAGTTTTACCTGTATTATACCATCAGAATTATTGAAATAGACCTTGTAGTTTCAGATCTACAGTCTAAAAGGTATGGGTATGCAATTTTCGAGCAGAGGCCTAAAAATAGGGCTAGGGCTATATTAACCTTTGGTTACCTTGGTGACCAAGCTATGGAATGCTCTGCCTGAACCCCTACGGATTGCTGATCATGTGAATTTGTTTAAAAATCAGCTCAAGACACACCTGTTTAGACTTGCGTTTGGGTCGAATTCATGGTCTAGGTCGTTTTTTTATTAATGTTTTTATTGTGTATTTTATTGTTTATTGTACCTTTTTCTTAAATACGTTTCATGTTTTAAAAACTGTTTTTGTAAATTAGTGGCCCTTGTTCCCGCCGTAGCTGAAACGATAAGTATATAGAATAAATATAAGTATACTTATACGTATAAGTATATAGAACTTTTTTTTTTACAATGAGGCTCATTTGCATCGAGATGGACCGATCTTTGCGCAAAACGTCTGCATATTACCTCATTTAAATACGTGCAGATAGTGGCGACAAGTTAAAAGTTAATTTCTTTGAGAATTACACCATTTCCATTTTGTCTCGTTTATGCAGGTTTAGCGGCCACAAAATCGGCACAATCCGTTTGTTGAATACATGCAATAGAAAGTCCTACCGGACTCCTGTGAGACTTGTCGCAGAAGGTCACTCTGTTTAAACGCCAGGTTACGAACGTGGCCCAGCTCCTCCGTTAGCTCAGTGTAGGCTAATGCTAGGTTCACCCTGCAACGCAAAGAGAGTGACTGAATAAATACATAGAAATGACAAATACTATAGACTGCTTTCAGAATAAGACTCACTGCTCGTCCCCGGCTTTCTTTATCCACTCTACGTCACAGTGCTCACAGTGTTGGGACAGGTCCTGTGACTGACAGAGACACAAAGATGTGGTTAGAGCAGCAGCACTTGTTTGTCTAAGACATTTCTATTGATTTGTTGTTCTACATGTGATCTATATACTCCACCACTACATGTATTTTTACTAATTGATTTTATCTATGTACAGCCCCAAACCATCCTTCAAACTCTGCTCATGCTTAAGTTGTATGGAAAGCCGAAAGTGACATTAAACGCCTCTATTTTTTCACGATTTATGTTTAAGAACGCTACTTTTGATTTTTTGGTTGTAAACGCCACAAAAAAACATTTTTAATATAAGTCGTGTGGAAATAGAGGCGCTTAATGTCTCTTTCGGCTTTCCATAAAGTTGGAGGTTGGAGCTACAGAAGAAAGTCTTTCGGGCCCAAACTGGACATTCAGCATGTTTTAGCCAACTGACCAGCAAGCAACATATCAATCTACATGACATCTGAAAACATATGGTTTGAAAATGGTCTGTATCCATGTAAAAAAGTGTTAAAACGTGTTGTAAATGTATCTATGTATTAGAGCTCCAACATTCAAATAAAAGTACTATGTCAAAGTAGCCTACTACTTCCATGATCAATAATGAACTTTCATTCTCAACATACGCTTTAGATTTGCACCCAATGGTATCTTTTTATGTTACGACATTTGGAGAGATATGGAACTTGGGGAAATGTAAAATCATGTGCAACATTTAATTTAATGCAACTTTGAGCAGTGACTATTATAACAACTCTTCTTGGTGCTGTACTGAAAGCAGCTCTGACAAACTGATGTGAAGCATTGTGTTGATGAGCCACGGTGTAGTTATATTAAACCCTGAAAGGACAAAGCTGGTCATATTTTATAATTTTCTTTTTTCTTTAGCAACAAATTGAAGATAATAAGATGGCTTTGTTGTTTTAACTGGCTTTCAGGGCTTCTGCAGTTTGCTGGAATTTAGCCTATTCCTGCCATGCTGTTAAAAAGTTGGCTTTTAAAAAAATATAATATAAAAATATATATATATATATATATTAGGGCTGGGCAAGGTAACGCGTTATTATCGCGTTAACGCATTAATTAATTAACGCCGTACATTTTTTTATCGTGCATTAACGCAGTTTTTCTTTTTTATTAAGCAGATGTAGTAGGTTGGAAATGCTACATGTTAGTTTTTATTAAAACAGACCCCTCCACACTTTCTTTGTTAATAATTGAACTATTCTAACACTCTTCAGACTGTATATCGAGATAATACACGATCACGTCAGTAGATGGCGCTTTGGTGCTGCTGTGGATCCATTAGAGCAGTGGTTCTTAACCTGGGTTCGATCGAACCCCAGGGGTTCGATGAGTCACTCTCAGGGGTTCGGCAGACACACACTGCGGTCAAGTGAGCGCCGCTTTAAAAATTAATGACCGTCTATTTTCCTTAAGGTGCGTTCACACCGAGCGCCCCGTTCGGTGTGAACGCAGCATAACGGTACGGTGGCTTGGGTAGCCCAAAAAGCACGGAGAAAGCTAAAACTTATGCTGCGTTCACACCGAACGGGGCGCTCGGTGTGAACGCACCTTAAGGAATAGACGGTCATTAATTTTTAAAGCGGCGGCTCACTTGACCGCAGTGTGTGTCTGCCGAACCCCTCGGCAGACACACACTGGTGGCAGACACAGGTAGTTTACATGTAAAGTCAATGCACAGACGCGAATGGTTGCGAATGACGCGAATTTCAACCGGGCTGCGCGAATGACGCTGGAAGCGGTCGTCATTCAGACGCAGTTGTGCGACTACGGAAAATATCGCTCTCAACGTTTTGGTGTCACCAAATTGTACCATACCCTCGTATTGCCAAGAAAGCCCTTGAGATACTCACACCGTTTGTTACAACGTATCTTTGTGAGCAATCCTTTTCGAGGATGGTGGACATGAAAACTAAGAAAAGGAACAGACGTTGCTGCGAAAATGATGAGAGTGGCACTTGCCAAGGTGAAGCCGCGCATTTCTGAACTTGTATCTGAAAGGCAACAGCAAAAGTCACATTGATTTGCAGTAAATATTCACTGAGTTATGTTTTTGTGTGAAATTCATGTTTTGTTGGTTTTGTTCTTTGCACACAGTGATTTTGTGTGCAACTGATGCATGGTTCATTTTGTGCACTAATAAAATATATACCTATGTTTTGAAGAAATCATATTTTATTTTTCCAATTACGAAGGGTTCGGTGAATGCACTGATGAAGCTCGCAGGGTTCAGTACCTCCAATAAGGTTAAGAACCACTGCATTAGAGAAAACGTAGCTACAGGCTCCGCTCATGCGCAGCTCAGAATAAAACTAGCTCTGGCCTGAGCATGACGCTAACGTTGGTCCTCTCTCTGTATTAATCCACAGGTATGCAAAACGTGTTTTCTGTCCGTAACTTGAGTTATGATCGAATGTAAATACAGTTAAATGTTTTGTAATGTTGTAACATGATTGGAGATGTGTGATAAAGGTAGTTAGCTATATTTTGTAGCTAGTTGTTCTGACGAACGTTGTAATGCTACCTAGCTAGTTCTGTCCGTGAACTTCAGTGTTACACCGTAGCTGTTAAATGTTAGTAGAACTGGATGTGGAATATATTTGAATTCATGTGAATTTGTTGTGTAAATTGTGAAATGTTATGATCTGCAATGCAGCTCAGAATAAAACTAGCTCTGGCCTGAGCATGACGCTAACGTTAGTCCTCTCTCTGTATTAATCCACAGTTAGATCAGTTGGCTACACAGTGCTTCCTAGCCTGTGTAACCTTTGCTGCCGGTCCAGATTTCCCCTTGGTCTGGTGCCGGTAACACGGACATTTTTAACACAAGAACCGGGCAGTGAGCAGTGAACAGCTGTGTTTGTGTGGCGTCTCTTCCTTCTCTTCCTGCTGCTGCTGCCCCCCTCCGGGTGACATGTCTCGTTACAGGATCAAACGTGACAATATTAAAATACATATTGTCGTGTTTTTAAATAAACATAAGCACGTGAGAACAAACTGCTCTTAACTGCAACTCTTTGTTAGCATAACTTCCGCGTTCACGTTACTGCCACGGTACAGACTCCCTCCAGGTTCCCATGCTTCACCTACATTCCCCTGGGTCCTAAGTCCCTCCAAGTACAGCTTCTTATCACCCTCTATGTACCAATGTACATTTATAACAAATACCACACATATTACGGTAATCAGCGTTGCATATGTCTGACCAAAATACCAAAAAAAAAAGCAAAAATTCATTTAAATTCATTTTTTTTTTGTTTTTAAAGTTTTTTTGTTTGGAATATGTATAATAAGCATATCATTTAGTTATCGCCACTGAGAATTCAACAAACATGACATAGATAGGTTTGCAGTTTTCAAGGTGTATATTTCAAATTGCATCTATTACACACATGAAGATAAAGTTGTGAACACTGGCTGAATATCTATTATCAGAATCATAACTGTATTTTAACTGCTACTGTGTAAAGGGAATACTGCTGTTAAAAATAACCTTATTTGTAGTGTTTGCAAACCAAATGTTATTGCACTTTTGTTCATATAGCAGTACTTTTTAAATAAAAGTGCGCAATACACTACCTTTGAATTTATTATTGAATTTTGCACATAATAATGCGATTAATCGCAGTAAATCATGCGATTAATCGCGATTAAAAATTTAAAATGTTGCCCAGCATTAATATATATATAACTAATGACTGTAAATGTAGATTGTATGGAGGTGAAATGCTGCGCCCTATTTGTTTGGAGGATGTGGCACCAACTGGATGAGTTTTCAGTCCGTGCTCATGGCATTATCTGACCATGGAAACCTTTCTGCTGCAAACAGAAGTCACAAACACAACAACACAACATCTGAGAGACATCATGGGCAAATAGTTTAGTCTAGTTTTTATTTACAATCATTTTTGTATAGTTCCTCATGTATTGCCAAATTTCTAACCAATCAATGAATACAACATTAATTTCAATGCATTGCATTTTGTGTTGAAATACCCTTAGTTATGAACTTAAGTCCCTAACAATGTGACAAAGTGGCCAGAGTCTGGCGTCAGCAGTTGAGATAACGGTTTGATAGCATCATGTGACATCTAACATCCAGTTTTTGAAGCAGCAGGCCCACCTGTCTCTGCGCTCCACGTAGCTGGGCCACCTCATGCTGCAGTCTCTGGAACTCGGCCCTCAGCTCTGTCTCCCTCTGACAGGCGGCCTCGACCTGGCGCCGGGCCCCCTCCAGCTCGGCCTCCAGACGCTGCAGCTTCAGGTCGGACAGGGCGTCCAGACTGCGGGAGCTCTGCAAGGTCGGCCCGCGGCCCTCTGAGGAAAAGCACACATCTTTTCTCCCTGGTTCTAGTCTTTTTCTTACAAATCACCACTCCACAGTGATATCAGTGGAGGAATAAACTTGTGATTCTTAAAGCATGAATCGTATTGTCTTTTTCATAGTTGGCTACTAGTAATGTTGCTAAGCATACATACATTTCTATTCTAATGCAAATTATCTAATAGAATGTCAAGTTAACAAAAACCTTTGAAACAATGTCTTGAACCTGCATTCTCTCTAATGTCCATCAGGGGGAGACTCCTCTGGTTGTATAGAAGTCTATGAGAAAATGACTCTACTTCTGTCTTGATTAATTACCTCAGTAAACATTGTAAACATGAGTTTATGGTCACAATCTCTAGTTTCAAGTCTTATTCAATACAGCATGATGTTCATTTTCATTTATCCGATCTGGGAGTTGTCCGTTTTTCCATCTTGCAACTTTAACCCTTTTACAGTGTCTTTTTAGTTTCTAAAAGTTAATTTAAACTTTTAAAAATGTCTTATAGCGTTCAGATGTACTTAGCTCAACCCTCTCTTGTCACTTATGCTTCCAAAAAAAACAAGATGGCGACGGTCAAAACACTTCAAAACTGCAGTTCATAAACCAATGGGTGACATCTCGGTGACTACTTTTTATATACAGTCAATGGTCTTTTACCATGATATCATGTCACAAAAGTGAGGGCCGCCAGCTAGAAATGAAAAGCTGCTTCTGTCTGCCACTATCTGAAATGAAGGCCCCCAAAAAACTTACAAATTCCATTGGTAAATCTGCCATTGTCTTCTGAGAAGCCTGCATTGAAAAGTGTTTGGAAAAGGGCACGCACTTTAAAAAAAGAAATACCTGGCAGTTGATTGGATGCTAACCTCGCTAACCTCTTTAGGAGCTGCCATTTTTGTTTTGAAAGAACAGTCGCCTCTCTGAGTTGTCTCGCACACACCTAAGCCACGCCCCTAGCTACCAGTAGCTCCTCACAGGACTTTGATTGGTCCGTGCTCTGGCTCACGCGGGCTCAAACGCATCCCTTGAAGCCTGACAAGATGGATTTTGACGATCCTTGCGTTCCTTGCGCGACCTCTTGACATCACGAGAATTCAGCTGCCGTGCAAGGTAACTAAGGGGGCAGGGATTCTAAAATGGTGTATTATATAGTTTGTGTTTTTTTTTATTTATGAGTCTTGTGGTAGGTAGAGATTAGAGGGTCAATTTAGGTGACCAGACACTTGAAGCAAGTGGTATTAACTGCTGGTAAATGGCTGGGAGCACTAAGTCGTCGTAGTACTACTACTTCTATTATTATGAGTGAAACGAATTTCTGCTGCTACTACTTTTATCAATTTTATTATTACCACCATAATCTACTAGTGTCTACTGTTAATCCAAAGAGAACTCACCCCTGGGGACATCCAGGCTGGCGTGGAGCTGAGACTGAAGTGTGTCTTTGCCGCGGAGATGAGCGCTGCGCTTCTGGAGGGAGGTTTCTCTCTGTCTGAGGGCCGATTCCAGACCGCAGATCCGCTCCACGTGCTGCTCCGCTAGAGTCGTCTGACACAAACACACACGAGAAACTGAAACCAAAGTTGCTCCTCAACGCTTGAATATAGAATAATATTATGTTGTGTGTGTGTGTGTGTGCGCGCACATTTACCATCTTGTCCAGGTCTCTCTGGACATTGCTTTTCTCCAAGTGAATCTTCTCATAAGCCTGGATGACTTCCTCCAAACTTTCCTCTCTTTCCTTACTCTTCTGGAGCTGAGACAGGAGAGGTTATGGCTAGATGGTAAATGGACTGTACCCGTATAGAGCTTTTCTAGTCTTCCGACAACTCAAAGCCCTTTAACACTACATGTCATCATTCACCCATTCATACACCGTAGGCACAGCTTGCGGGAGCAATTTGGGGTTAAGTGTCTTGCCTAAGGACACATCGACACGGACTAGCAGAGCCGGGGATCAAACCGCCTATCCTCTGATTGAAGGACGACCCGCTCTACCACTGGGCTAGGATCCGTCTTATATACTATATACATTACATACTGGAATTTTAAGCCCTGTTTAAAGTTTTCAATTTGTTGCTCTATTTAAAAGGTTTACGCTTGAAATTCAATTACTGTTCATTTTAAAATAAAACATTTTAATTGGTGTACAATTTATCATTTTAGTAATTAACAGTTATTCACTCAATTTAAATCTATGTATTTATTTGTTACATTTAGTTTTTACAAAGTTAGGAAAGCGATGTTTGAGTCAAAGAATGATTCCTGTCAATTCCACACAGTGAGGCTTACAGCTTATTCATTTAACTCTGGTATCTGATCGGTACTCGATATCCAAAGCCCAGGTATCGGGACTGAAGACGTTGGATTTCTGAATGGCGATGCGCTCAGTTGCATTCAATTGAAGAAAATATCGAGACACTTGAGTATGGCAATCGCCTTGCTTACAGTATCGCGATATATCGCAATATATTGAATCATGTATCATATTGCGAGATTCTTGCGAATACACAGCCCTAGTACATGTAATTCAACATGCCATAAAGGTTTAAGGATCAAAAGGCTCCCGTCTCTCAGTAGGTAAATGCTTCTGGTAGCTGTGTAACCTTGCCAGTTGTTGAGAGATATGCTTGAAGTGTCAGGATCCCTGTCAGACCAGACACCTCCCATGGCCACACAGCTGCAGCCACTCCAGCCGATTACCTCCTGCAGGCTGACACACCAGACTCAGGTCCCACTAACGCTTCCCCTGGCAATATATAAACTCTGGTCCTGCAGTCTGGGGTTGTCAGGTCGTACCGTCTTTAACCCACTTCAACCCTGTATCACCTTCTGCCTCGAGCACCTGCCTCTGGTGTCCGTTGGTCCGGGAATCCCCCGTGCCCTACTTGTGTTAACGGACTACACACCGCCGCTCTGCCCTCCGTTGTGTTACGGACTACACACCGCCGCTCTGCCTGCCCTCCGGTGTCGAGCCACGGGACTCACACCGTCGATCTGCCTACTCTCTGGTGTCGAGCCACGGGACATCACACCTTCCTGTCTTTATTCAGGCTAAATAAAACCTGTTTATACCAACTTCTGTCTCCTGTGGTCTTGCTATTGGGTCCTAACTGTTAACTCCCGTGACATGAAGTTAGTTAGTTCAGCACTCCAAAGACATAAAACTATATCTATGAACATGTTGTGTTGTGCCTTATTGAAATGCTAATAGGAAGCATAATGAGTGAATATGGAGAATTTTATAGAGCTACAGAGATATAAATGTGTATACATATATATATATATTGTATCGGGCTGTAATGATCAGAATTAACTACACGGTAATTATTTTATCGAATATCGAAAGTAACGTCCATCAAGTTTATCTTTGTTCATTGTATGTTTTTTTGGCAAATGAATTAGACTCAAAATACGAGTGAAGGGAGGTGGAGAGAGTCTGTAAACATCATTGTATACATATAAAAAGATTTAAAGATTATTATACGTGTATTATTGATATCAATATTACATTTTTGAAATATCGCGGTTATCGTCAATACCGGTACGTCATGACACCCCCAATGCAGTATAAATACTGTATATTATGTATCAATGTGATCTCACATAAATACGTAAAATAACCACAACCTTTGACATTGTGGTGGCACAAAACATAAAAATGAAGTGTGTCAGTGTCTTTTACAGTGTTACTTAAAAAATTCAGTATTTACTGAAAAAAGTACGTTTTTCAGTAAATACTATTTTGGCGATTAACAAAGGTAGTCCCTTACACCGAGCATCCACGTAGGTCATCCAACCAAAACCTGTTGGCATCTAAAAACGCACTTCTCTAAGTTGTATTTTCTATAAATTCCATAAATGTTCAAGTTTAATTGATCTGGGTGTTAACTGGTTCCTGTGTTCTTAAGGTCCTTGTGTTTGTATTTCTAATTTGTTTTTTCTTTAATGCACATTGCGCTTGGTATTTGTGTTTTTCGGAACTGATGTTACAGAAAAGCACTTTGTAACCCAAGTATATAAATGAAGTTTTACTTAGTATGAGTGAGACAAAAGTTGTATCGTCTTCACTCATGCTGCTCCCTCACCAATGCAAATCATTCAATGTTTGAACTGACCAGGGATCAGATAAAACGCTACAACAGATTGGTTCTGTACAATCGCATGTGTTGAAAACACTGGAACCCATTTTTCCTGCCATCCTTCCTTCCGTTTCACACTCCGGCTCAGCAATACTTCCATGTAACTACATTTCTGCAGAGTACCTCCTGAGTGAGAGAGTTGATCCTCTGTTGCAGGTTGGTGGTCTCTGATTGGATTACACTGGTGTCCTTGACGATGGGCTCACAGGAACAGCACAGTATCCTCTCCTCTCCAAATTCACTGACCATAGGAAACTGCAGGAGAGGAGATCAACTTTCCAGAAAATAATGCATTCACACATCATGAAAGCTTTATTATATCTAATCCTGTTCTATTTCGTACGTGTGTGTGTGTGTGTGTGTGTGTGTATGTATGTGTGTTGCTCTCCACCTTGACCTCATAGTGTTTGAGCTTCCTCTTGATGCTACTGTTTTCCCTCTCCAGACTGGCCAGCCGGGTCTTGATGTCATGATACGCGGCGGCCAGGGCCAACCCTGACGCCGGGTACATGTCCTCTGGCAGCCGATTGGCCGGCCAGCTGATCCCGGGAATGCCCACGTCGTCCCTCAGCCCCTCTCCTCCTCCCAGCAGCCCCAGCTCTCCTCTGCGGAATAGATCCATCATCAGATAGCTGCGGGAGAGGGGGAGAAACGGTTGTAGTCGGTCTCTGTGAAACGTAGTGCAGAAAACACTTTGGGCTGACTGACAAGACCATGTCGGCTCAGTAGGTCACTTTGCACCCTCCATCTCACACAGCGGGGGCAATAATGGCAAATCTGTCAAGCCCCACGTCCTGGCATAGGTGATAGTTGCAGAGCGAGTGTGTGTGTGTTTTCAAAATGTTGCCAGGGGCCGACTGAGTCTGCAAGGCAAACCTTTGCTGTTTCCCATCTGCTGCCGTAAAGTACATCCTTTATTTTCTTTTCCTGCCCGGTCTCTCAGTGACGGTTTCAACGGTTATGGCAAAAAATATGATTCCCCACCACGAAAATAGGAAAAATTGAATTTCAAAACTACACCTGCAAAAGATGGGATCAATAAGGATCATTGGTTCTATTTTACTCTTGGGCATCACTGTACATTCGATTGCCAACAGAAATGCCCAGCCAGTGTGTGTGTGTTCAGAAATTTGAGATGTAGATCTCCACTATTGTGGGCAAGTGTGATGTCTTGGTCGTCATGACGGACTGGATTGGTTGATTAAAAAAAAAAAGTTTAACTACCTTGTCCAAAATTGGTAAGATGACATCTTGTCGTTCTCCCTCATGGAAAAAAAGACCTGACTGCTGGACACAAGATGTCTCCTTCCATTCTCATTGTTTGTGACCTAGAGGTTTCATGTGTCCATATCATACTTAAGCAAGTTGTATACTAGACCTTGATTGGCTTCATTCACTGTTGAATATAAAAGTGCTAACTACAACCATATAGCGTTCTTAGGCTTGTCCCCATAAGGGCACCCTTTTTTGGTTGCTGGTGGAACTTTTTAAAAGTCTCTGGGGTCTCTTTACAGAACCTCACCACTTCTAAGGGTGTTAATGAGAACGCAACCAGGGGACTACCAAGTACCCTTTAATATTCCAAGAATTTGATCGGACCCAGGGTTCCTCATGAAAGGACAGCAACCCACAACAATCCTGGTTTACAATCACAGTTTTTATGTGTGTTTGATGGGGGTGTTTGTGCAGCCTAAATCCACATTTTACGGATCTAAACAACCGAAAAGTAACCAGTGAGAAGAAAACAAATTCCAGGCATCCAAATGCCTCTTTAGAAACCTGAACACTGGTGAAGTCACAGATGTGTCCATGTTGTTATATGATCTATATGGATGAGACTGACAATAAGAACTGCATTTAGCAAGACCTCATGTAGAGAAGTCTTCAGAGCTGAGCCGGAGGAGATCTGGATGGAACGTCTGCAGTACATTAATATTTCAAACATGAGCACGGGTTCACAACAGCCATACCACTTCCTTTACAGCATTGTACAGTATGCAGTGTTTCATAATCATGTTATGACGCATATTTTTTTCATAAAACAGAATAAATTAAGTTGAAGTGAGACGTTGTGTGACAATGTGCACCATACATCCTCTTAAGCCGTGTTCAGACTGAATGTGAGGTGAATTTTGGATGCAGTGCAAGTGCACATAATGCGAAAACGTGTGCTGACTCAACTAATTTAAATTTTTTGTGCTGGCGGATGCAAACTGAGGCATGTCCACATGAGTCCACATGAGTTAAAAATGTTTCCACTTGAGTGAATTTTTTTTGTTTTATCCTGAGACTTTATGCCTCTACTGTATAAACATACAGAGACAAGAGGAGAAGAAGAGGGTCAGGAGAAACACTGCAGAGAGAACCGGAGTTCCTCGCAGGCTACGAGATGCGTCACAAGCTGAGCTCTCACACAAACAGGCACTTACTGATCCTGGTTGGTGCGTATGTTGCTAAAAAGCCAGTAGGATAAGCCAGCGAATAAACAGATTGCGAAGGTAGTCCAATGATATAATTCACATGGTGTTAATCATGCCTTTACACTTACTGTTGGATATAATGATGCAAAGAATGGTCGGGGGTAAAATTTGAAAATGTTATTAAATAGGGAGGAATCTGTATGGAAGCAGTTTTGCCACTGGTACAAAACCAGTGGCGGCCGTGCATTTTATACCTGGGCCTTCACTGCTGTCCTGCAGCTGAACACACGTATTTGTATTAAACCGTTCGGTACGAGGCTTACGAACCGAACAATACGTTTGAATAATACTAGTGCATTTGGAAAATGCAGAAGCTTAAATTGTAGGAAATATAATGTTTTCTGCGCTCACGTAGGAGACAACGGGCTGTGACCTCTGAACCCGGAACAAAAAAAACAAAAACAAAAAACAGCTGAGTCACTGCACTTCTGGGAGGCTATGCTAAACTAGCTTAACGGGAAAACAACAGCAGCAACACGCATTCTGCTACACCCTCGATTCAGATATTAGATGTAAAAAAACAAACGCAGTTGACTTACCAAATGCTGATCACTTAAAGACAAACTCCATCCTCCTTTCTTTGTTAACAAAGAGTTTAATCCCACGGTTAAATCCCAACTCACAAATCCGTTTCTCCTCCTTCAGCCATTGAGTGTTAAAAAAACAAAGCTAGGTAAAAAAATAATAATCTACACCAAGCAAAATACAAAAAATGTCATAATTTCTTCCATATCTTTCAATTTGAACTCTTACTACTCCAACTAAGCTTTGCCAGTTTCCTTAAGTTTCGTTTCACAATAGTCACGCGCTCGCCCACTGACCAATCACAGCACGCTGCTCCTTAAAACTGAGCTGCCCGTTAATGCTGACATACTTGTAGGCCAGCTAGCAGGCTCTGGCACGTCAAAGAATAAGCCCAACATGTCAAACTAAAGATCTGATTGGTTGAAGACTATGACAATCAACAATATCGTCCCCATTCACTTAAACTGCAAAGGGATTCACTTGTGAGTCTGCAGGCCTCGGCCTCTCTTCTTACCTAGAGACACAGAGGTGAAATCTGATTGGATAAAAGCTCTACTTAAAACAAGCTGCACTGGAAGCAGAGTAACTGAGGAAGACAGTAGCTGTGCAATGAGAAAATGAGATAATGGGAAAAATATTTTTATAAATTATAATAGGCCTACATGTAGTGTATTTAAGAAAAATTATTAAATTATAAAATAGCTATAACTTTGTGATTCTGTTTAGGCCAGCAGAGAAGGCCTTGCAGGCCCTGACGGCCCACCACTGTACAAAACAAAGTCACGCAAATTGTTCTAGAACGTGTAAGTTGCTAACTAGCATACTTACTAGCTTGTGAGCATTGACAGCAATGACCAGCAAAAGTGGCGAAGGCGGAGTTACTTATAGCTTGAATATGTTTATATGTGGCATTCTCGTAGTGGTGCACACCGTATACTCGGCTAGCCAAAGTTTTTTGAAACAGAAAATATAAGGAGTCACGGGTCAAACAGTAGTTGGCCTAAATGCGTAGTTTTCAACCAGTTACAGTGGAAGAAAGTCAGTATTTATGGACCCAGCCCTGTCTAATACAAATGTTAAGTCCCATACAACAAAACTGCATTGTGAATTATCATTCTAGAGGGAAACTTATTTTGTTGTAGATTAAGTTTGCTTTTGACGTATCGCAAATTGTTATCCGAGTCCACATGGGGAGGAGGTCAGGGTAGTATATGTCAAAAAACATAGGGCTATTACTCAGGAGACTGCAGTTGTAAATGTAATGTTTTTTTGATGCGTTTTTTACTAAACCTGACCAAGTTGTTTTGTAGTGTTTTTTTATTTTGTTTTGTTTCAATTTACGTTAACCACGTGTTTCAAACAGTTTAAAACTGCATCCGTAATGCGGAAGGAAATGTATTTCCCTTGAAACATAATTGAGAGTGCAGTTTTGTTGCATGGGAACGTGATTTTGAAGGAGACAAAAAACGTGTGGGACTGATGTTTAGTTTCATAGTGTCTTCTAATATTACACTCTTTCATCACCGCAACAGATTCCTTGCAAATTAAGAAAGTATCCTTCCCCTTGACCTCTGTGAAAAATGTCCCCAATCTTTTTTTTAAATTTTTCGTCACTCATTGGCTATCTTCCAATTCATCGCTTTGCCATGTTTATCTAATGAACTGAGGTTAATGTTTTCATCGACTAGCAATCCATGTTGGTCAAGCAGTTAACATTAAGTGTTTAAACTAAGAAGTGCAACGTACAGTGCAATTTTTAGAAAAATAACCATACTTTATTTTCAGAGATTCACCACTGGCTGTAGTTCCGCTGCCATTTTGAACAACTCACTGACAGTGAATACTACTCGATGAAAACATTTACCTTAGTTCATAAGTTCATGTCAGAACCAGGCGGCAACCTCCGGTTCTGCCGAGTGAAGCCGATGAGGAAGTGTCTTAAAACTTGCATTCTCTCTACTGACCAGCAGGGGGCGACTCCTCTGGTTGCAAAAAGTAGTCAGATTGTATAGAAGTCTATGAGAAAATAACTCTACTTCTCACTTGATTTATTACATCAGTAAACATTGTAAACATGAGTTTATGGTCTCAATCTCTAGTTTCAAGTCTTCTTCAATACAGCATGATGTTCATTTAGTAAATGATGGTCCATTTAGAGTCACATAGACCATAAAGCAGGGTATGCTTTAGGGCGGGCTTACTGTGATTGACAGGTCACTGTCACTACCAGAGCCGTATACGTCACTCCTCCACATTCCAAATATGGTCACTTCTGTATATTGGTTGCAAAAAAACCAACATGGCGACGCCAATAATCCAAGTTCGCCGACATTGTCGAACTCGAGGCTTCAAAACAGCAGTCTACCAACCAGTGGGTGACGTCACGATGACTACGTCCACTTACGGTCTATGCATAAAATGTCAAAGAATATGATTTCCTCTCTACTGTTATATAATTCCAGTAATACATGCAGCTGTAAAATGCAGCTTTCTTTTGATATTCTGTTGCAATCTTAAACAATTTTCTCCTTGTGTAAAGCGAGCTTAGTGACATCCGGTTGTAAATTCCATCGTGAAGGACGGCAACAAGTTAAAATATCCAATCTTTTAATGGTATTCTAATTTTACTGTGCTGCTCTCATCCATTAACTTGATATCTGGTTTGCGTTTACCGTCTGCCCGATTCCATACGAATGCAGCATAAAGTTTTGGGAGATAAGATCTGCATACAAACTTTTCTATTTAAAAACTATATTTTTGAATGTTTTTCAGCAGGTTGCCTCATTTCTAAATATTGAAAATGTGCATAATTAAGTTACAAAGACATTGTTTTCTGGCCCCCTGCTGTCCATGGGTCCTGTTTTTTTTAATTTTATGGTTCTTTTGGAAGGCCTGAGACATTACATATTTCGCTGCGTGGATTGCTCGACATGTTGTGAATCTGCCTTGTGCATTTGACACATCCTTACTGTCTAGGAGCAGCAGCAGCTGCCTCACAGTGCAGTGAATCTGTTTTGAGGCCAGCGACTTGGTTAAAGGCAACAGCATAGCACTGTAGAATAGAAGAATCAAACAGACACTATTGTGATCATCTCAACTGAAGCAACACACAACACCAAACTCTCTCTCACTATTACATTACTAATACACTAGTATGTGTGTGTGTGTGTGTGTGTGGAGCCAAAAGGCAGCTGCAGTAGCAGAGAGAGCATCTCTCTGTAGATAACTCCCACTCTTACAGCCCACAGACTCACACACACATTCAGCCCACACACTGCTTGTGTCTATCATCTATTTATCCACCTCTTCCTCTGCATCTCCCTCTCAGTTCTGTTGACTTTTTATTGCAAGGAGCACACACTCACACAGCTCCAGCCAAGGGCCGATCGGAGCAGGGCCATATGTCTTCATCACATGGTCGTTTCATTTATTAATGGACTAGCGGTCTGCTTTACCCACAACCCCCTGCGGTCAAACTGAAAAGGCGGTGGACCGCCTCATCATTGTATTGAATGCAGTAATTACATCCATGTTGACCACGTAGCTATGATGCTGACATAAGTCTTTAATTTCATTTACTGGATTCAATGTCGAAGATGTTTTTCAGAAACTCAACAAAGGAAATACAAACTTGAGAAAATACACAATAAAATGTGAGTAAGTCATGTTTTAAGGGTCAAATGAAGCAGTGTTAAGACCTCTAAATGTTTCTGTGACCACAGAACAATACAGATTTTTGTGTCTTCTGTCCTGATTGGCTGGATTTCTGAAAGACAATCAAATTAATTTTGGTCAAATTTGGTAAAATGTTAGCCCAGGGGTCAAACAAGAATTTATCCCATTGTGTTGTAGCTAGCACCGCCATTTGACCTTTACAAAGCACATTTATATTGGCTCATCATCCTGAACTGTAAGGCAAAAAAAAGCTCTAGTTCTATGGAGCATTGCAAGCAGCTTAGCTGTTGGTGGGACTGGCTGGACCATGGTCAGCCCACTTTTCATGCCTTTGGCCCGTCCAATCAAATAGCTGCTTTTTTGTAATATGAAACCAAACTAAATAAATAGATATCATAGTAAAAAATATGGTACTGTGACCGTAGTGGAGCCAAGTGTCCGGACCAAGAATGGAGAAAATTTACAGTTAGAGAAAATTCCTTCATGGCTTTAACTCATCACTGTTATTACCTTATAATACATCCATGCTGTGAAGCCTGTACCAGAGAACCAAATTATATGCAGTATTATTATTTGTACGCTATAACATGCAGGAAAAAGCACAGGGCACAACGTCTGTACATCCATGGTCTGTGGTCTATTGTACATCTATTTCAGAGGTCCTTGACATAAACAAGTTGGAGATTGCTCTCAAGATTTTTTTCCAGCTTTCATGTATTCCCATTGCAGAGGAGTAGCTCTGGGATGACCAATTAGCTTTCTCTTTTTATCAATGTAAGTTCTCTGCTAGAGCTAAGGGGTTTGAAAAAGATTGAAAATGTCTTGCATCCTCTCTACTGACCAGCAGGGGGCGACTCCTCCAGTTTCAAAAAGAAGTCTGGTTGTATAGAAGTCTATGAAAAATGACTTCTCACTTGATTTATTCCCCCAGTAAACATTGTAAACATGAGTTTATGGTCTCAATCTCTTCTTCAATTGATGGATTTCCATATTCCAAATATGTTAACTATATAATGTTAATAGGTTTTTCGGTTGCAAAAAAAACTGCGAAATCGCCCAACTCAAGGGTTCAAAACGGGAGTCCACACCGCAATGGATGACGTCGCAATGACTACGTACACTTCTTATGTACAGTTTATGAATACAATAAACTATCCAGTTGCATTATAGGAAATATTGGAGCTTGACACATATCTCAGCCTCTGCTGCTTCGATATTTGTTGGCCGGACCACAGCAAAGCTACAATATGTGACGCTCGACCCAGAAAGCCTCACTCTCCCTCCGGTTACTTCATTTAAATTTTTGAAATTGTGTGAAAAAGCTAACAGAACATAACCTACGCTATCAAATATGCCAAAACCAAGTGGATGATTTAGATGAAGAATATACTTCAAACTAACTACGTATAAAAGCCAAATTGTTTATCTGTTCCTGAGTGGCTACAGTTGAAGGCTGCGTCCCTCTGCCTCTCTCCAATAATTCAGTCTTATATGTGTCTTCGTAGTGAAAATGGCCTTAACGGCGCTCACTTTCACACTTTTAAACAATATATTAAACACCTTCTTTTAAGCATACTGAGGGCTTTCGTCCATGTCTTGATAAATGTACTGTATATTTTGCATTGCTTTAGGCTGCAAAATATGTGCATGAAACTGATAGCAGCCAAATCTAGCCATAGTTGTTGAACTACTACTAAGTCTGAGTGATCCTGCTAAATCTGACGGCACTTGAGAAGGCGCTGCAGAACATGTAGATAGTCATAATTCAGTAGTCATTATATTCGCTCACACCCTAATATTCCCCAAATTCTCAAATACCATGGCCAGTAGCAGCAAATCAGCATTCAAATAGTCTATCACAGTATGTTCCTACAAGGAGTGCTTTGTAGTTTTAATACCTGATGCAAAAAGCTCTGAACTCCAAATGTAGCTGTTTATGACGCTGCAGGTGAACATTGGCACCGTATTTAACTTTCTAATCCAACACCAGCTCAACCACTAATGGTTAGGAGGACAAAGCTTTTGACCTTTTGTGATGAAAAAAGAAACGTATTGCTTAGCATCAAGAAAGAAAGAAGCTCCATCATGATAAAAGCAAAGCCAAGATGAGAGAAAGAGTGAGAGAGTCCTTGAGGATATGGCGCCATATCTGAGCACAGCTAAAGGCTAATTCATGGGGTGGGGGGGGAGTCAGCTATAGAGCAGAGTGAGACAAAGGGAGACTTAGATGAGAGCAGGAATTAGAAGAACTGAGGAGAGAGAGAGAGAAGTAATGAAATGTGACTTATGTAAGACATACGCGATTACGATGACAGCATTTATCTTGCTGATCTTGCTGTTGTTGGGGAAAACGAGCATCAAAAATCATTTAAGGTGGGTTCGGGTGTTTTGGACCAAATCGGTTGCATTTAGACGGGTTGAGTCTTGGGCGCTTTCACCAGCCATAGTCCGCGGGGCTAGTCCGAATCATACTGAAATTGATACTCTTGGTTCGTTTTCTATTCGGTTACACAGTGCACAAATTAAAGCCGACCGAACAAAAGAAATGATTTGCTATGGGGCGTGTACGAAGGAGCGAATTTATCTTTTTCGAGAGCTTCCACTTCTATGCAGGGAACGGCAGACTCTTTTGCTGAAATATTGCTGTCAATATTGCGCAAATGAATTTCCCCCCATTTTTTCTCGAAAGACTTTATGAACGTCACTGTTTTTTGCGGACTTTATCAAGCATATTCTGTATGTCCTCTTCAGCCCAGATGTCGAGCAAACCAACTTCTTCAGAAATCCAAGTCAAGCCTCCTCCACTGATGTTAACCTGTCCTCCACCTGTGTCCATCTCAACGAATGCCCACGCTGTTTTGGCTCACTTCCTGCAGTTGGCTCGGATTATGTTTTCACTGCATTCGAACCGCCCTAAGGGTTCACTTGAAACAGTCCGAGAACCGCCTCTAGCAATCTGGGACCGGTACTTTGGTCCACGCCGGAGTACAATTTCTGCAATCACAACTAACAAACCAGAGTTCCATTAAAATGGAAAACATTTGGCTCGTGAAAGGCCCTTAAAAAACTGGACCAGAACTTAATATGAACACATTCAGGTTAGTCAGAACTCTCCTAAATACTCGTAATGGAAAGAATAATGTCGAAAGTTAAGAAAGTCGATTAAATACTTTCACTCCTCTTCCAAAAATAGGGGGCCAAACTATCCACATTACTGCAAATTGTTGTTTTTTCACATTCTACTCTACTTTATGTACTACTTTGTAATGTTGCAGGTGATCCTCTGCCTGCCTGCCCCCCCCCCCCCCCCCCCCCCGCATGTACTCACACACACCAATTGAAAACATGCTCTCCAACCCTCTTCATCTCCCTCTACCTCCTTCAACAAACAGTTCTGCTGTTACAGCCAAACACATGTAAAGCAAAAGCTCTCTGCTACTCTTGGCCCTCTTGGACTTTATCCAGCTGCTGCACCTGAGAATGATTGAGCAGACCACCCACCTTTGGCTAGTTTTAGTTTTTCAGATGGAGAGAAGAGTGTAGTGAGGAGAAATGACGGGCAAGTTTCAATCAGCCTCCGTAAAACCAAGATGATATTGGGGGCAAAGAGAAAGCCAAAGAGTCAGATCAGTTGTGCCGTTATGATTCTTTTGGACAACTGTACTGAGCTTTTTAATATCAATTTCAGTTATCAAGTGATGAACAAGAACGCAGTCAGCTGGCAGTCCCTTTATTCAGATATGCATGTTTTTTCATAGCCTATTTTTGCACCTAAGCTGTGCAGTTGCAATACAAATTTCCATTTCCTATTAACTTCTTGTGCACACAAAGGTCCCTTGAATTGCGGTCCAGTCCACTGGGACATCATATATCAACCAAGTAACTTGCTAATTCTGGTAAATTACTCATGTTAATATTAACATGTGACTACTAGCCATTGCTAACAGATCTACTACTAGCTGCTAGAATTCTGCAAAAGCAAAGACCCAAACGTGACCCCAACTTAACGTAACTGAACCTGACCGGTACTGCCAAATCTGAGATCCAAACTCAATATAAAACTCAAAGCTACTGAATATAGTTTACCCAATTTTTGAAGCAATTTAGGATTACAGAGTAATAGAATCAGAGGAGAGACATATCTTATAACATTTAAAAAATAAATAAAAAACTGAACTCAACCAGAGCCTTGAGCTGGGTATCGTTTAAATGACAATACTCTTAAAGTGAACCCAATATCAATAGAGTATTTTATTTGATACTATTTTTCTACTCCATTCAATACCCATCATGTAAATGGAAGTTGCGTAAAATGCTACCACCACCATTTATTTTTATACCAGACTCCATATATAGCTATACTCTCCAATGTCTTGGTGGCATCTCGGCACGCTGACCTGCCAACTCCCTTTAAATACAACGCGCTTGACTTCACCACAGACTGTATGGGTTGTAGCTGCTGCGGTTGCGGGCCAATCACGTGCCGCATTAAATCAAAGAACGCTTGCGGTGATTGGCTGGGAAGCAAAACCATACAGATGGCAGACCTGCCACCCCTGGAAGCATCTTCTGAGTACCACTTCAGCGATGTAGAGATATGTCAGACTCAAATCACTGCACATAATTCGAATACATCAGTGTTTCCCACAGGAGTTTGTGAGACTGTGGTGGGTGGACCTTGGAAGTTTTTAGGGGAGCTGGGGTCATGGTCCCCTGGAAGAAAATGTTGTACATTTTAAAGTTAAATGCATCAATCCGGTGCACTTTAAGAGTAAAATGCAGAAGCTAGATCTATGAAGAACTTTGTGCTCTTTGCACAATTAAAATAATTAAAATAATAATAATGATGAATAATTCTGATGATGAGCCCAATACAAAAACCTAAACAATGCATTCAACACTGATTTATCTGCATGTGTGTCAATCAATGTGTCGTTGGAACCTGTCAGTACAGGATCAGTTCTCAGTTCAGCCCCAAAAACAGAACCTAAATAGCTGCTCAATGAGCTACGGACCTCCGACATGGCTGCCATTGGGGAGGCGAGTGTGGCATCACCAGCTGAATCATGGGGCATTTCAGAACAGCTTTAAATAGTTGAGCTCCGGCTTGGTCGGTGGAATCGATCACATCTTTGGCAGCCGTTAGAGAACGTCTGAGAAGATGGTGACTAACAGACATCCCATTAATCAACCTGTGCGCGCTGATGCGTCCTGTGCACAAATGTAGAAGCAGCATGGTAATGAGGCCATTGCACAAAGTCATCTATCTGACTCCCATCTAGCCACACTAATCACTGACGTGGACAGACAGCAGGTGTGGAGCAGACGGGGATAGAGAAAGCGTATTAAGGTCCGCTGTCCAAGCTAACGCTCTGTTTAATTAAAATCCTATCTAGTCTGGTACTGTGCAAGTTGTTTCATTGAATTTTTAGTTTATGAATCCAACACTGTTAGTCAATGTCATTGTCCTGGAGTGTAACATAACAGTCCTATGACGCATACAATTCTTATTAATAGGGATTATAACGAGTTTAAAATCAACAACTATTGTTACAAAATATTTGTAATACACAATGCCAGATTTGGTACCAGGAACAAAAAATGAAACTAAAATATTCAGTAGGACACCTCTACTTGTTCTACCAATATATATATATTATAATTATACTTCCTTTCCCTGTTTTGATAGTACAGATGATACATAACAAAAATACATTTTAAATCTAGAAAATATGAATGTATGATGAATCTGGCTCCTGTGCTTTTCATGATATTGGTGGTATAACAATAAATGAATGAACTGATGTTCAATCCTAGCATATTTTCTAGGAGAATAATAACTGCAATTAAAAATAGGCCTAGAAATTAATTTCTATGTTTTTTTGACCCGAAACACATGCAGAGGCGGAGAAGTAGTCTTTCCAGCTCTGAGTGGTGTCCTCAGGTCTTTCCTTCAGTCTCCATAAGGCCCCAACAACCTCCGGCTATTAGCTAGAAGAGCCTGTATGTAGCCTGTGATGTGAGGACCACTGACAGCAGGTATATTTTAGAAAGAACGTCCACCTGAACAACAGATGGGATAAGGACTAAAACAACATTTTGAAAAGTTAGGAGGACATGTCTCCCCAAACAAATAATGCAAATGACACTTGTGCAAGATTTGCAATCACTGCAGATACTTACTGTAAAACTAAAAAAATATACTGGCGTGGATTTACAGAGACGGTACAGTTATGTGATAACTGCCCTGGGACAACATTGGAGAAAATATTGTGTTTCAGTCTCGCAGTATCAACTTGGTCAAAATTGCAAAAAACATCAAATACAACAGAGGTAAATGCAAAATGGCTGGATAAACCACCAGGGGGCTCTAGGGAATAAACTAATCCAAATCCCGGGGCCCCTATTGACCCTCCAAACCAGTATCATGGCAGATTGTGAAATAGTCCAACAAACACAGGACTTTACAACATGAGGCCTGTGTTCCACAACACCTTCTGGTTTTATTGTTGTGGTTTTGTTGCCTAAAACCTTTGTGACGGTTTTCCTAAACATAACTACATGGTTTGTTGCCTAAACCCAACTGTACGGATATTTTAAGCCCAACTGTAATAACTAAATCTAACCAAGCGGTTTCGCTACCTAAACCTAACTTTCGTTTTGTAATGTAATGTCGTCCCAAAAAAAAAAAGTTGTTAAGAGCGACATGGGGAAATTACAATTTGTGTCCCTTTACACGAAACCAATAGATTGCGTATCAAGACTATTTCACAAAATGCCGTGAGACCGTGTTGGACCCTCCCAGTCCTCTCACCAGTCACCCTACCATTTATGTACAGTTGTTTTTCACCCAGAGCCCCAGATACAACCCAGTAGGACGACTGGTTTACCACCTTTTGTCATACTAGATTTTTATTTTATAAATAGGAATATGCACCATGTTAGCACAATATCACCTGAAAAAATTAATTTCATATTTTGACACAGGACTCCTCTACAAGACAGGGCCACAGGATTAGGTAACAATCACCACATCATGGCTCTTGTGGTTTAAGTGTTGCTATTATAAGTAAGCTTGAAAAACGCAGAAGGGGCTTTAACAACACTTTGTACTGTTCTGAAGCCATTTCCAGAATCCTCAAAGACTCTAACTATCTGGATGAAAAAAGTATTCCCGTCTGCTGCAGGCTGAAAGAAATTAATATATAATCAAATAAACATTTTAACACATCCTTGCTTGTTTGGAAACACAAACAAATTAAGACATCGTTTTGTATGGAATTATGAAATATTGGTAGAAACATCAACATATATCAATATAAATCATTTATTTCTTTTTTCTTGGTTCATGTTCTACAAATTGAGCACGGAGATGTACTATCCGGTTACCAACTTTTTTTTTTAGATTACAAAAATTTATATTTGTATTTTGCAACAGATGGACTCATTTTTCATCCAGATGGTTAGAAGAGTATTTAAGGATGCAGTTGAAGAATTATGTTCTCATTGCACAGCTACTGTCTTCCTCAGTTGCTCTGTTTCCAGTGCAGCTTGTTTTAAGTAGAGCTTTTATCCAATCAGATCTCACCTCTGTGTCTCTAGGTAAGAAGAGAGGCCCGAGGCCCGATCTTTAGTTTGACATGTTGGGCATATTCTTTGACGTGTCAGAGCTTGCTAGCTGGCCTACAAGTAAGTGATTGGTCAGTGGGCTAGCGTGACATGTTGGGCGGTGACAATCCCAAAATCTGCTGCCTCTGTCGAGCGGACATTTTAAGCCCTCAAACGCATTAAAACGTATTCAAGAAATACAACTGGGGAGCCTCGACTGTCTTCACTGGCGTCCATGAATCGAGAAGGACTTCTTACTGGAACTAAAATGCACGGATGTACTGAACAACCGTGAGATTAAACTCTTTGTTAACAAAGAAAGGAGGAACAGCAGCTAAATGGTGAACAGCAGCTCTGGTAAGTTAAATGCATTTGTTTTTACATCTGCAGTAGCTTTAATATGCTTGTTTATATATTATTATTTGTACAACTTGTTTTTATGAAGATTCGATTTTTGTTTGGTTTTATATGTGATAGGAACTATTGTTACGTCCTATGTTGCTCTGGGGACTTGGCGACTCTCTCGCTAAATCTGGCGACTTTCCAAACCCTCATGGCGACTTTTTTTGTCAAAAGCTACTTGTGACAAATTTAGCGACTTGTTCTTGTGATGTTGGAGACTTTTCTGAAAGCACGTATGTGCTGCACTGTCGTGAACGAGCAGCGGGTGCTGCCCCTCCGCCGCCCCAAAGCACTCACAGGCGGTAACTCGCGCAGCAGTCCCAGCTGCAGTCAGAGCAGAGAGGGGACGCACTCCCTGCATATTCTCTGCAGATAGGTGTTGGCTTCATTTTTACACGAAACAAATAATAACCGTAGCTGTGTTTCAGCTGCAGGACAGCAGTCATGGCCCAGGTATAAAATGCACGGCCCGCCACTGGTGACAGTTAATACTTAAATGCTAGCCACAGGTTGTGTCTCTCTTGCAATATAATATAAATACAGATAACAGAGGTGACAGTCGATTTCTATCAAAGATTAAAGCTTCTACACTGGATTCAGGGCGATAATATATCAGCAAACAACGATTTGCAATTAAGAATTTCCGCATAACGTCTACCAAAGCAGAGAACGAAGTCCCTCTCCCTCTGTGTGTGTTGTAATCCGAGCTAGCCCCCACTGGTTAGCTCATTGTCCCCGCTCTGCACTGCGCACACACGGTGGTTACAGCCGATGCCGTCGTCCTGACTGACACCGCAGTCGTCATGTAGGGCCCACCTTCCAGTTCCCCCCCGCTGGGTAAACACTGTTTGCTCTGTCAGCACTGTTGCTGCTCTTTGCACTGTTAGCGCTGTTAGCCTCTGGCTCAGCCGTCTCCATGTTGAGAGCTGTGCGGAGGCAATCCCTCAATCATAAACATGGTCATAATTGGGCATTAAGCACCTTTGGTGACCAGCGATGTCAGTAAACAACACTGAACTGTTTACTGCTTTCTATAACCGCCAATGTCTTTCCTAACCATCTGGATAATCATTCCGTTTCCCAAGTTGCGCCTCTTTCCAAAGCAAAACAAAGATGGCCATGCACCGACTACCTGGATAGGAAACAAAACATCACTATTTTTTTTCATTTAGCTGACTAGACATATATTTTGTCATCCAGATGGTTTAGATGAGAAAAGAATATTCTGGGTTTTTCAAACACTGCCTGTTAATTATCTTTTCGAGAGAATTTACGGAGCAGGAAATATCCTAACGGCCGACAACAAGAAGCACAAACTGAAATGTATTATATCACTCTGGCAGCATGCGCCTTGCCTCTCATTCCAAGTTACATGACGATAAAAAAATCTAATTAAATGCGTAGATCTGTTCCAGGAAAAACGACAACACCTGAACGCAACACGTGCATACACGCATCTACACTAGCTTTGTTAAAAGCCCCGCTGCTGAATACAAAGGTTCCACGTCCGCATGTTACAGTCAGGACAGCTATGGTAATGCGAGAGAGCCTGAAGCCACGGTTGAACTAGAATGTTCTCCCGGTGGAGTGGGACCGAGGAGGCTTCTCGGTAACCTTACCGAGCTGTGGTGACACGTTCTCTCTGTAACAATCTGTCTGCTATCCTTCTAATATTTAACACAGCGTCGCTGCTTAGCCGGGTTTTTTTTCCCCTGACAGCATCCGCCGCTGCGCAACCAAAACATCCAGCCTGACCCGCTCCGGTTTTTACCGGTAAACGACGCTTTGAGCGGCGGGTATCGTATATTTACCAGACACAGAAAGGGAAGTTGCACGCGACGGTGGAGCCGTTTTTTTTCTTTACTTACGTCTCTGTAAAAAAGCCATAAAGATGATGGTGCTGAGGAGGGTCGACATGACTGGAGTCTGACATCAGCAGTGTGTGTATGTGTGTGCGTGTGTGTGTGTGTGTGTGTGTGCCTCCCCCCTCTGACCGACCAACGAGAAAAGGGAGGGACTTTCATCAGAGGAAAAAGCAGCCCACATTAGCTTTTTATTTTTATATTTGATTGAACTTTTGTTGAAAGAATATATTGATTGGGAAACATAAGATATGTCGGCGTTGTGTTAGAACATATAGTAGGCTATTTTTTATTTATTTATTTATTATTGCAAAAAAATATTACATAAAGAGGTCTGATTGTGACACAGATCGGAGGACATCTACACAGCGTTTATTAATATCCTCTCCTGCATTCACAGAATTATTAGATCTATATCCATTTCTGTTCTTTACCTTTGGCGGTTCAAAAGAGACAATTAAGTGTACAAATCCACCGGGCTATTCCTCAGACCCTTCAATTACTTTTAATAAGAAATAGTGTCTTTAACATAAGTTTTAGGTTGGCTCCTGGAGTTGAAGAGAATTCATGCCGTCTCCGTTTTTCTATAGTGATATATTATAATAAATCAAAAAAACTGAAATAAATGTATGTTCATGTTTATATTATTTATTTTATTTTTATTTTTTTTACCAGGAGTTTTAATATTTCTTAAAGTCAGGGTTGGTAATTTTCTTTAAATCTATTATTTTTTTTATTTTTGTCAACATTTGTTAATACATCCTGACAGCAATCAATGAGTCAAATGCTGGTATCTGTGGCTGCTGCAGGACTGTGCCTGTGCAATCATTTCATTTGGCACAAACAACAGCTATGTTTGTTGTTTACGTCCATTATGATCATTTTGGGGGGAGTGGCTTTGGAGGGAGGCCTGAAGGGGCTGTCAGTGATGCTAACTTGGCAACTTTCTTGCTAGATTTAGCAACTTTCATAGCTAGTGCTTCTACTTTCATTGCAAAATTGTTGGCAACACTGGGCTGTTGTTTTTTTTCTCGGTTGGATAATTTTTAAAATCTAGCGTGCTCTTGCTAGTTTCTCAAGATAACCAACCTTGCCTTTAAAGGAACAGTATGTACGATTTAGAGACATCTAGTGGTGAAGTTGCAGATTGCAGCAAACTAAGAACCCCTCGGCTCACCCCTCCCTTTCCAAGCATGTCGGAGGACGACAGTGAACTTCAGGAAGGGAGAGGTATCTTCAGGCTTTTATTACTGAGCTACTGTCTCAATACTCTGTTCTTCATCATGACCAAATAATTGCTTTAAATATATATAATTTTTTTATAATTTAGGTATTACTAAATATTGTTTTTAGAGCACAGCAAAGTCACTATATATATATATATATATATATATATATATGTATATATATATATACATATATGTATATATATATATATATATATATATATGTATATATATATATACATATATGTATATATATATATATATGTATATATATATATACATATATGTATATATATATATACATATATGTATATATATATATACATATATGTATATATATATATATATATATACATATATGTATATATATATATATATATATATACATATATGTATATATATATGTATATATATATATATGTATATATATATATATATATATATACATATATGTATATATATATGTATATATATATATATATATGTATACATATATGTATATATTGTTTCGATCAGCAGTTCAATATATAGTATATATAGTTGTTGGAATGCTTAACAGCATTCCAACAACTAGAAAATGCATTTCCTGCTGAAAATGCGTTGGAATGCTGAAATCTGAAATTAATTGCAAAAACATTGCTGAAAAGTCGATAAAAGTAAAGACAAAAGACCTATCTATGTCTGAGAGACCTCAAGACCCAGCCTAAGCCTATAGGACAGAACCCTGAACCTCTCTAGTCTCCTCCTCTTTGTACCTTGTTACCTCCAGCATCTTTAACCTCCTGGTCCATATCTGGTAGACAACTAAACATTGCCAAATGATTGAATAAAGCTGTTTACATAGTCTTACAATTT
Organism: Anarhichas minor; assembly: GCF_050575085.1. Lineage (NCBI taxonomy): Eukaryota > Metazoa > Chordata > Actinopteri > Perciformes > Anarhichadidae > Anarhichas > Anarhichas minor. The sequence goes on from NW_027466453.1 coordinate 2,450,786, forward strand.
TGATATGTTTCTTTAAGTTAACACTAATTTCTTAAGTTCCTGTCCGGCCTTCCTGATTGGAACATCAGTCCGGATGTTTCCCTGAACATTTATAATTTTTGCAAAGTCTGCACTTATCATCTGTTTCGTATGCTGACTCTGACAATGATCGATCAAAGTATTTGAATCCAAGATTATTCTCATTTACTCATCTTAACCAATTGTGGTTACAAGCGCATCCAGGGTTACACATGAGTGAATGAGTGAAGATCACTTAAACATTATCAATATTAATTTAACACTCAGGAAAACACTCAAAATTACTCATAGCTCAGTCATATGTAAGAAATCAATAGAAACGTATTGAGTAGAATAAAACTGAAATGCATCAAGACTATATGAGTCTGAAATAGAAGAAAACAACACTTTGAAATACTGCTTACTCTCTTTGGCTAAAGGTTATAAGAGCGGAGCTGCATAAAGGTCAGTCAGGAGAGAAAACAACAACACGTTCAGATATTTCTATTGTTTAAGTGTCAGTCAGGTTCATAAATCACAGAATGCTTTAGGCTGCGCTTTTAGGGTCTAGCTTCCTGCTCCCTAAAAAAATAATTAGTTAAAATTAGAGAGGTTATGGGTGAGGTGTGTCTCGGACATTTTAGGGATACCGCAACACAGTTCCTTAACTTTGCAACAACTTTAACCCAAAACACACATTTTATCACTGCACTTCAATTGACAGTCAAATATAAAAGTTCAGCTGTTGCCTAATGCTTCCTTTTTGTAGCCTTACACTGGTCTTGAATGATTATAATGCAGAAACAGCTAAATAAAATGCTGTAAAGCAGGAAATCTGTGCAGAAGATGTGGCACTGAATCCATCTTTTTAGAGGTTATTCTGTGAAAGCAGTGAGGGAGACATCAGTACCTTTTCTCTCCAGACAGAGGTCTTGATTGAAGCTCTTTCTTCTCTAGATTGAGGGCTTGAATCTGTGTGGCGTCATAACAAGCCAGGGAAAAGAGAAGAGAAAAAGAGAGGAGGAACCTGAAAGTTCCCCATATGCAGTTCAAGACAGCCTTTGTCAAAAGACCTATACTCCCCTATGAATGTCTTATCTAAAGGCGTGAACCTCTGTATGCATAAAATGATGTTGAATGTCGAAGCTTTTACCACAGACTGCGGAATACGTACTCTGTTGTATACTCTTCCCTTGCAAGCGAATAAACAGAACAAGACAACTTTGAATCTTCTGAAGACTTTATTATTGATTTGTGAAGAAAAACTTTCTTCTCCCGATTAACTCAGAAATCTTCCATAACACTAACAATTCAGATTCTGTCACATTCTACACCGTAGGCACAGCTACGGGAGCAATTTTGGGGTTAAGTGTCTTGCTCAAGGACACATCAACATGAGACTAGCAGAGCCGGGGATTCGAACTGCTGATTGAAGGACGGCCCTGCTCTCCACTTAGCCACAGATGCTATATTCTCCAAGGAACAGACAGGATAATGTGATTGGCAGGATTTAATGAAGGAAAATATGTAATTTGTAAAACTGAAAAAAGAACATAAAAGTACAAAAGGTAAGTACTAAATAATATCTGTAGTACATCGATAAAAGATTACTGTCTTGTGGTGTCTTGTATGTAGGAGATCAAAGCGTTCAGCAGCTTCTTCATGTGGGTCCACAAAGATCTGAGACTTGAGATGAACCCTCATCTGTTAAGTTTAACTGTTACTATTTAGTTTGGATACAACTTGTTGTATTTCTTATTTCAACCAGAAGATGGTGCCATGATATGTGAAGCATACACAGGTGACACATTAATGCAGGTGATACATGTGATGACTTGATCACCAGTGAAGTCATTCTATTACAGGATGCCTTGTTATGTTTGGAAATGTATATAAAGTGGTTTGTAACTTAGACTTCCTGCTTGGCCTCTGAAGAAGACACATGTGGAAACGTTGTGCTTTTGATTCAGCTCAATGTTGTTGAAATAAATAGAGATTGATGAAGTGAACAGGTGTGTGTGTGTGCGCTGTCCTCCTTCAGCCAGAGAAGAGTTCCAGCAGCAGTTTGATGAGGTTGAGTTGTTTCTTTGTTTGATATTCATAAGGCTTTATGAAACTCTTTTTAAGGGTTATAAAGAATTAAAAGTGGTGGAAATAATGTTTCATAAGTTCAGCGTTCATGATGCTTTATACCTCCATGACAAAGTGACATGTTTCTTGCAAGACAAAAGACAAAAGAAGAGGACAAGAACAGAGACTACAGACCAGTTAACATCATTCAGTCAGTGGATGAGAGAACAGCTTCATGTTGATTTGTGGGTTTCATTTACAGACAGCAACAAATGAACCGCCCTCAGTTTCAGCACATTCATATGTTCTGATGACCAAGGGGGCTCCCACATGGCCGTCAGTGATGCGTCTGTTGTGAACACGGATCCACAATGAGAAAGGTTCCACAGTGGGGTTCCTCTGAGAGAGAGAGGACCCCTTCTCTCCAATGGAGCAGGGCCCAAATACAGGACTGTGTCACAAGCAGCCTCACTCTCAGGTGAAAGGAGTTGAACCCTCGTTTCTCCTCCAGTTGACCTGTTGCTGAGGCTGTAGATGGCTCTTCTACCAATTCACTGTGAGCCCACGGGACTGAACATAAGCCTGCACCACCTTTGTCTCCTGGATTACTTTGATTTAAACAGAGGGCACAGATTACCCAGTCATCCAGATGTGGCAGATTTTTTGACATGCTCCATCTGAAGTGGGGCTAACGCAGCCGAGTAAAGATAATCGGTGCCAGTGAAACTGGAAGACTTGGACCTGGAAAGCAAAGTGGAAAATGGTCTGTGCTCTGGGCAAACCGGGACGGGGAATATGCATCTTTAAAATCAAGGGACCGCTCTCCTGCATCTCATCTAACAGGATGACGCTTCTGAGATAATTGCTTGATGATTGCTTTTACATTCATTCATTTGTGAGATTATTTTGTGTCGTGTTTTAAATGAAGTGGAATGACTTTACAAATGTGACAGGATTCTCTAAAGGAGCATTTTAAATCAAACGTTTCAATAAATGAATTGTATTGTATAAAATGGCCACATTTGTCCATCAAATCAACAACGTATACAACTTTCTTTCCCATACCATAAGGTCTTCAATAAATTGTATGGGCTTGATTATTCCACAAGGTGGAGCCATGTGGTGTGACATTATGGCTGAAGATCATTTTACAGTAGTGCAATATCATTTTATGGAAATGTGAGTTTAAAAAGGCAGTTTTCAAATGTAAAACTCACACCTCAGCAAAAAATCCAACGCGCTGGAATAAATATTTCAGTATATGAAACCATAATGAACCAGGTTGTGCCAAATAAGCTTTTATCCAGTTGAAATTGTAATCAATGACCCACCATTGTTATAGTCTTTAATTATTTGAGATCTTTTTAGGTAACAGGTTTTATTTTTTCCATATGAATTGAAAGTAACCGAGTTCACCTTTTTAATCATTTGAGGAGAAAGATGAAGAGAATAACATGGATCAATTAATTTAGATGTACCTCCTACTTTTGAATTCTGTCCAGAATAGAACGATCCGAGCTGCTGCTGATGAAGACATTTGCTCATTGTACCTATTTGGTCTCTATATTTATTTGCTCTCTTTTATTTCCATTTCATTGTTAGACATAGGAATTTTTATTTCAGTTAACAGGAATGGATTCCTCAACACAAGGATAAAGTGGTAACAGGTAAAAAAAAAAAGTAAAACATTCTTTTTTTTATTATAATAAAAAAGATATATCTATTATGTATATTTTTTCTAACTTTCTTTTTTTTCCTGACGAATCAGAAACCTTTATTCCCAAGGCAGTATGCCAATATTAACATTGATGAAATGATTAGCAATAAATATACATTAATATGCAAATATCAACAATCATCAAAAACAATATTATAATATATTGTCACGAGGCATGATGAGGACTCAAGCGCAGACAGTCAGGTGTGGTGAAAAAAGGGTTTTAATGACTAACCAAAAACAAACAGGGAATCCAAGGACAAGACAAGAGACGAGGGGGGAAATCCGGCAGGACAAGGCAGAGCAGGCAGACTGGGAAACCGGGAACAGGACGAGCAAAACGGGCGGGTAGGTAGGAAACAAACAATGATCTGGCAGTGAGTGTGTGTGAGGCAGGGGTTTAAATAGTGAAGGAGGCAGAGCGAGCAGGTGAGAGTAATGAGCTGATGAGGTGAGTGTGACTGGCAGGTGCACTGAATGAACTGATTAGGTGAGTGAGGAGCTACAGAAAGAAACAAAGACACAGAACACACAGGGCAAAGCCTGATCGTGACATATATAATATTATAGGCATTGCCGTAATACTGTAGAAACCCTACCATGACCTCTCTGCCCTAACCCTAACCTCACAGAGTGCAGAGTGGACTGAAAGTGCAGGGAAGTTGCTGCAGATATTTTATTTGTCAGTTTATTTTGGCGGAAATAATGCCGGTCTGAAAGCATCTGACCAGTTACACCAGCATGAAACTTACAACATTCACACCAACCTGAGCAGTGCTTTTGTTTATTGCTAACTAGTAAAAGTTAGCATGCTAACACTTCATTAAGATTGTATTTGCATCGTCATTGTGTGCATGTTGCCATGCTATCATTAGCTTTTAGTTTAAAGGGCTGCTGTCCCCGAGTACAGCCTCTCACTATAGTCCTGTCACAGTGTCGGTTGTCATGGTGCTTATACTGTTGTTGTGGTTTTTATGGTCATCCTTGATTGCGACGTGAAGACACATCTGCTTGGTCAGTTGCGATCCACAGCACCATAGAAGCAAAAGTAACAATCCCAAAACAATCATTGTCATTGGTTTGGATTGTTCCAATTGAAACAAATTTTTGGCGATTGATAAGATGACAAACGTCCTCTTGTTGGCATTTTACGTTACCTGAAGGTATCGAGAACCAGGTATTAGACGGGCCCGGAGCTAAATTATTACAGACTGAGATTGAGAAGCCTCACTGATACTGGTGTTTTTCCATTGGTCATTTTTTTAATTTTGGTGTAACCTATCATCACCAAAACATTCAAAATTACTATATGTATTTTACTTATACTTTTCTTATATTTAAATTACTATATAAAAATGGATTTATTGAATCTGCTGTCCGCAGTCTCTCATCCACCAGCTCCATGTTTACACAATCACAGCACTCATAGTCTAATCCTAATCTTCTAATCCTGTTATGAATTCATCTGTTTTTAAAATTGTATGCGTTATTAAAAGCAATAATTTAGTAATGAAAGAGAACAGAGTATTGATAAGAGTAGCTCCCGGTAGTAATAAAATCCTAAAGATACCTCTCCGTACCTGAAGTTCACCGTAGTTCTCCGACACAGTTGGAAAGGCGGAGCTGAGGGGTATTTGGCAGGTTGCAATCTGCAACTTCACCACTAAATCTTACACACTGGCCCTTTAAGCGGTGCTCCTATATTTTGTGCAGATGCTTCAAAAACTTTCAATGACCCGAATATAATTTATGAATGAAACTTTTTAAACTACATTAAACCCAGGCACCGGTGTTATACTCTGCCAGTGGTTCTAAATCTACTGCTAGTTCTATTTGATTTGATTATAGTTACTGCATAATTAATGGTTTATTAAGAGCTAGAGCAGCTGGCTCTGATGAATCAATACGATTTTGAGCTGAAGCCTCAGACACATCTAGTGTAATCAAGTGGACCAAAGGTGACACAGGAATGGATTTTCACTCTTGTTCCATCCCACTCCCACAAAAAAATCTTCCAATCCCATGACAGGGTTAAAATAAATAAATGTATATTGTCCTGTCCCAACACCGGAAGAAAGAATCCCGTCCCATGTTCATTCATACTAGAACCGCATATTTACACATAAAAACTAGAGATGCACCAATTTCCTGGCCGACTGATTTTCTTTACATACACGAACATTTTGGCAACTTTTCTTTAATGAAAAAAATCTAATGTATATTTGGAATTTATGAATATTGTGTAAATAGTATATATATATATATATATATATATATATATATATATATATATATATATATACACAGTATATACATACACAGTATAGTCAACTCTATCTAAAACTATGTTTTTATGTATTAAAGGGGCATAGCACCTAGCTTAAGAACTCCAATATGTCACTTCCTTGTCTCCTAAAATGTACGTTCCCAAATTACAACAGAGCTGCATTGTGAATAATTTTGTTGTAGTTCAAGTTTGCTTTTGACGTATAACTTTCAAATGAGTCTATGGAAGTGTACGGAGAGTCATGGATTTTCATCCAGGACACCGCTGTTTGTGTCCCGTGTGAATCAACTACTTTTGTTACCTAAACATAACCAAGTAGTTTCATAGCGTTTCTTATTTATTCTGTTTAACTACGTGTTTCAAATTTTTTTTTACTATTTGGAATGGAATAAAATATGTTTCTCCAACTGACTGCGCACGGAGCAAGAAACCCCTGTACTGTCCACAGAAGAGATGTATAAGGATAAGAGTGTTGGGAGGCGGGAGGCCTCGTTCCTGTTCCTATGAAAGTTCCTCAGAGTAGCAAAAATAAATTAACTTCTAAATATAAAATTACACAGATCTTCTCGCGAGCTCCCACATCCATGGACTCATAGAGCATAGAGCGCACTAGCGTTTCCAGGCGGCAACCTCCGGTTCTGAAGAGTGAAGCCGATGCAGAAGTGTCTTAAAACTTGCATTCTCTCTACTGACCAGCAGGGGGCGACTCCTCCGGTTGTATAGAAGTCTATGAGAAAATGACTACTTCTCTCTTGATTTATTACCTCAGTGAACATTGTAAACATGAGTTTATAGTCTTAATCTATAGTTTCAAGTCTTCTTCAATACAGCATGATGTTCATTTAGTAAATTATGGTCCATTTAGAGTCAAATAGACCAGTGGTCCCCAACCACCGGGCCACGGACCGGTACCGGGCCGTGGATCATTTGGTTCCGGGCCGCACAGAAAGAATAAATATATTATTTCCGTTTTATTGATTATCAGTCTGAAAGAAGTTTTATTTTGAAAAGTGACCGGATTCTCTCGCAATTTCATCCGCCTGTTCCTCTTAACATGTCAAAGACGCTTGTCTCGGTCACGTGATACGTTACCTAAAAAATTAAGCCCACAAACTAGCGAAAATGAGTAAATAACTTTTGGAGAGCTTCTTTGCAAAGGGGAAAGGCCACTAAGGAGACAGAAGAAGAACCTACAACTTCCAAGTATATGAAAGCTTCATTTAACAGACAATATCAGGAGTCTGATTAAATATCAGGAGTAATTCTGACGAGCCAAACCCGCTCTGCAGTATATGTGGCGACAAAGGATCAGCTGCTGGAGATTGTAAATGACGGTGGCATTAAAAGTATGTTTGAGACAACAACTCTGCTGGTGTTTAGGATTAAAATCAAGGCTGAATATCCTGAGATCGCCACTAAAGCACTGAAAACCCTGCTTACCTGCTTCCATTAACAACATCCTCTTTGTAAAGCGGGATGTTCTGCAGTGACAGCAATCAAAACAAAATGACGGAGTAGACTGGACATCAGGAACACACTTCGGGTGTCATTGTCTCCCATTACCCCAGATGGGACCGTCTCGTTGCAGAGAAACAAGCTCAGGGCTCCCACTGATTCAGCGTTATTGTGAGTTGTATTTATTTATGCATTTTATATTTGTTTTCATCCCGATCGTATCATTTTATTTCGTCGTGTTTTTCCGCCACACCTTGAAGGCCGGTCCGTGAAAATATTGTCTTATATGAAACCGGTCCGTGGTGCTAAACAGGTTGGGGACCTCTGAAATAGACCATAAACCAGGGTTTGCTTTAGGGCGGGCTTACTGTGATTGACAGGTCATTGCCGCTATCAGAGACGTATACGGTGTTTCGTCACTCCTCATTCCAAACATGGTTGCTTCAGTTCATCGGTTGCGAAAAAAACATGACGATGGCCGTAAACCAAGGCGGCAACGGCGAATACGCACGCCAATGAGTGACGTCACGACGACTACGTCCACTTCTTATATACAGTCTATGGTTCGGCCTCATTCTCATCGCCTATGCTTTTTATTCACATGAAGGAAGGAAAATAAATGGATTTGCTATTAATGCATTTTACAACTCTTATGCCATAACGATGTAATTAAGGGCTATTCAATTTGATTTAGCTAAAAAAACAAAAAACTAATGCAAGTCTTTTGACGGATCCGGAAGTTGAAATTCCACCGTTTGGCCACTGTATAAATTTTGCCTTAAAGCCCGGGGCTTAGAGATTTTGCAACACTGTGGCAATAAGCATTGTGTGGCACATGCATGCAACACTGACAGGAACAGCCTCCGCTATATAAGTGACTGATCCGATCCATCGGTGCATCTACCTAAGTATTTTTTCCCCTGTCATGTGATGAATAGTGAAAGTGACTCCCATTTTGCCGGAAAAAAAGGTCAGCCTATATGTACAACGTTAGGGCTGAAAGTGAGTTTGTTTAAAACCGTGTCAGTGTCGAGGACGGAGAAGACTCTCCGAGTGTCTCGGAGCAGAAGAGCCGACAGTGACAGTGAGTAAGGTGTTATTACTGGAACACAGAAATGACAGAACAGGACACACAGGCTTCCTCACACTTTTCCATGATAAAAAAAAGTGAATGCCGCTACTACACAGAGCAAATAATTCAACGACAACAAAAAGAAAAAGGGGACACGATGGCTATAGGCTAGTAAACATCTGGTGTGTGTCCGCAGTCTATTCGACAAATTAAAAAGTACTACAACACCTGATTTCAGGATGGTTTTGGAACATCTCCACCACATTTAATTTGCTTTCTCTTTTTTTTCTCCTTTTTTTTTTCGTTTGTTGTTTTTTGTGAAAGAAAAAAAAAACGAAACAAAATAAAGATAACAAAAAAGGTTAATCCTACAAAGAGACTTTTTTTCCTCAGCTCTCTTAAAACTTTTCTAACTCGTAATATTTTCAAGTCCGATAGTTGTGACACTGGAAGCAATGCATACGTGTGTCAGTCCTCTCTCCGCGACTGATAAAAGGGGGAAGAGGGTGTCGGGGGCGTGATATGTCGGAGGGCATACATGGTGATCAGACAAGTGTTGGTGGTGGTGGTGGGGGGGGGGGGGGGGGGGCGGACTTGCCTCCCACGCCTCGACGTTGAAGTCTCTTCGTCTTGAAGGAGGTCGGGAGGAAGGGGGTGGGGGAGGTTGGTAAGGATGTAAACTGGAACGCTGCCAATCCAGCACAGCTTCACTCACTCCGGCGGCCGGCCGGCTGCCACGTGGGGATCATTGGTCCTTACCGGTTTGTTGTCAGAATCTTCCCCCCCTCCGACTGTGCCGGAGGTATCTGGCCGGGGAGGAGCTGCTGATATGTCCACAAGGATAAAAAAGAAAAGAAAAACTGGGCGTTTTGGGTGAAGAGAACCGTGCGATGGGAGCAGCAGGTTTACAGCTCTAGCTTAAAATAAGACGCAGTTTCTTTTTGGCGAGTTTGTCCCACTGGTCACCTTCCATGTTGAAATTATCTCTCAAGCTATCGCAACTGGCACTTTTTTTGTATGCACAACTAAAAGGCAACAAAAAGAAAAGCTCTTCGACTCGGGAGCTCTTGGTGTGGCCTTTCAGAACGGCTATGCACACTTCCCTTTTAGACGCGATCGTACGTGATACGACCTGCTCGAAGCCTTAAACCTACCGCGAAAGTGAGAGAATGAGAACATGTAGCGCATTTTAAGGTGCTTGTTTGCCATCAAAACCCAAAGTGAATTTCAGTGAGTCTGGTACAGATTTATCTCGGTGGTCATAGGCGAGCTCTGACGAAAAATACACCTTCCGACAACTCCTTTTATTCATTTCTCTTAAGAGCAGATTAAAAATGTCCCCTGGCTTTTTGGTCAGTTTTGGAGGGTGCTCAAACTAGCAGCTCTTCTATGACAAGACACTGCGTGTTAGTGAAAAAACCTCCGGCAAACTGGTCCGTAAACTTATCATTTTTAAAGTTTTATTTTTACATTTTAGTAGTTTTTATGTAAAGTTCAACTAAGACAGGTGTGTTTTTTAACTTTAACTTTTCCCCTGCTTCTGGCCTTTGAGCTAGGCTAATATCGCGGGAATGCGTAAGATGTGCGAGCACATTTAAAGCTGCGCTGATCAATATTTGGATTTTTAACGACGGATCGATTGTGTAGTGTGAACGGTGTCAACCGACTGCTTTTTACGCGTGGACAAACGTCAAATCGTGCAGCTTATGTTTTCAAATGAGGTCGACTATCATCTGACGTGTTGTGCGCTAACATGCTAGCACGGAGCCCACTTCCTGTCGGTTGTAGTGTACGCCGAGGTGTTAGCAAAGAGGACTGGAACCTAAAAATCTACAGCGGACGAGACGAATGCAGCGCTTTATCTCTTTGCTCAGCACGGAAGGTGACCGGTGTGCCGTTCTCCCGAAACTTGATGCTTGCATCCACACCACTGCTTTAAAGTGGAACGTCACTTGTTTTGTACAAGTCACAAAAAATAAAAAAAGCATATTTTCCGTACTCTTTTGGGTGCTCTGGCTTCAGTTTTCTGATATCTCCTCCTAAAACCCAACTGTCTGCATATCGGGGTGAAAAAAAATCACTTGTGATTTGTCTCACGTGAGTCCGTCTCTTGAGGAAAGTGCGGCGGGGCCCTTGAGGACTGGATCAGATATGAGAAGCCTACATGGCAGCCCAGAGACGAGCATTGATGATGTCGATGATGATGATGATAATGGCGCCCTGCTGTACAAATTAAAAGCTTTAGTGTAGATGTGGTGTGGAGAACTGTAGGAACGGACTGGTGCTGGGATCTGGCAGCGAGTTGAGTCTCAGGGTACAAAGGGGTTTGAAGAAACACTTCGGAGGTCATTATGACACCAAAAAAAACAAGACGTTAAAAAAACGATAAAGGAGGGGAAGTGGAGGGACTCAGATACATGTTGAAGGGAGGAGGGGATAGATCAGAACAGCTGTGCATCTCAGCTGTGCACGAATTGAAGTCCCAATGGATCCGAGGAGGGAGGGGTTATGAGGTTTCGTCTGTCAGCGAGACAAAAGAGTCTGGACGGATACGAGAGCGTTCGACCGTTCATATAGTGATGGACTGAACAAAGTAGAATGAGGGGGACGAACAAGGGGAGGCAGTGCCAGCACAGCACTGGTTTTGGTATATCGGTTTTGGCTGCGGTCGGTGCGTCGGTCGGGGCTGGAGGGTCGGGGGGGCTGGGAATCTCTTGTCATGCGGGGGCGGGGCGGTCGAAGGGGTCTCCGCGAGGTCCTCGCCTTAACTGCCGTAATGCATGGTGTTGCTGGGGATGACCATCGGCGAGGCCATGGAGATTGCGGCGCCCCCCATGGTGAACTGGTTGGTGACGGGATAGTAAGTACCGCTGCTGCTGGGACCCGACTGGCCCGTGGTGGCTCCTGGGGGAGGACAAACAAAGCATGATGGCGTTTCCAACTGGAGATGGTCCATTTCTGTGAGGCAGCCTGATGCGTTTCTCTACTGTGGTGTTTGTTTAAATAAAGTGTTAAGAGGACGTACCCTGGACAATTCCTGTGCTCATGATGGAGCCCATCCTGGAGTGGGTGTGGTTTACAATTCCGGTGTTCACTGTGACCAATCAGAGAGGGGAGAGCACAGTTAATGATACGTGCAGCGCTTCAACACATTTTAGCTTCCTGTTTTTAGCTACAAAACAAAATGGTGGGAGCCCTTAAGAGCCCCTCACACAACACAAGAGTAGTTCAGCCAATCAGACGGCAGAGAGGCTGTCGAAAACACCTTCACGTGTAAGTGTGGTCGCTGCGGGAAACATTTGAAAAAGCTGAAACACTGTCGGAGCTGTTAAAATGGGAAGTGGAAACTGAAGCCCTGAAAGGAGTTGAAGTGTAGGGGGTGGAGTGGGAGTGGGAGGTGTCAGTTTACGTGAAAATGCCGAGGAGTGCCAGTTCAAGTGAATAAACTGAAAGATGGTGTCCGTGTTGCCCGGTGTACCGATGCTAGATCTCAATACCCAAAGCAGACACCTTTAATCGTTAGTGAGAGAACATCCGGCTGGCCAGGATTACTTCTGTTGTGCATCTTGTTACATTGCTAAATGCCACTCTTACAAACCATTAATGTTTGTGCATATTCCCAGAGATACGGTGCATTCCTTAAGTATGCGATTCCATTTCCTCAGTGGATAGTTTAAGTAATCTTTTTATATTCCATCCAGGCATTAAAACCCTTCTTCTCACCAGACACCACCGTCTTTCTGATCACCGTGAAATGGAAAGAAAGGAAAAGCAGCCCACCGAGAGTAAGAGCCGCTCCCACACAAACACTTGTAACATGTTAAAAAAAATGATTAATTCAGAAGTATCAGACTGACCGCCGACCGATTGGTGCATCTCTAGCAGCGAGATAATTAGCCATGGTATTGTATCAAAGTCGTAATTCTGGTATCGTAAGAACACTGGTTAGGAGTACATTCAGGGTGACCAGAGAAAATTAGAAGAGCTGATGTCGTTTTTTGTTTTTTTTGTCATTCAAAAAGGCCAAAAACCTGAGACAAAAGATTTGAAGTGTGATTTGAAGTGTTAGCATTAAAATGGGTTGAAATGTCAACCGAAGAGCAAGAGTAAGAGATGAAAGAGGTTGAAATGTCATTAAAAGTTCAAAGGGAGGAAGCATATACTGCAAGAGTTATTTGTGGAAAAATGTAATTATCAAATTATAAACACCGTCAACTACTGAGTTACACAAACGCATTGTTAAACTGTTGATTAGTAACATTACACATTTGACATTCATCAATCTGACACTAAACATCAAGTAGAAAAGGTGTTGAAACACTACTCCGCTTCACTTGTCATGAGCTCACATATGTCGCCACATTTCTACAGACCACAGGTGGGGGAAAATGTTTGGTTAGCCATTGTTTTCTCCATGATACATACAGTGCTGCAGAGCTGACTGGAGACCAGAATACTTCTGTTCAAACTGCCAGTCTGCAACGTCATGCTGCGCTGCAGACCCTCTCTCAGTCGCTCTGCGCTGTGCTCCCCACTACGTTAAGTACCATGAGATGTTGAGAAGTCGGGGGGAGTGCGATTCGTACCGAGGGGGATGAGGTTGTTGTGAGACACCGCCGGGCCGCTGCCAATGACTGTGCTGAGGTCATAAGCTGCAGGCATCCCTACAGGGGGGGAGACACAAAAAACATAATAATCAACACGTACTACAAAGAAGTCATCAGATTCAGCGTTCTCAGTAAATACAGCTCTTCTTAGTGCAGGGCCTGGTGACACCATGTGACTTGGGAGAGGGGGAGGGAGAGGGAGGGGCAGACCTCGCAGAGTGTCCGTACCGTCTCCCATCACGTTTGTTGAGGACGGGTTCTTGAATGCAGTTTTCAGCACTGCTCAGCAGGTGTTACTGAATCCATGCGGAGGGATGGGATGGCAACCGCTGGTTTGCAACATGGTTATTAATGTTTCAAAATTCTGATTCAGAATATCTTGTGTTTTGCATTTGTCCGTATGACCTGTAGATTGTTTGCAGTGTTACTTTAAAGTTACCGTGAGGAACTTTAATGCTGATGCCGCTGTATGACCTACATGAGTAAACGAGACCATCAGCGAGCACATCGCCTATTTCTCTCTCATTATTCTTAATGCTCGTCATCGAAATGATGCAGGTTCACCAGAAACTCCTCAAACTCAGACTCCAGCGGAGCCAGCGACAAGCCTGCCGTGGACGGACCCAGATCCAGCTTTGCCACTGTCTTGGACCTGCAGTTGGAGCTCCAGAGGGGAACCAGAACCAGGACTGAGCGGGGCAGACTGTCAGACCCTGCTACAGTAAAACCAGAGGTTTTCTAAAGAGAGCCTGGTGCTTGGTGACACTAAACCTTTTAGTCCCACAGGGGCTGCCAAAAGCAACAGTGTAGCTTTTTGAATCATGTCATTAGAAAATGTTCTCGTTTGGGAAAACAAGGCAGAACCTAAAGCCGAGGCCTTAAAGGTTTTCACAAGTTCAGGTTATGAGTTAAGACGTATGAATAAAGCGCGTTGGTAGGTTTGGTAGGCACACACAAACATCTACTATATACACTCACCGGCCACTTTATTAGGCACAGCTGTTCAATTGCTTGTTAACACAAATCAACCAATCACATGGCAGCAACTCAATGCATTTAGGCATCTAGACGTGGTGAAGACGACTTGCTGAAGTTCAAAGCGAGCATCAGAATGGGGAAGAAAGGGGATTGAAGTGACTTTGAACGTGGCATGGTTGTTGGTGCCAGACGGGCTGGTCTGAGTATTTCAAAAACTGCTGACCTACTGGGATTTTCACGCACAACCATGTCTAGGGTTTACAGAGAATGGTCCGAAAAAGAGAAAATATCCAGTGAGCGGCAGTTGTGTGGACGAAGATGCCTTGTTGATGTCAGAGGTCAGAGGGGAATGGGCAGAGTGGTTGGAGCTGATAGAAAGGCAACAGTAACTCAAATAACCACTCGTTACAACCAAGGTATGTCTCTGAACACACAATACGTGGAACCTTGAAGCAGACGGGCTACAGCAGCAGAAGACCACACCGGGTAACACTCCTGTCAGCTAAGAACAGGAAACTGAGGCTACAATTCACACAGGCTCACCAATATGCGACACTAGAAGATTGGAAAAACGTTGCCTGGTCTGATGAGTCTCAATTTCAGCTGCCACATTCAGATGGTAGGGTCACAATTTGGCATCCAATAGAGCACCTTTGGGATGTGGTGGAACGGGAGATTCGCATCATGGATGTGCAGTCGGACAAATCTGCAGCAACTGCGTGATGCTATCATGTCAATATGGACCAATGCTACGAAGAATTAAGGCAGTTCTGAAGGCAAAAGGGGGTCCAACCCGGTACTAGCAAGGTGTGCCTAATAAAGTGGCCGGTGAGTAAACACACACATATATGTATATATAAATACATACTAGGGTGTAACGGTTCACAAAATTCTCGGTTCGGTTCAATACGATACAGTGGAGCCACGGTTCAGTACGTTTTCAATACAGCAAAAAAGCAGAAATGCCAAATCCTCGCTGGTGACACTCTCAAGAGGGCGTGTCTGAAGCGGTGTGTAGTCCGTGACATCCGACCGTGTGTTGTCAGAGCAACAGCGGGAGCTTCGGACATTTGATTCTCAATAACATTGGATGTTCGTACAGCCTGGTTTTCCGCTCCAGAGTAGGGTCTCGTATCCGCGGCTATAAATATAACAATTGCTGTGGCGCTTGCTTTAGCCCCGTTTGAATCAGTAGGGAACAGCTGCCTAAGCCGGGGTGCCTCTTATAAACACATGGAGGATCGCCGTCATCTACCAGTGTTTATGTGTGTTCACCTGATACAGCCATCCCCTGATTCATGTTGTAGGCCGTGCCCGTGTTCCACATGTTCTCAGACGGGGAGGTGTAGTGTGAGCCAGGAGGGGGGTTGGGGGTGGTGCCTGTGTACCTGCGAATACAGACACACACACGTTTAACATGGGAGAGGCGGACAGTGCTCCCCGTCTTACATGTCAAACGGTGCCATCCGGATCCAGGTGTGTTGCTGGGGTCAAGAGACCAACTCACCTGAAAAAGGGGTTCTTCAAGTCCAGGAGGTTGCTGGACTTTGATCCGGTCTGGTCCACCTGGGCAACAATACTGATGTCGTAGCTTTGTCTGTTGAGAGGGAGATCATTGAGAGCATGAGATGAGGGGAAGCGTACCACTCTCGTGTCTGTACAGTAATCATGACGCTACAGCTAGCACACGATTTCTAGTTTTTGAAAGAGGAAAGTGAAAGGTTTATCCCCAGAAATCAGGCTGCGTTTATGACATGCATTACTTCTGTCGGCTACTTCTGCATCCACAAAGCAAGAGCACATCCTGAAGTGTGATTCGATGGATTTCATCGTTGGAATATGTTCTATTCATTTACAATGCGCTGTTCTGTGGCTTATGACTGGCCAGAGTTGTCAATTACCACTCTTACAAACCATTAATGTCTGTGCATATTCCCGGGGTAAATTGAATTTCATGAATGGATAGTTAGGTGGCTGGACTATTTGGAAGACAGAACACCAAATTGGTAAGTAAGTTAAAGTAACAGATGTATTTTCCTCCCTGTCTGCCCGTCTTGTACAGGGGACAAAGAGCTGATAGTGTTGCGTCATATATTCCACAGATAACTTGTGTGGGGGGAAATAAAGTGAAAGCGGGTCAGATGTGTATACCACCTGTCTGCTTGCTGTAAAATCAGCTGCTCCCGGGGACGCAAACTTAAAGCCCACATTTTATAACCCTATGGCTGGAATAATGCATTGAATGTTTTTACATGGAGTGGAGAATTACTTTCCAATTAAAATATCCCAAACCATCTAAATAAGAATATCTTTTACTTTATTTAAAGTCTGTCTGGCATTTAATGGCCCCTGCCTCTCCTGGTCTCGAAGGAGAGTCTTTAACAGTTATTTAGATTGTTATCAGGAGTTCAACACATGCACGCAGATATTTTCAGCAAAAGTGGCCATCATGGCAACGATGCAAAACGGTTATGTAGGCCGACGTCCCCCACCTGGTCACTAACCGGAGCCCAGCTCCACAGACCAATAGTTTGAAAAACGTCCCACTGGATGCCCAAAAACCCCAATATGAAGCGTCTGACATGTAGGAGTAAGAGGTGGACCAGCATGCTGAAGAGGACTACGTTCACAAGCGTCCTACCTCTTGTTGGCCATCAGCATGGCAGTGCCGGACAGCGTGTCGCCAGCCTTGGTGAAGAGGGGGGACTGCAGCAGACAGCGCACCTGGTACCAGTGGGTGAGGGGCTCCGTAGGTGCTGTGGACAGCCATACTGTCATCCTGCAGAGATACGGTGCAAGGTCAAGACGACTGTGTGGGGCTAACTCAAGGCATTTCTTTAGATTCAAGCCACTCATGTGTTTATCAGTAACTGGTGGACTTACGATGATCCCATAAACGCCACATCAAACCAGAAAGCCAGGCCGTGCACCAGGCCTGAGTGCATCATGTGGAACTTAAAAGGAATCTCTATCCTGGGACCCAAAAGAAATGGCAGAAGAGACATTAATTACATTGGGTATAAGTAAACATTTTACACACACAAGCATTTCCACACACACACACACACACCTGTAGAGATCCTCTTCTTTGGCCTCCAGGAAGTTGACTGTGTATTTGACCGACTTGGCCATCAGAATACGGATATCAAATGTGTCCTGTGGAGGAGAGCACAAAAACAAAATCCAGATCCGTGCGACTCAAATCCAACACTGTCACACGGCCAGTGTAAAAGAAACCTGTGTATGTGTGCGTGGTGGATGACGTACCACAATAGGCTGGCGGAAATACTCATCCACTGCTGCTCCCCGCAGGGCAGAGAGGTCTACACCATGGAAGGAGGGCTGGTACCTGAGGGCCAAAGAAGGAAGTCACGTTTCATTTTTAAATTGGTCCCACTGATCACAATAAAAATATTGAAAATAACAAGTTAAGTTGGCAGTGAAGACTAATCAGTGGTTTGCAGTGGTTTATTTATCAATGGAAACACGGAAATAACCGTTCTAATATGTAATGAACTGGATCGCTTCGTGGAAATGTGGCTTTTGACAGTTATTTTGATTGTTCTGCAATCAAACTGTGGCCCCTCTATCCCACCCTCTTCCCCTCCTCACCAGAAGTTGGCCTTGGTGAACTGCTCCATGTAGAGTTGCTCATCTGTGAAGGGGGCCAGGTGGACGTCACCGATGGTGGGGAACATTTTACCTGAAACACACAACCACCGAGGAGGCCAGTCAAAAACAAGACTGATGTACTGGCAGCAATTTACAACACATGAGAATTAAATGTTCTAAACTGACATTGAACCATTTTGAAACTGGACTGGATTGTGGACTTGTATATATTTGTCTGTACTCATTGTGGACTTGTATATATTTGTCTGTACTCACTGTGGACTTGTATATATTTGTCTGTACTCACTGTGGACTTGTATATATGTGTCTGTACTCACTGTGGACTTGTATATATTTGTCTGTACTCACTGTGGACTTGTATATATTTGTACTCACTGTGGACTTGTATATATTTGTCTGTACTCACTGTGGACTTGTATATATTTGTCTGTACTCACTGTGGACTTGTATATATGTGTCTGTACTCACTGTGGACTTGTATATATTTGTCTGTACTCACTGTGGACTTGTATATATTTGTACTCACTGTGGACTTGTATATATTTGTCTGTACTCACTGTGGACTTGTATATATTTATCTGTACTCACTGTGGACTTGTATATATTTGTCTGTACTCACTGTGGACTTGTATATATTTGTCTGTACTCACTGTGGACTTGTATATATGTGTCTGTACTCACTGTGGACTTGTATATATTTGTCTGTACTCACTGTGGACTTGTATATATTTGTACTCACTGTGGACTTGTATATATTTGTCTGTACTCACTGTGGACTTGTATATATTTATCTGTACTCACTGTGGACTTGTATATATTTGTCTGTACTCACTGTGGACTTGTATATATTTGTCTGTACTCACTGTGGACTTGTATATATTTGTCTGTACTCACTGTGGACTTGTATATATTTGTCTGTACTCACTGTGGACTTGTATATATTTGTCTGTACTCACTGTGGACTTGTATATATTTGTCTGTACTCACTGTGGACTTGTATATATTTGTCTGTACTCACTGTGGACTTGTATATATTTGTCTGTACTCACTGTGGACTTGTATATATTTGTTTGTACTCACTGTGGACTTGTATATATTTGTCTGTACTCACTGTGGACTTGTATATATTTGTCTGTACTCACTGTGGACTTGTATATATTTGTCTGTACTCACTGTGGACTTGTATATATTTGTCTGTACTCACTGTGGACTTGTATATATTTGTACTCACTGTGGACTTGTATATATTTGTCTGTACTCACTGTGGACTTGTATATATTTGTCTGTACTCACTGTGGACTTGTATATATTTGTCTGTACTCACTGTGGACTTGTATATATTTGTACTCACTGTGGACTTGTATATATTTGTCTGTACTCACTGTGGACTTGTATATATTTGTCTGTACTCACTGTGGACTTGTATATATTTGTCTGTACTCACTGTGGACTTGTATATATTTGTCTGTACTCACTGTGGACTTGTATATATTTGTCTGTACTCACTGTGGACTTGTATATATTTGTCTGTACTCACTGTGGACTTGTATATATTTGTACTCACTGTGGACTTGTATATATTTGTCTGTACTCACTGTGGACTTGTATATATTTGTACTCACTGTGGACTTGTATATATTTGTACTCACTGTGGACTTGTATATATTTGTACTCACTGTGGACTTGTATATATTTGTCTGTACTCACTGTGGACTTGTATATATTTGTCTGTACTCACTGTGGACTTGTATATATTTGTCTGTACTCACTGTGGACTTGTATATATTTATCTGTACTCACTGTGGACTTGTATATATTTGTCTGTACTCACTGTGGACTTGTATATATTTGTCTGTACTCACTGTGGACTTGTATATATTTGTCTGTACTCACTGTGGACTTGTATATATTTGTCTGTACTCACTGTGGACTTGTATATATTTGTCTGTACTCACTGTGGACTTGTATATATTTGTCTGTACTCACTGTGGACTTGTATATATTTGTCTGTACTCAATGTGGACTTGTATATATTTGTCTGTACTCACTGTGGACTTGTATATATTTGTCTGTACTCACTGTGGACTTGTATATATTTGTTTATTCTCACTGTGGACTTGTATATATTTGTTTATTCTCACTGTGGCCTTGTACATATTTGTTTATTCTCACTGTGGACTTGTATATATTTGTCTGTACTCACTGTGGACTTGTATATATTTGTCTGTACTCACTGTGGACTTGTATATATTTGTCTGTACTCACTGTGGACTTGTATATATTTGTCTGTACTCACTGTGGACTTGTATATATTTGTCTGTACTCACTGTGGACTTGTATATATTTGTCTGTACTCACTGTGGACTTGTATATATTTGTCTGTACTCAATGTGGACTTGTATATATTTGTCTGTACTCACTGTGGACTTGTATATATTTGTCTGTACTCACTGTGGACTTGTATATATTTGTTTATTCTCACTGTGGACTTGTATATATTTGTTTATTCTCACTGTGGCCTTGTACATATTTGTTTATTCTCACTGTGGACTTGTATATATTTGTCTGTACTCACTGTGGACTTGTATATATTTGTCTGTACTCACTGTGGACTTGTATATATTTGTCTGTACTCACTGTGGACTTGTATATATTTGTCTGTACTCACTGTGGACTTGTATATATTTGTCTGTACTCACTGTGGACTTGTATATATTTGTCTGTACTCACTGTGGACTTGTATATATTTGTCTGTACTCACTGTGGACTTGTATATATTTGTCTGTACTCACTGTGGACTTGTATATATTTGTCTGTACTCACTGTGGACTTGTATATATTTGTCTGTACTCACTGTGGACTTGTATATATTTGTCTGTACTCACTGTGGACTTGTATATATTTGTCTGTACTCACTGTGGACTTGTATATATTTGTCTGTACTCACTGTGGACTTGTATATATTTGTCTGTACTCACTGTGGACTTGTATATATTTGTACTCACTGTGGACTTGTATATATTTGTACTCACTGTGGACTTGTATATATTTGTCTGTACTCACTGTGGACTTGTATATATTTATCTGTACTCACTGTGGACTTGTATATATTTGTCTGTACTCACTGTGGACTTGTATATATTTGTCTGTACTCACTGTGGACTTGTATATATTTGTCTGTACTCACTGTGGACTTGTATACATTTGTCTGTACTCACTGTGGACTTGTATATATTTGTCTGTACTCACTGTGGACTTGTATATATTTGTCTGTACTCACTGTGGACTTGTATATATTTGTCTGTACTCACTGTGGACTTGTATATATTTGTCTGTACTCACTGTGGACTTGTATATATTTGTCTGTACTCACTGTGGACTTGTATATATTTGTTTATTCTCACTGTGGACTTGTATATATTTGTTTATTCTCACTGTGGCCTTGTACATATTTGTTTATTCTCACTGTGGACTTGTATATATTTGTCTGTACTCACTGTGGACTTGTATATATTTGTCTGTACTCACTGTGGACTTGTATATATTTGTCTGTACTCACTGTGGACTTGTATATATTTGTCTGTACTCACTGTGGACTTGTATATATTTGTCTGTACTCAATGTGGACTTGTATATATTTGTCTGTACTCACTGTAGACTTGTATATATTTGTCTGTAGTCACTGTGGACTTGTATATATTTGTTTATTCTCACTGTGGCCTTGTATATATTTGTCTGTACTCACTGTGGACTTGTATATATTTGTTTATTCTCACTGTGGACTTGTATATATTTGTTTATTCTCACTGTGGACTTGTATATATTTGTCTGTACTCACTGTGGACTTGTATATATTTGTCTGTACTCACTGTGGACTTGTATATATTTGTCTGTACTCACTGTGGACTTGTATATATTTGTCTGTACTCACTGTGGACTTGTATATATTTGTCTGTACTCACTGTGGACTTGTATATATTTGTCTGTACTCACTGTGGACTTGTATATATTTGTCTGTACTCACTGTGGACTTGTATATATTTGTCTGTACTCACTGGACTTGTATATATTTGTCTGTACTCACTGTGGACTTGTATATATTTGTCTGTACTCACTGTAGACTTGTATATATTTGTCTGTAGTCACTGTGGACTTGTATATATTTGTCTGTACTCACTGTGGACTTGTATATATTTGTCTGTACTCACTGTGGACTTGTATATATTTGTCTGTACTCACTGTGGACTTGTATATATTTGTATATTCTCACTGTGGCCTTATCATGTTAATTAATCCAATGATATCTGAAACAGCCGGCAGAATTGCAGTGCTTTCCAAAGGTTGTTTCTGCTGCTCCTTTACTAACTTTCACCCCTCATCCTACCATTTACCACATCATTTCCCATGTGCCATTCTTCTGTACCCCAAACCTGCTCACCATTGGGTTTGAGGAACTTCTTGGCATGCAGGTAGCTCTCCAGCATGCGCTCATTGAACAGCATGTAGCCCATGGGCTCTGAGATGATGATGTCCACCTGCTCGGGGAGCGTCACCTCCTCCACCTTCCCCGGGATGACGATCACGCGATCACCCAGACGGTTACTGTTCACCAGCACCTGTGAGGCAGAGCACAACTTTATACAAGGATCTGAAATCCTGCCTCAAAATAGAGCGACCCGTCAACCAGGTCATTCAAAACATATCAGATTCAGGGAACTGATGTCAGCATTAATCGTTGTGTGTGTGTACCTCAGCGTGCTGTGCCATGGTGCTGGCCTCCACAGCGTAGACCTTCCTGGCCCCAGCTTGGGCTGCAAAGAAAGAGAGGATCCCCGAGCCACAGCCAACATCCAGCACCACCTGTGAGAAAAGAGAACAGGATAAATTACAGGCATATTGTGCCGATGTGACCTCTGAATGACTTGATACCAACACTAATAACAGTCCTGTGACAAAAATACCTCCGTTAATTAAACCAGTGCTCTACTTTAGCCTACACTCTGTAGCATCCAGGACTGGCTTTCACACACAGAAGAAACACTTCACAGTTCAGGTTCCAGTCGTAAAAAGGGATTTAAGTATCTTGTGACCTCATGTAACGTCGTCGGGTAATGAAAGGCTCCTGGAAGTAACGCTCAGTTATTACTGCAGGTAGTAAGCTAGTTAGCCAGGCATGCTGACATTTGCAGTTAGCGTTCGAACGGATAAACTGTTTAATCCATTCCTTAAACTTTTGCTCATGTTCTTGGTTTTGGAAAGGCTAAAAAAACTAAAAAGACACACCACCATGTGAAGTCTCTAAAGCCACGTGCCTTGTTACAGTTGCTAAACTATGACGGGACAATAATTGTTCGTTAGAGGGAGGAGATTAGCAAAGAGTAAATAGTTTAAGACTAATAAGTATTTGTCAAGTTTAAGCTGCTCTTTAGCACTCGTTAATGTCGGTCATATTTTGGTCCGTCTGAATATTAAAACTGTAAATTCAGCCGTTAGCCTTTTAATAAGCTTCTAACTCTGAATCTACGTATAATTGAATGATGAATCCGTCATCTATACGGTGGTGTAAGGATACCTTATCCTTGAAGTCGGTGTGGTTCTGGAGAATAGCCCGTTGGTAAGTCCCTGTCCGAACGTAGTCCTGCATCATGTTCTGTTGCTGAGAGAGGTAGCCATAAAACTGCAGAGAGAGAAAGCCATTATCGTCTATATGAGATCAATGTCGTACGAGTCGACTCAGTGAGGACAGACGAACACATCACATTTCAACACATAAAATATAAGGCCGCAGTCAAAAACTAGGACCAAGTGATTTTCAAATATGCTTTTAGAAAAAATGTATTAATAAAGGAAGAAAAACACATTATCCTCCAAGTCTCTAAGTATTTGATTGACAGCTGGATCTGGAGGGACCCAAAGACGCAATGTCAGCAAACCTGTGCTGGGAACTGTAACTTATACACCAAAGACATTAGCAGTGGTCTTGAAGATTAACACTTGCGTCCCCAGGACAACTTACAGTTACACAACTCTTCTCTTTAAATACACACATGACACTTTAATAACATACCCGTTTTAAAGTACTGTTTGTTTACATATTTTATTGTAAATATTGATATTTTCTATTTTGAAATAATGTCTTTTACTATTGCAATGTTTATTGTCAGTTAGGCAAATTATATGCACAGACAGCGAACGTCTTTAGGACACCGACAGGAAATATAAACTGCAACTCAAAAGTTGTGTAGGTGGTAGAGTCCTTTTTTTATATGAATGGTTTGCAAAATAAGTCATGTTTGGTTAATGAAATGGCTTAGCCAGACTGACAACTGAAAGGGCAGAAAGAGACAAAGATCCTGCTGAGCAACAGTTGAATGAGAATAGAAGAAATCCCCGGTCATTGGTAAAAGGAAGTGAAAGCTGAGCATCAAAATGTGTTCACATTTAAACAAGTTCCTGTTACAGTGTTTCCTATAATGCAGTCTATGACAAGCAGAAACATTAGCAAGTGTTAATACTTCGCCACAATAGACAACGTAGGCTAGAATAGAGTTAGCACTACTGAATAGCAGCTGAACTAACAAATCAATTTAAACCTCTTCAATCTAACCAAGTAGGTTTTTACAGGGCCCCAAAACAAAACGACCACCCAAAATATTTAAAGCCCTGATGCAAGCATCGCTGTGTTTCAATAATGATTGACGCTCACTTATGCTTTTATGGACGGGAAAAAAACTAAAAATCGAAATTTGGGGGGGGGAATGGTTATGATAGTATTCTCCCCTAGCTTCTTCTTTTGGTGCCAAAACTATTTAAAATATATATAATACATTTGGTTTCTGAATTGCACTCTTTTTGTCTGTTATTTGTCTCTGTTAAAGAACTCATTTAAAACCTTTTAAACACTAGCCCTATTTTTAGGCCTCTGCTCGAAAATGGCATACCCATACTAAAGAGACTTCAATTCTGTAACTACAAGGTCTATTTTAATAATTTTTGATGCTATAATTCAGATAACACTTGTGAGATTGTTCAGATGGGTAAATATTGTGTATATGTTGCTGGTTAATATAGTACATGAAGATATTACACAGCTCAAATTGAAAATATTCAGGTTCGCCTGAAAAAAAAGCACTTTTATTGATATTATGTTTTTGAAATAATGCAGCTGAGAGCCTAAAAACTCTCCCAAATCATAGTACAACCGATCAGTAGTCCTAGAATAAAGTTTGGCTGGGATAAAGTGAAGAATAAGAAAGTTAGAGGCTTTTAGTACAGAGAGGTCACGCGAGGTCGTCATTTTGGAACCAGCTGTTGCAGCTCTTACATTGTACTTTTATATACTATATAACTATATATTTCACTTTTTTATCACTCATATTATTCAATACATCTAAATACAGCCGTTTGGCATCATTTTGAGAGCCAGGGTCCTCTCAGAGCCTGTTTCTGTCTCTCATCCATGGGATTTTCTCGTCTGAATTCCAGTTGCTGTGTGTGTATAGAGGTGTAGCTCAGCCTATCATCGGTCGATTTCAGTCAATGAGCCCGCCTTTGACGCGTCAGAGTCTCAGGAAGGCGGTAGTCAAAGCCGGGTGTTGATTGACAGAACTTTAAGCGAGTAAAAATGCAAAAAGTGCCGCGCATCCCCGAACGTAAAATTCCATTCGCCAAAAGTCTGACCACCCACCCCCGGGTCCAGCAAGTTAGATTGACCTCCATTCTACAGGAAACAGATGAGAAACAGACAGGATGTACTTGCCAACAATGTTTCTAGCTTTGAACCGGATAATTATCGCCGTTCTTTTCGTGATTCTTCATAAAGGTAAGCAGATGGCTGTGATTTTTTCCGGTGAAGTGATCTGTTGTGCTGGCGTTGGTGGCTCACAGCTTTGTACTGGTTTCACGGAGAGAAAAACCGAAGGTATTTATGGGTTCTGCGTCGAATTCTCATGCTCGGCGATGTATTGATTAGCCGTTTAGCTGTTAGCTTGTTGTTGGAATATCGAAGCGCAGTAAATAAAACGCCGATTCGTGGTCAGAAATACGTGATATTATGGTACATTTTCTAGTTCCTTATATTAGTAGTGTATAGTTGTGTTTGGAGTGTGTAAAAAGTGACTGATATGATAGTGTTGCCCATATGTTGCTGTTTAATCCGGTATATAAAATGTATACATGCACAATATTCGCTCTCAATATGAGCATTTTTTGGACGATATTTGCTACCCCCCCTAAGCCCGAGAGCCCCCAAATTTGGGGGCGTCGTGTGCTAGAGGAAATAACGAAAAACGTTAAGATAACGGGCGACTAGGGCTGGGCGGTATACCGGTTCAACCGGTATCCCGGTTTTAATTTCCCGTACGATATGAATTTTTCATATACCGTCATACCGGTGCATAGCCGAAACAACTTCTGTCGCTCTTCAACAGGCAGCAAAATATATTGTTCACCGCTGGGAGCGCTACGGTCGGAGCTAGTTGCCTTAGCTGTATTGAGAGGGACCCCTAGTCATGGTCATAACTTTATAATAACAATTAACGCTCTTTAACAGGGCAAAACACCACGACACAACAGTTTGTGACAGATAAACAATTTGTAGCACTAATAATTGTGCATTTATAAAATTTCACCGCCGAACTGCATGCTGGGTACAGCTCGCTAACAGTCTGCTAACAGCTGGGAGAGGCTCTGTCGCGCCAGTAACGTTACATTAAAGAACAGAAAAGAGGGATGCAGGATGAACAAAGACTAAACAACAAAAGGTATTTAGATCAGACACATATGCAACGCTGATTACCGTAATATGTGTGGTATTTGTTATAAATGTACGTTGGTACATAGAGGGTGATAAGAAGCTGTACATGGAGGGGCTTCTTCTTCTTCTTTAAATTCCATTGGCGGATCGCAACCAACTTGCATAGGTACATACCGCCACCTACTGTACCGGAGTGTGCATTTTCAGGGTAAACCTTTTCTTCACTGTTCTGATAATAAAATAAAATAATAAATTAAAATAATATATAAATCGCGATTAAAATATTTAAATCGCGAGTAAAATATTTAAATCGCGAGTAAAATATTTAAATCGCGATTCAAATATTTAAATCGCATGGATTTTTTGCGATAAATCGCGATTAATCGCATTGTTATGACAAAGTTCAATAATGAATTCAAAAGTAGTGTATTGCGCACTTTTATTTCAAAAGTACTGGTATATGAACAAAAGGGCAATAACATTTGGTTTGCAAACACTTATTAAAACAAATAAGGTGCTTTTTAACAGCAGTATTCCCTTTACACAGTAGCGATCATATTTCTTATATTATATGTATATTTTCCCTTTAACTCACGACATGCAGGTAGCATGTTTTATACTTAATGTGAATATAATTCATACTTTGTTGGCATCTTATTCTGAAAACCGGATGTTCGTCTGAAGAAACCGGATGTTGTCTCACGTTAATATTTCCGCTAACTTTCAAAGTCCTTCGCTCGCTCCCGATCTGTGCCGTTTGAATGAGTTTACCGTGAATTTCAGCATATAGGTGCACTAAAATGTAAGTGTCTGCTGACTTTACCACAGCGATGTCCAGTAGTCTCCAGGCAGAGCAACAGCTGGTGCACGTTGTAATGCAGCTTGTCTTGCTTTTGTTTATCAAAACTTCTCCCACAAACTGCAACAACGTAGTCTGCTGAAGATCCTCCACGGACTTTCAAAATAAAAAAATGTGTTAACGCGCTATAAAATAATTGTCGGCGTCAATTAATGAATGCGTTAACGCGATAACGCGTTAACTTGCCCAGCACTAATATATATATAAATAACTAAAGAAATAAACATAAACCACACCTACTCACAACTAAATCCTACGGTCTAATCCTGTTTCTTTCCATGGAGGGACTTAGGACCCAGGGGAATGTAGGTGAAGGAAACAGGAAGTGACGGAACGGAAGACACGCCACACAAACAGCTGTTCACCGCTCGCTGGCCGGCCGTTTATTTTCGGCTTTAATTAATTAATGCTTTAACGCGGAAATAAAAAATACCGTGATATATACCGTAAAACCGCCAGAATCTTACAAAATACCGTGATATGCATTTTTGGTCATACCGCCCAGCCCTACGGGTGACCCCAAACTTTTGAGTGGCAGTGTCTCTTTCTTCATTTGGGGTTCTAATTAGGAGAACATCTGTACACTGTGCAAGAGTTGTGTTCCAGCTAGACATCTCCAATGCTTCATGGAACTGAATTAGGGACACCTTTTAAATAAATAAATGTATTTTATAGAATTTTAAAAAGAATTTCTCCTAATAAAGAACAACGCCAACATGGGGGTAATTATTAAGGTTTGTCATTAAATGACAAAAACGAATCATTCTCATGTGTCAGTCTGCTGTATGTACTTCTTGGGAGCCTCTCACCTGGAAGTACTGTACAGCAGAGGAGTCCTCTGTTCTGTCACTGAAGACTGAGCGCTCATTGACGTGCCCACGACTGTTCTTCAGGAGGTTATAAAAGGACTGAAAGTCTGCAGTGGAACACAAACACACACGTATAAGAAGAACAATGATGCACTTTACACCGGACCCTACATTACACAACAGCATGCATACAGTGCAGTCACAACAGTTATGTTGAATGTTTATGTTTGAACTTGCGCGTGCAAAGGTTACTTCACTTCCTTTTCACGAAGCCCAACGTTAACAGTTTAGAGCAGTATAGAGTTTCAGATATTCGTCATGTTTGAGTCACTTTATAGAAATACCAGAACACAAGCTAAAGTTATGTCTTTTTATTTGACTGTGGTGATGTACGGCATGTTTCTGTTGCTCTGTTTTAGATATTGGTTCAGGTCATCTACTCAATCAGGGATATTGAGAACAGCTTGTTTCATTACTTTGGCTTCATCAAGTCTGCGGCTGACCTTTGAACTTTTTTTCATGTTTGTATTTTCAAAGAGAAAAATATTTTTAGATGAGGATTAATTGAAGACAGCGTCTTGGGTAATGTTGCCTGGGTCGAAAACTTCCCAATTAAAGAGCTGCTAACATTAGCTTCTGATAGCATCTAGGACCAGTGAGAGAGGAAATACAACACAGTGGAAGTGGTTCTGTTTAAATGTAACCTGTAAACCCACAAACTAATGTAGTTAATACACTAAGTAGTGAACTACTTAGCAGGGCATACTAATGTTAGAGCAGATAAACCAAACATTTAATAATTTCTTTAAACAGATTTGCTCTTGATAAAAAAACAAGTAGTCCATAGTATTTTTATACTTGGTTCGACAAAAAAATACTTCCTTTACTGGCAGTATTTTTGACCTAAAATCATGATGTTTCCACATTTTGGCTCATATATACGGTGTGTGTGTGTGTGTGTGAGAGACGGATGTACAGCGTGCAACAGCCATATTGTATTTGGGCGTGTGAGTGTGTGTGTGTGTGTGTGTGTGTGTACCTGCAGGTGAGGAGAACTGCAGCAGGACGCTGTTGCAGCCCAGTGTGATGATGAATGACTGCTTCCCCACGCGGCTGCACTCCGTCTCCCTGGAAACCGAACACTTGAACACACTCGCCTCCTCTCCTGGACAGAAAAAGAACAGAAAAAGTTTGGACAATAAGAGACATGCTGGCCTACAGCCACTGAAAATAAAACCTGTGTGCCGAATACTGCTGGAACTTTACGTGTATTTATACATCTTTAAAGTCAACGATGGCTCTGGAGGAGACGTTTGACTGCCTCGGTAATACAGAGCACTGAAGACGAGCTGTAAGAGGCTGAGTCACATCGGCACTGATTTGACAGCCTGCATGTTCAGCTTAAAGAACATGCTTTGATTTGTATTTTCATTTTGTGTGACGTCTAAAGAGTTTTCTTGCTGCGAGGCACATGTTAGGCCTGACATTTCCATTTCAGATTCAACCCAACCAGCTCCTGTGTGGGAGAGCTGAATGAATTGCACCTCCAGCCTCTTTATCTCCCTCCGCCGCTCTCACACTGTGGAGGGATATGCACGAATGATGAAATTTGGTCCTTTTTTTAAAGAGCTTGAAAAATATAAAATAAAAATACATTTATATATTTCTACAATGTGTCAACGCGAGACAGAATGCGTACAACCAAAATACCCAGCTGGCTCTCTGTACGTTTGTAATAGTCAACGAATCCCAGAACAACATCTAAGACCAAAAGTGTTTGTCCATCTCTCAATACTCTCCGGCTTCTTTACTCAGTCTGGTCCCACTGGTTCCTACTGAACATGGAAATCCACAATAAAAGCCCCACAAATATAAAAGTGTCTTAAGGCTCAGTCATTCGCTGTAGTTTTTACTCAAACAAGAAGAAACGATGGCGTTTGTTGAGGACTATTTTCAGCTGCGTATTAAGCCACATTTGGTGCTCCAGTGAGTGTTTGTGGCAGCAGAAGGATGTATGTGGGATTGAGTCAAAAGGAACTACAGTGTGTGTGTGCGTTTATGGTAATGAAGGAACATGTCACCCAGTGAGACAATGTGGCTCACTGACGTGCTCTTAATAGTTGTTGACAACACAAAATGAAGCCAAAGCGATTGCGATGCATGTTTTCAACCATATAGCTTTTCTTTTGCCAGTCGATACTCGCTGTGTGTGTGTGTGTGCGTGCGTTTGCATCCATTTCCACTTTAGGATAGAAACCTGTGAGAGATACTAAAGCTGCTGTCACCACCATGACTCTTCTGGTTAAAATGCATGCTACAAGAGTTATCTTTTTATTTTTAAATCCCATATCATTTGTCAACCCCATGTTGCGAGATCGGCTTAATAAAGATGACCTGAATAATGCACTGCACTGGTGTAGAAGCACACACCTCCCGAGATAGAACAAGGATGAACAAACAATATGATGGGATAATCACTCTCTTGAACTAAAACTGGAAAGATGGATGATGATGAATGAACACCTCTCAGAACTCCTTCTGTGCGGCCCTGTGCCAATACGTCTCCAGGCTGTGTGAACCTTGTCGTCGCGCAGCAGGCCCGACACAGATGCACAGAGCAGCCTGAGCTAATCCAGCGCCTGTTGAGGGATTAAGTGCAGCACTTCAGATTAAGAGAGAAGCATCCTCAGAGTTCTCCTGCGCCAAACCAACCACGTCTGCCGTCGACCACGTGACAAGACAGCTCGTAACAATGTGAGAAAACATCTAACTCGATACAAACGGGATCCAGGACTACGTACCGGCAGGTGATTCATTTTGATAATTGGATGTTAATGGTGCCCATGTTCCCCAAACACATATCTGATCTCATCAAACAAGAGCCAGGAATGAGTTGGCAGAACTCCAGCTGAGGATCACTTTCCTTCACTACTTTTACCTTCATCACCATAAAGCAAGATTACTAAACTAACAAAAACTGACATCAATAAAGCTGTGGAAGGAAGCGAAGGACAGAGGTCTGATGTCAAATATACACACTTTTAAATGAGTTGTTTCACTATCAAAATGTTTTATTATCATTCTTCCCATTAAAGATGACATCATCTGGGTTATTTTTTTCGCATAAGATACATAAAACATTCTACAACTGTCTTCACATGGCGAGTAGAACTCACCGAGGCAGTTCAGCTGACCTACATGTGTCAAATCTGTGGACTTCCTCTTTGATGACTTTGCAGGATATAAATAGATGGTAGATCCGGTTCTGATGAAAACACCTCCCCTCACTTCTGCAATGCAGTGAACCCTGACCTAATGAGTTGGTGCATGTTTGAAGAGGGTAATCTGAATATTTCTAATAAAAAGGTAATGAACTAAAAGATGTATCATCATCATCAACTACAACGTCTCCTTCAAACAACTGTATTTATTAAAGTTTCTCCCCAAAAAACGACAATTTACAAGATTACATGTGAACACACGTTGACGTTAAAGCCAGAATGCATCATGTTGTAACTGAATGGAGCCTCAGTACGTTATACGCACATCTACACCACTTGCAGTCTCTTTTGATATCCATCTCCTAACAACTCCCTGCTCTTTTTCTATTTCCCAAAATACTCCCACGCTGCAGATTTAAGGCACGTTTTGGCAGGTATGAGGCTGGACTGTCGGTTCCCTTATAGATCTCCTTTTCAGCGCGCCGCAACTCTCACACACAGAACAAACAGGTGCCGTACGTCTTAAGTTACTCGTGAGATTGGTTTTCACAGGGATACAACGCAGGAATCAGGACACCATAGATATCACAGCTTCTACGGTTCTAACTTTACTAATCTTACTGTAGAATGTAGAACACATCCAGTTCAACTGCAACAGTCGTGACAGGATGTTTACACGCGCAAACAGCTGCTCACCTCACATTAGTGCTGGGCGGTATACCGGTTTTTAATTCCAGTATGATATGAATTTTTCACACACCGTCACAGCCGAAACAACTGCTGTCACTCTTCAACAGGCAGCTAAATATATTATTCGCCGCTAAGAGCGCTATAGTCGGAGCTAGTTCCCTTAAGTGTATTGAGAGGGACCTCTAATCATGGTTATAACTTTATAACACAACAATTAATAACCCACAACTAACGCTCTTTAACAGGGCAAAACACCACGACAACAGTTTGTGACAAATAAACAATTTGTAACACTAATAATTGTACATTTATAAAATTACACCGCCGAACGGCATGCTGGGTACAGCTCGCTAGCACAACAGTCTGCTAACAGCTTGGAGAGGCTCCGTCGCTACAGTAACGTTACATTAACGAACAGAAAAGGCCGATGCAGGATGAACAAAGACAGACCGGAGATGCACCGATAGAGTCTGTGCCCAACAGAGGAGCTGGGTCTGCTGTTTGGAAGTGTTCTGGTTTTAAAAAATCCGACATTTTGCGAGTGTCTCGAGCCACTGTTGTTGCCGCTGGTGGTAACACGAGCAACTTACTCCATCACCTCAGCAGAAAACATGTGTTGTAATACCAAGAGTGTGATGATGGCAGTCAACCAGTAACGTTAGCGGGAGTGAAACAGTGAAGCTAAAGGGACAGACATCGCTTCAAGAGGCATTTGCTCGAGGCAGCATATGACAAGAAAAGCAAGTGGTGGAGCGACATTACGAACGCAATAACGATCCAGCTATGCAAGGACATGGTCCCGCTACAGACGGTCGAGAAAGACGGGCTCAGAGCAATGATTTAAACACTGGATTCAAGGTATGTCTTACCGGGGCGACAATACTTAAGCCAAACTGCTATCCCAACATTATACTTTATCCATGATGACATTAAAAAAAATTGTATATTCTATGTACTCCTGACAGTAGCGTAAACCATTATAAAACTATATAAAAACACAGTCAAGAAAAAAAAAATACCGTGATATATCGTAAAACCGCCAGAATCTTAAAAAATACCGTGATACACATATTTGGTCATACCGCCCAGCACTATCTCACATTTTAAAAATCTATAAGAACATTCTCTTGCATCTGTTATTACATCCATTATATTAACTCTTGCCATGTGTATTAGGTAGAGATGCACTCATTGGCCATTTCTGATTTTTAAAAGTCTGACCAACTAATTCTGATTTCTGCCGATTCCCTTTCTAATAACAATAAAAGACTACAAGGCTCCAGAACAACTTGTTTTACAACCGTCCAACCTCACATAAATGATTCTGGTTTTGCTTTGAGTATCGTTAAGCTATTTATTCATGACCTTTTACTTTGAACGTGTTTATTTTGGATTTTTTTACCTCACCAACAACCAGTTACACTTACAGTTAACCTGTTAACATTTCTAGCTTTGTGTACATTCGGTTTTTGCACCTTACTGATAATGTTTATTGTTTGTGTATTTGCACTCTTTCCTACTTTGTACTAACCAGACGGTTTGTTACACAGAATAATCTGAGACGTTGACTTTGAAAAACAGGGCAGGCACTTAAAAAAAAAAATACTTGGCAAATTATTGGATGAACTATCTGTCTATCAATCTTCCGCGGCCTCCTGTCGGGAGTAGACACGTTTTCTTTTCTCTTCTTTCAATGAAGAGATGCTCTCCAGCTCTGATATAACCAACGTTATTGCAGCATCACTGCTAACCTCTTTAGGAGCCGCCATTGTCTCTACATCACACCTAAACCACGCCGGAGCTGCCAGTGATCCTCACACATGCTGAGTGGTAGCTCGGACACAAACGCATTGCTTGAAGCCTGACGAGATGGATTTTTGTGAGATCTTGTGATATCGCACCAATCTAGCTGCAACTGCTGCACAATAATTTCCCTCGGGATAAATAAAAGTTCTATCCAATCTTACGCTTTGTTAACCTAAACTAAACGTCCTGCACCTATTAACATCAACACTCTCCTCCTCCTAAACTTCACCTTGGCATAAAAAAGTAGCCAGTCAGACATAATCGACAAATTGATGCAGCAGAACCTGCGATGTAGTCTTTTTATTCAGCACATTTTCCTCCTTGCCTATGTTACCCACAATGCATCTCAACAGTTGGGTCAGGGATTCTGATGTGTTATGCTGTGGGGCTGCAGAGGTCTGGTAAGATCACTTCTTTCTAACTCCACACCTCCAGATTTCTTTTTACTTTTTAAACTTGTAGTCTTCAGACCCAACCTACGTTAACTGAAGTGACATCACTTAAGGGACATTTATCAGACTTCACGGAGTTCCCTCTGGAGACACCAAAGGTTTCATTCTACTTTTAGGAGTTTCAAGGATTTGTTTGTTGTGCGTTTCCTCTCCAGAAATAGAATGACAGACATGTAACTCAGAGGCTTCTTTACACAGATGACAGTAACAGACACATGGTGACTTTAAATGGCGAATAACGGTGTGTTTGCCCATCTTCTGCATTCTTTTTACTTTTAAATGATTACATTTGTATGTTTTCTACGACCTATATTCCCACACGCGTAGTTTTAACTTCATGTTTTAATGTGTGCTGCCGGAGATGCGTGGGGCCAATTGTCTCAGCGCCATACAAAGTCGATGCGGAGATCCTCCAAAGGTCTACAAATTAACGTCGGTGTGCTTTTCTTTAAGTTCAGCATTTGCAGCAGGGGGGGGGGCTGCGCAGCTGTTGCTTTTCAGCGGGACATCCCATTGAATGAGAAAAGCTGCGGAGGGCTGAAGCGTCCCTGACGCTGCCTCCACGCAGGAGGGAAAGTAGCCGGCTATTGTTCCAATGAGAACAAAGATGAATGTATAAGTAATGAGGGCCCGGTGTCTCTACGCCTCTCAAAACGACAAGACCGCTTTAAGCAACAACAAAAAAAGTAAAAGCGTTCATAAGTTTGTATGTTTACAGCTCTATTACGGAGCTAAATGCAGCGTCAGCCGACCGGACCGCGATGCACGGCGGCGGGTACCGAGTGATGCCCTCTGGTCCAAACAAGCTAGTTAATTCACAACCTAGAAAACTGCCGAATAACATCACCTGGGTCTCTCAAGCACAAGATGGAACAGGCTGAATTTATATTAGTTATGCGACTAAATAAACGTTCGAGAGACATCAAGGGCAAAATACGTAAAATGCTAGCAGTTCGGATGCACGTTAGCTCCTCATTGCCGAACCCGTGCTAGTGGCATTGTTTAGCTAGCATTAAACTACACACAATTTAGCTGCGCTGCTTACTGGTGGGACTAACTAAACTGCGCTGTATGCGCTAATTTTTGTCGAGGTCTCCAACGTGAACTTGTGTGGGAGCTCAGAGCTCAATGTTTGCAAACAACAAGACTCCCTCGGACGAGGAACATTTTTGGAGTTTTAAGGGTTCCCTCGTGATATGTAGGGGGAGGCGACGTTAGCTTCTTGGTGGCTAAAGCTACGTATGGCCGGATTAGCCGTGAGCATTAGCACTGCATAGCATTAGCACTGGCAGTTAGGACAGGCCGAACATCCGAGGAGCATCTGCGGGAAAGGGTCAACTCACCATTGGAGAGATTGATGAGAGCAGCATCGTGAGTGCTCTTGACTTCTAGCCGCAGGGGCTGCTGCTCTGAATGTCGCTGTATGTCTCCATTCGCGTCTCCGATGGAGAGGAGCCGCACACCGGGGAACACCGAGACCGCCATCTTCGATCTGGAAGTAGAGACAGGTCGGTGGCGCTCACATCCAACCACGCACTGCTCTCTGCTGGAGGCAGGCCGGGCATCAACGTGAGAAGGCCCCCAGCAGCGCCACCTGGCGGCTCAAAGTGGGTATTGTGTAAACACGGGCAGCATACGTCATGACTTCCTGCAATCCACGAGCTCTCAAATGTTTTCATTTTACCCAAGACTTGAAATAAATTAAAATTTAAGAAAATCTTATAATAAAAAAAATATATATATATATACAGAATACGTATATATGTACAGAAGACATGAAATAATACATTTAAATAAATAATTGAAATAATATACTATTCAAATAATATTGAAAACTCTCCTAATCTTTATCAACGAATTAGAAGAATATCCATAAATACTATAAGTGTATATCATAGCCACCATATGCATGCATGTATGTATGTATGTATATACAGCGGGTAAAATAAGTATTGAACACGTCACCATTTTTCTCAGTAAATATATTTCTGATACAAGCAAAGCTGTACGTAGCGAATCATAACATACTGTATAAGAGTCATAACATGACACTTGCTGATTTCTTTATATTGCATTATTTAAATTCTGTTTAGATCAAATTTCTTACTTACTCTCAAGTCTCATTCATCGTGATGTTTACACTACTTGCATATTTATTTATGCTTTATTCCACTCATTGATTTAGTCAATGGTATTGAGCAAAGTCAGCTTTATGTTTCAAACATAGGTCATGCGGAGCCTAAAGTACGCTGATATGTTTCTACGACAGCAGATAGAAGCATCTTGGAAAACAGAGCGCTGAAAGGTCTTGAAATTCTAAATAAAAACATGATTTATGTGATTTTATTTTACCAGGGGAAAAAAACAGATGCAAAATTGATGCCATGGTTACTTTTAATGGTGAATAATAATAAAACATCTGATGGTTAATAGAATCCTTTTGAATTATGAACACTCTGTTGGTGTTAAACACCCAATTTTAAAGTACGAAAGAAAAAAAAAACATGTAATCCAATTTTTTTATTTTTTTATCTGCTTTGGGTGACATTCATAAATAGTAATAAATAAATCAGATAGGAATTTGACTTTCATAGGATTTCCTTGTCATTTTTATCCAATAACCAATGAAAAAAAAGTGTAGTTCTACTGTAAAATCAGAAGTTTTACAAGTGGTCCAAAATTGGACGTGGCGCACAAAACAGAATTAGCATTAAGGCCTGTTGTGTAAACCGAAATCTACCATAGACCACTGAACCCTGAAAAGAGCAATACCCTGTCACAATAAATACACTGCATTTACTCAGCATCATTTATTTAGCTGCTCCAGTGACTGTGTGTGTGTGTGCGTGTGCGTGCGCGCGGTCTTGGTTTCCTCATCTTCAGAGACAGAAGAGGGGCACATGACAGAAATCCACATTGGAATCAGGCGTTCGTTTGGATGATTTGCACTCCTTCACGGCCCTGAGAAGACAAGAAATACATGAAGCTGGAGGGGAGGACGGGTCTTGTGCTCTAAAGAGACAGCAGGGTCATTGTTCAGCAGCAGGGTGAGGCAAATTACAAAGAAAAGTATTAAGATAGAAAAAAAGAAGAATCTCAAAATAAACTGATGAAATCAAGCAAAGCGAGGAGAGCTGCACTCACGCGTCAGAGGAGGACACATGACTTGGGAGGCCTGAACGGGTTATCGCTGGAGGGCACCCCGGTGAGGAGGGGGTCCTTGTGGGCATTTTGCAAACAGAAGGTCTTTAGTTCTGCAGCGGCCTGAGAAACCTGGATTCCATACATCATATCGTGTGGTTAAAGAAAGGCGATGTCATATGTCTGTGTTTAGGAATGAGCATGAAAGCCAGCCACAATTACACAGTCCATAATTCTCAAAAATGATTCTGCTCAATCATTTATTAAATTCATTAACAATAATAGCTATTTACTCTGTATAGACCCTTCCAACCTTTATCAACTAATTAGAAGGGATATCATATAGGTTTGATGTACGTGATGTGACAACAGTACATGTGAAAGCAGTACATGTACAGTTTATAGTTATGTCAATATTAACAGAGCAATAGGTTATATGACAGACAGAACATCTTACAGTATACCTCACACCACATCAATCCATTGGACCTTCATTGTTTATGATTCTACCATATTG
Organism: Anarhichas minor; assembly: GCF_050575085.1. NCBI lineage: Eukaryota > Metazoa > Chordata > Actinopteri > Perciformes > Anarhichadidae > Anarhichas > Anarhichas minor. The sequence continues at coordinate 2,488,852 of NW_027466453.1, forward strand.
ACAACATCACAATTTTCTTTGAGTGAAATTCTCCTGTGATTTTTATTTATTGTTGGAATGCTGTTAAGCATTCCAACTATTGTTCTTCAAATCTTTATACTTCTTCTTATAATAATTATATTTCTTCCGTACGCTTTTTGAAACTCTTCTGCTCCTTCATACTTCTGCTCCTTCATATTTTAAGCTACAGAAACCGTTCAACTATCAAAATGTTCAGCTCTTTCAGCAGAGGGGTGCTATGACTTTTCATATTTCTAACCTTTAAACTTTATGAATTATTAAGCTTTTTGCATTTTTTTTTTTGAATGGGTTTCTATGGAGAAAATGTTCAAATCCTCTTCAACTTTCAAATCCTTCTACTTCCTCATACTTTCAGCTACAGACACCATTTAAACTTTAAAATGTTGAGAAAACCCTGATCTATTGCCACCTTATTCAGCTTTTTGATATCTTTTATACTTTTTGAACTGCAGCAGTTTAACTTTTATGATTTTTTCACTCCTTTTCTGCTTTTATAATGGGTGTGTATTGCGCAGCTTAGAGTGCGTGATGTCACCGCTAGAGTGAAGAGCAGCTTGAGATTCTTGTGAAAAAAAGATTTGTCTTTTGCCACTGTGTCCACAATCTTCACTCTTCATGCATCATTTCTGGATGTAGAAGTAGCTAATCGTGTCCTTGTCGTAGACAAATGACTGTGGAATCCCACAGATTTACACATTTGACACAGAAGCCTGTAATTGAGAGGAAAACCAACTTTCTGCTCCATAGAGACCAATGTTAAATTTAGCTTCAAAAACATCTTCCACAGAACACGGGACCCCATTTCTAAATCGCCAGTTCAGCCACATTCTTTACACTACAGACACAATTTTTACAGGATCTGTTCGTCAACTCATCCTTCCTCTCATTTATTAATATCGGAGCAATAGGATCTACGGTTATGGGAGTTTTGAGGATTTGTTTGAGAGGTGTTTCCCTGTTTAATCTCCATGAAAAGGCTGCAAGGACACAGGTGTTTCTGATTAAGCTCATTAGTGATGTTGATAAACACACAGACACACGCACTCCTCTCTCTCTCTCTCTCTCTCTCTCTCTCTCTCTCTCTCTCTCTCTCTCTCTCTCTCTCTCTCTCTCTCTCTCTCTCTCTCTTCCTCTCTCTCTCTCTCTCTCTCTCTCTCTCTCTCTCTCTCTCTCTCTCTCTCTCTCTCTCTCTCTCTCTCATACAGTCATTCAGGTCTTAGAGCTTTTTTACAGGACCCCCCCCCACACACACACACACACACACCATTTTAAAATAAAAGCCGCACACACATGATTTAGAGATATACGTGATGCAGCTCAGCCAATCAAATATGGGCATTCTGATAAGTTTCCTGATTCGAGTGACATTTACACACACCGCGACACAAGAGGGAGAGACGAGGAAAGACATGGCAGAGCAGGACAATAGTCATGTAAGCTGTAAATGATAAAACATAGGATAATCTCCAAATGAGAAAGATTGCCAGAGAGATCAGAGTCTCTCTCTCTCTCTCTCTCTCTCTCTCTCTCTCTCTCTCATATAGTCATTCAGGTCTTAGAGATTTTAAGAGGACTCCCCCCCCCCCCCCCCACAGACACACACACCCCATTTTAAAGTAAAGGCCCCACAAAATTAATTCTAACTTAAATGCTTGTGATGAAGCCTGTCATTTAATAACCTGTTTGTGTTTATCTAACATTATGAGTCCATCTTCTCTCCCCCCCCCCCCCACACCCCATTTCAAAATAAAAGCCCCACAGAGTGAATTCTAACTGAAATGCTTGTGATGAAGCCTGTCATTTAATAACCTGTTTGTGTTAATCTAACAATATGAGTCCATCTCCTCTCCCCTTCTCCCCTTCTCCCCCCCACACCCCATTTCAAAATAAAAGCCCCACAGAGTGAAATATAACTGAAATGCTTGTGATGAAGCCTGTCATTTAATAACCTCTGTTTATGTGTCAAACATTATGATTATGTCTCCTCTCCCCCTCTCTCCCCCACCCAGCCCCACCCTTTCAAAATAAAAGCCTCATGGAGTAACTGTATTTAAACATTAAGCTGAAAATTAGGCTTTTTTGTTGAAGTAATGAATGCTCTTACTAATACTGCGACAACTACTACTATTGCTGCTAATATTTCTAGTATTACTACTACTACTACTACTACTTCTACTACAACTTTTGCTGTTGCTACGATTACTACTGCTATTACTGCTACCATCAATATTATTACTACCACTACTGCTATTACTACCACTACTACTATTACTTATACTACAACTGCTATTCATGCTACTACCAGTACTAATACTACTACAGCTATTAGTACGACTGCTACTAGTACTACTACTACTGCTATTACTGCTACTTCAAATACTGCCATTACTATTACTACTACTACTACTACTTATACTACTACTGTTATATTAAATACTACGACCACTACTACAGCTATTACTACTACTACCGATACTACTACTTCTTCTAAATACTAATACTTCTACTACTAATAATACTTCTACTACAACTACAACTTCTAGTACTACTACTACAAATATCACTACTGCTGACATTTTTTAAGCCACAGAAACCATTCGAATATCAAAATGTTCAGCTCTTTCAGGAGAGGGGTGATATGACTTTTCATATTTGTAATCTTTAAATTCTTTGAATTATTAAGTTATTTGCAATTTTCTTTTGAATGGGATCTCTATGGAGAAAATCTTCAAATCCTGTTAAACTTCTTCAACTTTCAAAGCCTTCTTCTTCTCATACTTTCAGCTACATATGACTTCAACTTTTTGAATTATTAAGCTTTTTGCAATTTTTTTTAAAATTGGATAGCTATTTTCAGCAATGTTTTTGAGATTAATTTCAGCTTTCAGCATTCCAACGCATTTTCAGCAGGAAATGCATTTTCTAGTTCTGGTTGCTCCCCAACAGCGTATATAGGCCTGATGCTGTGGTGGTTTAAAACCTGCAGTTGAAAGTAGTGTGACTTCTGTTCTAAAATAAGTAGCCAGCCAAACAAACCCAGCAGTCACACAGCAGCACAATCAACAAAGCTATCACTGTGCTGCACTGTGTTAGCTACCATCTCACTGCACACCAGGAAGGCACACACTGGCTTTCACGTGACTTATGGACATCGTGTAAAAGTGTGTTTCTTTTAAGTATGAAGTAATATGGTCAGTTAGAAGAGTTTGAATAATAGACATTTTCCGTTTAAGCTAGTTTTAAGGAACCAAAAGACACGGACTTTAAACAGCAACTAGGAGGCTAGGCTACATGTTTCTGTGCGTTACAGCTGTTTTACCCAAAAGGTACTAACGTTACCGCAGTTGACGCGTTTAAGGACAAATAAACGGTCGATAAGTTTAAGAACTCCTTAAATCATTTGTTTGTAACTCAAATAAATTCCAAGTAGGAACTATGTGATGAATGTTACATAGTAAAAAAGTTTGGAGTAAATTCAAAAGTGTCTTAATTGGCAGTGATGGATAGGAATTCTTTTCTGCACGCGGCACATTAAAAGAGTTGAGGCGCTTCAGAGCGGGAGTCACGCGCACGGGAGCGGTTTTGGCAGTTTTGTGGAAGTGTTGCGTTGAGTGGACGTACCTTTATCCGACGCACACTGGCCTCGAGACGAAGCTGCTTCACCGCCTTCTGGGCGATGACTAAACTGCTGCTGGCGACGCTGCTGTTCGACATGACTGAGTGCGAACAACGGCGAAAGTGGCCAAGTAGTCAGTTACGTTCATGTTTCAGTACCAGGCTGGAATAATGGACGGCTTCCGGTCAAAACCTTCAAAATAAAGAGCCCATTCACTCGCTTTTCCTCGCCCCACCCACTCGCACGCGCACACACGCGTCATTGCTTGACTGTGTTGTTGTTTGTTTCTTAAATCACATTAAGCTTAGCCACTGCAATGGTGGAGGAAGTGTTCAGTTTTTTTTTTACTTATCCCAAAAATAGCAACACAATATAATATAAAAATGACTCTGTTAGGCTAAAAGTAAGTAGACTAGGTTGATTATTCAAAACACTCATAATACAGAAAATAATGTTAAGGCCTATCAGATATTAGGCTTGTATTGGATTACAATTACTGAATGAGGTGGAGCTAATTTGAACTATTTATATATGTTGGGTAGTTAAAGATATAACTGTGCATCATATTTTATAAACTTAGTTTCTAAGTAGTATGTTTTCTATGTAACATCGTGATCTACATGTATTGGAGAATGGACTAATGTTTAATTAAACATTATGTTGAGTAATTGATGCTCCCTTAAGTCTGCAGAAATGTAGTTTGTAACTGCAAGAAATAGGATGCCCAAAACAAAACTATCATAATAAATCTCAATCTTCCATTCAGTTGACCGAATTATAAATTGATAATTTCAAACAAACAAGAATGTGTACAGTGTCAGGAATATATATATATTGTATATAATTTACAAATTTGTTTTAGCTAGCTGGGGCCTAATAGTCTGACAGAATCATAACAAGATAAAGACTGGACACACTAAAAATAATAAATTGATTATGTGTGTATGTTGCATATGTATGGCGTGTGTTGTCTTATATATCGGTGCCAATGACAAATTTACATTAGGTGCAAATCGAATGGACAATAAAGTAATCTCAATATGAATTTGAATAAGCATTCAAAACAAAAAAGACGGTAAATTAGCTTGACACCGTGTTTGATTTATGAAACATGATAATTAAGGGAGACGGGATGATTATGTGTAATAGTATATCTCATATAACAAGCCATGTATTTATACAAAGGGTAATTATGTAGTATGGTATTATATAGGGTAGTATTCAGCGGAGAAAGTGACGGGAATTTGATCCATTGGTAAAAATGCATTGAACCTGTAGGCCTGTAGAGGGCGCTAATGAAATACATTTCAGACCAAGCGGCTATTAATTCAACGAAGAAGAAGAACGCGGTTCAAAGGAGAAGTTGGTTGAATTTGGTTCCGGTGTATCTTATCTGGGGGTCACACAAAGGGGGAGACAAACCTACAAGGCTTCAAAATGCTGTTACGAGTGAGTACACGCAGCAGTTTGAGGGAACCGTCCCGTTAACGGGGGTCACACCGTACATTGGTGTAAATAAAACCGTTGTTACCGTTGTTATTACAGCTCGTCGCGCTGCGCGTGTTTACTAAGTAGCAGCTTGTGTAACGAGGCTTGAACGCATCACTTCTAAACGTGTCCGGTTACTGATAAACGCTACAAACACACGAAGTAACGTTACGGTGCTTTTACCAAAACGCAACAACCAGCCCGAAATAAATCCGTGTGTGTTTCACTGAGTCGTGGCTTTTTTTGGGGATGATGACACAACAGTGGTTGTGTAAGTTGGTTTTCATGGTGGCCACTGACAGAACCAAGCGTGAATGTACCTGCTTCAATGGAGAAGTACAATAAACAACAGGCTGTACTGATGCCGTATTCCAAAAAAAACTTTATCAGCGTTGATAAGCGAAGCAAAGATATGCAAATTCTCTCTCTCGAATCATAAACTGTTTATTGCCAAGTACGTCACACATACAAGGAATTGGCTCGGTGATTTGGTGTGTAACAGTAAAAACACAGTGCAATAGTATGACATCATTTAAAAATAGAAAATATGAAAATGTACATTAAAATATGGTAAACAAACAAGAGTACTTTAACGCAAGTATATTATTAAAGTGTCAAGTGTATATTAAAAGAGAAAATATGTGCAAAGATGTGTAACAGTAAGAAATTGTCCTGAGGATGTCAGAGTCAGTGGGCGTCCCGGGCTTCATTGATGAACCCAAACAGTTCATGTGGCTTGAGGTCTTGGTCCTGATGGACCGCAGCCTACTGCCAGAGAAGGGACTCAAACTGTTTGTGTCCAGGGTGAGAGGGGTCGGCTACAATCTTTGTTGCCCGCCTCAGAGTCTTGGAGGAGAACAAGTCATGGAGGGACAGCAGATTGCAGCCAATCACCTTCTCAGCAGAGCGAATGATGCGCTGCAGTCTGCCCTTATCCTCGGCGGTGGCTGCAGCGTACCAGACGGTTATATTGTATACAAGTTGTTCTACACAAACAACTTATCATATAAGTCAATGTCAATAGAAATGAGGATTGTTATAAGCAGTTTGCGTCACATAATTTTAGCCCAGATTATCCTAAATTTACACAGTTATGTAAAGCAGTAAAATATATTTTATTACCAACCTCAAGAAATGACTTGGTATGTCTAAATAAAAAAATAAGTTGCAATGCAGATTTATGCTTAGTTAAGCTTTCAATGAATTCAAGTTATCTATGAAATATATTTGATATATTTATTTGGATTATTTTATCGTGTGTATCTCTTCCATATGTTTATCCATTATTTACTGTTTAGTCCTTTGTCTTACATGTCAAATATGCAGTAAAGGCTAAATAGAAGCCCGTGTGTTTTCTGTGTCTTCCAGAGAGTGTTGCACATCGGAGGCTTGACGCTGAAGCACAGCAGGTCCATCCACCACAGCCCGGTCTGGAGGAGTCCCCTCGTCCCCATAGTTGTGGAGCAGACGGTGAGTTTAAGGCACTTTCGAAGGCAGCATCAGGGAGAGCTTTCAGTTTTAAAGGCTCTGCTCACACGAGCATTGTCTTTGGATCATAAGATAACTACAATAGGGAACCAAACGTGTTTAAAGCAGATTTACATCCTTTCATCTAAGTAGAGAAATGAAACAAATACAGTGGCTGGGAAAGTCGGACATTTAAAAAGTTTACATGCACAGATTTTCAGCTTTTAACAGCACTAGATAGAATTGTTTTGTTGGGGTTCTGAAAATTATTTTTTGTTTCTTTTTCAGGGGAGAGGAGAAAGAGCTTATGACATCTATTCTCGCCTCCTGAGAGAGAGAATTATTTGTGTAATGGGTCCTGTAAGTGTATCCCTGGTTGATTGATGTTGGTTGATTGATGTTTTCACAGTGATTTTATATAACTTTGCTCTTCCTCACTCAGATCGATGACTCTGTAGCCAGTCTGGTTATCGCCCAGCTGCTCTTCCTGCAGTCAGAAAGCAACAACAAACCCATCCACATGTACATCAACAGTCCCGGTGAGGCGCTCAGCGGAGGGCTGGACAAACGCATCCGAACATCCTTAAAATGACGCAAACGATGCACGTCAGAAAACCATAGATTACAAATGAAAATAGAATAAATTTAATCGATTTTCTTTTTACGTTAGAAAAAAACTCAAATTTTGCTCCACCATCAATTCTTTTTAAAGAAAAACATTTTTTGAGGTGGAAAAACAAAAAGACAAACTTATGCTTTTACATTGAAACTTTTCTATTTTCCATTTTTGGAGGTTTTCCTTTTGGAATTGCTGTTTCATAATATTTATTTTTTCGCTTCCCTTTTTCTTTATAGAATTTCATTATGGCCTAATTATCTTGAGGTGTACAAGACAATAATAGTCTATTTACCAGTTTCCCTTTTTAAGTAAAACATCTGGTATAAGTATGAGCCTTTAAAATGACTAAATATATTTTCTTTCCTCTCCCTCAGGCGGTGTGGTGACAGCGGGCCTGGCCATTTACGACACCATGCAGTACATCCTCAATCCCATCTCCACCTGGTGTGTTGGCCAGGCAGCCAGTATGGGCAGCTTGCTCCTGGCGGCGGGAACGACGGGCATGAGGCATTCACTGCCCAACGCCCGCATCATGGTCCACCAGCCTTCAGGAGGTGCCAGGGTAAGGTGGCCCCCTCGGGTCCTTTGATGTTGATCTGAGATGGTGGTCACAAAGCCTGTAAAGGTGATCATTCCAGGGTAGTAATAATAATAATAATAATCAGAGTGCTGTGTGTCCAGGGTCAGGCCACGGACATCGCCATCCAGGCCGAGGAGATCATGAAGCTGAAGAGACAGATCAACAGCCTCTACGCCAAACACACGGGGCAGCTGCTGAGCACCATCGGTAGGTTCCAGCTCCTCGTCTTTGAGATGTTTGTCACAGAGACGTGAAGCCTTTAGGCGCAACTTTTTAGTTTCAGTCACAGATAACTGGTCCAGCGCTGGCAGAATAGGACGCTACTCACTCTCCGCGCAGCTTTTAACTCTTGCACGTGTAATGAATGTTGAGTTTTCCATTCAGACATGCTCCTGGAGCTGATCAGGGGTCTGTTTTCAGCTGAGTAGGTGATTTCCACACTAATGCTGCCATTCCTGCTCATCTTCTTTGTTTTGTTCTGTAAAACACAGTCAATGTTTTTTTTTTGGGGGGGGGGGGGGGCTCTTTGGTGGCTGATAGAGTGCCTGTTAAACATGAAAACCCTTTTGTTAAGGACAATTAAGACATTGACCAGTGAAAAGAGAGTGAACCTGGAGTTACCTTCAACAGATGCGCTTGCTGGACATGTAAATGGCTACCAAAGTAATTCAGTGGCATGTTTGACATCCGAGTATAAACTTGCCTGCTGATTCTCTTTCCCAATGTAAGTCTATGGGGAAAGAAATCTCTGTGGCATCACGTGACAGACCCGAAAGTTGTAACTCCATCGCTTGGTCACTATGTAAGATTTGAAGACTGGTGGTCTTCCTGGGGGCTTTATAAATGAGCAACTGTGTGCTAGCATGTTAGCCAAAACAACTTTATCAGATAATCTATCAGATAAACTGTATATCAGTGTTGTGTGTTCTGCTGGGGCCAAAAGAACAGCAAAGTATGTATGCAGCTTTAAATCTAGCAGTTGGTAAACTTGAGAATAGGACATTACAGCACTAAAAGTACGCAAGAACTAAGTAGTTATAAAAATGAAGGTATGAAGATTTCAAGCAGAGAGTTTTCAGTTGAGTCAGCAGTGAGCTGGGAGGAAATTTGGGGGGGTGCGGTCACAAAATTAGGGAGTGTGTCTTTAACATACAGTACGTTGCCATTTGTCAACATGAGGTTTAAACTCACACGTACCTAATACAATAAACACATGGTCTGTATATCACCTGTAAATGGCTCCAATAGAGAGGTTGACATTAGCCAATCACAACAGCTGAGCGGGACTGATTTGCATGTCGTCAATTGGAGAGGAGGTATTCACAGGTGTGTTCATTTCTTTCCCGTCCTCTAGAGGGCGTGATGGAAAGGGACCGCTACATGAGCCCCATGGAGGCGCAGGACTTCGGTATCATCGACCGGGTCCTGGTCCACCCGCCCCAGGCGGGCCAGGACGAGCCCGAGCTGGTGCAGAAGCAGCCGGCGTCGTCGGCCAGTCCCCCTCCACAGCCAGAGTCGGCGGCCCCGGGGCAGGCCCTCCCCGGGACCAACGCCCCCTCCTCGTACAAACCAGAGCCGTGAGGCCACCGCAGATACTTACCTCCAAGCCGATACTTGTAGAGTTCCTGAAGACGAGGCGGCGCCCCGTGGCCTTAGGTGGCTTCTTTTCTTCCCCCAACCAACACATGCAGGCATCAGTGGCTACAGTGATCAGAGAGGGTCCTCATAGGACGTGAATCCAATGTATTGTACCTTTTTTATTTTTTATTACTTTTGAGATGGTGATTCCAGATGTAATAAAAAGTCAAAGCAGTGATAGCTGAGAAGCAGTCGGCCATCTTTTTGACTCCACATACAAGTTGATCTTGGTGCTCGCGGAGTGAAAGCACAGTGATACAAGATGTTTTATTGTAATGTAATGAGGTTATTCAGAGGGGAGGAAGCCTTTCTAGACGACTAAGACAGCCATCTTGTTCTGTACCCGCTTGCTGCAGAGTGGAGAGGACCTGTGTGACCTGTATTTGACCTCATATTGAATAAATGTGATGAATAAATGTGATAATTTTGACCACAATTCCTGAAACGCCGACTCCTTGTTCTTGATCCATACCAGTCTCAAATTCATCTCGGGATCATCCCAATCAGTGACTGAATTCTGCTGCACAGTCACTGTGGTGTTTAAAGTATGTAATTATTCAAAAAGTGACTGCAGATCATCGGCTACGTTTTTAAAGGGTTCTGTGATTTGGTGACGCCTACAATCTACACATTTTTCACTCTAGTGGCATTTCATATTCAACCCCTCAGCACCTGGATTACATGACATTACAGTCATTTAGCAGACACTTTTATCCAAAGCGACTTACAATTCAGAGTCTATCACATTTCTACACCGTAGGCACAGCTACGGGAGCAATTTTGGGGTTAAGTGTTTTGCTCAAGGACACATTGACATGCGACTAGCAGAGCCGGAGCCGGAGATTGAACCGCCGACCCTCTGATTGAAAGACGGCCCTGCTATCCACTTAGCCACAATCGCCCCTGGATCACCTCCTGCACGACCTATAAAGAGCCATTACATTGGTGGAGCTCGGGCCTCACATTCAGCCTGGAGAGAGCTCTGCAGCCCGGCAGTGATGGTCCTAATAGTGCTGCAGGAATGACAAATTATTTTTTAGGCCAACCAGGAAGTTAGCATCGCACTGGTTCCCTCGACACAAACGGCAACGGGTTTATTCGGTTGGATTTTGGATTATTGCAGAAAAGAAGCTCTGAGGCAACATTTATGATACTTGCACGTTTTGGTCAGCAAGATAACCTTCACAACTGAACACGGCGTTTATGGTTTTTGGAAGCATTCGCCAGAAGTGAAAAGCTAACGTTAAGCTAAAGACGCACTACAGCACGGTCGCATGAGCGCGGGTACACAAGGCAGCAAAGGCGGAATAGTTGGCATGATGACTTTTAGTGGTCTCATTTCTGTTGGCAACCGCCTTAAGTTAACGCCTCACAACTGGTGTATTTTTCTGACATTTTATATCGTAGAATGAAACGTGACAACCAAAACACCCATCGACTTCCAGACGAGGGAACCCGAAGTTCAGAAATGCTGACTCATGTCTGGGTTTTAGGACTCATTCCTGCAGCACTCTATATGGTGAATAGCAAAAAAATACTTTGCACTAAAATTAAAAAGATTAGTAACCAACTTTTCCCTTTGATACAAATGAACATAATACCACACTTTAGACCTTTATTCAACTATTCCATCAGTACTTTTCCTGTAAGATATCTTGTACTTGAGCATGAATTTTGATGACTGAAAGCCCTGCTTGTGCTCCATCTGCACAAGTTTGAACAAATGAGATTTCGGCTTTAAAGACATTTCTTACTCATGCAGGAGGGGAATGACATTTTGTAAATTAACAAATTAACTATAACTCCTGTGGCAGCATGCGCCCTACAGTGTGAATAAATATGTATTCTGTGCTTTTGCGGATGAACAGCGACAGATATCTACAATAAAAGATTGTATTTACAGTATTTCATGAAAAACCACTATTAAAACACAGACAAGAACACCACTGCATCTCTGCAGACACCAAGAGAAAATAATTTTTTTTTACAATATTGTGCACATAATGGCAGAGTGGTTCGATCAAATGAGGTTATTAAAAACAATAAGGCTGTAAAAAAATGTCAGTGCAAGAGGATAAAAGTAGGCAGGCAGTTAACATGTCTGAGCAAATTTAAATGGTTTTATTAGTAAAATAATTGCATTAACCAGAATACATAACAATATGAGAAAAAAATGGGATTTTTTTGCAGTTGGGAGAAAATACAGAGTTGGATACATTCTTAAAGCACTGAAGATATAAAATCTTCCTTTAACAATAATGACAACTTCCCAACATATCAGATGGATATTAAAGTAGGATTAATCCCGTTTCTAGTTGAATGTCCCAAACATTCACATCCATACGCACAGTATTAAAAAGCGTCAACTTCGCGCACACGCACACACACACACACACACACACACACACACACACACACACACACACACACACACACACACACACACACACACACACACACACACACACACACACACACATCACATGAGCGAGCAGCTGCTCTTGGCCGAGGTGGTCCAGCGCAGCCAGCTCAATTTGGTTTCTGTGTACGGCGGGTAGCGCAGGCCGTTGAGTCTCTCCAGAGCCCAGCCACGAAGCATGCAGGCCCGCCGGTGGCTGAATGTCTCGAAGCCCCAGCGGCCGTGGTAGCTGCCATATCCGCTTGTCCCTGGAAGGAGTGGTCGAGACCATAATGCCAGTCAAAACATTTTTAAATGAAATGTGCACACAATGGCAGAGTGGCTAAACTTCAACGCTCCGGTCTCTTTTCATATTATTAATCGCGCTATAAATGACTTGGAAGCATCTTTAAGAAAGGCCTCTCTGAAGATGTTCTCATACAGTGTTTAATAACGGGAAGACATCTAAAAATAAAGTAAAATGACCATTATTCATTTGTTCTGAGGCCTTTGTAGCTTAATTTGATTTGAGATAATAGATTCATACAGAGGGTGGGACCTTCAATATATAGAGTTGACCTAAACCACAATTTCTGCATCCACATGTGTTGTAGGGTCTGCCTCACATAAATGTCATCATCTCTCCATGTCAGTCCGTAGAGGCCGACTGTACAGAACATAATGCCGTCTGCTGGATCATGGTTTGCCAGTGAGAATGTGGCTCACTGTTTTATATTGATTCATCTTAGGAACGACTAGAATTAGCACCTCATGGTGGTACGCCTCCACCGACCAGTCAAGTTTTGGTTTACGCCCACGTCTGTCCAAAATGTCCTCACTTCATTTTATCCCGTTAGACATCCGTGTGAAATTAGCATGTGGGTTCTTGAGTTATGGCCATAGATGTATATACAAGTGGAAGTAGTCATCATGACGTCACCCATTGGTTTGTGGACTGCCGTTGTGAAGCTTCGAATTTTGCTTCCGCCATGAACATCATACTGTATTGAAGAAGACTTGAAACGAGAGATTGAGACCATAAACTCATGTTTACAATGTTTGTTTAGGGAATAAATTAAGAGAGAAGTAGAGTCATTTTCTCATAGACTTCTATACAATTGGACTTCTTTTTGCAACCAGAGAAGTCACCCCGCCCTCCTGCAGGTCAGAAGAGAGAATGCAAGTTTTAAGACACTTCAGTGTCTATGGAGCAGAGCTAAGTTAGCTAGCTAGCTAGCAAACCAATGTAACGCCATGTTGGTGATGTAGCCTACAACGCAAGGCGAGAGATGTAGTTCCCTGAGCGGCTTCACACAAAACTAAAAGACAATACGAGAAATCTACGACAAACTGACTTTCCTAACGTGCAAAATTATCTTTTTGAATTGACAAACATAATTTGTATTCATTCATGGCAAAATTCAAAAGGGATCAACAAAAATTGACAACTGTACATATTTTTTACTGTACCAAAGCATTTATAAATTTGTTGTTACATTTTCATTATTCCGCTAATGTACGGTGGCAAAAAAATGGCAACCATATTTCCGGTTTCGGAAACAGATTGCCTGGTTGCCAGCGTGGCAACAACTTTTAAAAGTAAGCGTTTAGCCCTACCTTGCTTGTTAGTAAATAATTGTTGCGAGTTAGTAAATTATTAGGTAATCTTAAATTTACCCAGGAATTGAAGATACAAAACCTGATTTTGTAATAGCACCCAACAGTTTCCCGAAATCCCACAACTCTCCAGCTGGGAGGAAACTTTGGGAATTAGGGAAGTGGAGGAGCTTTATGCCAGCGTCACTACCTACCTACACCTCCGAAGGGCAGGGTCGGCAGGCACATGTGGATGATCCCGTCATTAGAGCAGAATCCTCCACTGCTGGTCTTCTCCAGAACGGTGTTTACCACCTTCAAAAAGAGGAGAGGACAATGGGACGTCAAATAGATAACACAATATGTCCACAGCTACGATGCAGGACAGAGCTCTGTGATCTTACAGATGACTCGTCGGAGAAGACGTAGAGGGCCAGCGGCTTCTCTTGGCGGTTGATTAAGGCGATGCCTTCCTCCAGAGACTCCACGGTGAGGATGGGCAGGATGGGGCCGAAGATCTCCTCCGCCATCAGGGCGTCGTCCTCGGCCACGTCCACCAGCACTGTGGGAGCTGACGGAAGACATTAACACATTAAAGACATAATTATCATGCTGTGTGATCCCAAATATTTTGGGGAAGAAAAACAATACACAGAAATCAAGATTTCTACGGTTCAAATGTTTTTTTCAATTCAGAAAGAGCGTTACTGATTATCCGACAGACTGAAGAACTCTTTTCTACAGAGAGGCATTTCTGTTATTGCCCTACCCTCACTGATAAAAAATGGGCTCGTCAAAATATTATAAAAACAATAGACTGTACACAGTGGACGTAGTCATTGTGACTCATTGGTTTGTGGACTGCCGTTTTGAAGCCTGGAGTTTGGCGATTTCGCCGTCGCCATCTTTGATTACAGCATTCGCCATGTTGTGTTTTTTTCCGCAATCGAATGGAAGTTACCATATTAGGAATGAGGAGGAGTGACGTAGAGACGCCGTATACGGCTCTGGTAGCGGCAGCGAGCTGTCAATCATAGTAGCCCCGCCCTAAAGCATACTCTGCTTTATGGTCTGTTTGACTCTAAATGGACCATCATTTACTAAATGAACATCATGCTGTATTGAAGAAGACTTGAAACTAGAGATTGAGACCATAAACTCATGTTCACATTGTTTACTGAGGTAATAAATCAAGAGAGAAGTAGAGTCATTTTCTCATAGACTTCTATACAATCTTTTTTTGCAATCAGAGGAGTCGCCCCCTGCTGGTCAGTAGAGAGAATGCAAGTTTTAAGACACTTCCTCATTGGCTTTACTCGGCGGAACCGGAGGTTGCCTCCTGATAAAACCACTGGATTTTCAACAATGTAACATTTCATTAGTTAACTTTTAACTTCTTTATGCCACAGTGTTGCCTTTGCGACCAATATAATAGAGGACCAAATATCTTTTGTTCAACATATTGGGAAATAAACACAATCATCATCTTAAATAGGAGAAGCTTATTTCGTTAAAGATGAAACTCACTTTCGCGCATATACGATACACTCAGCGGTTTCAATGCTACGGTGTTACTTGGTCTGGTGTGACGGTGGCTAATATCAGCTAATGCTATCTAGCTTTAGAAAGACAGCGCTACATAACTGACATTAGACACAGAGTCAGTTCTCCGATTCTCTTCTCTACCATTGCAACACTATATTATAGCATTTACTATTACCCTATAATTGTGACCAATTGTGGCCGCTGTTACTTTACCGTCACCCTCGTCCGTGCTAACTTTAACGGCATTCTGAGAAAAATTAACGTGCAGCGGTATTGTGCGTTTATCAACCGGTCAGCTCTGGGACACTATCTACAAATGTGAACGTAAAGTCTGGACACCAATACTTAATACAATAGCTTTTCTTTTAAAAATGCTTTTTTGAACACATGCTGCCAATCACACACATATATTCTGGCTATGTCCTAAGTTAAATGCATACTGGAGAGAAGTCTTTGACGCCCTCAAAGAGATATTCCAACAGGACATCCAGCAAGACCCCACAGTAGCACTATTGGGAGAGATACCTGAAGGCCTGGATGGGAGGGCCAAAAAATACCGTCTGAACATACTACTCACAGCAGCATTGAAGGGTATATCCATCAGATGGCTAAAACCGGATCCCCCTACATACGATATATGGATCCAAAAAGTATGGGACATCTATCAAATGGAGCGAATCACATATTCATTAAGGCTCCAAAAGCCTATCTTTACTAAACAATGGGGTCCTGTCATAGCATTATTGATACAATGAGGGTTATTACTATATGTTGCTCGATCTGGTTGAACTGATACCTGTTAACTCTCTCTATACACACACTCTCTATACATACACCATCCTCTCTGAAAAGCATATATAGCACCTACAATACTACATTCAGGAGTGGACAATTGTTATTTCTTCATCCCTTGTTTTTATTTTTATTTTATTTTATTATGAATGCATGTAATCAATTATCTATTCTTATTATTTTCTCCCTCTTTTTCTCTTGGAGTGAGCACCATCTGATGTTTGTTGTTCCTTCTGTGCGTTGTACACTGTACCTGAATACCATTTGCACCAAGACTACATGCAGCTGAAAAATGGACAAAGAAAGTAACTGTCTGAAAATGCATGATGTTATGTTGTTGAAAACTAAATAAAAAGTGAGTTATAAAAAATAAAAAATAAATGCTTTTAAAAATATATGCATTCTACAGTTTTTGAAGTTTACCGCGAACCCACCTATGTACTTGTCTTCCTGGTCGCTCTCTCCTCCCACCACAACCTTGCCAGCGGTCCTCTTGAGCAGCTCCATCAGTCGAGTCCAGTGTCGGGGCGACACGATGCGAGACATGTCGGGGCTGGTCTGAGGCTCCTTGCTGTAGAATTCCTCCAGGGTCTGGCGCAGCGCGGGCAGCAGGGCGTCCCTCGTGTCAGGAGAGCAGAGCACGTAGTCCGGAGCCACGCAGCTCTGGCCGGCGTTGAAATACTTTGACCACACCAAGCGGCGAGCAGCGGCCGCGATGTCCACCCGGCCGTATATGAAGCACGGACACTTGCCACCCAGTTCCAAGGTCACCGGGGTCAAGTGGACTGAGGCAGCCCGCATGATGATGCGTGCCACAGTCTGAGAACCTAAGAAGACAGTGTCCAAAGTGGAAAGGGTTCATCCTCTGTTGAACAAGAACGCAGTGAACGTTTCTGGTGTTGGATGGAGAATGAACTGACTAAAATCGTGATCCTTTAGTGCCAGTACTGGACAAAAAACCTGCTAAAAACACCACTGATGTATGAAGACAACATCTACAGTTGCGCATTACTTTCGGTTGCTACCTTGACCTTAATGCAAACTAAGTATTTACATTTTTTATATTAAATCATATACTGTTTTACGAAGCCGGTTGACTGGATTGATTTGCACATAATTTGAATGAAAAGTGTGTTTCATCAAAAGGATCGGAATAAAATGATTCAAAGCAGAGAGGCTTTACATCACCGTCCGGCTTCAAATTGAAATACAGATGTTCATTTATTTCAGAGGGGAAATGAACAAACACAGTTTAAAGAGAGAGACTGTCTAACCTTAAAACAGTCTGACTCTTACTCTTGATCGATGAAACGGTGTAAGAGTCATAAGCAATCAAACACCCTCAGTCAATTCAATACACTCCAGTAGCTTTTGGTGGCTAACGTTTATAAAGTAAAATTAGCTAATATTATTCTTTACTTTATGTAGAAATAGCTGTATACTGTTGTACTACCTTTTAGCATGTTTCAATGTTAGTAAATCAGGGAAATTCCTTGTGCCACACAGCTGAAATCTGACCAAAGATTTAATCATGTTGCACATTTGCACACCCTAAATTATTCAGGTGATATACAGACTTCTATAGACTTCTTACCTGTGAGTCTGTTAATTGCAGAGCGATGATTTAGATCATCGCATTTGTTTGTTGTATTTGTGATTTTTTGACCAGTGTAAAGGACACACACATCTACAATGGAAATACAATGGAGACTCTTACCTGTGTAGAAGATGTGGTCAAAGCGATTCAGCAGAAGTGTCGTGGTCTCCTCTGCTGCACCACGAACAACTGTGTAACAGTCCTGCCACAATAAGAGTATCGTCTTACTGAGTGTCAGATTTACTGTGCCAAGCTCCAGCTCATCACTATATATAAATAATATATATAAATAATATATATATATATATAAATATTATATATAAATAAATAAATATAAATATTATATATAAATATTATATATATATATAAATATAATATTTATATATATATAATATATATAAATATAATATATATAAATATAATATATATATATATATATATATATAAATATTATATATATATATATATATATAAATATATATATATAAATATATATATAAATATATATATATTTATATATATATATATATATATACCGTATTTTCCGCACTACAAGGCGCACTTAAAAGCCTTTAATTTTCTCAAAAAACGACAGTGCGCCTTGTAATCCGGAGCGCCTTATATATGGATCAATTGGTTAATTGGTTGATCCATACTGGTTGTACACGGCGCTCTGTCAAAATGTTTCAGTACGACTGGTAAACTACAAAGCCGCACCGCGGAAAACACCGGTACTGTGCTTACTCCTAGTCCAACACCACTTGTGTGTATAAAGACCCCAAAATGGCACCTTTCAAGAGACACGCTTACGACGCTATTCTATTCTATGCGCTTTATAATCCGGTGCGCCCTATATATAAAAACAGTTCTAAAATAGGCCATTCATTGAAGGTGCGCCTTATAATCCGGTGCGCTTTATAGTGCGGAAAATACGGTATATATAGTCATTGGTGACATCTAGAAACTGTTTTATCATTACACAGTTTGTTCACTAGAAAGCACAGATAGTGGGACATTTCTGCACATATCTTGGTCACCAAGATCACCAAGTTCTTTGCTACCAAGTCAATCAAAATCAATTAAGTGAGGAAACTCTGCTTTCAATGCCTCGTCATATTTTATAACAACATCACCCTTAAAAAAAAAAAAAAAGGGAAAAATATGATTTTGTGTTATTGTGGTTACACAAATGTAATTTATGGCACTGTTAGATTGCTGCTAGACCGCAATCCAACAGGTGCGTGCCTCCCTTTGTGTGCGGCAAGCTAAATGTTTTTGAACACAATGAAAATGTTCGTGCACTGCGTCACTCACTGTGTTCGGTACAGCCCTACATAGTTTCTGGATATAAACTACACTTACAGAAATATATCAAGAACTTTAGATTGTAACTGAATTCGTAGATTGAACAAAAAAAACGAAAAACCCAAATGTTGCTTTACCTGAGACAAATATTTGGGTATGAGCTCTGCCATCAGACGGTCTGTGTGGGCGCTGACCTCTGAAGGCTTGATGACGGCACAGTTTCCTAGTCGGAGACACCATCATCCAGTCAGTAACGACAACAGTGATCGACTTGACACAAGTTAGGTCTTCAAATGTTTCAAAAGGTGCTTTAATGCTGTTTTAAACCTAAATGAAGCTCCTTTGCCCTCTATTGTCCCGTTCTGATAAAGGCCACATTTACTAAGACAGCTCCAGGCTAAGTTTTTTCAGACAGCCTGCGTTCTACACGTTGAACTGGAGCAAAGTTTAAGGGCGTCCTTCTTGCGGATTAAAAAGAGATGAATGAGAACAAATAATTACTTTTTACAGAAGAATGAGGAAATGAATGTTGTTTGCCTTTATCGGCATCAAGTACAGACGTGTTATGTTCTTTCTAGAAGAGAATGTTATCCAGGTCTCGTCATGATGCCGACATCTGATAAATGAGAGTCAGCTGCAAACAACCCGCATGTTCACAATCCATGACTTTCACGTGTCCGTGAACTTAGGTTTGTTCAGACGCCGAATGAATATAATGCAGTTTAGCAAGAAACCCTTAAACTTTACCCAAAGCATTTAGCAGCTAAAGAGCCAGTATCGGAGCAAAAAGAGAAGGCGAGTGTTGGACTGACATTGAATGACAATGTTGCTCTGTGTCTGCTGGATACACTTTGCGAACAAGTTCACCATATCGACCTAAATTGTGATCATATGTCAGTTTTTGAGCAATATCATCATCCCATTGGAGTCCTGTTTCTGCCCACTTGTTGAATTCAAGTCTGATCTTCACTCTCTTTTTTATTCACTATCGCTGGTCTCAAATCAATGAGCTAAATGAGGCCCCAAAGCTCCACGGAGCTGAAGGGCCTCAAAGGGGATTTGATCATTTTGTTGTCATTTGATTGTTTGCAACACTTAAAAAAGAAGACACAAATATGGAGCGGTACAGCTTTAAGTCAATATACAGTGTATATTCTGGTGATTATGGGTGTGGATGATACCTGCAGCAATGGCTGAAACCAAAGGTAGGAGAAGGAGATGCAGTGGGTAGTTCCACGGCCCGATGATCAGCACCACTCCCAGCGGCTCCCGCCGTACAAAACAGTCATCTAGCTTTGTGGCCTGAAAATGAACAAAGATAAGAAATGTATTATATCGCAAAAGAGAAAAAAAATAAATGAAAATAAACCTGATGAAATCACGAAAAGATAAAAGACAGGATCATTTTTTTAATTTTTTTTTTTTTTTTAATCTGTCCCTTGTGAGTTCCACAACTTTATGGAAGTGCAATACACATTCTGCAATGGCTGAAAAATCTTCTTTTTTGCAGACCTCCAGTGATCTCACTTCACAGTTTAACTGCAGTGATGTAGAAGTGTACTCCAGGGTGCGTCAGTACACCGTGGCATCATATTTGAGCAGTGGCGGGCCGTGCATTTATACCTAGGCCTTCACTGTTATCCTGCAGCTGAAATACCTCCTTATAACCACATGATGGCGCCACAGTTACTATTTGTTTCTATGGCTGTAACTATGTACGTAGTAAATGTACGTATCTATGTACCTACCCTTCGGTACGAGACTTACAATATGTTTGAAAAGTACTAGAGCGTTTGGAAAATGCAGAAGCTCATATTTAGGAAAATAGAATGTTTTCTGCGCTCATGGAGGACAGTGGTTCTCAGCTGGTCTGGCTGTGGGACCCACCATCATTCCTTAATGACAAGCCCAAAGAGATTGTTTTAGGATTTTACTTTCACAACTCGAACATTTTACGTACTACTCTACAATGTCTTTCCTCGTCTCAGTCCCCTGTGTCATGGGGTACATCCCAAGTCTCTTAATTGTCATTTCCTCGCTCCTCGCTTGAACCGGAAGTTGTTCTGCGCCGCCATATTGACGGCCGTCCCAAAGCTCTTATTTAGCTCTGAGGATGGAGGAGGGACCTCGGAGGAGCCATGAGCGAGGACCCACGAGAACAGACTTACAGGAAGTCTTTTTACGGCCGACACGCCCCCTCATTGTTCATCAGTCATGTGATTGGACGCCGGACCACAAACAACTTTCTACATTTATTAGAAAGATTTGTGTTTTCATGATCTGAACTTTTATTATGGAAACAATTAAAGTCAGAGAGAGCTGGAGAGACGAAACAAAAATATATATATATATATATATATATACTTTTTACATCATTTATCATCATTTCATTCAGTCACGTGAGGCTGTTCATTCCTGATTGTCGGGTTTGATGAGTTTTATCATTAAAGAGAAACAATAATCATATTCTGGGTTATTTAATATCGACGTCACAATCTGAATTTCAAAACGTACAGACGCAAATAATTCATAAACAAGACGATCGCATTCCACCGGTAGAAATGGATCCTGTGCTTATAAACAGGACACAGTTTGTTAACAGACTACAGAGAGAAACACCTCTACAGTGGTGATTACTGTGTGTCTTTATTAGTTATTAGTATTATTAGTTCCTATCATTAAGTACAGTGATCATGTGAACAGACACAAACTTATCAAAAGTCTCTCCAGCTGTTAAAGCCGACTGACAGCTGATCCAGCTGTGATCAGCTGATCCTCCGTCATCATAAACAGACGTCGCTTCACGTGACGCAACTGAGGAAAGGACGTCTCATGTCTCCTAAAACATATTTCCTCGTTCCTCTCTCCTCGCGTGGTTTCCTTCATGCATCCCTGGTGGGAGGGACTAAGACGCAAGGAAAGGACACAAGTGAGGGAAACGGGGATGCAATTAAGAGACTTGGGATGTACCCATGGTGTGTGTACATATCACTCAGTCAGAACGCCCATATTTGATTGGTTGAGCTGCATCACGTGATGTGATTCACTACCCGACAGCCTGTGCTGTTAAGTTTCGTTTCACGATAGTCACGTGATCGCCCACTGACCAATCACAGCGCACTCTGTACCTCGCAGGAGAGCTGCATGGACACTGAGCTGCACGTAATGCTGACGTCATTATAGGCCAGCTAGCAGGCTCTGATACATCAAAGAATACGCCCAACATGTCAAACTAAAGATCTGATTGGTTGAACACTATGACAATCAACAATATCGTCCCCGTTCACTTAATACTGCACTGGATGCACTTCAGAGTGTGCAGGCCTGGGCCTCTGTTCTTACCTAGAGACACAGAGGTGAAATCTGATTGGATAAAAGCTCTACTTAAAACAAGCTGCACTGGAAGCAGAGCAACTGAGGAAGACAGTAACTGCAATGAGAAAATAAGATTATGGGAAAATATTATTATAAATTATAATACATGTAGTGTATTTAAGAAAAAATATTAAATTATAAAATAGATATAGCTTTATGATTCTGTTTAGGCCAGCAGAGAAGGCCTTGCAGGCCCTGACGGCCCACCACTGCATTTGAGTCACTGCTGGGTGTGGTTACTCTTCAGCCCAGCGCCGTGGTCATTTTTGTGAATTAAAAATCTTTTGGATTTTTGTACCGTTTGTTACACAAAATAACATGAAGACATTTCCACAGACAAATTTCAACAGTTAAAAAAAAAAAAATTCTAAAAAGGAATAAAAAGATAGGCAATGGTAAAAATAATCGTTAAACCCTACAACCAACTGGCCACTTCCAGCCCCACCCAACCCACTATCTGTAAATCCTCCACTAACTGACCGGTCACTCTCCCAATTCTCCCTCATCTCCCCCTCAGATCTCAATAAATCACTTTATGACATAAAGACTCCAACCGGTGACCTAGACCCTATGGGGTCAGATCAGTCTCAATAATTGCAAATGCACACAGAAAGATTCACAAATGCGCACAGAATATATTTGTGAATTGTTCTGTGCGCATTTGTGAGTCTTTCTGTGTGCATTTGCAATTATTGAGACTGATCTGACCCCATAAGACGCTATCCCTTCCACTTTAGTCATGGCTCGTCTCCTGGGCCTCCTCTCTGTCATCAACTCCTCCTCTCTGTCATCAACTCCTCCCTGTCTACTGGCTTCGTTCCTCTCGCCCTCAAACTCACCTCAGTCACACCCATCCTCAAAAAGCCTGGCCTTGACCCCGATATCCACAACATCTACAGACCCATCTCCAATCTCCCTTTTCTGTCTAAAATACCAACTAAAAACCCACCTCGACTCGAACCAACTGTATGAACCATTCTAATCTGGATTCAGATCTCATCACAGCACAGAAACTGCCCTCATCAAAGTCACCAACGACCTCCTCCTCTCCTGATACTGCTTGACCTCAGTGCAGCCTTTGACACCATCATCCTCCTTTCCCGTCTCGAGTCCCTCTCCACATTACTGGCACAGCCCTCTCCTGGTTTAAATCATACCTCTCCGACCGTGAACAGTTCATTAGTATCAATAACTTCAAGTCTGACACAGCTCCAGTCTCTCAAGGTGTCCCCCAAGGTTCAGTACTCGGTCCTCTACCTGCTCCCCCTTGGCGACATCATACGCCACCATGGCCCCTCCCTCTCCTCCACAGCCACTGAAATGCTCATCCATTCCTTCATCACCTCTCGACTGGACTACTGCAACAGCATCCTGTACGGCTCATCCATCAAAATCATCAATAAACTACAATACATCCAGAACTCAGCTGCCTGTCTGCTCTCCCACTCCCGCACCAGAGATCACATCACCCCAGTCCTTCAAAACCTCCACTGGCTCCCCATACAGCACAGAATCCAGTTGAAGATTCTCCTCATCACATACAAAGCCCTTCACAACCCTGAACCCCTTCATACCACAACCTCAGATCTGCCGATGCCAACCTCCTTACCCCCTCTAGTCTGTCCAAGCATTGGACCTGGGGGGACAGGGCCTTCTCCATCGCTGCCCCCTCCCTCTGGAACTCCCTCCCCCAGCCCCTCAGACATTCTGCGCCACTTTCAAGACTGCGTTTAAAACTCAAATATTTAAATTTGCTTTTAACCTGTGAAGTTAGTTATGTATGTTTGTTTTGTGCTGTTCCTTACTGTTATGTCATCTATTTTGTTTATATTATAACTACTTCTATTGTGTGTAAAGCATCTTGGATTACCTATTAAAGCACTATAATTGTTATAATTATATTTATTAATATGTATGTAAATAAAGGTACTCGACACCCAGTTTTAATAAATCATTGTTTAACCTACCAGGTTTTTGCTGACGTACTCCGGCTGTATCCAGCTTGTCAAGTTAGCGATGGCAAAGTACAGCTCGTTGACCACGATATCGACCTCGGACATGATGGCCTCAAATTTTGGCTGACAATAAGAAAAGGGAGGTTAGTGCTTAATGAATCGTAGCGGACAAACAAATCATATAATGTGCTTCAAACACCCTGCAAGTGTGCATGTGTGCCTTAAACGTACAAATTTAGCAATAAGCAGTTGTAAAGGTAGTCAACGTGTGTGCGTGTGTGTGTGTGTGTGTGTGTGTGTGTGTGTGTGTGTGTGTGTGTGTGTACCGTCTTGTACCTTTGCGAGGTCTTCGTGTAGTGCCTTTAAAATCTGCTCCTCGTTCTCTTGGATCATGGACATGAGCTTGTTCAGCTGAGTCAAGCGAAACTCCACTGGTATCGTGATGCCCGAACGAAACACCGACCGCAACCTGTCCACGACCTGGCTCTGGGTCTCCATCCTGTCACCTGGAACATACAGAGAAATAACATTTCTCCTCTCAGGTAACTTGAAACAAGTAAAAAAAAAAAGAAGAAAGAAACACACATTTGATAAACTGGAACAGCTGATAAAATAACAGCCAAATGATTATCACAGCAGTTTCCATCAGCGATTATGAAGGAAGTGTTTCTGACACTAGTTCGCTAACATTAGCTGAATAATGAATTAAATGTCTCATTGCATATGTTATGTGTGCTTATTACGTTTTCCTTTGTACATTTCCCAAGATGATCGATGCAGCCCTGTGGAACAGAAGGCCTGTTGATAATCTCAGTGGGATGACGTCGTACTTGGCCGTGCCCGTTAAGTGTGTGACGGACTGGAGGCCACCTGTTGTTAAGGCTACCGATGTGACATTCAGCCGCATTTATGTTGCCGCGTGCACTCCGCACAGAGTTGATGTTGGCAGCTAGATATATACGATTTGAAGGATTTTGTCTCAATGCGCTCGTTTTTCTTTGCGCACACCGTTCGTGTTCCTTTGTCTGTGGTTCATGATGAGTGGAATGTCAACCAGGCGGCAACCTATATATACGGTTCTGAAGAGTGAAGCCGATGCGGAAGTGTCTTAAAACTTGTTTTCTCTCTACTGACCAGCAGGGGGC
This sequence comes from Anarhichas minor, assembly GCF_050575085.1. Lineage (NCBI taxonomy): Eukaryota > Metazoa > Chordata > Actinopteri > Perciformes > Anarhichadidae > Anarhichas > Anarhichas minor. The sequence continues at coordinate 2,513,989 of NW_027466453.1, forward strand.
GACTCCTCTGGTTGCAAAAGAAGTGATTGTATAGAAGTCTATGAGAAAATGACTCTACTTCTCTCTTGATTTATTCCCTCAGTAAACATTATAAATATGAGTTTATGGTCTCAATCTCTAGTTTCAAGTCTTCTTCAATACAGCATGATGTTCATTTAGTAAATTAAGGTCCATTTAGAGGGCGGGCTTACTGCGATTGACAGGTCGTTGTCGCTACCAGAGCCGTATGCGGCGTCTCTACGTCACTTCTCCGCATTCCAATTATGGTAACTTCTGTTCATCGGTTGGCAAAAAAAAAAGAAAAACGTGGCGGCAGCCGTAATCAGAGACGGCGAAGTCGAGGCTTCAAAACGGCAGTCCACAAACCAATGGGTAACGTCACAATGACTACGTCCACTTCTATATACAGTCTATGATATCAACTGACCCCCACTTACAGAACTTGATTACTTGTGTTAATGTAAAGTTACCCAGGTCTGTTCTTAGATACTCCTACTGGCACTACTTTAATAGACCATGGATGCTGATGTGGCTGATGCTAATCCTGTCAATCGGCGCCAGCGGTTCCATTGGGTTTCTCCAGAAAAGCGTAAAAGCTAGACTCACAAGTGTCCTCCATGTGGGAAGATGGTATCGCTGGACTCTTTATCTCAACGCGCTTGTCCCGGTCTCTTGGCCAGTATACCAGATTCCACTGATTTTCGAAAGAACGAATGCAGCGACAAAACGCCTGTTCCCTTTTCTCTCCCGAGGATGGAAGATCGTGTTGATCAGACTGATGTTCTTAAGGGGTTGTTGGCAGGTTTCCCTGTTCATTAGAGAAATGTCTCAGTCTTCATGATCTTACTGTGCGTGGCCAGAAATACGGCAGACCAAACGAAACGCACGTGTAACGTCATCAAATTAATTGCACAACTATGAACAAGCTATTTAAAACAAACATGAATATCAGAACAAACGTGTCAATCTACCTGTTGAGTTTGTGTCCCGCGCCGAAGACACACCGAAGACAGTGACTCGGTATTTCCGGGTGTTGGCTCTGATTTACCTGCCGGCCGGTCGACTGTGCGGAATATGGGGCGTGAATGTTTTGGGGTTGATCCAGACAAACCGGCCTTCAGACCAGTCAGGCGAGAGAGCCGTGGCCCAGCTGCATAGGTTTGGTTTCACCGTCGGCTGGGACACGTGTGTGTGTGTGTGTGTTCCCACATTCTGGTGAATCTATCTGCATCAATTAATAGTGAAAATGCCTTAAAGTATGTAAATGAACACCCATAATTCATGGCGACAGGTGACAACTCAAAATATAAAAATATGATGTAATATATGGCTTTAAATTTCAAATACATTATTCCCCCGTGGATCAACATTTCTCATCATGCCTACATGTGATGACTGCTGAGTCATATAGTCATGATTTACCCATGTCCTGTTTGTGTCTTTAACCTCTTTAAATGTGCATGTGGCACTTGCTCAAAGGTGCATTTATTCATTTTAATTAATTAATTTAAAAAAAACAGATTTAATAGCTCGTGTGTTTTTTCACCAAGACTTCTGCTCGTTTGAAAACTTTCTGCACATTGAAAACACGTTGGGTTTAATGCAAACAAGCTGGAACAAGTACAGGATGGGACAGTTCCGTCCTCCCAGGACATTAGTAGGGACATGTCCCCACCGGTCCATAACCAGCGCCCTTTGCGTGTTCAGTCCGTTTATGAACAATGGTAATTATTTTTACTAATTGTCCACACATTAGATATTGTACACTTAACTGTTCATTGAGCCGCGTGAACACTCAACCCAACAACCGGTTTTATCGGTTGATCCGCTTCCACTTTTTACCCGGATCGTTCCGACGGTTCTGGTTCTCGGTCACGAGCTTGTATTTCTGCCCATATGTGGGCACGTGTTACTGAATGACAGTCTTAATTGCACTAAAAGACACAAATTGTCATGGAGCAAGGTGGGACGTGATGGTGTGTTCTTTCACATAGCGTCACAGTGCACTGGAAATGAATGACACATTTAACCGAAATGAAGAGGACAACTCTAATACCCCATCTGTTCGGCTTCTGACAGCAATGTTCAGTTGTGTTATAGTGCTTTTCATAAATGACTGCATAAAAAATGTGCTCATGGTTTTATCTGAACTGACCCCGAAACATGTTATGCGAGTGTGACAACCAAACAACGTAGTGTATGTAGTAGAGGGGCAACGGATTCGGATCACAGTCACGGATCAGCACAAAAGAAAGGAGGGAGCAAATATAACAGATCCCTGATCACGTTTTTATGCAGCTGATACCAATTGCTAATCATTGTTGATCCATATTGGCAGATATATCCATTTTTGTTTGGTTATAGCAGCTGGTCTACAACGCATTTCAACCACTCTGAAGTCTGTAAAATACTTTGTTATAGTCATTTAAAGTGGAGGTTTCTTCATAAAACAATTCAGATGATTAGGAAATAAAAGATTGTATTTTTATGGGTTGAAACAAATCTTGTCATTAGTTTTAATGACTTATAAGAGCTAATGTAAACAGCTCATAATTCATCTCTAATACCCATTTATGTTAGTGTGAAAACATCTCCTTCAACCAACTACCAAACCGCTAGAGGGGGGGGAGGGGGGGGGTCCGTACCGATAGACAGTGGTCCGTTCCACCACTAGTATGCAGCCACGGTGGGTACGCGCGCCTCATTAAACCAAACCTGAAAAAAACCTCAGCATTGATACAAAAACTTTATTCTCACAATATCAAAATTGACAGACCTACAGTGATTTGTAGATTAAAAGGAATTAGGAGAGAAAACGATGAGTATAGTGACTCCTGTCGGCCGGGCGCTGAGCAGCAGCAGCGCTGCGTGTGTTAAATAGTGACGCACATAACTGTTAAACAGAAACATAAGAGCAAAAGAAGTGGGGGAATAACATCATCTTGCATTTAATCCTGGCAGCAACAATTATACAAAAATCGAAAAAAGCAAAGAAAATGTATGCATTGAAGGAATTCCTCGAGGGACACTTTGCCGATTTTCAACCAGCTGTGTGTGTGATCACAGTTCCGGGTCGCCGTTCACCCCCCCCACACACACACACACACACTACCATTACACAGAGGCTGGTGGAAAATCAGCAAACGTTTCCCTTTAAATGATTGTTTAACTTCCTACATCTGCAAATATTTAAAAACGAAGAGAAAAAAAAAAAACTCTTTCCAGATACTACTAAAAACTAAATGACGAAAAAAAAAAAAAAAAAAAAAAAAAAACACTACCAGAGTGGTGAAGCTCAGGTCGGTCGAGGGGGGGGGGGGGTCGTATCTAAAGCGGGCGGAAGGAGAAATGGAAGAGGAGGCCGAGGGGAGAAAGGAAACGATGGAGAAGTGACAACAGTCGTGAGGCCCAGCGTCCACCCTTCACAGTGACTGCTCCGTCAGCCTCCGGGCAGCACGGCAGAAACCCAGCTCTCCCAAAGCTGAAGCCACATGCGGCTTCGCAAGAGGGGGAGGGGGAGGGGGGGGGGGGGTTGTTTGGCAGTTTTTTGTTGTTTTTGTCTAACTGTTCAGTCTGACAGGATGATGGAGGAGGGCGGCTGGTGTGAAATGGTACCGGAGGGGCTGTTTTTTTCCGACACATCGTGGCTGTCCGCTCGGAGAGACTTCACAGGAAATAGTCGGCTACAGGCTTCTTGGAGGGGATGCCTCTGGTCTCCTGCGGCGCTGCCTCGAATATGATGAACTCCCGCTGTAGATGCTCGTCCAGCTCCAAGATGGCCGCCACGTTGCCGCACCTGATTGTGTAGAGGTAGGGGGAGAAAGAAAGAGGGTTAGGACACTCACATAATTTGCAAATGACAAAAACGAGGCTGTCTTCTAGACCACACTGAAGAATCTCTCGGCTGTGATGAACTCAGCACCTGCACACACACAGTAATGGTGGGTCGCGAGGTGCATTGACGATGAGCCGAAGCGGCTTTTGGCTGTCAATCCGAGGACAGTTACAGAGCTTGTAGCTGGTTGTGTGGTGGACGAGACGCTACCAAAGGCCCAATCCCAATGTCCCCCCTAAGCCCTCAAACCCTGAACCCTCAAGGACTTACTGACGTCACCTGGTAAGTGGTTGAGTGTGAGAGACTGAGGGCTTGAAATGGTGTGACTATGAATGGACAGCACTTTGCTGCCACATATCACGTTACCATGAAAACGACAAAAAATGTGATGTATAATTGTGGGTATTTATTTTATACTTTGTACTCCCTGATTTGAAAGTCTTCAAGCTCTTTCCTCACAAGATGAGGTAACTTCATATAATCTATTTACTTGTTTTTGTCAAAACAGCTTCAATGACAAAATCAAATATTTGATGAATACATTAATAAATATTCTCTGATTTCAAGTTTATTTTTTGTTCCATCTTTAATCCTTGATGTTTGAGTAAATGTAATATTCCAGGCTGAACACATGTGAGTTGTCCTCTTTGTTTACGTCTCCATGCGTCCACTGGTTACCCCGTGTTTAACGTCACATTGCAATGATTTGTGGGCAATTCTCTTTGGCAAATCAGCATCCTATGCCGACTTACGGAAAGGGTTCATAAAGGGCTCAAAATGTCTGCGAGAGAGTCCTCAAACACTCGATGATTTGACAGAGGGACAGCCCTAAACCCTCACGGACTTCGCGGGAGCGCGCCTCAAAGTCCGTAAGGGGGGAGATTGGGATTGGGCCAATATCAACACTACCGAATCCTCAGGAATAGCTCCTCAGCCATAACCCTTACCTGCTTACATTTGGTCTCTTTTGAATGGTAAGAAGCTAAAGAATACGAGTACATTGTAAGTAAACTAAACTGTATTACCATTCAGGGAAAAATGCAGAAGCAATGGTGAAAAATAAATAATTTGACTCCTCGCCTAGTATAAAAATCTGAAGTTCAAAAGGCAACATCGCCGTTAAATTCAAGATCCCACAGACAATGAAGCAACTGAACGTCTTCTCTGACTCTCTGAAGTCAGCTGGAACTATACATCAGAAGAAAATACACTGAAATACAACATTGATACAATAAAGATATACTCAGGTGGTACTCACCTGAGATATACTCACTGATGTTTACTGTTAACTGAGTTTTACTTCAAAACACTTAATTTTCATATAACCATGTGACATACAGCACATCTCCCAAAAACATTGAAATAGCAATAAACACAAAGAATGATCAATAGTCATGTGACTGAAGAGCTCCATGTGTTGACATTCTGTCAGTTCAAACAGGGACCATGTGAGTTTCGCTGCGTCGACATACCTGTAGCAGTAGTTGGGCGCCGACCACACGGTGAGCACCGTCTCGTTGAAGTGCCACTTGTAGCCCTCCATGACCAGCTGGTGCGCTCGACAGATCATGTGGATGTCGTTGGCGGCGTTGAACTGCGCCACCACGTCGCTGCCGAACAGGTAGCCGGCGCCTCTGGGACTCACCCCCCACCCTGTGGTGTCTGAGTGGGAGAGAAGAGCAGTCAGGTGAAGATCGGCTTCTAAGGACGCGGTTACACGCTCGTCTTTTCAGCGGGACTTCTGTCGCCCGATCGCGTCGGCACGCATTAAATGTCAAGTGTGTACGCTGCGAGATGGGAGCATTGGGATCCAATCAGCCAGACCACATGCCGAGGTGGGCCGACTCGCATTGAGTTGGGATCTCAGTGAGGTGTGGACAGCATGTTGGCACAATCCAGACAATTTATAGAACGTAGGTGTTACATCGTCTTCTGGGGATGGAGCCCAGCTGAGACCCGAGCCGGCCTCAAGTGCAGTTTCTGGCACTTGAGCTTCATGTCTCCTGCTGCTTGATTAAAGACCCAATATTCCCCGATTCTGTTGCTTGACCAAAAAAGATTTTCTAAATAAAATAACACGGGAACTTTACTTTGAAAAATGTTCAGGAAATTAAGAAGCATTTATCCACCAATTTACAGCCACTCCTTTGATCTCAAAATATATATAATCACTGACCAACCAGACAGGTCGCATTGAAGTGTGGACACAAACGCTCCAATCTGCCGCGTCCCATGACAAACATCACATTGTAAAGACAAGTGCAACCACGGCCTAACATGGCATCAGGGAAAGGATTGCTGTACATCCCACTACATGTCCGCCACCGCTCCAAGTTTTCCTTTCATCATGTTTCCATGAGCAATCACAAACATACGAGTTATTAATTCAGCGTTTAAATGGCTTGACAGGATGCCTGCATACCTTCAGGGTCTGACCACAGGAGGTCACACATGGGCCCGTCATGGGGAACTTCCTGTTTTCTGTCAATGGTCCGGATCTGGTCCAGTGTCTGGATGGAGGGGGACAGGCCGCCGTGCACACAGAAGATCTGAGGGACAAAGGGGGGGGGGGGGGGGGGGGAGTGTGTCAACTCAACGGACGGAGCTCATATGAACCGAGAAGTTACTCAACCAGCTATCAGAGTAGTAACACCACCACGGAATCATTTCCTGCATCCAAGTTCAAAAGGAAATGTTCTCTCACCTTGCCGTCGATGATGGCGGAGAGGGACAGGTAGTCGAATATCTCCGTGCAGTACCTCCAGACCGTGACCGAGCCGTACTTGCGGAGGCACTCGTCGTAGAAGCCGTAGACCTGGGTGATTTGCCGGGACTCATGGTTCCCCCGGATCAAGGTTATCCTGTCCGGGTAGCGCACCTGTGGAGCAAAGGGACGAGCACGAGGGTGATTCCATTTCTCAAAACCTCAAGAAATCTCTTCTTCAAAAACACATTTGTGAGAAACAAAATGTATATCAAGTGTACCTTAAGAGCTAGGAGAAGCAGGAACGTCTCCACACTGTAGAAGCCTCTGTCCACAAAGTCGCCCATGAAGAGGTAATTTGTCTCTGGGACGTCGCCACCCACCTATCACGTGAAAGGAATCCAGACCAAGTGGTTAAACAGTGTTTATGTACATTTACAGTGGGACCTGACCTGTATCAAGCTTGACCTGGCACCAGTTTGTCAGGAGTGCTGCTCAACAATACAGAGAAAGAGCCCAACAACAGACTCCATCAAACTACTAGAGCATGTTTGAGACCCACCATGCTACAAGACTTATCTACACCTCACTTCAGAATCAGACGTGGGTATTCTCATGACAAATCACATTAACAAAAACAAAACCTCCCTTTTCCACTTAGTGCAATATGATTTGGATGCAGCAGATATTTCAGCATCAAACAGGCAGAGCAATGCCACTGAAGTACTTAATGGGCTGTCATAATTAACTGCAGCTGTAAATATGTCAGACTGAATTTGAACCCCCGGAACCCCAAAACCCTCCGGCAGGATGGAAAGCATGTTGTCTTTAAACAATCGCCAGAATTACACATTTGATCACAGTCAGAAGCTGTAAAAACTCATTATCATCAAATCTTCATCTTTCCGACAGTCTTTGAACACATCATGTGTGACAAACACTTCAGAAACTAAGCTTAAAAATGTGATATTTCAACAACATAAAAATGTATTCTACATGTCTCGTTTCAAATTTCACCCCCAATTAAACAGTTTACACTACCAGTTCCTGTAAAAAAACATTACATTCTTCGCTCCTCAGCGCAACTTGGAAGCCACGATTGACTCGGCTGAAACCAGCAGTCACGTGGCAACAATTCCAGGAAACTTCGACTGAACTGTAGTCTGCTGAACACAGAGCATTGAGGAGAGGACAGCAGAGGTTGTAAAAATGTGAATAGCTCAATATATAAAGCACGTGAAACTGCTTGCAGTTCAGAGGGTTAAAGAGCGTTTGCGTGTTTTTTAGGAAATTGCTGATGGTGCACTGGTGTTATCACCATCTGCAATGAAGTAAAGGATGACATTTCAAACACAATTATCAGGTTGCGATCATCATAATAGTATCATGACGAGCAAGCAGCTAATCGTTCTTTATGATGGCCGTTCAGTATTGTATATTCAGCGTGTTGCACTTGAATAATGTTAACGTGTTGAAATACAAATAAAAATGTGACAACCAAAGATCTTTACAAATCTGCGACATTAATCCCATCATTCGTGAAATTAATTTGCACGTCACTCTATTTTTTGCAAGCTGCTGTGTTTCTCATGAATAATTTCACACAAAACCTGAATATTACATTTGGGAAAAGTGCAGAAATATTTTTTTCAGAGCGAGGACGATTTTTCTGAGCTTTCGCACTGACAATAAAGGCATCAAGCAATCACGTTGTGCGGAAAGTACAGATTAAAACTTATACTGTACAACAACAGGGAGGCTCCTTATTACAAACCAAGACGGAAAACTTTATTACTCCTTTCAACCTTGACAAAGGCAGTGCAGACCAATTCCACTCCTTCCCTAGACATATAGACCACGTAACTGTTTGTCAGAGGGAACTCAAATTCACCAAGAGCGTTTTGCTAAAAGGAAACGATAATAAAGTTTCCGTCTCAGATAGACTGCTCTACGCTGTTCTGGGTCAATAGGTCAATTTTTCCCCCCCAAGTCCACATAGTGTAAAGGCCTCAAGTCTGCAGTGACTAGTGTGTAAAAAGAAACAGAAACTTACTCTAAACAGCTCCTTCAAGTCATAGAACTGACCATGTATATCACCACACACCTATGAGGGAGAAAAAACAAACAGGAGAAACATTAACACATTTAATCAACTTTATGTTCAATCCTAAGCAAACAAGAGCCAAAAGAAAAAGTGACTTACCGTGACAGGAGAGTCTACTCTCTGAACATTGCTTTCTTCCACCAAAATCTCTCTGAAAACACACACATAGAAATAGGATGTCAACTTCCTGTTTGTAACTTATTTCACAGGGGGGATACATCCCAGAAAAAGAAGAGCTCCAGCTGCTCCCGGATGTCATACTACCCACTCACTCCAAGCGGAAGTGGGTTCTGGAGAACATTAAAAATGTGGGTATTGCCTTGTTTTTGTTTAATTGGTACATCACGGGGCATTCAAGAGTCAGTTTTATTGACATCGCATTTAGCATGCATTGTATCCCCCCTCAACATTAGTATGTGGTAAATACTGTATACAATATGTAGTAGAAGGACACAGCGTAATACATTGCTTTAAACTGCATCTTTGTGTGATGCATGGATTCATCTAGCAAGAGTCGAAAACGTCGGATGAAAGACTACTAACTTATTACCTGGCTTTGGCACACAGTGCTTTGACTTCGTTTTCTTTAATGAGCTCACAGCGTCTGAGCTGCTCTATCTGTCGGTCCAGGTCGCTGATGTCCCCCATTGTGACACACATAGGGAGAACTGCTCACACACTACGGTCACACACACACACGCCGGGGTCAGTCCAAGAACTGGACAGCCACAACACACTCCTTCCTCGGAAATAGTCAGGGCCCTTTAACACCCGCACGTCCGCCTCTGGCTGGGAGGTTCAGAATAAGAAACTGAAATGGGGGAGAGAAAAAAGGCTTAACAATTCAACAACGAATTTGAATAACAGGCTAAACAATGCAACTTCATTGACATTAGCGGAGAAGCAGGTTTAGCTAACGTTTGCTAACCTAACTACTTGTTAACTTGAACTTGAGTTGCTAACTAAACGATAAGGTTATTTTATTCATATCAATGGGAAATTGACGTTGCGTTATTAGTTTATTGAACGTCACAGTGAATCCAGCTGAACAATGCACCAGAGGAAACTGACGTTATTCGTCCAGGAATGTGAGGCCTATGGGCGTAGCGAGCTAACCGTTAGCACGCTAGCTTACATCACTGCTAACGACGTCAACGAACAACTGATCTTTTGATAACTTAGACAACTATTTTGATTGGGAACTTGTCCCAATGGTTAACGCCAATGTCTACCAACTTCGTCCCGTAACAACTGCACACATTTAGCGTGTTAGTGAAATGAATTGACGTATTCAGCTTAGCTGCCGAAATGCTGTACGTTAGCTCGCTAACGACGGCTGTCGGGGCACCAGACGGCGTCAACACTGGCTAGCACTGGCTAGCGCTTCTTGGCTAATGTGGCGAGCTAGCTAGCTAACGCTAGCAACACACATCACAACGGATGACACAACGCCGCCAATTCGACGAAACCTGAGTAGGCGTACATACGGTTACATGAATGATATCAGAACGGCGGCAATCAAAACATATATATGTTTCATTCCAGGGAATTGATCCACCGGCTCCTCTTCGTCCCCCCCGGTAACTATCGTCTTTGCCGGTTCACTCCTGTCGTGCTCATGAACACGAACGACTTGACCGTAACTTCCGGTGTAGGGAACGCGCACTGCTCGGCGCAGCCTGGGTTGATTGCGTGGAGAGGACAGTTCACAGTTCAATGAAATTAAGCGTGAATGAAGATGTAAGGAATCTAACGGTGAATTAAAGTCCCCCTCCAGTCAAAAATGTATTTTACAATCGTTACGTCACTGAAGTGGTTGGCCTTTACTTTGTGAATGATCACACACAGATCAGATCACAACCAGCAGGAAACCTGTGACGTAAAAGCTGAAGCCTCCAGTGCACTGAGAAGGGATTTCTCAGTGAAGTAGGAGATTATATATGATAAAGCAATATTTGTAATTTTATTTAAAGGAAACTTACCTTTCGTTGTGGAAAAAAACACCAGACAGAAATTATTATTCAAAGCAGAGTATTTTCTTTTTTAAATAAGCATTTCTAAAGCAGATCTTTAAAGGTTATGTTTTGCTGCACAACCACATAATTCCCAAAATGAAGCTCAACTATTAGTATAATTATGTGAAAGCTTGAGCTGAAGAGATCAATAAAGAGAAAATTGTCAGCAATTTTGATAATTGATTAATCGCTTATGTCATTTCTCAAGTAAAAATACCCAAATTCCCCTGGTTTCAGCCTCTTGCTTGTGATAATCTGCTGCTTTTCTCTGTGATAAAAAACTGAATATTTTGGGGTTTTGGACGGTTGTTTGGACATAATGAGCAATATGAAGTCACATTGGGCTTTATAATTATAATGGATGTTTTTTCACTATTTCCTGACCAACAATGAGTTGATTAATCAAGAAAATAATGAGCAGGTTCTTTGTTAATGACAATAGTCGTTAGTTGCAGTCCTAATGGCTTTGAATGAAAGCTTTGATATAATAATCCAAAGGTAGGGGGCAGATGTGTGTGTTTGAGAGACTCGCTAACAGATGGTCCAACTTTATCATCATCACGTTGTGTCATTTCAAATGACCAGCAGCAACAATCACAGTATCCTGCTGGCTAACTGAATAATGAGAAAAATACATTCTGGAATTGCACTTGCAAATTTATTTACATTTTGTATTTTACATGATAATTAACCATTTTCTGTCAAATTTTTAAGCCTTTGATTCACACTTAAAATATTTAAAAAAATTAAATTTAAAAAAAGCACAGGCTTAAAAACCCAATCAGTAAGTTGCAACTAAGTTCTGTATTTTAAACCAAGTTTACTTTCAGAAGACGGGAATATTGAGATTTTTGGAACAAAACATGTTCTTGGGATGTTAAGCTCATGGAGTTACGTGAAAAAACCCCCCAAAAAAACAGAACCTGTGTTCCTAGTTTACCATGTGTTTTACTTCTAAATCATGATGCAGGAAGTGTTGCTAAGAAATCTCATTAGACTTCTACTTTTAGGTCTGACAGCTGCCAAAAACGTGGGAGTATGAAGGTGGAAGCCCCCCCCCCCCAGTGGATCCTTTCATTATTAGACATCAAAGGGAAATACAGTCAACACCTTCTACAACACACTGGCGTAATATAGGTTTAGTTGTATAACCCAGACTGTGATATAGCATCCGTGACTCTATACAAATATGTAAACCATCACCAAGATATGGTCTACATTGTTGTGACATTTGCAACTGATTATTATTTGTATTTATTTTCCTTTTTATACTGGTATATATAAATATATTTCAATATTCCATTTTTCTTCTTTTTTTTGTTGGTGTTGGGTTGTCTTATGGGCTGGAGGAAGGGAGGCGGGGTTATTCTAAAGACTGGAGGGGAACATAAGAACAACACAAGAGCCCTTTGTCGGGCAGTCGATGAATATAATAATATACGAGTGCTTATGATCCATGTGCAGTATTACAGATGGATGTTAATGCTAATGATTATAGTGTTATCCTCAATCTAACCACCAGGATGGAAAATTTTAATCACAAAATTGCATCACAAAAAATAAACCATGTTGACAGGCATACCCTGAAATATGTCCCTATTGTCGATTGTTGCGACACCCTTTCACTGACTTAATTTAAAATAATAAGCATTGATGTCTTTGTTATCTCCGGTACACCGTTCTAGTAAAAGGCAAACAGTACCAGTGACTGAGAAGCAAAACAACATAACAAACACATGTCAGTCAGCAATAACCCGATTGACGAATACACAAGGCACCATGAAACTATTTCATCTTCTAACCTCTGGATCTCCTCGTTCAGAGAGGAAACTCTGTTACCATGACGCCAAAAATGAATGTCATGGGGCTGTCAACAGTCAGTACTTTTTGGTGGTGTTCAACATCAAAATGTAATCACGGCATAACAGAGATTAAATATGAAGCGTCTCATCATCGTCACACAAGTGTTGTTGTGTTGTTAAGTGGCACTAGGTCATGTTGTGTAAAGGCAGTGAGAGGTAAACACTTAACATCATCATAAATAATAAGTAAAGGTCAGTAAAATGACTGTTATCTTACAGGAATATATTGAAGTATTCTCTTCAAACTATGTGATAAAAATATGTTAGGTGGTATTTATAAAAAACTAAATGTTGCAAATATTCGGATGATTAAATAAACGCTCGGTTGCTCTGAGATGTGTGTTATAATCGTTCCGCATTTCTTCATCTTGTGGACCCAAACCGGACGTTGACCTATTATTTCTGCACGATCAGTTTTATAGTCTCTTAGTGCAGTTTGTGCAAACGAGCAAACTCCAAACACATGGATTGGTTAAGGACACTTTTACCGTGCCTTCCTGTTGAAAACCGCTCGTCATATTTTAATGTAGGAGTAAAGTCTCTCTTTGTAAATAGAACACACCCACGTCCTGGCTTGTTCACCCTGCTGGTCGGTGTGTGGGCTGAGGTCAGAGGGAGCAGAAGTATCTGTGGACGGGGAACGTGGTGATTCCGGCCAAAGCTATGCCCAGACTGTCTCCTACGCTGGCGGCGGCCATGGCGAACTCCCTGTGTCTGTCTCCGGTCTGTGGGGGACAAAAGACAGACGTCAGGACGGACACACACCGAGACCTTTAACGCAGAATGATGAAGGCATGGCTGCAGGAGGAGGGCGATGAACCGGAGAGCGTCTGTCTCCACGGTGACTCATCTGTTGAGGATAAAAGATACAACACCGCCGCTCTCTCTTCCTCTCGTCTTTAAAAAAAAGAGTCAAGAAGCCGACAGCAAAGCCTAACTTTACTTTTAATGTTATCAAATTAAGAGAAATGCTCTGCACTTCCTTGTTTTATGAACAAAGTGGTACACAAGTTGAAGCAGCGGTGCTGTGTGTGTGTGTGTGTGTGTGTGACCGATCAGCGGTGGTTATCCCTGCAAACCCCACCCTGAAAGTTGCCCCCCCAGACTCAACCAGGGACTTTTTGTGGGTTAAAATGTCCCCGGAAGCTACTTTTGACTCTGGACAGTGAGTTCCTTAAAAGGTTCCTGGTCCCTGGGGACAGTTCCTGTGATCAAAAAGGGGCTGTTGACTTACAATAATTCCCCGAAGACTTACCCTGATCATAACCATTACTTGCCTAATTCCAACACTAACCCTAACTTTAACTTAAACCTAAACCTAAACCAAGTCTTAACCCCAAAAAATAAAGCCTTACATTATGAGGACTTACATTTTGTCACCAAAAGAAAGGTGAGGCCCCACAATGTGACTGTGTAAACAGATGTATGTCCCCACAACGTGAGTAATACACACACACACACACACACACACAATGATACCTTTTTTTGGATTGCACCTTTCATACATAAAATGCCGCTTAAATTGAGTTACAGTTTGGCATTAAAAACAAAAATATGCAAAAAATAAGTTCATAAAAATTGAAAAAAAGATCCAATAAAAAGGAGGAATAAAAGCAGTAAAAATGGTAGTAGAAAAAGACAAAAACATAGTACATAAACTAGACGCCTGCCGACATAAGTAGGTCCTCAGTTGATTTTTTAGAAATGTCAACAGAGCTCTCGCTGGACCGGGTGTTCCAGAGTCACGGAGCGTCGCAGGTGAAAGCACTTTGCCCACTCGTTTTGTGTGCTACTTTAGGAACAGATAATCAGAGGGCTCTTGTTGGCTGATAAGGAGTTAAAACGTCCAGAATGTAAGAAGATTCTGTATCATTAAGAGCTTCATGTGTGAGTAAGAAGGCCTTGAAAGAAAAGGGGAGCCAGTGCAGTATTAATGTGCTCTCTCTTTTCCTTTCCTTAAACGTGTGGCGGCAGAGTATATTCAAACCAGCTGTAGTTTTCCTCTCAACTTTTTGTTTTGCCAGTGAAAAAGCATGACAAAAGTCCGATCTGCTGCTAATTTCTCAGCATTCCAAATGACTGTACATTCAGCGGCTGTCAGCTGTGCATTCAGCGGTGATCCCTTTCACTGTGCCGTATCTTTTGAATGCCGTGAAGCTCACATCAGTGATTCAACACCTCCTGCAGATGTTTCTCTCAGTGTGAAACATGTGCAGGAAGTATTGACCTTCATTACACTAACTTGAAACGATAAACGTAATGTAGAAGCAGTTGAGGGGGGAAAAAGAGGCAAGTTACGCCTGGAAGTGTTACGTTTGCATTAACAGCTGCTTTCATCGACACATGGATACCCTGAGAGACAGAAAGTGGACCTGACCTCCTTGCTGATGAAGTAGAAGGTGTTGACATACGCAGCTCCACCCAGCAGGCCCTCGTAGAGGACGATAACGAACACCAGCCAGATGCTGGGCAGGAACTGGAAACGCACTGCGAACAGGAGCAGCACCGCGTTCACCACCTGCGGGGGGACAGGAGAGAACGGAGAGCCTGGTGATCGATGCTTCGTTACAAAACGTGGGTCAGCGGTCACAAGTTGAACCTTTAGAAGTGATGTTGCACCTTATGGCGAGCGATCTGAAATAACCATGCTAATGTAAGCTAATGCTTGTGATGGCGATTTGGCTATTTTCCACTCACTGTTGATCTGATACGGGGGGCGTGTTTGAGACCATGACTGTACAGAGGAGCGCCATTGAGGCATTTTTTAGAAAAACAAGATGGCGGCAGGTGATGTGGAACTTTCTGTTGACTTTCTATTGTTCTATTGAACAAACTGGACGGAATATTTGCACTAAAAGAAGAACAATCAGATGCACTTAAATGCACAATATGTCATTTTCACTCTCTCAAAGCTCTGTTGGATCATGTGACAGATCATGTGACACCACGAGTGCACACAGGTGGACCTAACTTCTTATGTGATTCTGAAGGTAATCGGTAGCACCAGATCGTATTTAGGAGCTTCATAACCTATTTTGACTATTCTGTGTAGGCCTGTTACATTAAATCCAAATTTTGTCATTTTAATTCCAGGTTGTAGTGCAACAAAACAGGAAAAACGCCAAGGGGGGTGAGCCCCTTTTGCAAGGATCTGTATTAAAGTGAAAAGGTTTTTACAGAGGGAATTTTGATCCGTAATCCAGGCGAGTCTTGTGTTTCATCAAAACATCTCTTTGTACTTTATTTCTCACCTGAAGCACAGAGAGAGCCCACAGATTCCTGATCTTCACACAGCACAGCGACGACCGAGACACCAACACGCCAACTTGGTACAGTGTCTGGTACCTGAGCGCACACACGATCAATAAGTCAGTTTGAACTCCACGTCCTGAGACAACTTAAATAAAGTCGTTCCTTCAGAGTAATGTTCTAGTGAGGAGAACTGACCAGCGGTACTGCTCTGCATGGGACAGGAAGAATTTGGGGAAATACAGGAGCTCCATCTGGGAGAGGAAACGTCGACATTGTTGTGAGCTCAATATTATCACAAAATCGTCTGTATTTCTAACAACATGCAGTGAGATGAATGGGAGGCCGAGGGGGGGGGGCACCGGAGGACTCACCAGGCCCTGGTTGATGAAGTACTCAGCGAAGTAGACCAGTCCCAGGGGGAACACGAACCTCAGCAGGCCCTGCTCACAGGAATCAAGTGAAGTAAAAGTACAACCAGGTAAATACTTAGACGAATAGAGAATACTTTTTAAACTTACTTTGATGACATGAAGTTTCTCTGTGAAGGCGAGCGGTCCGGCGGTCCTGTCCTCTGCTGTATTGAAGGGGAGGAGAACAGGTAAGCTGTACTTACAATACACTCGCATCACCACAGGTTCTCTGTGTCATAGGTCAGATCATATATTGAGGAGTGAAGGGATGATCGACGGTTGTTTTTTCCTGTAACGATATTGAGGCGATTTGAACCGACTTCAGCTTCATTTACACTGGAAGCCGGTGCGAGGCGCACATGTGTGTGTGAGGTCCGGTCCGCAAGTGGTCTCTGCGCTTGGTCGTGCACCTCTGAACTTTTTGTGACTTGGCGCGCGATCACGTGACTGTCACAAATAGTTCACTGATAAAAACACTATCTACATGTCTAAGGATTCTACAAAGAAAGACAATTAGTTTTTAGATGCTTTAGAAACAGGTGGTGTTAAAAATCTTCTTTTGAGTAAATATTTTGCAGCCGAATCAAATAGTTTACAGGATATTCAGTCTTTGTGTCTTTGTAATGCATTAAAAACTTGACTTTTTACAGGGCTTGTCTAAAGGCAATAAAGTAGTCCGTGAATATGAGCTTTGATTGAGTTTTTTTTCTTTTCAAATAAAACTTCCAATGTATGTCGTCAGATTTGATGTTATGACACCACACACGTGGTGTCATGTGCTAAATGTGCTAAATGTAATTCATGGTGCTGTTAGATTGCTGTAGACCGCCCCGCTAACACAGGCGTGTGTCTTGCTGCTGAAAGAGTTTTACAAAGACTTAATGCAACAAATATGGATTGAAGCAGAGTATTCCTGTGAGATCAAAACAATGTGAATTTTGGAAATGAATACATCCATCGTTTTGTAATAAATGTTGACATTTTGAACTGAGAGCTGTGTCACTCGCATTGTGTGTGTTTGAGAGAGAGAGAGAGTTTCTGTAAGTTATTAATAATAATAATAACAATATGAATGTCAACGTTATGAATAAAGCTTTGATCTTTTGGGTACAGGTTATGGACTGATTTGGATTGAAACATATTAAAGATAAAACATTGTTGAACGGAACGCAGCGCTGTGACATTGTGGCATGAAGAGCAGACACCCTGAGCTGTTTGAATAGAAGACACATTGTTATTAATGTTTTTAATATTCAGATAAATAATATGTTCACACTCTTTTAGAAATGTTTATTGGCATAACTTTAACTGTGTTTAAAGGTTTAGAGGAATAGTCCAAAGAACGTGCTTGCCGTCAGACTAAGTAGCCACGCTGAACAAATAGAATGGAAACTGCTGACCTAGCAGTATCAGAGCTATCTGTATTAATTACACACTGAGTTCAAAGTGTAAATATCGGTTTTGGAGTTCAGTTTTCACCGCTGCACAGAGCGGATAACATCTGTTTCTCCACACAGATTCCTGTGCGTGTCCAAACAAACCCAGATAAAACTATTGGGGCCTTTGACGTATCAGACCTCACATCTTACCACGTTTTCAGTGATGATTAAAAAAAGTCCACGTGTCTTATAGAATGACTCATTTAAAGTTTGAAGAGCACATGTCTTCATTGCTATCTGATTGCAGCAATGCGCTGCGACTAGGCCTTCCAACGTGTTGCTCAACTGCAGCTAACGCAACACAACAACATATGTCGATGTGCTTCTGAACTCTTTTTTATTCTTCCTGGATTCGTTCACTGTGTTTTCTTTATGTCAAATGACTATTGATCGCACTGTGTTTCTATCGTTGGCCTCGATGTACCTGGTGTTGACTTCTCCTGCTCCTCTTCCTCCGACTCATCCATCAGCGCCCGTCTGTCCTCTGAGCCCACAGCCGTGTACTCCGTCTCCCTGACCCTCCACTGAGGCAATGAAGCCGGGAGAACCAGCAGGAGGAAATAGCTGGTGGTGGTGGTGTTGGGATAAGCACAAAATAACATAAATACAAAAATAACAGCCGGGTTTAAGAAAGCTAGGACTGAAAGCAGGGTTGAATTGATTGGCCAAAATGATCGTCTACAAAGTAAAATAGTAAACAATAACAAAGTCTATAAAGAGTAGTCTCTCTCTTTGGATTTCTTTCATATTTACTGTTAATTAAAAAAAAATCCTAATTACATCCACTGTGATTCAAAAGCATAAACCAAAACGTGAAGAAGTGCAGCAGCTATTGTAACTGTGCAGCTCCGGCTGTCCATAGAGTGAAATGTGTGCCATGCATGAGCACAAGAGTCTGTCCGTCTATACTGTGTCTGTACACACGCAAGTCAGAACGTAAACTAAGATGAAATGGGACCATATTTGGTCTCACATCGTAGATGCTCATCAGCTCTCTTATCTTTGCACCTCCGCACACTCACCTAAGCAACATAGCGACCGGCACCACCAGCATGAGGAGAAGCGTGACCTGGGGCGACAGGCCGGCTTGAGTGAGGATCGAGTAGAGGAAGGCTCCGGCCACTCCGGCGCCGCCGGTGCCTGAGCCCCAACATCCCAGCATGTCCCTGAAGCGACAGGGGGGGGGGGGTTGTGGATAGTTAGGAAGTGTATTTAATAAGGCCGATACGTTACAAAAGGTAGGCTGTTTCAGTGGAGAGACCGTTTCAAAAGCCTCTTCCTTCAAGGTTCCTCTGACATCAGGGATTTCACACTCAAGTGTCAAAAATAACCCAAATTCATTCACACAATTCTGAAATCAAGAACGTCAGATTTTCCTTTAAGGTCTCTAGAAAAAAAAAAATTTTAAAACAGAAAGAAAAGGGTTCAAAGGTTAGGAATATTACAAATTCAAACACCCATGGCAAGTAAAAAGTATAGGAATTTAAGTCATTTACATTTGCTGTAAATGAAATAACGTGTTTAAAAGCATACTGCCTGTCTCTAACATGTTCTCAGTTATTAAAGTTTTTTGAATTATTATCGTCATAATAGAATGCAGTCCTGTATAAAGTCCTACTGTTCGAGCCAGTTTCCATCAACAGACTAATAAACCTTGCACTTGAGGTACTTCTGTTGCTGGGAGAAGGTTGTGTGAGCCCGAGGATGGATCAAGTGCTTACCTGCTGAAGTAGACGGTGAGAGAGAGGAAGGACAGTTCTCCCAGTCCAGCGCCGATACTGGCGAAGATCACACCTAGGAAACACAGCGGCAGAGCGGGAAGGACAGACGCTGGTGAGTGATCACAGAAGGCTCATCGCTTCGTCCGACAAGAGAAGAAGAAGCACATTTAGACTCTAGTGTTTCAACCTGTGGCTCACTTTCATGGCTGACAGGGACCTTCATAATATTAGTTCCACTAATTCCACAAAAACAAAACGGTCCATGGAAGGTGGTAACGCTCACACACTTAACATTTGCTCAGCGGTTTACAAATCATTCATTTATTTCTACCTGTATGTAGTTAGTGGAATTGTTTGCTCGATCGCAAATTGAGATTTCGGACACTTCCACAATCATCGTCATATTTGCGCACATGGTGCACAGAGAGTCGGAGCAACAGGGGTTGTAAATAGGGGCCCTTGGGGGCCTCCTGTACTCCTTTTTCCACAAAGGCAGTTCCATTTTTTAAACAAAAACAGAGATTCCGCGTGGACGAGAAATCACAGCAGCGGTTGGTCCGTGTTGCTACTTTGCATTGTGGTCCTCGACAGGAGTCCAGCATAAACTCGAGGGAGCTTCGCTCCTTTTCATGTATCGAATGCGTGTTTGTGATTCAAGCAGATCATCAGAATGCTTCACAGTTCCACCACCAAGAAGAGATAAATATAATAAGAGCTCTGAGAAAAAAAGAAGAAGCGTTTACCTAGAATGCTCATCCACACGGCTGAGGAGAAGGACACGAGGAGGAAACTGGTTGCTGCCATGATGGCGCAGAACAACACTCGGAAACTGGAGAAACAAGAATTAAAGAAGTATATTCACAACACAGTACAATACTCATGTAGTACACAAACATAACAGGGCCGTGCTTTTATTTGGAAGGTCTTATTATAGCTCTATTCACTCTCCAATGACTTAGAGACGGCCCTGTATACAAGTGTATATAAAGAAAGAGATGAAAGACCACCAGGGAAGACACACAAACACCTGAGGTACAAGTACTAAGGACGTGTTTCAGGTTTTAAAAAGGAGAATTAGTTTTTCATGCACTGGTCGATTTTGAGATTCTGGTCTATTTGGTTTCCATATCACGTCTTCTTTCAGACGAGTGGAAAGAAAACATCCAAAATACATATTTAGGTCTTTATTTTACTACTTTGTCTGTTTGCGTCTGTAGATTTCTCTTAAATTCACCAGAAGTTAGCATTAGATAATGATCCATTTGAATATTTAAACATGACATTTCAAAAGACTTGTAATACAATAACTAATTGTCTTAACGTAAGTAATGAACTGGGGAAGTTTCATGGTGATATCTATTAGTTATGTTTTTTAGCCTACTCACCTGTAGTGTCTTCAACATGTCGGTCATTTTACTAAACATCTCTTTAAAGGACGTTTTCTCTAAATGAGTTATTTCTCAGACTGACCAATAAATCTCTTCAGCAGCTCTTACATAAACCAAACTTTACACTTTCATTCCTCTCTATATGCAGAAGGTTTTTACAGAGGGGTTTGTTCATTTATCATTCATAACCTTATTTATACAATATTCTATTCCTAAAGATGTGTTGTTGTTTTTTTATTACTGCTGACAGTATTCTAATTTATGGAGCGATACTAAGAGATATCCAAAATCCCCTCGGTAAAATCCTTTCACTCTAATTTGCCTACTACATGAAACAAGAACCTGGCTTCATCCAATGTTCACATTTATCTTCTGGAGATGGATGCAAATTAGCACATATTGCATATTTCATCATACATTTTCAGAAAGTTTGTCATACAAAAAATGATTTGTCTTAATGTAAGTAAACAACTGGGGAAGTTTCATGCCGAACTCCATCTCTAATCTTGTTCTATTTCTATTTACTTCTATATTACTTATTTTAAAGTAATCAAAAAACAGGAAACAATGTCTTTGAAACTTTGAAACTTTGACCGTACGGTGCTCAGTGCTGTTGTTGAAGTGTCCCTGATTTAGAACATAATGTTTTTATTCTACTGACCAATCATGGCGATTAAGAGCTAAATAAAAGCCTAAACAGTTTCTGTCACACGTGTGGATGATTGCATAGAATAAGATAATAGTGTGCTTGTTTTTGCTCAGTTTTGGCACAAGGTGGTGATTACTGTATGCACTTTGATCCTGGCTCATTTCACATTAAAAACACAATTGTTATGCACTATTTCTTAATTAAGAGTGCCCCCAAAATGTGTAAATGCCCCAACAGGTAAAGACAACAGGTAAACATGGAAGAAGAATTTACATCGACCAGGGGAGCATTTTTCTCCACTATATTCCAAATGGGCCTTCATTTGGCTACTATTTAAAAATTGACTGTAACAAAAAGTAAGACGAGACACTAAAAGTGACCACCACATTAAAACTAAATGTTTCTGTGTAACACTAAATGATGGGACGACTGTTGGATGTGTCAAATATGGAATGTTCTTGATTTTCTCATGAACCAGTGAGACCTATTTCCTTACCCATAAGGCAGTTTGTGGATCACAAAGGGAGCAGACAACTTGATGGCGAGCGTTGGGAGGATGTCAGCTAACAGCACAGCCTGAGGAGAGAAGCATCGGAGCCGTCACTCAGACCAAAGGTCCTCTTTGAAAGCATCAGTGTTCATATGTCAAACACAAATTAAGAAATGCTGAGGGGAAAATAACATTTATGTTATAGTACAATCCCTTACTTTCTGTGTTCACGCCTCACCGTGTCATTTAGCCTCATAACACCGTGGCATTCTGCCGTACTGGCAGCTGAATAGACTTTCCATTCTGGTACTTTCATTTCTAGTTTGTCATATTAGTTTCAGTACCCGTTTACTCATCTTAGTTTTTGCTCGCTTCAGAAAAGAGCGGATTTAAAGAGGAACTAATCCCCAGAGTTTTGGCTAAAGCACCTCTACCCTGGAAATTCAAAGAACGTGAACTAACCATCAACAATGGCGGTGCTGGGGGAGGGCTTGAGACACGCCCAGTCACGTCTAATGCTTCTGTGATTGGCTAGAACTCGTTGCCGTTGTCTTCGGCTCATTTTCCTCAACCGAGGTAGCATTACAATCCAGTGACACCTTCACTCATGTAGCTGCTGGCTAGCTTGTCAATTCCACCATGCTGTAATGCTACAGTTACAGAACATACACAGCCCCACATGAACCGCCCGGCTTGGTCTACATTATTTTGACATTTGGCCGGACTTAACTGTTTTAAAATGACCGCTCATGATAACCGTTACCCTTTCAATTTGTTTATGCTAATTGCTAGCATGCTAATATTGTTATGGTTATGGTTAGGTAAGAGTGCTGCAGAGGGACTGTTATGGTGGCAAAATACAGTATAAACATTTTAATTTATACATCACCATTCAAGTGCAAGATCCGGGTTTCAACCAGCAGCATATTATAACACAATGTGTAGAATTAAAATACTTTGCACTAAAATGGACCTGAACAACACGACTAAATAGCGTTGCTTTAAAGTGAGAGAAAGTAGTTCCAGGGTTTAGCTAAAGGACAGTCCCTCCACTGCTAAAGGACGGCTGACGAAATGTTGCCAAAATACAGCAAACATCTCTTTTGTGAGAAGCTAATAATTCCCTGTCAACATACAGACTGGTGAAGGTTATTCCCTGTTGTGTAGTGAGTATCCATTTACCGCAGTGGAGACAGGATTGCAGTCATAGCGGCTACTGTTGCTACTGTTTCCACCTTGGAATTCCACGGCCGATGTGGCTGAAGTCTATATATACATATAGGGAAAGAAAAAAAAGGTAAAAAAGTGAATAACTTTCTTCTCGCGTTAAGTCTTTTCTTATATTATAGCTTCAAGCCATACAAGGGTTGCTGCAAGAGACAAAATATAAATACAAATGTGCCTTCTTACAGGTAACGTGCCGTTTTGGGACTCTTGTTTTTGGAGGATGTCGTGGGCGGCGCTCAGCATGACCACATACGCAAAGTTGTTGCACAATCCAAGGAGCCTGGGGGGGGGGGGGGGGGGTAATCAGAAGAGCAGGTGAGATAATTCAGGGTCAGCAGCAGATTAAGATGCATCAATAACTAAGCCTGTGAGTTTCTCTGTGAGTAAGAAGTCAATAGTACACGCCAAACCTCTTAATGCATCAGTGATTAATGTGGTCTTTACAAGATGTTTTCCTACATAGAAAAGTAATTCAGATTTGACGAATAAATTACAAATATACATGCACGCATAGCTTAGACTTCAATGTCAACATTTGATAATGGACTGTTTTACTGACTCATTGGAATATGATACCCTGCTCTAATATTGATTTAGAAAGGTACACTTATTACTTAAGCGTAATGTGAATTGGTACCTTTTGCTACAATCAGCACTAACTAGACTTTCAACAGATTGCAAAAAGTATTTGTAAATAATAAACAAAACAGCATTTCTTTCCTCCTCATGTTGTCGTATATTTCAAGTCAACAATGATCTGAAATAGTTTGTAACTTATGTATTTAAGTTATCAGGAGCCTTTCATTTCTTCACATCAAATAGAAAGCTTCCTTTTGCTTAAATGGGAACGTGTGGATGTAACGTTACTAATGCTAACAGGAAGCTATGGGCTTCATTGGTACTTTAGCGTTTAGCTAACTCGTTTCATTTAGATTTAGTTAATCCTCGTTTACATTTGTCACCTTGTACAATGCAACACATTCAGCATAAAAAAATGGCGGCATCAGTTTAATAGTGTTTGTCTCAATAAACTTCGGTGTTTTTTCCACCGTGGTTCTTAAAAACAGTTTAAGCTCATTTAAAACAAATAGGACACTCACCAAAATCCACTCCGGTTGCGCCATTGTGTGCAAGTACCTACAACCAACAGATAAACAACACCTTTAGCGACTCTCACAACAAGTATAATGTAGTTTGATATTTATCAGTCGAGGGAAACGAACTGCTGACTCACCGTTAGTGTCAGGGCGTTGAACGGGCTCTGCGTTGACGCTGGCCGTCTGCTCCATGTTTACACAACAGCGCACGAGACAACGAACCGAACTACGTCACCGTTACCGGGCTAACGTTGGTACCGGGCTATCGTTGGTACCGGGCTAACAGCTAAATCTACTTAAAATACATCGTAGAGTCAACCAGCTCCCGCGGTAGATTCACCACTGTGTTTTCTACGCTCCAGCCAGACTGTACAGAAGTAGCTGACATCTTTAACTCAATTTTAACGTCGTACGTCGCACCAAAACGCGGTGTTTCATAAAAATAAGTTCTCGCTGAAACAAAACCCACCCTCAAACGTTCCCACTCGGTGATGCTATTTAGGATACACATTTAGCTGGTTAATTTCACGTTTATTAGCACGTTACAGTATTTTGTAATATCAAAAAGACATTACTTTAAAATAATGTTTTAGTTATTAATTATTTGTGGCTTTTAAGGCAGCACTTATTATATGTAATGATGAAATTATGACTTGAAATTATATTAAAACCTGCTTGTGAATGAATCATTTGACAGTTAATGAATGCTTTATAACACGGTGACGATTTATTCATGAGTGCTATCATACAGATATTATACTGAATTATCAAGTTTTCATTATTTATGGACCCTCATGGATGCTTCACATGCTTTGTATGAGGAGTTGTAATTGTTGATATATATATTTTTAATTAACAGTACAAATGTATTTAACAAAATAAATCAGAACTTTCAAATGTCCCCATATTTATATTTATATATTTCAACTACATTCTAGCACATTGAGTGTTTGTACGCTGCTCATAAATGTTCAATTGGGAGGTTCAAATAAAGTGTTACGCAACAACCTAAAGGACTGAATTAAGAAAAATAGTCTGAGCAGCATGTAGACAAAATATGAATATGAATACAATGATAATGATATTCTTGTATCATCATTAGGGTCAGGACAGATGGGCAATACATACAGTACTCGGCTACGTTCATACGTCATACTTTACATTAATATACTTTGCATTAAACTAAGCATTAATGCATCAAAAGCATCCAAACTGTTCACTGCTTACTCAACCTTATCAACTTATAAATCTCTGAGATGCATTTTAAGTTAAAAGTAATATATCTCTCTGAAATGAGGTGAGGCAAAAATACAGAGCCTTTAGTGGAAATACTCAAGCAAACTATCGGTATCTTACTTCACAGTACTTGAGTAAAAGTACTTTTCCACATGTGGTCTGAGATGAAAAGGTTGGCTGATAGTGCTGATAAGAATTTGATAAAGCTGCAGCCTGCAGAGACACCGCTTCACTCCATCGGCAGCCATGGCCTTCGGTGCACTTCTTGCTGTGCTGGTACTGATCCACAACACTGGAGGTGAGAAAGACTAACATGAGAATATCATTCTGTGGTGATTTATCTGCACTCAATTAGTGGAGGTTGGGGAGTAAGACGAGGCATAGAAAGTGTGCGTTAGCCTGGCTCTGTCCATTTAAAACATGAACTCACAGAGAGCATCTGTCGTTTGGAGTTTTATTGCAAATTCACATTTGAAAATGCAGATGTCCTTAAACACACCGTGGTTTGTCCTCTCGGGAATTAACATTCGAAGGCTTAACTTCCCGTCTTTGTTTCTGAAAACATTGGCTTAAACATATGACAGTATCATAAGCTAATAGTTTTAACCTGCCTATTAATTATGCGTTAGATCTCGTTTGTGTAATCCATATTGACGGATCCGTAAAAAGCAACACATTGTAAAAACAAGGTTGCCTGGCAATCTCACGGAGGAAACACGATTACTTCTCAGTGCCAAGAAGAAGTCTGTTACATAACCCCCGTAAAACTACAAGAGGTCACTTTTACTCTTCCGCTTTTTTGGAGGGATTAAATAATAATAATAATAATTAGTGGGATGGTGGATTTTGTTACCCTCTAACCGAACCAGGCTGTTTTATGTTTTAAGTCATCATGCTAAGCTACGCTAACTGGGTGCTGACTGTAGATTTATATTTACTGTACATATATGAGAGTGATATATCAATCTTCTCATCTAAGTCTAAGCAAGAAAGCAAATAAGCCTATTTCCCAAAACTCAATTTAACCAGAGATAATATTTGAATTTTTCAAATACACATCTGTCTTGGCTGGGGCATTGCAGCATATCTTGGTGAAATATCTGTAGATCAGTGGAATAGTGTGAAACCAATTGACTGGACCGTGTCTCACATGTTCTTTACGTTAACTCTCACGTTACTTGATTTACATGGTTTCGTGGTTTCATTATTGTTTTTTTTTAGGTTTCCTTGGGGCCGAGGTGAGGAGCTCCATCATCGGGGGGCAGGATGCTCAGGAGAACGACTGGCCGTGGATGGCCCACCTGAACATATCTAATGGTGTCAAGACGTGGCGCTGCGGCGGCACCATCGTCGCCCCTAAGTGGGTGCTGACTGCTGCAAGCTGCTTGGACACGTAAGTGTGTGTGTCGGTTGTAATGAAATAACTGTGCATATGTAATTATTGAAATGTAATAAAAGCTCATAATGTAATTATCAGCACATAATGTAAGAAAACCATGAGCGCATAAGGTAATAACAGCTTTGTGTTCTAATGAAAACATTTTGACACTTTAAACTAAGCAAAGAAATTGTTCAGGCATAGCGTCTTACTTTGCGATTTAAAAAAAGGCATTTCATTTTTTCTTTTTTTGTAGTATGGTAACCCTTCTAACATTGTATTAAATACAGGTTTCCAAAGGCATATTTACTCTTAAGCCAATGTTTATTTTGTAACGTGTTCGACAAGATTTTACAACCAGAAACAACAATTTTTTTTGCAAGGATCATGTTGGTTTATAATTCCCATAGTTGCAGTATTATATATATGTTATTATAAGTTACTATTATTATAAGGGTCACTGTTTGCTTTTAGTAAAGTGGAAAAATAACATTAAATCTATTCAAGAACAACACAAAACATTGCGTACTTGACTTTACTTAAAGACAACAATGACCACTTAGAGTATTATATAATCATATTATAATGCATTATAAAAGAATATTATAATGTATTATAACAATGGGAACTATAATACACGATAATACATTAAACTACTTGACCGTATAAGTCAATATAAGTTGCTTTATAGTGCGTCATGATTATAGTTATTAAGCATTATGAATATCTATGAGCGCTTATAACAGTGCTATAAGTAGATTATAACACATTACAAGTATGTTTATAAAGCATTATAGACACGGGTGTCATAGAAAGTGCTACCCAATAGTTTCCCCATGTAGCATGTACACAATCCATGCCCTCATCATCTTAACCCAATCTTAACCCAATCTCATCCATCTTAAAAAAGCTGCTTCACACAGAAGGCGAGGCCACTGACCTGTACTACAACAGAATGTTGCGACCCAGAACTCGACCCAAACAACCAGAATACAATAATACCCAACGATACTGGAAAGTCAAACTCAGTTAATGTCAGTCTTTATGTTAGAATATTAGCATTCTAGGTTTAAAACCTTTTTTTCCACTTGTCATGGAAAAACTAGAAGGGTTTCTATGGTTTCAGGAGGAAGGAACTTTATATATATATATATATATATAAATATACATATATAATATATATGTATATTTATATATGTATTATATATATAAATATACATATATATATATGTATATATATATATATAAATATATGTATATATATATATATATACATATACATATATATATATATGTATATATATATATATATATACATATATATATATATATGTATATATATATATATATATATATGTATATATATATATATATATATATACATATATATATATATATATATATATATATATAATATTACACTATGAGCTGAATTTATTACATTATTCAAAAAAATGTTTTTGCTTAGTTTATGATGTAATAATTTTCTCTTAATGTATTAACTTATTGTATTACACGCAAAACTGACATTACGTTATGTGCTCGTGTGTTTTTTAAATGATGTGCTTATTATGATCAAGATTATGAGCATTTATTACATTATGAGTTGCTACGCTCATAATACACTCATGCTGCATCCTTCAACATCTTCTGTAGTAGTGAGCACGTTACAGGCACCTCGGTGTATCAAGACCACTACATTTTAATTAATTCATTCAAATCTACTCATTCTCAATTTGGACATTTTAATACAATTCATGACAAACAAACTCATAAAAAGTACTGTTGTCTAATCTATAAATAAATCTTTGAACGTTAGAATATTATGTAAAATATAATAAAAGGACTTGTAACCATGTTGATATCTTGTAGGGAATATATAGATTCTGAAAATAAACAACAAAAAAAGTTCCACCCTTGATCTGAAATGAATTGCAGCGTCCACATTACAGCGCAACACCTCATCACTCTAGTCTGTTAATAATATGAGGCAAAAGCAGGCAATGTTTATATGTCCCCGAACCGACCCGCATGTTAGAATACTGTGTTTTTTACCGGTAATAAGAGGGGGGGGGATCCATAAATGTGTGTGTTTGTGTTGGCAGAAATCCGAAGCCTGACCGGGAGAGATCAATGATTTGGGTGGGGTCACATGAACTGCGAAAGCCTTCCGCCGATTACATGGGCGTGAAGAGATTCATCATCCACCCCATGTACCGGTCCTTCAGCGGTGGCTACGTGAACGACCTCGCTATGATACAGCTGAAGGACCCGGTGACAATGACAAACAAGGTCAAGGCAGTGAGTCTGCCCCGCACTGACGCCCCCTTCTCTTCATCGTCCCAGTGTTGGATCACCGGCTGGGGGGAGATTAAGAGAGATAGTGAGTTCTGCACATGAAGCAGCATATAAGGTGGACACACTGTATGAGGACCAATGAATACTAACACACCAATGAATTGTAGATTCATGGATGGCTTCGTGTGTGTAACCCTGCAGATCAGTGTGACACAAATGGGCTTCTAAACAGGATTTAGAAATACTGAGCTCATGAGTTGAAAAAAATAATATTTTTTTAATTTAAATGTTCTTTCAAGGAGACATCTCCGGTAATCAACAACTGCTCATAAACACAACGGCACAAAGCATTATGCCTAAGAGCAGCAAGTTGCGGTTTGATGGTCGTGACTACTTCCTGAAGTCCTCAGATAGTTTTGACCTTTTTTTGTTTGTTTTGGTCCAAATAAATCATCTTCTTCTCATCCCCTACAAGACATAAATATAGATTCTGCTTTGAATAATAATGTGTGTCCGATAGGGTTCTTCCTCTAAAAATTTGTTTTAAATTCTGGTGTACCAGTTTCTCAAAATGGGAGTACTACTTAGCTGAGGGGTACCTTGGAGTGCTGCAGGGTGTACAAAATGTTGTAAAAAATATCGGTCATA
Source organism: Anarhichas minor (assembly GCF_050575085.1). Taxonomy (NCBI): domain Eukaryota; kingdom Metazoa; phylum Chordata; class Actinopteri; order Perciformes; family Anarhichadidae; genus Anarhichas; species Anarhichas minor. Next base: position 2,543,742 of record NW_027466453.1, read on the forward strand.
CTAATTCCTTAAATAATTGTACTATTATAAGTTTAAAAAAAAATGTTAATGCAAGTTCGATAAAAAAAACACTTGACGCGTTATTGAGCTTTAGAAGCACAGACTGAGCTTCATAATAACTATTTAAATAAAGTATTTGTATTATTATTAATATTAAGATTATAGTCATATCCCTCACTCTCCTATAAGTTTTGCCACAATTTTAGTAGTTAACACGACCATCCTAATAAAAACCCTAATAATCAAATGTATGAAAACACTGTGCGGGTGTGCAGGGCCTTTATGGCGAAATAGCTTAATATATGATATATATAAATAGAGCCAGTATATGATTTTTTTTTTTTTTAAATGTGTCGTAACACAAAATAGTATGCTCTCTTCTCTCAAGGCTCAGTTAACCAACAGGATGATCTTGGTTCATTCAATTCCTTCAACAGGAATACATCCAGCCGTACATGCCGGCCTTACTTCGGTCGCTAATCGATCATAAACCATCGCCTCCTGCTCCACACTTATTCTCACTGTGTGTGTGTGTGTGTGTGTGTGTGTGTGTGTGTGTGTGTGTGTGTGTGTGTGTGTGTGTGTGTGTGTGTATCTATGCAGCTCCACTGCCGATTCCAGAAACCCTTCAGCAGCTGAAGATTTCCATCAGTGATTGTAAGGCCAAGAGACCTGAGCTGACTGATGACATGCTGTGTGCAGGGGGCGTGGATGGAAAGGACGCCTGCAAAGTGAGTTCTACTATTAATTAAAGTCAGTTGAAATATTCAACTGTGTGAAGGGGGTTTGAGCCCTAAAGGTTGGGAAGACGGCACTATTAGTTCGTAACTAATAGTTACTAGTTAAAAGAAGCTCCACCGCAACAGTAAAATGATACTTATGCATTGATGAATCAGTAATCACAATCTAATAATGCATACATAATATGTATGTGCTGTACGTGTAATGTGCTGTTGGCATAATTTCACACCCTGGCTCCCCTCCAAGCCAAAGTTTTTTCACATTCTTGAGGCATATTTTGGATTTCCAGGGTATGAGCGCTTCAGCAAAAACTCTGGGGTTTAGTTACTCTCCTATCCCAGTAGTTCTTCCACCACTGAAAATGATTAAAATGTCTCATGTCCCAACTACTGACCATTTCCTCCAAAACAACCACATGTATCTGCTGTGCGTCAACTCAACAAGTTCAAATAAGGAAAGAACAATGCAAAGTGGAACCACTTACACAATGTGTGTTATTCTTTGTGCTTCCAAAGGGGGACTATGGCGGCCCGCTGGTGTGTCTTGCAGGCAGTGACTACGTGCAGGTGGGCATCATGAGTTACGGCGATTGTGGTCTCCGAGACCACCCTGGCGTCTACACCCAAGTGTCCAAGTTTGTGAGCTACATCGACCACCACATCAAGTATGGCGAGGAAGCCTCCGACTGAGATGTAAACTTCCAAGAAGCTGAAGACCTGCTTTACTCTTTTATCGCTTCTCCCCCGAGTTGTACTCTGTCCCCATTGTCCCTTTATTACAGTTAACATGCACTCTGATTTCTTCATCTTTGCATTAAAGCTTTAAAGCATCAATTATAGTGTCACGACTGAGAATTATTTTTGATGAAACCCATGTGAGGTGAATTCTCACTGCATTTCATCCCGACTTTAGACAAGAGAAACCAACACACTTCATGAGACAGATGATCTGTGATAAAATATAGGTTCCTCTGCCTCCTTTTAGTTCTCCTAATGGCATTTGCAAGATTCCACTGGGCCTGAAGAAAATCAGCCAATCAGAGCAGAGGAGCCGCTAACGCAGCTAGCAATCACTGCTCGTGAAATCTGATCAAACTGTCAAACAATTGAAAAGGCCGCTCTGTTGAAACACGCCCACCAACCACGTCATTTCGTTATAGAGTATCTTTGGTATTTGTGAGGAGTATTTATTACCTTTTCAATTAACCTGTGAATCGCCTATGCTAATTGCACGCATGCACTTAGCTAGTGCTAACCGCTAGCATTCACAAATCCTAGCCTTGCATGTAAACTCAAATTCATGTTTGATCAGCGCTGCCAAGTTCTAACAGTTTGATTGGTGTCTAAGAGCTGCACGAGCTGTGATTGACAGCTACCCTAAAGACTCCTCGCCTCCGATTGGTTGTTTTCCTTACGGCCTGGTGGAATCCATTAGGAGCACTAAAATATAGAAATCAGTGGAACATGTATATTTTTTTCACAGATTGTCTCCTGTAATACTGTCAGGATATAGTGACAGTTTGAGCAAATATGAAAAAAAGTGATTTTAATAAAGGTTAGCAACTGCAGTTTTAAAGGCTCTGAAAACAGTTCCTTCCTGTTTTTTCTGTTTTCGTCTGCGCCTCTTTCGCTGGTTTAACGAAGGCGGGTCGTCATCTGTGCACCAATCAGGATTATCAACGTTAAATCACACCCACGCTTGTCCTGATGAAGCAGATCAGCTGAATTTCAGAGTTTAGTTAATAATACCTAAAGATGATTTTCTCACCAACTTTGTGACATTAAATATTCAAAACGAAATAGTCAGAGAAACACTTCTAGTTTTCAGGGTGCTTTAAGTGAGATGAGAGGCTAGCTTAGCACAAAGACTAGAATCACAATAGAACAGCTATCCTCCATTAAAGCAAAGAAAATATCTTGTTAGCAAGTAAGCTAGTCAACACATCTCTTTTGATAGAGCTAGGCTAGCTTCTAGTATTTGTGCTAAGCTAGGCTAAACACTTACAGAAATCATTTTTGATATACAGGGGAGAAAAAACCCCAGTGCATGCACGATTACCCAGGTAGCACCTTTAAATAGACCGTGTAGTCACCACCTTGATCTCTCCACTTTTTCAAGTTCATCTCTGGATAGGCAGCGGTACTTCTCATCTAAAAAGGCACAGACACGTCAATGCACTGCAGACAAACTTTACTTCACCTCAGTAACAAATTTGGCTAAATGATGTTGGAACGCTTCGTAAAATCTTTGTCTTAAAAATAAAAGATGCCAGAATGAGTTGAGAAAGTCTTCCAAACTGTCCCATCAGGAAAAAAGGAGAAATAAATCCCAAACGAATCCACATCACATAAAAAAAAGTTTTTGTTACTTTATGGTTTTGGTCTGCTGATCAGTGTCCATCAGAGTCTCTTCCATGCCGAGGTTGCTTAGCAGCTGTTCAAAATGTTTCAAATTAACTTGTGGTCAGAGAAATGACCTGAAAACGGCTTAGGCTCACCCAGGTGGGACTCTTTGACATGTGACAGCCGAGTGCTGTATTAACAGGAGTGTTGTTTGTGCATGTAGAGACGGCCTTAGTCCCGCTCATAGTGGGAGCTGTGTCTCGGACTGCACCTGCAGCTCTGTACTTGGATCTGAGGGGGGCTGAGGAGAGCTGCTGCTTCTCTCCATCTCTGTCGCACAGCCCTCCTTCCTCTCGTCCTCCTTTCTCCCGTCCTCCTTCCTCCCGTCCTCCTCAGCTTTCTGTTTCTCTGCCCTGGTTTTGAACCTCAACCCGTGGCCTGTCAAACGAAGGTTGGATTATTTCTATTGAACAAAGCTAAATACATCTTTAGTTTTTGCACTGGTCTGGACCACAGACTGTAAATAAAGATGGGTGACATGTCAGCTCGATGAATACAGAAAGAAAACTGAAGACAGCGTTGGAGGAGGGGCCCTGTTCATTCCTATGAACGTTGACTTCAGAGTATAAAATTCAGTTGAAATCATCCGTTGTCATTCATATTAACGGAGGAAGGAAAATAACTCTTTGGATTTGGCTATTACTGCATTTAACAACTTTAAGGACCTAATGATTTAAATGGGGGCTTTTCAAGTGTTCGTACTGGGAAGTTGATTTAGATTTAAAATTAAATTAAAAAAATGTTCACAGTGACAGTGTTCACTGTGCATGTACTGACTTGGGCAGTCGGCCACCTCCCTGAAGGCCTTCTTCTTACAGCAGCCTCGACACAGGTTGAAGACACATTTGTTTCCCTGCGGACCAAAATAAACCGCATTAGCTGCTGGAGATCAAACCAACGCTCTGGAAATGTCCTCCTGATTCTTCGGTTAAGCTGAACAAAGCCGAAGGCAACACGCACAGAATGTCAAGCAGAGATCACAACGTCTTCGATGCGAACACACACTGACCTTTGGGTTCCCACACTGCTCACACTTGATGTACTTGGCTGTGGGGGGAGAGAAGAGGGACACTGTTTTTAAGCATTCTACTCGTTTCAAAGAGGAACTGGGCAGTCTGAGGGGAACGCGACGGTTCGGACTCACGCTTGTGCTCGGGACAGAAGTTCTTGTGGGGGTTTCGGGATCTCTTCTTCTGCTTGTTTTTGGAGAGCGTGTCGGCCGTCGCGTCCGAGTCCTCCAGCGCCCTCTTCTGACACACCGCCTTCTTCACCTCTGGGCCCTGGCTGTTGCCGTTGGTGACTGGCTCCTTTGGCCTGTATAGAACAGCCAGTAAGATTAGAGAACTTTTGACCGGTGCTCACGATTCTTCTTCACTTTTTTATTTTTTTCTGCCAGCAGTGAGACTGCAGCTCACTGCTCACTGTATGAAAGTGAAAAGATCATATAGAGCAAAAATCAAAAACAACAAAAGATGGTGACTCACGCTGGTCTGACATACGGCTGGCAGATCCAGTGGGGGAACGGCAGGCCGCCCTTCTTCTCCTCCGCGTCCTTTCCTCTGGCGATCTCCTCCTGCACAGACACACATACGGTACAGCTACAACAATTCTCCATCACCCTGGAACTATGTATATTTTGTCCATCAGCAATACATCCATGCCTGGTTGTCCCAGTAACACTCATTAAAAGGCTCTATGTCACTCTGATAAGCTAGATCGTTGATGCTCATTTAGTTCCTATTGGCCGTTTCAGGTGCATGCTCGTCTCTTCAGATGGTGAAAGACGGATTCAACAGCGGAATATTCTTTAGAAAAAGTGGCTAAAGGAAGAGTCTAACAATGTCAAGCGTTTTCAGAAAAATGTTGCTAACAGATTAGCCTTCCGCTAACCGCAGCTAGCTAGCTCACGGGTACAGTGAGCAAAAAACGATTAGTAACATTTTCTCTCCGTCTCTCTAAAAGTTTAGCCTTGTGCCCGAACTCGTGGTACTACGGGCTGCTGTAGAAACATGGCGGAGCAAGATGGCGCACTCTGAAGAGGACCCGCTCCCTATGTATATATGAAGGGCCCAACGATTCCTAGTTTCAAGTACACGAATGAATTAAAAATGATACAATTGTAAAACCGAGCCCATTGTTGCCAACTCCATTGCCAATGAGAGCAGCTAGCAGCACTATAATTGAAAATGGCTAATTCTAGCGAAAAGCCAGCCACACTGACAGCTGGGGCCTTTAGGCCTCCCCCCGAGGCCACTCCCCAAAATGTATCATCATGATGTAATAACGAACATAATGAACGAATAACGAACATGGCTATTGTTAGCACTGACAGCTGTCAAGATAGCAGCTTGCGGAATACTTTGGTGACGAGCAATGAGTGCGGAGAGAATATGCACAAAGAGACAGGTAGCCCGTCGGATCGTTACATTTGGGCCGAATGAAATGATTGGACGGGCTTCTTACAGTCCTGCGACGGCCACAGATACAGGATTGTTTCCTACTTGAAAGACTACAGAGGAGATTTGAAGAATTCAGAATCACACACTGGTGTCTAAAAACCGCATTGGCAGGAAAGAGGCAGAGGAGAAAATGTCAAAATCAGCTGAAGCAGTGTGGGCAGTAATTATGAGTATTATATTCAATCCCAGCTATTAGATTCACCTAAATCCTACACACTGGACCTTTAACCTTAATGTATTTTATAAATGTGTTATAAAAGTTTCTTTTGATGTTACAAGAGGCGTTATTTATGTCAGATGAGGCAGACAATACAGTAGGACTCCTCTTATTGTTCGAGCATTGCGTTATTGTGGTACTGCTGTCCGTCCACCACAGAGTACAGACCAATATCTGGGTTTTGTAAAAAAAAAAGCCATATGCAATAGGGATTATTCGGAGCAGCTCAAAGTCTACCTCTTCCTCCTCTTCCTCCCTCCGCTGTTGCTGAGAATTTAGCTACGGAACTACAGAATTCACCGTCTCCGCTTCCTCAGTGGATCGTTTTTTAACTGCTGTGTCAGTTACCTGGCAGCGCAGCCTCAGCTGTTTGCTGACACCGGCCAAACCCTCGATGGTCTTCACCTTGGCCAGCTCCTCTCTCAGGTCCTGGTGGATCTGTAGCCTGCACACACACAAGGTAACACAAATCTCTCAATTCAAATTCATCAGAAATGTTAGATGTGTTCCCAAAATACAGTCCATACACTACATCAGTGATTTTCAACCGCTGTGCCGCGAGAGATCGTCAGGTGTGCCGTGGGAAAATGTCCAATTTCACTTAATGAGTCCAAAAATGTATTATTTAGTTGTTGCAAATACTTTGCCATTGTTGAGCGTCTGAGCTGCAATATAGTGTCTAGCTAAGGAATAAATAGTAGGTAGTAGGCAGTAGGTAGCGCAGTAATGACCGTGTTCATGTAGGACAGTAGAATGAAATGACGCGCGGGAGAGGTTGCAGTGACGAGACGAACAGCGATGGAGAAATATTTGAAAAGGAAAAATGCAGACTCTGAACTGGGCCCTGGACAAAATAACCCAGATGAAAAGCCTCGTAAGGATCAACACATTGAGAGACTTTAAATACTTTAGAGTCATTAAATTGTCAGCATATATCCGCCCTGGTACGTATGCATAAAATAATGTAGCCTACCTAAACATGTATTATTTTTGCACTTTGTGCAATATCCCTTCTATCCTGTTTATTAAATGGTGACTCTATTTGGCCCTCAACGTAGTCCCTCCCTGGGATTGAGTTTGACACTATGGCATATGCAGTATTATGCTAAAAGGTGTCACTTTGTGACGTTTTTGGTTGTTGGTGTGCCGCGGGATCTTTTTAATGTAAAAAATGTGCCGTTCAACGAAAAGGTTGAACAACACTGCACTACATGGCCACTACATGGCCAAAAGTCTGTGAACACCCATAGTAGTTAAAGAGTGCTGCAGGAATGAGTCCATAAAACGGGAAAATGAGTCCGCATTATTGCAATTGCAAAGGTTGCCTCCTTTAGATGCCTTAAATAAGGTTAACACAAGCTTAAGCGATATTAAGATACATAACATATATATGTATATATACACACACACATGAAACTCCCAACACAACAGCACCACGGTTGTATTTCATTGTCAAAACAGAGCGGCTAATATTGGTAGCGAGCTCGACCAGTTAGCGGAACGCCGCCTCTCTGCAGCATTCCTCTCTCCGCACAGCACAGTAAGTGAAACGCAGAGATCAGAGGAGAGAGAAACAAGCGCAACAGTAAATGTCAGCGAAATGCAGTCAAGACTCACACAGAGCTGAAATGAAACCAAACTCCTGATGGATGCAGAATAGTTCAAGTCTTAGGACAAAAGATATTTCCACGCCTCTCATGCTAACCATAGACTGTATATAAGATGTGGACGTAGTCATCGTGATGTCACCCATTGGTTTGTGGACTGATGTTATGAAGCCTTGAGTTCGGTGATTTTGCCGTTGCCATCTTAGCTTTTTTGCAGCCGATGAGCGGAAGTGATTATATTTGGAATGAGGAGTGACAGAGACGCCGTATACATCTCTGATAGCGGCAACGACCCAGGGGCGGGCTGGCCATAGGGGATACCGGGGGAATCCCCGGTAGGCCGACGGGGTTTTGGGCCGGTCCAAATGGGGTGGTCTAATACCTGCCCACCTCCATTACTAACCGGCCCTCGCTCTGAGATCGCCGACCCCGACTATATTCTATGCTTCATAGAACACGTTAAATTTACTCTAATACTTAAAGTCAATAATCGCTGACTGAGATTTATACTACTCCTCGCGATCTGTATTCACACTCATGGTTTCCATCTGTGAGCCGGCAGCACACACACACACACACACACACACACACACACACACACACACACACACACACACACACACACACACACACACACACACACACACACACACACACACACACACACACACCCAAAGAGGCGGGTCTATGAAGCAGTTTAGCCAATGATGCTTTAATGCTGATTAAAGATATAAATGAGTGACATACAATTTAGCCAATCATCTGCGTTATTTACTGCTTTTTTTCATGTTGGAATAAAAGTTAAATATTTAACTGCAAAGTAGTAATACGTGTTTGATACCTTAATTGTTTTGCATTAAATCATACTGGGATGTTTGCTGAAATTGATTGGATGTGGCACAGCCCTACCTAGAACATTTTCCACCAGCTCCACTGCGTATAACCATCTGATACTAGCACAGAGTTAAGCATATTCATCTAGCAAACTATACCTACCTTGGAGTGTTACAATAGCGAGTATTCTTTTATTCAATGTGTCCATCCAGGCAAATTGGTGGATCCAAATGTTGTAAAAAAAAAACAACATATATGATATAATTTCTTTGTAATCATCCAAGTAGGCCACTGACTGGTCGATACGTGCGATGCATTGAGTGGGCAACGCGCCGTGTATTGAGTGGGCCGGTCTGACAGTAAACTCCCGGGCCACTTTTTTCCCCCAGTCCGCCCCTGCAACGACCTGTCAATCACAGCAAGCCCGCCCTAAAGCATACTCCTCTTTATGGTCTATGTGACTCTAAATGGATCATAATTTACTAAATGAACATCATGCTGTATTGAAGAAGACTTAAAACTAGAGATTAAGACCATAAACTCATGTTTACTGAGGGAATAAATCAAGTGAGAAGTAGAGTAATTTTCTCATAGACTTCTATACAACCAGACTTCTTTTTGCAAACAGAGGAGTCGCCCCCTGCTGGTCAGTAGAGAGAATACAAGTTTTAAGACACTTCTGCATCGGCTTCACCAATGCAGAACCGGAGGTTTCCGCCTGATGCTAACCGGACATTTCCTACTGCTGATAATTCCCGTTCAAAGCACTCAACTGGTGAGGCAGCCACAGGGACACGGTGTATGTTTCACTGTGAACAGATGAACTGGTTGCTCTTCTGCTGTAGCTGCTCAAGGAGTGTTTGCTGTAGTACTGGAGCGCACTTGCTGTTGCCACAGTAACCGCAAGGGAGGGAGGGAGGGTTGTTGCCAAATCAACCAGGGCTGAAACCTAAGGATTCTGACTTTAATGGGTAAATCATGTTTCAAACCTCCTCGTTGTGCCACGGACAAAGCTGACAAGCATGGGAGAATGCTTGTGGAATCGGCTTTAAACTCGGGTCTTGAAATATTTGGTATATACACTTATTTATCCTATTTCAACCACTTTAATTGCAAGGTTCGTATTGTATGCGAAGCACCTTGAGATTTTGTTTTGTGTATTTGAAACACTGCGTGTGCTGTTTAAATGAAATGTGTTATTAGTATAATATAAGGATGAGTACTATGTTATCTATCTTGGACTAATAGCATGGAGAACATAGTTTTCTATTCAAGGTGTTACGGTACAGGTACAGGCATATGCACATACACACACACACACACACATACATACATACAGAGAGAGATACATACGTGTGGTGCCACAGCTTGAAGAGGTGTGCTCGTACATAGGATAGAGTGCAGGGGGGGTGCTGCTTCACTACCTCCAGATATTCCTCCGCCATCTCCCACACGGGGGGGCTGCTTCCTTCAAACAGCGCCGGGTTGTGGAGGTTCCCCTCTAAAGAAAATAACAATACATAAGTTTCAAAATAGTGCATATCCTGAGCACGAATGTACATTAGGTATCATCCATTAACACCCCTGAACTAAAACAGTGTGCAATGAGACGTTGTAGACCTGCACTCATGACTCCCTGCACTCCCGTCTCCTGAATGCAGCGCTCCACATCGCTCAGTGAGGAGAACTGACCAGCGGTACTGCTCTGCATGGGACAGGAAGAATTTGGGGAAATACAGGAGCTCCATCTGGGAGAGGAAACGTCGACATTGTTGTGAGCTCAATATTATCACAAAATCGTCTGTATTTCTAACAACATGCAGTGAGATGAATGGGAGGCCGAGGGGGGGGGGCACCGGAGGACTCACCAGGCCCTGGTTGATGAAGTACTCAGCGAAGTAGACCAGTCCCAGGGGGAACACGAACCTCAGCAGGCCCTGCTCACAGGAATCAAGTGAAGTAAAAGTACAACCAGGTAAATACTTAGACGAATAGAGAATACTTTTTAAACTTACTTTGATGACATGAAGTTTCTCTGTGAAGGCGAGCGGTCCGGCGGTCCTGTCCTCTGCTGTATTGAAGGGGAGGAGAACAGGTAAGCTGTACTTACAATACACTCGCATCACCACAGGTTCTCTGTGTCATAGGTCAGATCATATATTGAGGAGTGAAGGGATGATCGACGGTTGTTTTTTCCTGTAACGATATTGAGGCGATTTGAACCGACTTCAGCTTCATTTACACTGGAAGCCGGTGCGAGGCGCACATGTGTGTGTGAGGTCCGGTCCGCAAGTGGTCTCTGCGCTTGGTCGTGCACCTCTGAACTTTTTGTGACTTGGCGCGCGATCACGTGACTGTCACAAATAGTTCACTGATAAAAACACTATCTACATGTCTAAGGATTCTACAAAGAAAGACAATTAGTTTTTAGATGCTTTAGAAACAGGTGGTGTTAAAAATCTTCTTTTGAGTAAATATTTTGCAGCCGAATCAAATAGTTTACAGGATATTCAGTCTTTGTGTCTTTGTAATGCATTAAAAACTTGACTTTTTACAGGGCTTGTCTAAAGGCAATAAAGTAGTCCGTGAATATGAGCTTTGATTGAGTTTTTTTTCTTTTCAAATAAAACTTCCAATGTATGTCGTCAGATTTGATGTTATGACACCACACACGTGGTGTCATGTGCTAAATGTGCTAAATGTAATTCATGGTGCTGTTAGATTGCTGTAGACCGCCCCGCTAACACAGGCGTGTGTCTTGCTGCTGAAAGAGTTTTACAAAGACTTAATGCAACAAATATGGATTGAAGCAGAGTATTCCTGTGAGATCAAAACAATGTGAATTTTGGAAATGAATACATCCATCGTTTTGTAATAAATGTTGACATTTTGAACTGAGAGCTGTGTCACTCGCATTGTGTGTGTTTGAGAGAGAGAGAGAGTTTCTGTAAGTTATTAATAATAATAATAACAATATGAATGTCAACGTTATGAATAAAGCTTTGATCTTTTGGGTACAGGTTATGGACTGATTTGGATTGAAACATATTAAAGATAAAACATTGTTGAACGGAACGCAGCGCTGTGACATTGTGGCATGAAGAGCAGACACGCTGAGCTGTTTGAATAGAAGACACATTGTTATTAATGTTTTTAATATTCAGATAAATAATATGTTCACACTCTTTTAGAAATGTTTATTGGCATAACTTTAACTGTGTTTAAAGGTTTAGAGGAATAGTCCAAAGAACGTGCTTGCCGTCAGACTAAGTAGCCACGCTGAACAAATAGAATGGAAACTGCTGACCTAGCAGTATCAGAGCTATCTGTATTAATTACACACTGAGTTCAAAGTGTAAATATCGGTTTTGGAGTTCAGTTTTCACCGCTGCACAGAGCGGATAACATCTGTTTCTCCACACAGATTCCTGTGCGTGTCCAAACAAACCCAGATAAAACTATTGGGGCCTTTGACGTATCAGACCTCACATCTTACCACGTTTTCACTGATGATTAAAAAAAGTCCACGTGTCTTATAGAATGACTCATTTAAAGTTTGAAGAGCACATGTCTTCATTGCTATCTGATTGCAGCAATGCGCTGCGACTAGGCCTTCCAACGTGTTGCTCAACTGCAGCTAACGCAACACAACAACATATGTCGATGTGCTTCTGAACTCTTTTTTATTCTTCCTGGATTCGTTCACTGTGTTTTCTTTATGTCAAATGACTATTGATCGCACTGTGTTTCTATCGTTGGCCTCGATGTACCTGGTGTTGACTTCTCCTGCTCCTCTTCCTCCGACTCATCCATCAGCGCCCGTCTGTCCTCTGAGCCCACAGCCGTGTACTCCGTCTCCCTGACCCTCCACTGAGGCAATGAAGCCGGGAGAACCAGCAGGAGGAAATAGCTGGTGGTGGTGGTGTTGGGATAAGCACAAAATAACATAAATACAAAAATAACAGCCGGGTTTAAGAAAGCTAGGACTGAAAGCAGGGTTGAATTGATTGGCCAAAATGATCGTCTACAAAGTAAAATAGTAAACAATAACAAAGTTTATAAAGAGTAGTCTCTCTCTTTGGATTTCTTTCATATTTACTGTTAATTTAAAAAAAATCCTAATTACATCCACTGTGATTCAAAAGCATAAACCAAAACGTGAAGAAGTGCAGCAGCTATTGTAACTGTGCAGCTCCGGCTGTCCATAGAGTGAAATGTGTGCCATGCATGAGCGCAAGAGTCTGTCCGTCTATACTGTGTCTGTACACACGCAAGTCAGAACGTAAACTAAGATGAAATGGGACCATATTTGGTCTCACATCGTAGATGCTCATCAGCTCTCTTATCTTTGCACCTCCGCACACTCACCTAAGCAACATAGCGACCGGCACCACCAGCATGAGGAGAAGCGTGACCTGGGGCGACAGGCCGGCTTGACTGAGGATCGAGTAGAGGAAGGCTCCGGCCACTCCGGCGCCGCCGGTGCCTGAGCCCCAACATCCCAGCATGTCCCTGAAGCGACAGGGGGGGGGGGGTTGTGGATAGTTAGGAAGTGTATTTAATAAGGCCGATACGTTACAAAAGGTAGGCTGTTTCAGTGGAGAGACCGTTTCAAAAGCCTCTTCCTTCAAGGTTCCTCTGACATCAGGGATTTCACACTCAAGTGTCAAAAATAACCCAAATTCATTCACACAATTCTGAAATCAAGAACGTCAGATTTTCCTTTAAGATCTCTAGAAAAAAAACCTTTTAAAACAGAAAGAAAAGGGTTCAAAGGTTAGGAATATTACAAATTCAAACACCCATGGCAAGTAAAAAGTATAGGAATTTAAGTCATTTACATTTGCTGTAAATGAAATAACGTGTTTAAAAGCATACTGCCTGTCTCTAACATGTTCTCAGTTATTAAAGTTTTTTGAATTATTATCGTCATAATAGAATGCAGTCCTGTATAAAGTCCTACTGTTCGAGCCAGTTTCCATCAACAGACTAATAAACCTTGCACTTGAGGTACTTCTGTTGCTGGGAGAAGGTTGTGTGAGCCCGAGGATGGATCAAGTGCTTACCTGCTGAAGTAGACGGTGAGAGAGAGGAAGGACAGTTCTCCCAGTCCAGCGCCGATACTGGCGAAGATCACACCTAGGAAACACAGCGGCAGAGCGGGAAGGACAGACGCTGGTGAGTGATCACAGAAGGCTCATCGCTTCGTCCGACAAGAGAAGAAGAAGCACATTTAGACTCTAGTGTTTCAACCTGTGGCTCACTTTCATGGCTGACAGGGACCTTCATAATATTAGTTCCACTAATTCCACAAAAACAAAACGGTCCGTGGAAGGTGGTAACGCTCACACACTTAACATTTGCTCAGCTGACTCAGCGGTTTACAAATCATTCATTTATTTCTACCTGTATGTAGTGAGTGGAATTGTTTGCTCGATCGCAAATTGAGATTTCGGACACTTCCACAATCATCGTCATATTTGCGCACATGGTGCACAGAGAGTCGGAGCAACAGGGGTTGTAAATAGGGGCCCTTGGGGGCCTCCTGTACTCCTTTTTCCACAAAGGCAGTTCCATTTTTTAAACAAAAACAGAGATTCCGCGTGGACGAGAAATCACAGCAGCGGTTGGTCCGTGTTGCTACTTTGCATTGTGGTCCTCGACAGGAGTCCAGCATAAACTCGAGGGAGCTTCGCTCCTTTTCATATATCAAATGCGTGTTTGTGATTCAAGCAGATCACGAGTCTCGCAAACTATATATATATATATATATATATATATATATATATACGTATACACACATTAGCGGTGCCTGAAAGGTTATTTATACCAGTAATTTACCAGTTTTAGATTTGTTTGCTACAGACTAAGAGTATGTAAATACATAAACATGACCTCAAACATCAGCTCACTGATCAGTCCTAGCATGGGGATGAAAAACTTCTAGCAGCAGGTCACGATAAGACTAACATGGTATCATAATCATAATTCTGCGGAATAAACTGCAGCTGCAACCGTTCAGATAAGAGGACAGGAAATGAAAGTGAGCAGATATTAAGATGCATCTAATCCGTCATCAGAATGCTTCACAGTTCCACCACCAAGAAGAGATAAATATAATAAGAGCTCTGAGAAAAAAAGAAGAAGCGTTTACCTAGAATGCTCATCCACACGGCTGAGGAGAAGGACACGAGGAGGAAACTGGTTGCTGCCATGATGGCGCAGAACAACACTCTGAAACTGGAGAAACAAGAATTAAAGAAGTATATTCACAACACAGTACAATACTCATGTAGTACACAAACATAACAGGGCCGTGCTTTTATTTGGAAGGTCTTATTATAGCTCTATTCACTCTCCAATGACTTAGAGACGGCCCTGTATACAAGTGTATATAAAGAAAGAGATGAAAGACCACCAGGGAAGACACACAAACACCTGAGGTACAAGTACTAAGGACGTGTTTCAGGTTTTAAAAAGGAGAATTAGTTTTTCATGCACTGGTCGATTTTGAGATTCTGGTCTATTTGGTTTCCATATCACGTCTTCTTTCAGACGAGTGGAAAGAAAACATCCAAAATACATATTTAGGTCTTTATTTTACTACTTTGTCTGTTTGCGTCTGTAGATTTCTCTTAAATTCACCAGAAGTTAGCATTAGATAATGATCCATTTGAATATTTAAACATGACATTTCAAAAGACTTGTAATACAATAACTAATTGTCTTAACGTAAGTAATGAACTGGGGAAGTTTCATGGTGATATCTATTAGTTATGTTTTTTAGCCTACTCACCTGTAGTGTCTTCAACATGTCGGTCATTTTACTAAACATCTCTTTAAAGGACGTTTTCTCTAAATGAGTTATTTCTCAGACTGACCAATAAATCTCTTCAGCAGCTCTTACATAAACCAAACTTTACACTTTCATTCCTCTCTATATGCAGAAGGTTTTTACAGAGGGGTTTGTTCATTTATCATTCATAACCTTATTTATACAATATTCTATTCCTAAAGATGTGTTGTTTTTTTATTACTGCTGACAGTATTCTAATTTATGGAGCGATACTAAGAGATATCCAAAATCCCCTCGGTAAAATCCTTTCACTCTAATTTGCCTACTACATGAAACAAGAACCTGGCTTCATCCAATGTTCACATTTATCTTCTGGAGATGGATGCAAATTAGCACATATTGCATATTTCATCATACATTTTCAGAAAGTTTGTCATACAAAAAATGATTTGTCTTAATGTAAGTAAACAACTGGGGAAGTTTCATGCCGAACTCCATCTCTAATCTTGTTCTATTTCTATTTACTTCTATATTACTTATTTTAAAGTAATCAAAAAACAGGAAACAATGTCTTTGAAACTTTGAAACTTTGACCGTACGGTGCTCAGTGCTGTTGTTGAAGTGTCCCTGATTTAGAACATAATGTTTTTATTCTACTGACCAATCATGGCGATTAAGAGCTAAATAAAAGCCTAAACAGTTTCTGTCACACGTGTGGATGATTGCATAGAATAAGATAATAGTGTGCTTGTTTTTGCTCAGTTTTGGCACAAGGTGGTGATTACTGTATGCACTTTGATCCTGGCTCATTTCACATTAAAAACACAATTGTTATGCACTATTTCTTAATTAAGAGTGCCCCCAAAATGTGTAAATGCCCCAACAGGTAAAGACAACAGGTAAACATGGAAGAAGAATTTACATCGACCAGGGGAGCATTTTTCTCCACTATATTCCAAATGGGCCTTCATTTGGCTACTATTTAAAAATTGACTGTAACAAAAAGTAAGACGAGACACTAAAAGTGACCACCACATTAAAACTAAATGTTTCTGTGTAACACTAAATGATGGGACGACTGTTGGATGTGTCAAATATGGAATGTTCTTGATTTTCTCATGAACCAGTGAGACCTATTTCCTTACCCATAAGGCAGTTTGTGGATCACAAAGGGAGCAGACAACTTGATGGCGAGCGTTGGGAGGATGTCAGCTAACAGCACAGCCTGAGGAGAGAAGCATCGGAGCCGTCACTCAGACCAAAGGTCCTCTTTGAAAGCATCAGTGTTCATATGTCAAACACAAATTAAGAAATGCTGAGGGGAAAATAACATTTATGTTATAGTACAATCCCTTACTTTCTGTGTTCACGCCTCACCGTGTCATTTAGCCTCATAACACCGTGGCATTCTGCCGTACTGGCAGCTGAATAGACTTTCCATTCTGGTACTTTCATTTCTAGTTTGTCATATTAGTTTCAGTACCCGTTTACTCATCTTAGTTTTTGCTCGCTTCAGAAAAGAGCGGATTTAAAGAGGAACTAATCCCCAGAGTTTTGGCTAAAGCACCTCTACCCTGGAAATTCAAAGAACGTGAACTAACCATCAACAATGGCGGTGCTGGGGGAGGGCTTGAGACACGCCCAGTCACGTCTAATGCTTCTGTGATTGGCTAGAACTCGTTGCCGTTGTCTTCGGCTCATTTTCCTCAACCGAGGTAGCATTACAATCCAGTGACACCTTCACTCATGTAGCTGCTGGCTAGCTTGTCAATTCCACCATGCTGTAATGCTACAGTTACAGAACATACACAGCCCCACATGAACCGCCCGGCTTGGTCTACATTATTTTGACATTTGGCCGGACTTAACTGTTTTAAAATGACCGCTCATGATAACCGTTACCCTTTCAATTTGTTTATGCTAATTGCTAGCATGCTAATATTGTTATGGTTATGGTTAGGTAAGAGTGCTGCAGAGGGACTGTTATGGTGGCAAAATACAGTATAAACATTTTAATTTATACATCACCATTCAAGTGCAAGATCCGGGTTTCAACCAGCAGCATATTATAACACAATGTGTAGAATTAAAATACTTTGCACTAAAATGGACCTGAACAACACGACTAAATAGCGTTGCTTTAAAGTGAGAGAAAGTAGTTCCAGGGTTTAGCTAAAGGACAGTCCCTCCACTGCTAAAGGACGGCTGACGAAATGTTGCCAAAATACAGCAAACATCTCTTTTGTGAGAAGCTAATAATTCCCTGTCAACATACAGACTGGTGAAGGTTATTCCCTGTTGTGTAGTGAGTATCCATTTACCGCAGTGGAGACAGGATTGCAGTCATAGCGGCTACTGTTGCTACTGTTTCCACCTTGGAATTCCACGGCCGATGTGGCTGAAGTCTATATATACATATAGGGAAAGAAAAAAAAGGTAAAAAAGTGAATAACTTTCTTCTCGCGTTAAGTCTTTTCTTATATTATAGCTTCAAGCCATACAAGGGTTGCTGCAAGAGACAAAATATAAATACAAATGTGCCTTCTTACAGGTAACGTGCCGTTTTGGGACTCTTGTTTTTGGAGGATGTCGTGGGCGGCGCTCAGCATGACCACATACGCAAAGTTGTTGCACAATCCAAGGAGCCTGGGGGGGGGGGGGGGGTAATCAGAAGAGCAGGTGAGATAATTCAGGGTCAGCAGCAGATTAAGATGCATCAATAACTAAGCCTGTGAGTTTCTCTGTGAGTAAGAAGTCAATAGTACACGCCAAACCTCTTAATGCATCAGTGATTAATGTGGTCTTTACAAGATGTTTTCCTACATAGAAAAGTAATTCAGATTTGACGAATAAATTACAAATATACATGCACGCATAGCTTAGACTTCAATGTCAACATTTGATAATGGACTGTTTTACTGACTCATTGGAATATGATACCCTGCTCTAATATTGATTTAGAAAGGTACACTTATTACTTAAGCGTAATGTGAATTGGTACCTTTTGCTACAATCAGCACTAACTAGACTTTCAACAGATTGCAAAAAGTATTTGTAAATAATAAACAAAACAGCATTTCTTTCCTCCTCATGTTGTCGTATATTTCAAGTCAACAATGATCTGAAATAGTTTGTAACTTATGTATTTAAGTTATCAGGAGCCTTTCATTTCTTCACATCAAATAGAAAGCTTCCTTTTGCTTAAATGGGAACGTGTGGATGTAACGTTACTAATGCTAACAGGAAGCTATGGGCTTCATTGGTACTTTAGCGTTTAGCTAACTCGTTTCATTTAGATTTAGTTAATCCTCGTTTACATTTGTCACCTTGTACAATGCAACACATTCAGCATAAAAAAATGGCGGCATCAGTTTAATAGTGTTTGTCTCAATAAACTTCGGTGTTTTTTCCACCGTGGTTCTTAAAAACAGTTTAAGCTCATTTAAAACAAATAGGACACTCACCAAAATCCACTCCGGTTGCGCCATTGTGTGCAAGTACCTACAACCAACAGATAAACAACACCTTTAGCGACTCTCACAACAAGTATAATGTAGTTTGATATTTATCAGTCGAGGGAAACGAACTGCTGACTCACCGTTAGTGTCAGGGCGTTGAACGGGCTCTGCGTTGACGCTGGCCGTCTGCTCCATGTTTACACAACAGCGCACGAGACAACGAACCGAACTACGTCACCGTTACCGGGCTAACGTTGGTACCGGGCTATCGTTGGTACCGGGCTAACAGCTAAATCTACTTAAAATACATCGTAGAGTCAACCAGCTCCCGCGGTAGATTCACCACTGTGTTTTCTACGCTCCAGCCAGACTGTACAGAAGTAGCTGACATCTTTAACTCAATTTTAACGTCGTACGTCGCACCAAAACGCGGTGTTTCATAAAAATAAGTTCTCGCTGAAACAAAACCCACCCTCAAACGTTCCCACTCGGTGATGCTATTTAGGATACACATTTAGCTGGTTAATTTCACGTTTATTAGCACGTTACAGTATTTTGTAATATCAAAAAGACATTACTTTAAAATAATGTTTTAGTTATTAATTATTTGTGGCTTTTAAGGCAGCACTTATTATATGTAATGATGAAATTATGACTTGAAATTATATTAAAACCTGCTTGTGAATGAATCATTTGACAGTTAATGAATGCTTTATAACACGGTGACGATTTATTCATGAGTGCTATCATACAGATATTATACTGAATTATCAAGTTTTCATTATTTATGGACCCTCATGGATGCTTCACATGCTTTGTATGAGGAGTTGTAATTGTTGATATATATATTTTTAATTAACAGTACAAATGTATTTAACAAAATAAATCAGAACTTTCAAATGTCCCCATATTTATATTTATATATTTCAACTACATTCTAGCACATTGAGTGTTTGTACGCTGCTCATAAATGTTCAATTGGGAGGTTCAAATAAAGTGTTACGCAACAACCTAAAGGACTGAATTAAGAAAAATAGTCTGAGCAGCATGTAGACAAAATATGAATATGAATACAATGATAATGATATTCTTGTATCATCATTAGGGTCAGGACAGATGGGCAATACATACAGTACTCGGCTACGTTCATACGTCATACTTTACATTAATATACTTTGCATTAAACTAAGCATTAATGCATCAAAAGCATCCAAACTGTTCACTGCTTACTCAACCTTATCAACTTATAAATCTCTGAGATGCATTTTAAGTTAAAAGTAATATATCTCTCTGAAATGAGGTGAGGCAAAAATACAGAGCCTTTAGTGGAAATACTCAAGCAAACTATCGGTATCTTACTTCACAGTACTTGAGTAAAAGTACTTTTCCACATGTGGTCTGAGATGAAAAGGTTGGCTGATAGTGCTGATACGAATTTGATAAAGCTGCAGCCTGCAGAGACACCGCTTCACTCCATCGGCAGCCATGGCCTTCGGTGCACTTCTTGCTGTGCTGGTACTGATCCACAACACTGGAGGTGAGAAAGACTAACATGAGAATATCATTCTGTGGTGATTTATCTGCACTCAATTAGTGGAGGTTGGGGAGTAAGACGAGGCATAGAAAGTGTGCGTTAGCCTGGCTCTGTCCATTTAAAACATGAACTCACAGAGAGCATCTGTCGTTTGGAGTTTTATTGCAAATTCACATTTGAAAATGCAGATGTCCTTAAACACACCGTGGTTTGTCCTCTCGGGAATTAACAGTCGAAGGCTTAACTTCCCGTCTTTGTTTCTGAAAACATTGGCTTAAACATATGACAGTATCATAAGCTAATAGTTTTAACCTGCCTATTAATTATGCGTTAGATCTCGTTTGTGTAATCCATATTGACGGATCCGTAAAAAGCAACACATTGTAAAAACAAGGTTGCCTGGCAATCTCACGGAGGAAACACGATTACTTCTCAGTGCCAAGAAGAAGTCTGTTACATAACCCCCGTAAAACTACAAGAGGTCACTTTTACTCTTCCGCTTTTTTGGAGGGATTAAATAATAATAATAATAATTAGTGGGATGGTGGATTTTGTTACCCTCTAACCGAACCAGGCTGTTTTATGTTTTAAGTCATCATGCTAAGCTACGCTAACTGGGTGCTGACTGTAGATTTATATTTACTGTACAGATATGAGAGTGATATATCAATCTTCTCATCTAAGTCTAAGCAAGAAAGCAAATAAGCCTATTTCCCAAAACTCAATTTAACCAGAGATAATATTTGAATTTTTCAAATACACATCTGTCTTGGCTGGGGCATTGCAGCATATCTTGGTGAAATATCTGTAGATCAGTGGAATAGTGTGAAACCAATTGACTGGACCGTGTCTCACATGTTCTTTACGTTAACTCTCACGTTACTTGATTTACATGGTTTCGTGGTTTCATTATTGTTTTTTTTTAGGTTTCCTTGGGGCCGAGGTGAGGAGCTCCATCATCGGGGGGCAGGATGCTCAGGAGAACGACTGGCCGTGGATGGCCCACCTGAACATATCTAATGGTGTCAAGACGTGGCGCTGCGGCGGCACCATCGTCGCCCCTAAGTGGGTGCTGACTGCTGCAAGCTGCTTGGACACGTAAGTGTGTGTGTCGGTTGTAATGAAATAACTGTGCATATGTAATTATTGAAATGTAATAAAAGCTCATAATGTAATTATCAGCACATAATGTAAGAAAACCATGAGCGCATAAGGTAATAACAGCTTTGTGTTCTAATGAAAACATTTTGACACTTTAAACTAAGCAAAGAAATTGTTCAGGCATAGCGTCTTACTTTGCGATTTAAAAAAAGGCATTTCATTTTTTCTTTTTTTGTAGTATGGTAACCCTTCTAACATTGTATTAAATACAGGTTTCCAAAGGCATATTTACTCTTAAGCCAATGTTTATTTTGTAACGTGTTCGACAAGATTTTACAACCAGAAACAACAATTTTTTTTGCAAGGATCATGTTGGTTTATAATTCCCATAGTTGCAGTATTATATATATGTTATTATAAGTTACTATTATTATAAGGGTCACTGTTTGCTTTTAGTAAAGTGGAAAAATAACATTAAATCTATTCAAGAACAACACAAAACATTGCGTACTTGACTTTACTTAAAGACAACAATGACCACTTAGAGTATTATATAATCATATTATAATGCATTATAAAAGAATATTATAATGTATTATAACAATGGGAACTATAATACACGATAATACATTAAACTACTTGACCGTATAAGTCAATATAAGTTGCTTTATAGTGCGTCATGATTATAGTTATTAAGCATTATGAATATCTATGAGCGCTTATAACAGTGCTATAAGTAGATTATAACACATTACAAGTATGTTTATAAAGCATTATAGACACGGGTGTCATAGAAAGTGCTACCCAATAGTTTCCCCATGTAGCATGTACACAATCCATGCCCTCATCATCTTAACCCAATCTTAACCCAATCTCATCCATCTTAAAAAAGCTGCTTCACACAGAAGGCGAGGCCACTGACCTGTACTACAACAGAATGTTGCGACCCAGAACTCGACCCAAACAACCAGAATACAATAATACCCAACGATACTGGAAAGTCAAACTCAGTTAATGTCAGTCTTTATGTTAGAATATTAGCATTCTAGGTTTAAAACCTTTTTTTCCACTTGTCATGGAAAAACTAGAAGGGTTTCTATGGTTTCAGGAGGAAGGAACTTTATATATATATATATATATATAAATATACATATATAATATATATGTATATTTATATATGTATTATATATATAAATATACATATATATATATGTATATATATATATATAAATATATGTATATATATATATATATACATATACATATATATATATATGTATATATATATATATATATACATATATATATATATATGTATATATATATATATATATATATGTATATATATATATATATATATATACATATATATATATATATATATATAATATTACACTATGAGCTGAATTTATTACATTATTCAAAAAAATGTTTTTGCTTAGTTTATGATGTAATAATTTTCTCTTAATGTATTAACTTATTGTATTACACGCAAAACTGACATTACGTTATGTGCTCGTGTGTTTTTTAAATGATGTGCTTATTATGATCAAGATTATGAGCATTTATTACATTATGAGTTGCTACGCTCATAATACACTCATGCTGCATCCTTCAACATCTTCTGTAGTAGTGAGCACGTTACAGGCACCTCGGTGTATCAAGACCACTACATTTTAATTAATTCATTCAAATCTACTCATTCTCAATTTGGACATTTTAATACAATTCATGACAAACAAACTCATAAAAAGTACTGTTGTCTAATCTATAAATAAATCTTTGAACGTTAGAATATTATGTAAAATATAATAAAAGGACTTGTAACCATGTTGATATCTTGTAGGGAATATATAGATTCTGAAAATAAACAACAAAAAAAGTTCCACCCTTGATCTGAAATGAATTGCAGCGTCCACATTACAGCGCAACACCTCATCACTCTAGTCTGTTAATAATATGAGGCAAAAGCAGGCAATGTTTATATGTCCCCGAACCGACCCGCATGTTAGAATACTGTGTTTTTTACCGGTAATAAGAGGGGGGGGGATCCATAAATGTGTGTGTTTGTGTTGGCAGAAATCCGAAGCCTGACCGGGAGAGATCAATGATTTGGGTGGGGTCACATGAACTGCGAAAGCCTTCCGCCGATTACATGGGCGTGAAGAGATTCATCATCCACCCCATGTACCGGTCCTTCAGCGGTGGCTACGTGAACGACCTCGCTATGATACAGCTGAAGGACCCGGTGACAATGACAAACAAGGTCAAGGCAGTGAGTCTGCCCCGCACTGACGCCCCCTTCTCTTCATCGTCCCAGTGTTGGATCACCGGCTGGGGGGAGATTAAGAGAGATAGTGAGTTCTGCACATGAAGCAGCATATAAGGTGGACACACTGTATGAGGACCAATGAATACTAACACACCAATGAATTGTAGATTCATGGATGGCTTCGTGTGTGTAACCCTGCAGATCAGTGTGACACAAATGGGCTTCTAAACAGGATTTAGAAATACTGAGCTCATGAGTTGAAAAAAATAATATTTTTTTAATTTAAATGTTCTTTCAAGGAGACATCTCCGGTAATCAACAACTGCTCATAAACACAACGGCACAAAGCATTATGCCTAAGAGCAGCAAGTTGCGGTTTGATGGTCGTGACTACTTCCTGAAGTCCTCAGATAGTTTTGACCTTTTTTTGTTTGTTTTGGTCCAAATAAATCATCTTCTTCTCATCCCCTACAAGACATAAATATAGATTCTGCTTTGAATAATAATGTGTGTCCGATAGGGTTCTTCCTCTAAAAATTTGTTTTAAATTCTGGTGTACCAGTTTCTCAAAATGGGAGTACTACTTAGCTGAGGGGTACCTTGGAGTGCTGCAGGGTGTACAAAATGTTGTAAAAAATATCGGTCATACTAATTCCTTAAATAATTGTACTATTATAAGTTTAAAAAAAAATGTTAATGCAAGTTCGATAAAAAAAACACTTGACGCGTTATTGAGCTTTAGAAGCACAGACTGAGCTTCATAATAACTATTTAAATAAAGTATTTGTATTATTATTAATATTAAGATTATAGTCATATCCCTCACTCTCCTATAAGTTTTGCCACAATTTTAGTAGTTAACACGACCATCCTAATAAAAACCCTAATAATCAAATGTATGAAAACACTGTGCGGGTGTGCAGGGCCTTTATGGCGAAATAGCTTAATATATGATATATATAAATAGAGCCAGTATATGATTTTTTTTTTTTTTAAATGTGTCGTAACACAAAATAGTATGCTCTCTTCTCTCAAGGCTCAGTTAACCAACAGGATGATCTTGGTTCATTCAATTCCTTCAACAGGAATACATCCAGCCGTACATGCCGGCCTTACTTCGGTCGCTAATCGATCATAAACCATCGCCTCCTGCTCCACACTTATTCTCACTGTGTGTGTGTGTGTGTGTGTGTGTGTGTGTGTGTGTGTGTGTGTGTGTGTGTGTGTGTGTGTGTGTGTATCTATGCAGCTCCACTGCCGATTCCAGAAACCCTTCAGCAGCTGAAGATTTCCATCAGTGATTGTAAGGCCAAGAGACCTGAGCTGACTGATGACATGCTGTGTGCAGGGGGCGTGGATGGAAAGGACGCCTGCAAAGTGAGTTCTACTATTAATTAAAGTCAGTTGAAATATTCAACTGTGTGAAGGGGGTTTCAGCCCTAAAGGTTGGGAAGACGGCACTATTAGTTCGTAACTAATAGTTACTAGTTAAAAGAAGCTCCACCGCAACAGTAAAATGATACTTATGCATTGATGAATCAGTAATCACAATCTAATAATGCATACATAATATGTATGTGCTGTACGTGTAATGTGCTGTTGGCATAATTTCACACCCTGGCTCCCCTCCAAGCCAAAGTTTTTTCACATTCTTGAGGCATATTTTGGATTTCCAGGGTATGAGCGCTTCAGCAAAAACTCTGGGGTTTAGTTACTCTCCTATCCCAGTAGTTCTTCCACCACTGAAAATGATTAAAATGTCTCATGTCCCAACTACTGACCATTTCCTCCAAAACAACCACATGTATCTGCTGTGCGTCAACTCAACAAGTTCAAATAAGGAAAGAACAATGCAAAGTGGAACCACTTACACAATGTGTGTTATTCTTTGTGCTTCCAAAGGGGGACTATGGCGGCCCGCTGGTGTGTCTTGCAGGCAGTGACTACGTGCAGGTGGGCATCATGAGTTACGGCGATTGTGGTCTCCGAGACCACCCTGGCGTCTACACCCAAGTGTCCAAGTTTGTGAGCTACATCGACCACCACATCAAGTATGGCGAGGAAGCCTCCGACTGAGATGTAAACTTCCAAGAAGCTGAAGACCTGCTTTACTCTTTTATCGCTTCTCCCCCGAGTTGTACTCTGTCCCCATTGTCCCTTTATTACAGTTAACATGCACTCTGATTTCTTCATCTTTGCATTAAAGCTTTAAAGCATCAATTATAGTGTCACGACTGAGAATTATTTTTGATGAAACCCATGTGAGGTGAATTCTCACTGCATTTCATCCCGACTTTAGACAAGAGAAACCAACACACTTCATGAGACAGATGATCTGTGATAAAATATAGGTTCCTCTGCCTCCTTTTAGTTCTCCTAATGGCATTTGCAAGATTCCACTGGGCCTGAAGAAAATCAGCCAATCAGAGCAGAGGAGCCGCTAACGCAGCTAGCAATCACTGCTCGTGAAATCTGATCAAACTGTCAAACAATTGAAAAGGCCGCTCTGTTGAAACACGCCCACCAACCACGTCATTTCGTTATAGAGTATCTTTGGTATTTGTGAGGAGTATTTATTACCTTTTCAATTAACCTGTGAATCGCCTATGCTAATTGCACGCATGCACTTAGCTAGTGCTAACCGCTAGCATTCACAAATCCTAGCCTTGCATGTAAACTCAAATTCATGTTTGATCAGCGCTGCCAAGTTCTAACAGTTTGATTGGTGTCTAAGAGCTGCACGAGCTGTGATTGACAGCTACCCTAAAGACTCCTCGCCTCCGATTGGTTGTTTTCCTTACGGCCTGGTGGAATCCATTAGGAGCACTAAAATATAGAAATCAGTGGAACATGTATATTTTTTTCACAGATTGTCTCCTGTAATACTGTCAGGATATAGTGACAGTTTGAGCAAATATGAAAAAAAGTGATTTTAATAAAGGTTAGCAACTGCAGTTTTAAAGGCTCTGAAAACAGTTCCTTCCTGTTTTTTCTGTTTTCGTCTGCGCCTCTTTCGCTGGTTTAACGAAGGCGGGTCGTCATCTGTGCACCAATCAGGATTATCAACGTTAAATCACACCCACGCTTGTCCTGATGAAGCAGATCAGCTGAATTTCAGAGTTTAGTTAATAATACCTAAAGATGATTTTCTCACCAACTTTGTGACATTAAATATTCAAAACGAAATAGTCAGAGAAACACTTCTAGTTTTCAGGGTGCTTTAAGTGAGATGAGAGGCTAGCTTAGCACAAAGACTAGAATCACAATAGAACAGCTATCCTCCATTAAAGCAAAGAAAATATCTTGTTAGCAAGTAAGCTAGTCAACACATCTCTTTTGATAGAGCTAGGCTAGCTTCTAGTATTTGTGCTAAGCTAGGCTAAACACTTACAGAAATCATTTTTGATATACAGGGGAGAAAAAACCCCAGTGCATGCACGATTACCCAGGTAGCACCTTTAAATAGACCGTGTAGTCACCACCTTGATCTCTCCACTTTTTCAAGTTCATCTCTGGATAGGCAGCGGTACTTCTCATCTAAAAAGGCACAGACACGTCAATGCACTGCAGACAAACTTTACTTCACCTCAGTAACAAATTTGGCTAAATGATGTTGGAACGCTTCGTAAAATCTTTGTCTTAAAAATAAAAGATGCCAGAATGAGTTGAGAAAGTCTTCCAAACTGTCCCATCAGGAAAAAAGGAGAAATAAATCCCAAACGAATCCACATCACATAAAAAAAAGTTTTTGTTACTTTATGGTTTTGGTCTGCTGATCAGTGTCCATCAGAGTCTCTTCCATGCCGAGGTTGCTTAGCAGCTGTTCAAAATGTTTCAAATTAACTTGTGGTCAGAGAAATGACCTGAAAACGGCTTAGGCTCACCCAGGTGGGACTCTTTGACATGTGACAGCCGAGTGCTGTATTAACAGGAGTGTTGTTTGTGCATGTAGAGACGGCCTTAGTCCCGCTCATAGTGGGAGCTGTGTCTCGGACTGCACCTGCAGCTCTGTACTTGGATCTGAGGGGGGCTGAGGAGAGCTGCTGCTTCTCTCCATCTCTGTCGCACAGCCCTCCTTCCTCTCGTCCTCCTTTCTCCCGTCCTCCTTCCTCCCGTCCTCCTCAGCTTTCTGTTTCTCTGCCCTGGTTTTGAACCTCAACCCGTGGCCTGTCAAACGAAGGTTGGATTATTTCTATTGAACAAAGCTAAATACATCTTTAGTTTTTGCACTGGTCTGGACCACAGACTGTAAATAAAGATGGGTGACATGTCAGCTCGATGAATACAGAAAGAAAACTGAAGACAGCGTTGGAGGAGGGGCCCTGTTCATTCCTATGAACGTTGACTTCAGAGTATAAAATTCAGTTGAAATCATCCGTTGTCATTCATATTAACGGAGGAAGGAAAATAACTCTTTGGATTTGGCTATTACTGCATTTAACAACTTTAAGGACCTAATGATTTAAATGGGGGCTTTTCAAGTGTTCGTACTGGGAAGTTGATTTAGATTTAAAATTAAATTAAAAAAATGTTCACAGTGACAGTGTTCACTGTGCATGTACTGACTTGGGCAGTCGGCCACCTCCCTGAAGGCCTTCTTCTTACAGCAGCCTCGACACAGGTTGAAGACACATTTGTTTCCCTGCGGACCAAAATAAACCGCATTAGCTGCTGGAGATCAAACCAACGCTCTGGAAATGTCCTCCTGATTCTTCGGTTAAGCTGAACAAAGCCGAAGGCAACACGCACAGAATGTCAAGCAGAGATCACAACGTCTTCGATGCGAACACACACTGACCTTTGGGTTCCCACACTGCTCACACTTGATGTACTTGGCTGTGGGGGGAGAGAAGAGGGACACTGTTTTTAAGCATTCTACTCGTTTCAAAGAGGAACTGGGCAGTCTGAGGGGAACGCGACGGTTCGGACTCACGCTTGTGCTCGGGACAGAAGTTCTTGTGGGGGTTTCGGGATCTCTTCTTCTGCTTGTTTTTGGAGAGCGTGTCGGCCGTCGCGTCCGAGTCCTCCAGCGCCCTCTTCTGACACACCGCCTTCTTCACCTCTGGGCCCTGGCTGTTGCCGTTGGTGACTGGCTCCTTTGGCCTGTATAGAACAGCCAGTAAGATTAGAGAACTTTTGACCGGTGCTCACGATTCTTCTTCACTTTTTTATTTTTTTCTGCCAGCAGTGAGACTGCAGCTCACTGCTCACTGTATGAAAGTGAAAAGATCATATAGAGCAAAAATCAAAAACAACAAAAGATGGTGACTCACGCTGGTCTGACATACGGCTGGCAGATCCAGTGGGGGAACGGCAGGCCGCCCTTCTTCTCCTCCGCGTCCTTTCCTCTGGCGATCTCCTCCTGCACAGACACACATACGGTACAGCTACAACAATTCTCCATCACCCTGGAACTATGTATATTTTGTCCATCAGCAATACATCCATGCCTGGTTGTCCCAGTAACACTCATTAAAAGGCTCTATGTCACTCTGATAAGCTAGATCGTTGATGCTCATTTAGTTCCTATTGGCCGTTTCAGGTGCATGCTCGTCTCTTCAGATGGTGAAAGACGGATTCAACAGCGGAATATTCTTTAGAAAAAGTGGCTAAAGGAAGAGTCTAACAATGTCAAGCGTTTTCAGAAAAATGTTGCTAACAGATTAGCCTTCCGCTAACCGCAGCTAGCTAGCTCACGGGTACAGTGAGCAAAAAACGATTAGTAACATTTTCTCTCCGTCTCTCTAAAAGTTTAGCCTTGTGCCCGAACTCGTGGTACTACGGGCTGCTGTAGAAACATGGCGGAGCAAGATGGCGCACTCTGAAGAGGACCCGCTCCCTATGTATATATGAAGGGCCCAACGATTCCTAGTTTCAAGTACACGAATGAATTAAAAATGATACAATTGTAAAACCGAGCCCATTGTTGCCAACTCCATTGCCAATGAGAGCAGCTAGCAGCACTATAATTGAAAATGGCTAATTCTAGCGAAAAGCCAGCCACACTGACAGCTGGGGCCTTTAGGCCTCCCCCCGAGGCCACTCCCCAAAATGTATCATCATGATGTAATAACGAACATAATGAACGAATAACGAACATGGCTATTGTTAGCACTGACAGCTGTCAAGATAGCAGCTTGCGGAATACTTTGGTGACGAGCAATGAGTGCGGAGAGAATATGCACAAAGAGACAGGTAGCCCGTCGGATCGTTACATTTGGGCCGAATGAAATGATTGGACGGGCTTCTTACAGTCCTGCGACGGCCACAGATACAGGATTGTTTCCTACTTGAAAGACTACAGAGGAGATTTGAAGAATTCAGAATCACACACTGGTGTCTAAAAACCGCATTGGCAGGAAAGAGGCAGAGGAGAAAATGTCAAAATCAGCTGAAGCAGTGTGGGCAGTAATTATGAGTATTATATTCAATCCCAGCTATTAGATTCACCTAAATCCTACACACTGGACCTTTAACCTTAATGTATTTTATAAATGTGTTATAAAAGTTTCTTTTGATGTTACAAGAGGCGTTATTTATGTCAGATGAGGCAGACAATACAGTAGGACTCCTCTTATTGTTCGAGCATTGCGTTATTGTGGTACTGCTGTCCGTCCACCACAGAGTACAGACCAATATCTGGGTTTTGTAAAAAAAAAAGCCATATGCAATAGGGATTATTCGGAGCAGCTCAAAGTCTACCTCTTCCTCCTCTTCCTCCCTCCGCTGTTGCTGAGAATTTAGCTACGGAACTACAGAATTCACCGTCTCCGCTTCCTCAGTGGATCGTTTTTTAACTGCTGTGTCAGTTACCTGGCAGCGCAGCCTCAGCTGTTTGCTGACACCGGCCAAACCCTCGATGGTCTTCACCTTGGCCAGCTCCTCTCTCAGGTCCTGGTGGATCTGTAGCCTGCACACACACAAGGTAACACAAATCTCTCAATTCAAATTCATCAGAAATGTTAGATGTGTTCCCAAAATACAGTCCATACACTACATCAGTGATTTTCAACCGCTGTGCCGCGAGAGATCGTCAGGTGTGCCGTGGGAAAATGTCCAATTTCACTTAATGAGTCCAAAAATGTATTATTTAGTTGTTGCAAATACTTTGCCATTGTTGAGCGTCTGAGCTGCAATATAGTGTCTAGCTAAGGAATAAATAGTAGGTAGTAGGCAGTAGGTAGCGCAGTAATGACCGTGTTCATGTAGGACAGTAGAATGAAATGACGCGCGGGAGAGGTTGCAGTGACGAGACGAACAGCGATGGAGAAATATTTGAAAAGGAAAAATGCAGACTCTGAACTGGGCCCTGGACAAAATAACCCAGATGAAAAGCCTCGTAAGGATCAACACATTGAGAGACTTTAAATACTTTAGAGTCATTAAATTGTCAGCATATATCCGCCCTGGTACGTATGCATAAAATAATGTAGCCTACCTAAACATGTATTATTTTTGCACTTTGTGCAATATCCCTTCTATCCTGTTTATTAAATGGTGACTCTATTTGGCCCTCAACGTAGTCCCTCCCTGGGATTGAGTTTGACACTATGGCATATGCAGTATTATGCTAAAAGGTGTCACTTTGTGACGTTTTTGGTTGTTGGTGTGCCGCGGGATCTTTTTAATGTAAAAAATGTGCCGTTCAACGAAAAGGTTGAACAACACTGCACTACATGGCCACTACATGGCCAAAAGTCTGTGAACACCCATAGTAGTTAAAGAGTGCTGCAGGAATGAGTCCATAAAACGGGAAAATGAGTCCGCATTATTGCAATTGCAAAGGTTGCCTCCTTTAGATGCCTTAAATAAGGTTAACACAAGCTTAAGCGATATTAAGATACATAACATATATATGTATATATACACACACACATGAAACTCCCAACACAACAGCACCACGGTTGTATTTCATTGTCAAAACAGAGCGGCTAATATTGGTAGCGAGCTCGACCAGTTAGCGGAACGCCGCCTCTCTGCAGCATTCCTCTCTCCGCACAGCACAGTAAGTGAAACGCAGAGATCAGAGGAGAGAGAAACAAGCGCAACAGTAAATGTCAGCGAAATGCAGTCAAGACTCACACAGAGCTGAAATGAAACCAAACTCCTGATGGATGCAGAATAGTTCAAGTCTTAGGACAAAAGATATTTCCACGCCTCTCATGCTAACCATAGACTCTATATAAGATGTGGACGTAGTCATCGTGATGTCACCCATTGGTTTGTGGACTGATGTTATGAAGCCTTGAGTTCGGTGATTTTGCCGTTGCCATCTTAGCTTTTTTGCAGCCGATGAGCGGAAGTGATTATATTTGGAATGAGGAGTGACAGAGACGCCGTATACATCTCTGATAGCGGCAACGACCCAGGGGCGGGCTGGCCATAGGGGATACCGGGGGAATCCCCGGTAGGCCGACGGGGTTTTGGGCCGGTCCAAATGGGGTGGTCTAATACCTGCCCACCTCCATTACTAACCGGCCCTCGCTCTGAGATCGCCGACCCCGACTATATTCTATGCTTCATAGAACACGTTAAATTTACTCTAATACTTAAAGTCAATAATCGCTGACTGAGATTTATACTACTCCTCGCGATCTGTATTCACACTCATGGTTTCCATCTGTGAGCCGGCAGCACACACACACACACACACACACACACACACACACACACACACACACACACACACACACACACACACACACACACACACACACACACACACACACACACACACACACACACACACACACACACACACACACACACACACACACACCCAAAGAGGCGGGTCTATGAAGCAGTTTAGCCAATGATGCTTTAATGCTGATTAAAGATATAAATGAGTGACATACAATTTAGCCAATCATCTGCGTTATTTACTGCTTTTTTTCATGTTGGAATAAAAGTTAAATATTTAACTGCAAAGTAGTAATACGTGTTTGATACCTTAATTGTTTTGCATTAAATCATACTGGGATGTTTGCTGAAATTGATTGGATGTGGCACAGCCCTACCTAGAACATTTTCCACCAGCTCCACTGCGTATAACCATCTGATACTAGCACAGAGTTAAGCATATTCATCTAGCAAACTATACCTACCTTGGAGTGTTACAATAGCGAGTATTCTTTTATTCAATGTGTCCATCCAGGCAAATTGGTGGATCCAAATGTTGTAAAAAAAAAACAACATATATGATATAATTTCTTTGTAATCATCCAAGTAGGCCACTGACTGGTCGATACGTGCGATGCATTGAGTGGGCAACGCGCCGTGTATTGAGTGGGCCGGTCTGACAGTAAACTCCCGGGCCACTTTTTTCCCCCAGTCCGCCCCTGCAACGACCTGTCAATCACAGCAAGCCCGCCCTAAAGCATACTCCTCTTTATGGTCTATGTGACTCTAAATGGATCATAATTTACTAAATGAACATCATGCTGTATTGAAGAAGACTTAAAACTAGAGATTAAGACCATAAACTCATGTTTACTGAGGGAATAAATCAAGTGAGAAGTAGAGTAATTTTCTCATAGACTTCTATACAACCAGACTTCTTTTTGCAAACAGAGGAGTCGCCCCCTGCTGGTCAGTAGAGAGAATACAAGTTTTAAGACACTTCTGCATCGGCTTCACCAATGCAGAACCGGAGGTTTCCGCCTGATGCTAACCGGACATTTCCTACTGCTGATAATTCCCGTTCAAAGCACTCAACTGGTGAGGCAGCCACAGGGACACGGTGTATGTTTCACTGTGAACAGATGAACTGGTTGCTCTTCTGCTGTAGCTGCTCAAGGAGTGTTTGCTGTAGTACTGGAGCGCACTTGCTGTTGCCACAGTAACCGCAAGGGAGGGAGGGAGGGTTGTTGCCAAATCAACCAGGGCTGAAACCTAAGGATTCTGACTTTAATGGGTAAATCATGTTTCAAACCTCCTCGTTGTGCCACGGACAAAGCTGACAAGCATGGGAGAATGCTTGTGGAATCGGCTTTAAACTCGGGTCTTGAAATATTTGGTATATACACTTATTTATCCTATTTCAACCACTTTAATTGCAAGGTTCGTATTGTATGCGAAGCACCTTGAGATTTTGTTTTGTGTATTTGAAACACTGCGTGTGCTGTTTAAATGAAATGTGTTATTAGTATAATATAAGGATGAGTACTATGTTATCTATCTTGGACTAATAGCATGGAGAACATAGTTTTCTATTCAAGGTGTTACGGTACAGGTACAGGCATATGCACATACACACACACACACACACATACATACATACAGAGAGAGATACATACGTGTGGTGCCACAGCTTGAAGAGGTGTGCTCGTACATAGGATAGAGTGCAGGGGGGGTGCTGCTTCACTACCTCCAGATATTCCTCCGCCATCTCCCACACGGGGGGGCTGCTTCCTTCAAACAGCGCCGGGTTGTGGAGGTTCCCCTCTAAAGAAAATAACAATACATAAGTTTCAAAATAGTGCATATCCTGAGCACGAATGTACATTAGGTATCATCCATTAACACCCCTGAACTAAAACAGTGTGCAATGAGACGTTGTAGACCTGCACTCATGACTCCCTGCACTCCCGTCTCCTGAATGCAGCGCTCCACATCGCTCAGTGAGGAGAACTGACCAGCGGTACTGCTCTGCATGGGACAGGAAGAATTTGGGGAAATACAGGAGCTCCATCTGGGAGAGGAAACGTCGACATTGTTGTGAGCTCAATATTATCACAAAATCGTCTGTATTTCTAACAACATGCAGTGAGATGAATGGGAGGCCGAGGGGGGGGGGCACCGGAGGACTCACCAGGCCCTGGTTGATGAAGTACTCAGCGAAGTAGACCAGTCCCAGGGGGAACACGAACCTCAGCAGGCCCTGCTCACAGGAATCAAGTGAAGTAAAAGTACAACCAGGTAAATACTTAGACGAATAGAGAATACTTTTTAAACTTACTTTGATGACATGAAGTTTCTCTGTGAAGGCGAGCGGTCCGGCGGTCCTGTCCTCTGCTGTATTGAAGGGGAGGAGAACAGGTAAGCTGTACTTACAATACACTCGCATCACCACAGGTTCTCTGTGTCATAGGTCAGATCATATATTGAGGAGTGAAGGGATGATCGACGGTTGTTTTTTCCTGTAACGATATTGAGGCGATTTGAACCGACTTCAGCTTCATTTACACTGGAAGCCGGTGCGAGGCGCACATGTGTGTGTGAGGTCCGGTCCGCAAGTGGTCTCTGCGCTTGGTCGTGCACCTCTGAACTTTTTGTGACTTGGCGCGCGATCACGTGACTGTCACAAATAGTTCACTGATAAAAACACTATCTACATGTCTAAGGATTCTACAAAGAAAGACAATTAGTTTTTAGATGCTTTAGAAACAGGTGGTGTTAAAAATCTTCTTTTGAGTAAATATTTTGCAGCCGAATCAAATAGTTTACAGGATATTCAGTCTTTGTGTCTTTGTAATGCATTAAAAACTTGACTTTTTACAGGGCTTGTCTAAAGGCAATAAAGTAGTCCGTGAATATGAGCTTTGATTGAGTTTTTTTTCTTTTCAAATAAAACTTCCAATGTATGTCGTCAGATTTGATGTTATGACACCACACACGTGGTGTCATGTGCTAAATGTGCTAAATGTAATTCATGGTGCTGTTAGATTGCTGTAGACCGCCCCGCTAACACAGGCGTGTGCCTTGCTGCTGAAAGAGTTTTACAAAGACTTAATGCAACAAATATGGATTGAAGCAGAGTATTCCTGTGAGATCAAAACAATGTGAATTTTGGAAATGAATACATCCATCGTTTTGTAATAAATGTTGACATTTTGAACTGAGAGCTGTGTCACTCGCATTGTGTGTGTTTGAGAGAGAGAGAGAGTTTCTGTAAGTTATTAATAATAATAATAACAATATGAATGTCAACGTTATGAATAAAGCTTTGATCTTTTGGGTACAGGTTATGGACTGATTTGGATTGAAACATATTAAAGATAAAACATTGTTGAACGGAACGCAGCGCTGTGACATTGTGGCATGAAGAGCAGACACGCTGAGCTGTTTGAATAGAAGACACATTGTTATTAATGTTTTTAATATTCAGATAAATAATATGTTCACACTCTTTTAGAAATGTTTATTGGCATAACTTTAACTGTGTTTAAAGGTTTAGAGGAATAGTCCAAAGAACGTGCTTGCCGTCAGACTAAGTAGCCACGCTGAACAAATAGAATGGAAACTGCTGACCTAGCAGTATCAGAGCTATCTGTATTAATTACACACTGAGTTCAAAGTGTAAATATCGGTTTTGGAGTTCAGTTTTCACCGCTGCACAGAGCGGATAACATCTGTTTCTCCACACAGATTCCTGTGCGTGTCCAAACAAACCCAGATAAAACTATTGGGGCCTTTGACGTATCAGACCTCACATCTTACCACGTTTTCACTGATGATTAAAAAAAGTCCACGTGTCTTATAGAATGACTCATTTAAAGTTTGAAGAGCACATGTCTTCATTGCTATCTGATTGCAGCAATGCGCTGCGACTAGGCCTTCCAACGTGTTGCTCAACTGCAGCTAACGCAACACAACAACATATGTCGATGTGCTTCTGAACTCTTTTTTATTCTTCCTGGATTCGTTCACTGTGTTTTCTTTATGTCAAATGACTATTGATCGCACTGTGTTTCTATCGTTGGCCTCGATGTACCTGGTGTTGACTTCTCCTGCTCCTCTTCCTCCGACTCATCCATCAGCGCCCGTCTGTCCTCTGAGCCCACAGCCGTGTACTCCGTCTCCCTGACCCTCCACTGAGGCAATGAAGCCGGGAGAACCAGCAGGAGGAAATAGCTGGTGGTGGTGGTGTTGGGATAAGCACAAAATAACATAAATACAAAAATAACAGCCGGGTTTAAGAAAGCTAGGACTGAAAGCAGGGTTGAATTGATTGGCCAAAATGATCGTCTACAAAGTAAAATAGTAAACAATAACAAAGTTTATAAAGAGTAGTCTCTCTCTTTGGATTTCTTTCATATTTACTGTTAATTTAAAAAAAATCCTAATTACATCCACTGTGATTCAAAAGCATAAACCAAAACGTGAAGAAGTGCAGCAGCTATTGTAACTGTGCAGCTCCGGCTGTCCATAGAGTGAAATGTGTGCCATGCATGAGCACAAGAGTCTGTCCGTCTATACTGTGTCTGTACACACGCAAGTCAGAACGTAAACTAAGATGAAATGGGACCATATTTGGTCTCACATCGTAGATGCTCATCAGCTCTCTTATCTTTGCACCTCCGCACACTCACCTAAGCAACATAGCGACCGGCACCACCAGCATGAGGAGAAGCGTGACCTGGGGCGACAGGCCGGCTTGACTGAGGATCGAGTAGAGGAAGGCTCCGGCCACTCCGGCGCCGCCGGTGCCTGAGCCCCAACATCCCAGCATGTCCCTGAAGCGACAGGGGGGGGGGGGTTGTGGATAGTTAGGAAGTGTATTTAATAAGGCCGATACGTTACAAAAGGTAGGCTGTTTCAGTGGAGAGACCGTTTCAAAAGCCTCTTCCTTCAAGGTTCCTCTGACATCAGGGATTTCACACTCAAGTGTCAAAAATAACCCAAATTCATTCACACAATTCTGAAATCAAGAACGTCAGATTTTCCTTTAAGATCTCTAGAAAAAAAACCTTTTAAAACAGAAAGAAAAGGGTTCAAAGGTTAGGAATATTACAAATTCAAACACCCATGGCAAGTAAAAAGTATAGGAATTTAAGTCATTTACATTTGCTGTAAATGAAATAACGTGTTTAAAAGCATACTGCCTGTCTCTAACATGTTCTCAGTTATTAAAGTTTTTTGAATTATTATCGTCATAATAGAATGCAGTCCTGTATAAAGTCCTACTGTTCGAGCCAGTTTCCATCAACAGACTAATAAACCTTGCACTTGAGGTACTTCTGTTGCTGGGAGAAGGTTGTGTGAGCCCGAGGATGGATCAAGTGCTTACCTGCTGAAGTAGACGGTGAGAGAGAGGAAGGACAGTTCTCCCAGTCCAGCGCCGATACTGGCGAAGATCACACCTAGGAAACACAGCGGCAGAGCGGGAAGGACAGACGCTGGTGAGTGATCACAGAAGGCTCATCGCTTCGTCCGACAAGAGAAGAAGAAGCACATTTAGACTCTAGTGTTTCAACCTGTGGCTCACTTTCATGGCTGACAGGGACCTTCATAATATTAGTTCCACTAATTCCACAAAAACAAAACGGTCCGTGGAAGGTGGTAACGCTCACACACTTAACATTTGCTCAGCTGACTCAGCGGTTTACAAATCATTCATTTATTTCTACCTGTATGTAGTGAGTGGAATTGTTTGCTCGATCGCAAATTGAGATTTCGGACACTTCCACAATCATCGTCATATTTGCGCACATGGTGCACAGAGAGTCGGAGCAACAGGGGTTGTAAATAGGGGCCCTTGGGGGCCTCCTGTACTCCTTTTTCCACAAAGGCAGTTCCATTTTTTAAACAAAAACAGAGATTCCGCGTGGACGAGAAATCACAGCAGCGGTTGGTCCGTGTTGCTACTTTGCATTGTGGTCCTCGACAGGAGTCCAGCATAAACTCGAGGGAGCTTCGCTCCTTTTCATATATCAAATGCGTGTTTGTGATTCAAGCAGATCACGAGTCTCGCAAACTATATATATATATATATATATATATATATATATACGTATACACACATTAGCGGTGCCTGAAAGGTTATTTATACCAGTAATTTACCAGTTTTAGATTTGTTTGCTACAGACTAAGAGTATGTAAATACATAAACATGACCTCAAACATCAGCTCACTGATCAGTCCTAGCATGGGGATGAAAAACTTCTAGCAGCAGGTCACGATAAGACTAACATGGTATCATAATCATAATTCTGCGGAATAAACTGCAGCTGCAACCGTTCAGATAAGAGGACAGGAAATGAAAGTGAGCAGATATTAAGATGCATCTAATCCGTCATCAGAATGCTTCACAGTTCCACCACCAAGAAGAGATAAATATAATAAGAGCTCTGAGAAAAAAAAGAAGAAGCGTTTACCTAGAATGCTCATCCACACGGCTGAGGAGAAGGACACGAGGAGGAAACTGGTTGCTGCCATGATGGCGCAGAACAACACTCTGAAACTGGAGAAACAAGAATTAAAGAAGTATATTCACAACACAGTACAATACTCATGTAGTACACAAACATAACAGGGCCGTGCTTTTATTTGGAAGGTCTTATTATAGCTCTATTCACTCTCCAATGACTTAGAGACGGCCCTGTATACAAGTGTATATAAAGAAAGAGATGAAAGACCACCAGGGAAGACACACAAACACCTGAGGTACAAGTACTAAGGACGTGTTTCAGGTTTTAAAAAGGAGAATTAGTTTTTCATGCACTGGTCGATTTTGAGATTCTGGTCTATTTGGTTTCCATATCACGTCTTCTTTCAGACGAGTGGAAAGAAAACATCCAAAATACATATTTAGGTCTTTATTTTACTACTTTGTCTGTTTGCGTCTGTAGATTTCTCTTAAATTCACCAGAAGTTAGCATTAGATAATGATCCATTTGAATATTTAAACATGACATTTCAAAAGACTTGTAATACAATAACTAATTGTCTTAACGTAAGTAATGAACTGGGGAAGTTTCATGGTGATATCTATTAGTTATGTTTTTTAGCCTACTCACCTGTAGTGTCTTCAACATGTCGGTCATTTTACTAAACATCTCTTTAAAGGACATTTTCTCTAAATGAGTTATTTCTCAGACTGACCAATAAATCTCTTCAGCAGCTCTTACATAAACCAAACTTTACACTTTCATTCCTCTCTATATGCAGAAGGTTTTTACAGAGGGGTTTGTTCATTTATCATTCATAACCTTATTTATACAATATTCTATTCCTAAAGATGTGTTGTTGTTTTTTTATTACTGCTGACAGTATTCTAATTTATGGAGCGATACTAAGAGATATCCAAAATCCCCTCGGTAAAATCCTTTCACTCTAATTTGCCTACTACATGAAACAAGAACCTGGCTTCATCCAATGTTCACATTTATCTTCTGGAGATGGATGCAAATTAGCACATATTGCATATTTCATCATACATTTTCAGAAAGTTTGTCATACAAAAAATGATTTGTCTTAATGTAAGTAAACAACTGGGGAAGTTTCATGCCGAACTCCATCTCTAATCTTGTTCTATTTCTATTTACTTCTATATTACTTATTTTAAAGTAATCAAAAAACAGGAAACAATGTCTTTGAAACTTTGAAACTTTGACCGTACGGTGCTCAGTGCTGTTGTTGAAGTGTCCCTGATTTAGAACATAATGTTTTTATTCTACTGACCAATCATGGCGATTAAGAGCTAAATAAAAGCCTAAACAGTTTCTGTCACACGTGTGGATGATTGCATAGAATAAGATAATAGTGTGCTTGTTTTTGCTCAGTTTTGGCACAAGGTGGTGATTACTGTATGCACTTTGATCCTGGCTCATTTCACATTAAAAACACAATTGTTATGCACTATTTCTTAATTAAGAGTGCCCCCAAAATGTGTAAATGCCCCAACAGGTAAAGACAACAGGTAAACATGGAAGAAGAATTTACATCGACCAGGGGAGCATTTTTCTCCACTATATTCCAAATGGGCCTTCATTTGGCTACTATTTAAAAATTGACTGTAACAAAAAGTAAGACGAGACACTAAAAGTGACCACCACATTAAAACTAAATGTTTCTGTGTAACACTAAATGATGGGACGACTGTTGGATGTGTCAAATATGGAATGTTCTTGATTTTCTCATGAACCAGTGAGACCTATTTCCTTACCCATAAGGCAGTTTGTGGATCACAAAGGGAGCAGACAACTTGATGGCGAGCGTTGGGAGGATGTCAGCTAACAGCACAGCCTGAGGAGAGAAGCATCGGAGCCGTCACTCAGACCAAAGGTCCTCTTTGAAAGCATCAGTGTTCATATGTCAAACACAAATTAAGAAATGCTGAGGGGAAAATAACATTTATGTTATAGTACAATCCCTTACTTTCTGTGTTCACGCCTCACCGTGTCATTTAGCCTCATAACACCGTGGCATTCTGCCGTACTGGCAGCTGAATAGACTTTCCATTCTGGTACTTTCATTTCTAGTTTGTCATATTAGTTTCAGTACCCGTTTACTCATCTTAGTTTTTGCTCGCTTCAGAAAAGAGCGGATTTAAAGAGGAACTAATCCCCAGAGTTTTGGCTAAAGCACCTCTACCCTGGAAATTCAAAGAACGTGAACTAACCATCAACAATGGCGGTGCTGGGGGAGGGCTTGAGACACGCCCAGTCACGTCTAATGCTTCTGTGATTGGCTAGAACTCGTTGCCGTTGTCTTCGGCTCATTTTCCTCAACCGAGGTAGCATTACAATCCAGTGACACCTTCACTCATGTAGCTGCTGGCTAGCTTGTCAATTCCACCATGCTGTAATGCTACAGTTACAGAACATACACAGCCCCACATGAACCGCCCGGCTTGGTCTACATTATTTTGACATTTGGCCGGACTTAACTGTTTTAAAATGACCGCTCATGATAACCGTTACCCTTTCAATTTGTTTATGCTAATTGCTAGCATGCTAATATTGTTATGGTTATGGTTAGGTAAGAGTGCTGCAGAGGGACTGTTATGGTGGCAAAATACAGTATAAACATTTTAATTTATACATCACCATTCAAGTGCAAGATCCGGGTTTCAACCAGCAGCATATTATAACACAATGTGTAGAATTAAAATACTTTGCACTAAAATGGACCTGAACAACACGACTAAATAGCGTTGCTTTAAAGTGAGAGAAAGTAGTTCCAGGGTTTAGCTAAAGGACAGTCCCTCCACTGCTAAAGGACGGCTGACGAAATGTTGCCAAAATACAGCAAACATCTCTTTTGTGAGAAGCTAATAATTCCCTGTCAACATACAGACTGGTGAAGGTTATTCCCTGTTGTGTAGTGAGTATCCATTTACCGCAGTGGAGACAGGATTGCAGTCATAGCGGCTACTGTTGCTACTGTTTCCACCTTGGAATTCCACGGCCGATGTGGCTGAAGTCTATATATACATATAGGGAAAGAAAAAAAAGGTAAAAAAGTGAATAACTTTCTTCTCGCGTTAAGTCTTTTCTTATATTATAGCTTCAAGCCATACAAGGGTTGCTGCAAGAGACAAAATATAAATACAAATGTGCCTTCTTACAGGTAACGTGCCGTTTTGGGACTCTTGTTTTTGGAGGATGTCGTGGGCGGCGCTCAGCATGACCACATACGCAAAGTTGTTGCACAATCCAAGGAGCCTGGGGGGGGGGGGGGTAATCAGAAGAGCAGGTGAGATAATTCAGGGTCAGCAGCAGATTAAGATGCATCAATAACTAAGCTTCACATGCTTTGTACGAGGAGTTGTAATTGTTGATATATATATTTTTAATTAACAGTACAAATGTATTTAACAAAATAAATCAGAACTTTCAAATGTCCCCATATTTATATTTATATATTTCAACTACATTCTAGCACATTGAGTGTTTGTACGCTGCTCATAAATGTTCAATTGGGAGGTTCAAAAAAAGTGTTACGCAACAACCTAAAGGACTGAATTAAGAAAAATAGTCTGAGCAGCAGGTAGACAAAATATGAATATGAATACAATGATAATGATATTCTTGTATCATCATTAGGGTCAGGACAGATGGGCAATAC
This sequence comes from Anarhichas minor, assembly GCF_050575085.1. NCBI lineage: Eukaryota > Metazoa > Chordata > Actinopteri > Perciformes > Anarhichadidae > Anarhichas > Anarhichas minor. Next base: position 2,585,952 of record NW_027466453.1, read on the forward strand.
ATACAGTACTCGGCTATGTTCATACGTCATACTTCACATTAATATACTTTGCATTAAACTAAGCATTAATGCATCAAAAGCATCCAAACTGTTCACTGCTTACTCAACCTTATCAACTTATAAATCTCTGAGATGCATTTTAAGTTAAAAGTAATATATCTCTCTGAAATGAGGTGAGGCAAAAATACAGAGCCTTTAGTGGAAATACTCAAGCAAACTATCGGTATCTTACTTCACAGTACTTGAGTAAAAGTACTTTTCCACATGTGGTCCGAGATGAAAAGGTTGGCTGATAGTGCTGATAAGAATTTGATAAAGCTGCAGCCTGCAGAGACACCGCTTCACTCCATCGGCAGCCATGGCCTTCGGTGCACTTCTTGCTGTGCTGGTACTGATCCACAACACTGGAGGTGAGAAAGATTAACATGAGAATATCATTCTGTGGTGATTTATCTGCACTCAATTAGTGGAGGTTGGGGAGTAAGACGAGGCATAGAAAGTGTGCGTTAGCCTGGCTCTGTCCATTTAAAACATGAACTCACAGAGAGCATCTGTCGTTTGGAGTTTTATTGCAAATTCACATTTGAAAATGCAGATGTCCTTAAACACACCGTGGTTTGTCCTCTCGGGAATTAACAGTCGAAGGCTTAACTTCCCGTCTTTGTTTCTGAAAACATTGGCTTAAACATATGACAGTATCATAAGCTAATAGTTTTAACCTGCCTATTAATTATGCGTTAGATCTCGTTTGTGTAATCCATATTGACGGATCCGTAAAAAGCAACACATTGTAAAAACAAGGTTGCCTGGCAATCTCACGGAGGAAACACATTACTTCTCAGTGCCAAGAAGAAGTCTGTTACATAACCCCCGTAAAACTACAAGAGGTCACTTTTACTCTTCCGCTTTTTTGGAGGGATTAAATAATAATAATAATAATTAGTGGGATGGTGGATGATGTTACCCTCTAACCGAACCAGGCTGTTTTATGTTTTAAGTCATCATGCTAAGCTACGCTAACTGGGTGCTGACTGTAGATTTATATTTACTGTACATATATGAGAGTGACATATCAATCTTCTCATCTAAGTCTAAGCAAGAAAGCAAATAAGCCTATTTCCCAAAACTCAATTTAACCAGAGATAATATTTGAATTTTTCAAATACACATCTGTCTTGGCTGGGGCATTGCAGCATATCTTGGTGAAATATCTGTAGATCAGTGGAATAGTGTGAAACCAATTGACTGGACCGTGTCTCACATGTTCTTTACGTTAACTCTCACGTTACGTGATTTACATGGTTTCGTGGTTTCATTATTGTTTTTTTTTAGGTTTCCTTGGGGCCGAGGTGAGGAGCTCCATCATCGGGGGGCAGGATGCTCAGGAGAACGACTGGCCGTGGATGGCCCACCTGAACATATCTAATGGTGTCAAGACGTGGCGCTGCGGCGGCACCATCGTCGCCCCTAAGTGGGTGCTGACTGCTGCAAGCTGCTTGGACATGTAAGTGTGTGTGTCGGTTGTAATGAAATAACTGTGCATATGTAATTATTGAAATGTAATAAAAGCTCATAATGTAATTATCAGCACATAATGTAAGAAAACCATGAGCGCATAAGGTAATAACAGCTTTGTGTTCTAATGAAAACATTTTGACACTTTAAACTAAGCAAAGAAATTGTTCAGGCATAGCGTCTTACTTTGCAATTTAAAAAAAGGCATTTCATTTTTTCTTTTTTTGTAGTATGGTAACCCTTCTAACATTGTATTAAATACAGGTTTCCAAAGGCATATTTACTCTTAAGCCAATGTTTATTTTGTAACGTGTTCGACAAGATTTTATAACCAGAAACACAATTTGTTTTGCAAGGATCATGTTGGTTTATAATTCCCATAGTTGCAGTATTATATATATGTTATTATAAGTTACTATTATTATAAGGGTCACTGTTTGCTTTTAGTAAAGTGGAAAAATAACATTAAATCTATTCAAGAACAACACAAAACATTGCGTACTTGACTTTACTTAAAGACAACAATGACCACTTAGAGTATTATATAATCATATTATAATGCATTATAATGTATTATAACAATGGGAACTATAATACACGATAATACATTAAACTACTTGACCGTATAAGTCAATGTAAGTTGCTTTATAGTGCGTCATGATTATAGTTATTAAGCATTATGAATATCTATGAGCGCTTATAACAGTGCTATAAGTAGATTATAACACATTACAAGTATGTTTATAAAGCATTATAGACACGGGCGTCATAGAAAGTGCTACCCAATAGTTTCTCCATGTAGCATGTACACAATCCATGCCCTCATCCATCTTAACCCAAAAAAGCTGCTTCACACAGAAGGCGAGGCCACTGACCTGTACTACAACAGAATGTTGCGACCCAGAACTCGACCCAAACAACCAGAATACAATAATACCCAACGATACTGGAAAGTCAAACTCAGTTAATGTCAGTCTTTATGTTAGAATATTAGCATTCTAGGTTTAAAACCTTTTTTTCCACTTGTCATGGAAAAACTAGAAGGGTTTCTATGGTTTCAGGAGGAAGGAACTTATATATATATATATTATATATATATATATATATATATATTATATATATAATATATATGTATATTTATATATATATTATATATATAAATATACATATATAAATATACATATATGTATATATATATATAATTACACTATGAGCTGAATTTATTACATTATTCAAAAAAATGTTTTTGCTTAGTTTATGATGTAATAATTTTCTCTTAATGTATTAACTTATTGTATTACACGCAAAACTGATATTACGTTATGTGCTCGTGTGTTTTGTAAATGATGTGCTGATTATGATCAAGATTATGAGCATTTATTACATTATGAGTTGCTACGCTCATAATACACTCATGCTGCATCCTTCAACATCTTCTGTAGTAGTGAGCACGTTACAGGCACCTCGGTGTATCAAGACCACTACAATCAATTTGGACATTTTAATACAATTCATGACAATCTATAATTGTCGAATCAATAAATAAATCTTTGAACGTTAGAATATTATGTAAAATATAATAAAAAATATAATAAAAGGACTTGTAACCATGTTGATATCTTGTAGGGAATATGTAGATTCTGAAAATAAACAAAAAAAGTTCCACCCTTGATCTGAAATGAATTGCAGCGCAACACCTCATCACTCTAGTCTGTTAATAATATGAGGCAAAAGCAGGCAATGTTTATATGTCCCCGAACCGACCCGCATGTTAGAATACTGTGTTTTTACCGGTAATAAGAGGGGGGGGGATCCATAAATGTGTGTGTTTGTGTTGACAGAAATCCGAAGCCTGACCGGGAGAGATCAATGATTTGGGTGGGCTCACGCAGACTGCAAAAGGCGTACGACGGTTTCATGGGCGTGGAGTTTTTTATGAACCACCCCAACTACTCGGCCCTGAGCAGCGGTGGCTATGTGAACGACCTCGCTTTGGTAAAGCTGAAGCACCCGGTGACAATGACAAACAAGGTCAAGGCAGTGAGTCTGCCCCGCACTGACGCCCCCTTCTCTTCATCGTCCCAGTGTTGGATCACCGGCTGGGGGGAGATTAAGAGAGATAGTGAGTTCTGCACATGAAGCAGCATATAAGGTGGACACACTGTATGAGGACCAATGAATACTAACACACCAATGAATTGTAGATTCATGGATGGCTTCGTGTGTGTAACCCTGCAGATCAGTGTGACACAAATGGGCTTCTAAACAGGATTTAGAAATACTGAGCTCATGAGTTGAAAAAAATAATATTTTTTTAATTTAAATGTTCTTTCAAGGAGACATCTCCGGTAATCAACAACTGCTCATAAACACAACGGCACAAAGCATTATGCCTAAGAGCAGCAAGTTGCGGTTTGATGGTCGTGACTACTTCCTGAAGTCCTCAGATAGTTTTGACCTTTTTTTTGTTTGTTTTGGTCCAAATAAATCATCTTCTTCTCATCCCCTACAAGACATAAATATAGATTCTGCTTTGAATAATAATGTGTGTCCGATAGGGTTCTTCCTCTAAAAAGTTGTTTTAAATTCTGGTGTACCAGTTTCTCAAAATGGGAGTACTACTTAGCCGAGGGGTACCTTGGAGTGCTGCAGGGTGTACAAAATGTTGTAAAAAATATCGGTCATACTAATTCCTTAAATAATTGTACTATTATAAGTTCTATAAAAAAATGTGAATGCAAGTTCGATAAAAAAAACACGACGCGTTATTGAGCTTGAGAGGCACAGACTGAGCTTCATAATAACTATTTAAATAAAGTATTTGTATTATTATTATTAATATTATAGTTATTTCCCTCACTCTCCTATAAGTTTTGCCACAATTTTAGTAGTTAACACGACCATCCTAATAAAAACCCTAATAATCAAATGTATGAAAATAGTGTGCGGGTGTGCAGGGCCTTTATGGCGAAATAGCTTAATATATGATATATATAAATAGAGCCAGTATATGATTTTTTTTTATTGTTTTTTTTTTTTTACGTGTCGTAACACAAAATGGTATGCTCTCTTCTCTCAAGGCTCAGTTAACCAACAGGATGATCTTGGTTCATTCAATTCCTTCAACAGGAATACATCCAGCCGTACATGCCGGCCTTACTTCGGTCGCTAATCGATCATAAACCATCGCCTCCTGCTCCACACTTATTCTCACTGTGTGTGTGTGTGTGTATCTATGCAGCTCCACTGCCGAGTCCAGAAACCCTTCAGCAGCTGAAGATTTCCATTATCCCTCACAGTGATTGTAAGGCCAAGAGACCTGAGCTGACTGCTGACATGCTGTGTGCAGGGGGCGTGGATGGAAAGGACACCTGCAAAGTGAGTTCTACTATTAATTAAAGTCAGTTGAAATATTCAACTATGTGAAGGGGGTTTGAGCCCTAAAGGTTGAAAACGGCACTATTAGTTTAAAAGAAGCTCCACCACAACCAGCAACAGTAAAGTGATACTTATGCATTGATGAATCAGTAATCACAATCTAATAATGCATACATAATATGTATGTGCTGTACGTGTAATGTGCTGTTGGCATAATTTCACACCCCGGCTCCCCTCCAAGCCAAAGTTTTTTCACATTCTTGAGGCATATTTTGGATTTCCAGGGTATGAGCGCTTCAGCAAAAACTCTGGGGTTTAGTTACTCTCCTATCCCAGTAGTTCTTCCACCACTGAAAATGATTAAAATGTCTCATGTCCCAACTACTGACCATTTCCTCCAAAACAACCACATGTATCTGCTGTGCGTCAACTCAACAAGTTCAAATAAGGAAAGAACAATGCAAAGTGGAACCACTTACACAATGTGTGTTATTCTTTGTGCTTCCAAAGGGGGACTATGGCGGCCCGCTGGTGTGTCTTGCAGGCAGTGACTACGTGCAGGTGGGCATCATGAGTTACGGCGATTGTGGTCTCCGAGACCACCCTGGCGTCTACACCCAAGTGTCCAAGTTTGTGAGCTACATCAAAGACTACATCAAGAATGGCGAGGAAGCCTCCGACTGAGATGTAAACTTCCAAGAAGCTGAAGACCTGCTTTACTCTTTTATCGCTTCTCCCCCGAGTTGTACTCTGTCCCCATTGTCCCTTTATTACAGTTAACATGCACTCTGATTTCTTCATCTTTGCATTAAAGCTTTAAAGCATCAATTATAGTGTCACGACTGAGAATTATTTTTGATGAAACCCATGTGAGGTGAATTCTCACTGCATTTCATCCCGACTTTAGACAAGAGAAACCAACACACTTCATGAGACAGATGATCTGTGATAAAATATAGGTTCCTCTGCCTCCTTTTAGTTCTCCGAATGGCATTTGCAAGATTCCACTGGGCCTGAAGAAAATCAGCCAATCAGAGCAGAGGAGCCGCTAACGCAGCTAGCAATCACTGCTCGTGAAATCTGATCAAACTGTCAAACAATTGAAAAGGCCGCTCTGTTGAAACACGCCCACCAACCACGTCATTTCGTTATAGAGTATCTTTGGTATTTGTGTGGAGTATTTATTACCTTTTCAATTAACCTGTGAATCGCCTATGCTAATCGCACGCATGCACTTAGCTAGTGCTAACCGCTAGCATTCACAAATCCTAGCCTTGCATGTAAACTCAAATTCATGTTTGATCAGCGCTGCCAAGTTCTAACAGTTTGATTGGTGTCTAAGAGCTGCACGAGCTGTGATTGACAGCTACCCTAAAGACTCCTCGCCTCCGATTGGTTGTTTTCCTTACGGCCTGGTGGAATCCATTAGGAGCACTAAAATATAGAAATCAGTGGAACATATTTTATTTTTCCCACAGATTGTCTCCTGTAATACTGTCAGGATATAGTGACAGTTTGAGCAAATATGAAAAAAGTGATTTTAATAAAGGTTAGCAACTGCAGTTTTAAAGGCTCTGAAAACAGTTCCTTCCTGTTTTTCTGTTTTCGTCTGCGCCTCTTTCGCTGGTTTAACGAAGGCGGGTCGTCATCTGTGCACCAATCAGGATTATCAACGTTAAATCACACCCATGCTTGTCCTGATGAAGCAGATCAGCTGAATTTCAGAGTTTAGTTAATAATACCTAAAGATGATTTTCTCACCAACTTTGTGACATTAAATATTCAAAACGAAATAGTCAGAGAAACACTTCTAGTTTTCAGGGTGCTTTAAGTGAGATGAGAGGCTAGCTTAGCACAAAGACTAGAATCACAATAGAACAGCTATCCTCCATTAAAGCAAAGAAAATATCTTGTTAGCAAGTAAGCTAGTCAACACATCTCTTTTGATAGAGCTAGGCTAGCTTCTAGTATTTGTGCTAAGCTAGGCTAAACACTTACAGAAATCATTTTTGATATACAGGGGAGAAAAAACCCCAGTGCATGCACGATTACCCAGGTAGCACCTTTAAATAGACCGTGTAGTCACCACCTTGATCTCTCCACTTTTTCAAGTTCATCTCTGGATAGGCAGCGGTACTTCTCATCTAAAAAGGCACAGACACGTCAATGCACTGCAGACAAACTTTACTTCACCTCAGTAACAAATTTGGCTAAATGATGTTGGAACGCTTCGTAAAATCTTTGTCTTAAAAATAAAAGATGCCAGAATGAGTTGAGAAAGTTTTCCAAACTGTCCCATCAGGAAAAAAGGAGAAATAAATCCCAAACGAATCCACATCACATAAAAAAAAGTTTTTGTTACTTTATGGTTTTGGTCTGCTGATCAGTGTCCATCAGAGTCTCTTCCATGCCGAGGTTGCTTAGCAGCTGTTCAAAATGTTTCAAATTAACTTGTGGTCAGAGAAATGACCTGAAAACGGCTTAGGCTCACCCAGGTGGGACTCTTTGACATGTGACAGCCGAGTGCTGTATTAACAGGAGTGTTGTTTGTGCATGTAGAGACGGCCTTAGTCCCGCTCATAGTGGGAGCTGTGTCTCGGACTGCACCTGCAGCTCTGTACTTGGATCTGAGGGGGGCTGAGGAGAGCTGCTGCTTCTCTCCATCTCTGTCGCACAGCCCTCCTTCCTCTCGTCCTCCTTTCTCCCGTCCTCCTTCCTCCCGTCCTCCTCAGCTTTCTGTTTCTCTGCCCTGGTTTTGAACCTCAACCCGTGGCCTGTCAAACGAAGGTTGGATTATTTCTATTGAACAAAGCTAAATACATCTTTAGTTTTTGCACTGGTCTGGACCACAGACTGTAAATAAAGATGGGTGACATGTCAGCTCGATGAATACAGAAAGAAAACTGAAGACAGCGTTGGAGGAGGGGCCCTGTTCATTCCTATGAACGTTGACTTCAGAGTATAAAATTCAGTTGAAATCATCCGTTGTCATTCATATTAACGGAGGAAGGAAAATAACTCTTTGGATTTGGCTATTACTGCATTTAACAACTTTAAGGACCTAATGATTTAAATGGGGGCTTTTCAAGTGTTCGTACTGGGAAGTTGATTTAGATTTAAAATTAAATTTAAAAAATGTTCACAGTGACAGTGTTCACTGTGCATGTACTGACTTGGGCAGTCGGCCACCTCCCTGAAGGCCTTCTTCTTACAGCAGCCTCGACACAGGTTGAAGACACATTTGTTTCCCTGCGGACCAAAATAAACCGCATTAGCTGCTGGAGATCAAACCAACGCTCTGGAAATGTCCTCCTGATTCTTCGGTTAAGCTGAACAAAGCCGAAGGCAACACGCACAGAATGTCAAGCAGAGATCACAACGTCTTCGATGCGAACACACACTGACCTTTGGGTTCCCACACTGCTCACACTTGATGTACTTGGCTGTGGGGGGAGAGAAGAGGGACACTGTTTTTAAGCATTCTACTCGTTTCAAAGAGGAACTGGGCAGTCTGAGGGGAACGCGACGGTTCGGACTCACGCTTGTGCTCGGGACAGAAGTTCTTGTGGGGGTTTCGGGATCTCTTCTTCTGCTTGTTTTTGGAGAGCGTGTCGGCCGTCGCGTCCGAGTCCTCCAGCGCCCTCTTCTGACACACCGCCTTCTTCACCTCTGGGCCCTGGCTGTTGCCGTTGGTGACTGGCTCCTTTGGCCTGTATAGAACAGCCAGTAAGATTAGAGAACTTTTGACCGGTGCTCACGATTCTTCTTCACTTTTTTATTTTTTTCTGCCAGCAGTGAGACTGCAGCTCACTGCTCACTGTATGAAAGTGAAAAGATCATATAGAGCAAAAATCAAAAACAACAAAAGATGGTGACTCACGCTGGTCTGACATACGGCTGGCAGATCCAGTGGGGGAACGGCAGGCCGCCCTTCTTCTCCTCCGCGTCCTTTCCTCTGGCGATCTCCTCCTGCACAGACACACATACGGTACAGCTACAACAATTCTCCATCACCCTGGAACTATGTATATTTTGTCCATCAGCAATACATCCATGCCTGGTTGTCCCAGTAACACTCATTAAAAGGCTCTATGTCACTCTGATAAGCTAGATCGTTGATGCTCATTTAGTTCCTATTGGCCGTTTCAGGTGCATGCTCGTCTCTTCAGATGGTGAAAGACGGATTCAACAGCGGAATATTCTTTAGAAAAAGTGGCTAAAGGAAGAGTCTAACAATGTCAAGCGTTTTCAGAAAAATGTTGCTAACAGATTAGCCTTCCGCTAACCGCAGCTAGCTAGCTCACGGGTACAGTGAGCAAAAAACGATTAGTAACATTTTCTCTCCGTCTCTCTAAAAGTTTAGCCTTGTGCCCGAACTCGTGGTACTACGGGCTGCTGTAGAAACATGGCGGAGCAAGATGGCGCACTCTGAAGAGGACCCGCTCCCTATGTATATATGAAGGGCCCAACGATTCCTAGTTTCAAGTACACGAATGAATTAAAAATGATACAATTGTAAAACCGAGCCCATTGTTGCCAACTCCATTGCCAATGAGAGCAGCTAGCAGCACTATAATTGAAAATGGCTAATTCTAGCGAAAAGCCAGCCACACTGACAGCTGGGGCCTTTAGGCCTCCCCCCGAGGCCACTCCCCAAAATGTATCATCATGATGTAATAACGAACATAATGAACGAATAACGAACATGGCTATTGTTAGCACTGACAGCTGTCAAGATAGCAGCTTGCGGAATACTTTGGTGACGAGCAATGAGTGCGGAGAGAATATGCACAAAGAGACAGGTAGCCCGTCGGATCGTTACATTTGGGCCGAATGAAATGATTGGACGGGCTTCTTACAGTCCTGCGACGGCCACAGATACAGGATTGTTTCCTACTTGAAAGACTACAGAGGAGATTTGAAGAATTCAGAATCACACACTGGTGTCTAAAAACCACATTGGCAGGAAAGAGGCAGAGGAGAAAATGTCAAAATCAGCTGAAGCAGTGTGGGCAGTAATTATGAGTATTATATTCAATCCCAGCTATTAGATTCACCTAAATCCTACACACTGGACCTTTAACCTTAATGTATTTTATAAATGTGTTATAAAAGTTTCTTTTGATGTTACAAGAGGCGTTATTTATGTCAGATGAGGCAGACAATACAGTAGGACTCCTCTTATTGTTCGAGCATTGCGTTATTGTGGTACTGCTGTCCGTCCACCACAGAGTACAGACCAATATCTGGGTTTTGTAAAAAAAAAAGCCATATGCAATAGGGATTATTCGGAGCAGCTCAAAGTCTACCTCTTCCTCCTCTTCCTCCCTCCGCTGTTGCTGAGAATTTAGCTACGGAACTACAGAATTCACCGTCTCCGCTTCCTCAGTGGATCGTTTTTTAACTGCTGTGTCAGTTACCTGGCAGCGCAGCCTCAGCTGTTTGCTGACACCGGCCAAACCCTCGATGGTCTTCACCTTGGCCAGCTCCTCTCTCAGGTCCTGGTGGATCTGTAGCCTGCACACACACAAGGTAACACAAATCTCTCAATTCAAATTCATCAGAAATGTTAGATGTGTTCCCAAAATACAGTCCATACACTACATCAGTGATTTTCAACCGCTGTGCCGCGAGAGATCGTCAGGTGTGCCGTGGGAAAATGTCCAATTTCACTTAATGAGTCCAAAAATGTATTATTTAGTTGTTGCAAATACTTTGCCATTGTTGAGCGTCTGAGCTGCAATATAGTGTCTAGCTAAGTAATAAATAGTAGGTAGTAGGCAGTAGGTAGCGCAGTAATGACCGTGTTCATGTAGGACAGTAGAATGAAATGACGCGCGGGAGAGGTTGCAGTGACGAGACGAACAGCGATGGAGAAATATTTGAAAAGGAAAAATGCAGACTCTGAACTGGGCCCTGGACAAAATAACCCAGATGAAAAGCCTCGTAAGGATCAACACATTGAGAGACTTTAAATACTTTAGAGTCATTAAATTGTCAGCATATATCCGCCCTGGTACGTATGCATAAAATAATGTAGCCTACCTAAACATGTATTATTTTTGCACTTTGTGCAATATCCCTTCTATCCTGTTTATTAAATGGTGACTCTATTTGGCCCTCAACGTAGTCCCTCCCTGGGATTGAGTTTGACACTATGGCATATGCAGTATTATGCTAAAAGGTGTCACTTTGTGACGTTTTTGGTTGTTGGTGTGCCGCGGGATCTTTTTAATGTAAAAAATGTGCCGTTCAACGAAAAGGTTGAACAACACTGCACTACATGGCCAAAAGTCTGTGAACACCCATAGTAGTTAAAGAGTGCTGCAGGAATGAGTCCATAAAACGGGAAAATGAGTCCGCATTATTGCAATTGCAAAGGTTGCCTCCTTTAGATGCCTTAAATAAGGTTAACACAAGCTTAAGCGATATTAAGATACATAACATATATATGTATATATACACACACACATGAAACTCCCAACACAACAGCACCACGGTTGTATTTCATTGTCAAAACAGAGCGGCTAATATTGGTAGCGAGCTCGACCAGTTAGCGGAACGCCGCCTCTCTGCAGCATTCCTCTCTCCGCACAGCACAGTAAGTGAAACGCAGAGATCAGAGGAGAGAGAAACAAGCGCAACAGTAAATGTCAGCGAAATGCAGTCAAGACTCACACAGAGCTGAAATGAAACCAAACTCCTGATGGATGCAGAATAGTTCAAGTCTTAGGACAAAAGATATTTCCACGCCTCTCATGCTAACCATAGACTGTATATAAGATGTGGACGTAGTCATCGTGATGTCACCCATTGGTTTGTGGACTGATGTTATGAAGCCTTGAGTTCGGTGATTTTGCCGTTGCCATCTTAGCTTTTTTGCAGCCGATGAGCGGAAGTGATTATATTTGGAATGAGGAGTGACAGAGACGCCGTATACATCTCTGATAGCGGCAACGACCCAGGGGCGGGCTGGCCATAGGGGATACCGGGGGAATCCCCGGTAGGCCGACGGGGTTTTGGGCCGGTCCAAATGGGGTGGTCTAATACCTGCCCACCTCCATTACTAACCGGCCCTCGCTCTGAGATCGCCGACCCCGACTATATTCTATGCTTCATAGAACACGTTAAATTTACTCTAATACTTAAAGTCAATAATCGCTGACTGAGATTTATACTACTCCTCGCGATCTGTATTCACACTCATGGTTTCCATCTGTGGGCCGGCAGCGCGCGTGCACACACACACACACACACACACACACACACACACACACACACACACACACACACACACACACACACACACACACACACACACACACACACACACACACACACACACACACACACACACACACACACACACAGAGAGAGAGATACATACGTGTGGTGCCACAGCTTGAAGAGGTGTGCTCGTACATAGGACAGAGTGCAGGGGGGGTGCTGCTTCACTACCTCCAGATATTCCTCCGCCATCTCCCACACGGGGGGGCTGCTTCCTTCAAACAGCGCCGGGTTGTGGAGGTTCCCCTCTAAAGAAAATAACAATACTTAAGTTTCAAAACAGTGCATATCCTGAGCACGAATGTACATTAGGTATCATCCATTAACACCCCTGAACTAAAACAGTGTGCAATGAGACGTTGTAGACCTGCACTCATGACTCCCTGCACTCCCGTCTCCTGAATGCAGCGCTCCACATCGCTCAGGTGCTGAATGTTGCCGTTTGCAAACACTGGAATATTTACTGCCTTCCTGCAGCAAAAAAAACCCCAAAAAAACACACCAAACAGTTCATGAAAAGATTTTTCCAGGATGAGGCAGACATTAAAAGGGACAGTTCACATATTTTTACATCTTACCTGTAGTGCTACTTATTAATCTAGATTGTTTTGGAGCGAGTTGCCTGGTTTTGGACAATGACTGCCTTCTCTCAATTAGAACGGCACTATACGGCACTCGGCTTACAATACATTTGAAAAACTCAACAGCGATGTCTCTTTCCAGAAATCACGACTCTGTTACTCAAGATAATCCACCAGACCTTGTTGTGAGCAGTTTCACAGAGGAACTATTTTCTTTCAACCATACATAACTCCAACACTCGGCAACTCGCACCAAAACAATCTAGATTGATGACCAGCGCTACAGACAAGAGGAGAAAAAATATGTGTTTTTGATTTAGGGGCGAATGTCCCTTTAAGCACTGTGAGCCGACTAAATCATTAGTTTGATGCCATCGGGAGGGCTGGTCAAATGTTGGTCAAATGTTGATGTTCCAGATTAGTGAAACAGGGTGATGGCAGCTCACCGTACTGCCATGATGTGCTCCCAGTTAGCGATGCCCGTCACGGTCCCTTTCTGATCTTTGGTTCGGCCGTGCACCGTCAGCAGCTGGGAAGAGATTTGACAAAGACAAAATGCAGGACTAGTTCGACACCTTTCTAATGCTTCCTGAAACTGGCAGATTTTACAGATAAATATGAACAAGCTCCATATTTTACATTTCTAAAAGGACAGTTCATCAACCACTGTTTGCGCATTGATCAAACCTGACACCCAGCTTTCTCCAGCATCTGGGCATAGCGGACCGTCCTCTCCAGCTCCTTGAACACACGGATCTTGCATGTGATGGGCACCGAGAGCTTTTCGTGCGCCAACCTGACTGTGACATAAAGAGGGGGGGATGTTAGCCGACAAGCGGCACTACGCTGGTACATTCTGACACAGCTCATCCCAGAGTCCTACAATCAATTAAAGGCACACTTACCCATTTTCTCTAACAGCTCCCACTCGTCTTGTAGGAAAACTCCGTAGTGCCCTGAGAAACGAGCGTCAAGACAGGTTTAGTTTTCGTTTCGCTCAGTCTGCATGCAGGTCAGTATCTTCTCTGACACAACCACCAGGAGTCGCCTATGTCCGTATTCGGGGGGGTTCATTTCGGTGTGAACTGTGCGTACCTCTCTTAGCGATCATCTGCGGACAGCCCAGGTTGAGGTCGATGGCATCGCAGTAGTTCTGGGCCAGCAGAGCGGCCTGAAGGAATACCTCCGGATCGTTGGCACAGAACTGACACACAGGGAGAGCAACACTGAGACTTACTGGTATTACACGAGGAGCCATGTTAACGGGTAACTCCGGGATTTTAAAATCTTTTTTTTTGCCAATGTTTTTGTGTCTAAGTGACTAATGGGGACAACAGTTTTTGAATTGGTCCAGTATTGAGAGAAAACGCAGCAGCCGATCAACAAGCTGCGATGTAATTGCTCGGGCCACCGACAGGCTCAGATTATTAGAATGGTATATGGTTGAGCTTGTATGGTGTTTTCTTTAGTCTTCCGACCACTGCTTTAATCATGTCATCATTCACCCATTCACACACCGATTAATCCGAAGGTAATCCCGCCCTAAAGCATACCCTGCTTTATGGTCTATTTGACTCTAAATTGACCATAATTTACTAAATGAACATCATGCTGTATTGAAGAAACTGTGAAACTAGAGATTTAGACCATAAACTCATGTTTACTGATGTCATTTTCTCATAGACTTCCATACAATCTGACTTCTTTTTTGAGTCGCCCCCTGCTGGCCATTACATAGAATGCAAGTTTAAGGCCTCGCTTTACAGAACCAGAGGTTGCCGCCTGGTAGAAACGTGAGTGACAGTTGGAGAGAGGCGTGCCGGTGTTGTCAGAGTTTGTTGTGTCGGGATGCAGAAAGCGGTATCTTCGTGTTTTCTAAAAGATTTTCAATGTCATGGCTGGATATTTATTCCACAATGTGGATGCGACGCAATATTTCAGAACGAGACTTCTCAGAGCGAGACTTAGTTAGATACCAGAACAAACAGGCCAGATCAAGCGAAACGTAAAGAAAAACATTTTATTTCCCTGTAGGGTTCTTTCCATAATGTAGTCAGACACTTATAATAACAATATCAGTCTGTCAGTGGCAAAAACGAACACTTTTAGTGGACGAATATTGACGGTAAGGAGTTGCCTCGATTGATTACATTAAAGCCTGTTTAGCAGCAGCAGATGTTAGACAATTTACTTGGGAAAATAGGGCCCAAGTTGAAAAATACCAAAGTTACTCCTTTAAAGTAAGTATGTTGACCTTGCCCGTGTGGATGCTCACCTGTGTGATGAGAGGTCTGTCCTCCTCACACACCTCATTGTAGAGGTTTTCCCTCCTGTAGTTGGCGTCGCGTACGAACACCTGGGCGTGCAGCATGGGGGTGTAGCAGAGCTGGGCGCCGTGCCGGCGGCTCAGCAGGCGCCAGGCCAGCTCGCTCTGGTCCACCATGGGTGCCACCACAAAGTGGGCCTCCTTCAGGGTCTTCCTCCAGAACTCGAAGCCCTGAAGCTTGGCCATCACAGTCGACTTTGCCGGACCAGGAGGGGAAAAAAAGATCATTAAAGACATAATGGACAGACAAAGGAGATAAATAAAATAAGTGAATAAAGTACACTTCCGGACTTTGTTGTGGCACCCAGTAGTTCCACCAAATTTCACCCCAGCTTGCTGTGAAAGTTTTGAAGGTGAACTAATAACTGTGTTGAATTTCAAAACATAAAAGCTGATGATAAAAATAAGGGATTGCGCATTTAAATGTGCAACCTTTTACTACCTCAGAAATGTTTGGGTCTGTGGATTTTCTCTCTGGCACTTGAACGTCTCTTTCCAACACCAGCATTAGCATTCTATCTACTCTACTGATTCCCTCTATGTTTTGATAAGGTGTGGTTAGCTTACTTAGCATTCCTTTTAAAAAATACATTTCTTGGTTTTTAAGTTAGTTTAAAGGTTTCAACCAACACATGGACTTCCCCCCAGGTGTCTAAAGTTACTGCCACTGAATTATAATCTTGCATTGAGCATGGTTTAGCGAACGTTACTTGTTCGTGTACTTACGTAAAGCAGAGTTCCTAAATGCAACGTTAGCTAGCGACACACGTAGAATATTGTAGCTTAACTAGCGAGGTTGTATTGTCAGCCTCGCCAAATGTGTACTTGTCTCCCGACGTTAGCATGAGAGAAGTTGACAGCTCAATATTTTGTTGAATGTTTCTGCCTTTGACTTACCGCCTGCCTCCATAGTTAAGAGCATATAGTTATTCGTACTACAAACATTAATATTGTTGTAAACGTGTTTCTTGATGTTAAGGCTGCCAACTTCACACCTGACCAGGGACTACTGACGAGAACTAACCTCCTGCCTCATTCTACCATATTTACAGTCATGTTTATTTAAAAAGGACGGCCCCGGAGAAGTACACTGAATAAAGAAAAATAATGAAAAAGCTGTGCCTGTACTGCTCTTTAGCTAGCAGAGCTAACTGCAGTCAGTTGACATGTAGCACATGATGCACCACCGCGGTACAGAACTAGAACATGTAGCACGGTTCTGTTTCTCAGGCAGCTTCCCCCGCTGCTTTGGTCACGTTCTCACTGTAACGTTACGTCTCCGTATAGCGTTATATTTTCATATGTTGTTGTTTCACCTGTAATATTGTGGGGTTAGTGGAGTATTCCTTGCGCAGCACTTTCCAAATGTGTGCAACGGTGAAATAGGACCGGTGGGAAACTTTACCTGGGGCGTTCTTCTTCTTTTTACAAATAGTAGTTGGTATCCACCGAATTTGCTGTGTTGTCGCCCCCTTATGGCGTGGTGTACAGAACCAAGATGGTGGGTGGAAAAGACAAATCCTAATGATTAAACTGTATTATCAGCTAAATGTGCTTTAAGTATCAGAGGTATACAAACTTGTTCCGTGTGTACCAGTATAGGTGGTGGTATTCATGTTTTGTACAGTATATAAAATCAGAATTTATTTTTTGCGTTACTCCAAACATCTTTATTCACAACCATCTCCCGCTTGACTGCTATACAAATAAACAAATTAATTATTTCATTGCTGAATAAGCAACTGTGTTGGGATTTGAAATTTCAACAGAAACACAGACGAAATATCACATATTTATTAATAGCCAAATGAACAAGACCAGCCCGTGTCATGAAGGGCTTGCTAATAGTGCTCAGAAGAGACACACAGGAAGGAGACTTGACTTATGATAACATTCTTTTACACTCAGGACAATTACACAATTGGGTTAACCTGGATGTTTATCAGAATATGTATTTGTTTTCACAAAAAAATATGTAGTCTGTTTCGACTGACATCAGTGACATTCAGTAGGAATTTGTACATACCCTGAATATATGTACCAGGATCAGATGTGAGGTTTGCTGTCAGACAGAGACAGATGTATCACAAGTAGATGCACATATATACTGCACATTTATATCACAGTGAGTCACATTTTTATAAGACACAACTAAATAAATCTAAGAGAGCACGTGATATTCAGCTGTCTTACATTAGAATAAAATAATCTATGACATCTGAAAATAAATACAATATTTAATTTAATGACCAGTCATATAGAAGCATTAAAAAAATAAAATGTTTTTTTTTCCAGCATATATTGCAGGTGCATTGTTAAAGAAACACACCATTGTTTTGGTAACTTGTCCAGCCGACCAGCCTCACCATTGAAAGACTTTATGGCCTAAGCTGAGTGACACTTCACACAAAGTCCCACATGCTGGTCTGCACTGGAAAAAAATCATCCGTCACCATGGATACTGATAGATGCATCACTCACACAGCTGTTGAGTTGAACAGTGAGTGTCCTATGAAATAGATACCAGACTGCCTGTACTAAGAGAGCAATGTTTTTCTCCTTTCATGTTAACTTCACTACACGTGAGGGCAGTGTTGGAGGAAACCCTGTTAAAATGTGTTAATGCGCCCTCTTCTATGGAACCGAAAAACAAGCGAAGTTGTAAATAAACTACATTTTTTTCTTTTCAATATCCCGCGTCACTGAAACACACACAACCAGCGCATATCATACAAGCATGTGGGCAACATGAGTTCAAAGGAAAAGTAGTAATTAAAGTAGTAATCGAGTATTGAATTTAGCGATGCTTCCTCAAAGTCTGTTTTTGGCCCCACTGGGGCTGTCGGCCTGAATCTCGACAGCTTATCTCTCTGTTCTCCTGTGAAACTCTTTGCCCACGTTAGCTTTTTGGGGACAAATTGTCAACTTGCTAAGCTCGATATCGGCAAACCACAGTCACATGCATGCGTCTTTTCCCCCCTTACCGTATCACAAACTCTTCAGTTTAGATGTCACTTCTCATCTAAGAGAGACATGGTGATGAAGACCATAACAAAGATGTGGAGAATATTCGGGCCCTGCTTAGAACCCGAGGAGGATTCACAAAGCTACTATACGAGACCAACAACAAGCATGTAGCAACCATTAGCAACCATTTAGTACTGATACAACAGAAACCACTTCTCACTTAAAACATCAAATCCGCCTTAGACCACAGTAGAATATACTTTGATGATACCAGGAAGTGAGGGGAGCCTTTCACCGCAAACATTTACCCTTTTAAGCATAAATAGAAAGCTGTTCCTACTTACACAACTAAGCTGTCCTGACTCTGTATTACACATTCTAAGCATAAAAGCAGTCTTTCATTTTTAAAGGGTTAGGATGATAGATCTATCGTTTTTTTAAATTGTCAACAAATCCAATGAAAACGCCAAAACTAACTGCATGTTAGACTGAGGCATTTGCTAATCGATAGTTAGCAAGAATGCAAACTAGCTCACACGTGACTGTGACTGACCAGTGCTAGCATGTTCCCGGCTGAGTTAGTGGTTAGCCCGCTAGTCGTCGCTATGCCACTAGCGGTTTAGCGCAACTTTTTAAACTGTACTTTTTAATTTGACGTCAAGAGAACCGTTTTCGCAAGAGTTCCAAAAGAGTTGTTCCTGAAGGGCTGATGTTCTACCCATTCTGGAGAACCCTTTTTGGTGTTTTTTCAAGAGTTCTTTGTGAGACTAAGGGTTTCATTAAGAACCCTTTTCATCCAAAGAACCCCTTTTGGAAGAAAGAGGTCTTCAATGGTTGTTGAAAGCGTTTCTGTTAAAAGATCCTCCCATCCAAAACCCCCCCAAAAGCTGTGACTGTGAACCGTGATTGTTGTGGATTGCGCTGCAACAACATCAGCCCTGACCCTTTAAGAGGTCTCATGAGGAACCCTAGGCGATTCCTAGATCAATCCAATGGAATATAAAATGGTTTTGGAAGTACCAGCTAGGTGGGTTCTGGACAGAACTTCCAGAGAAGATTCTTGGTGGAACCAATAAACCAGATACACATTCTCTCTAGAACCTCTTATAGGAGGATTTGGGTGGCACCTTTCACAGATGTTTCTAGGTAAAACCTTTTACATTTGGAACTAGGTAGAACCCTTTGAAAGAGATTAAGATTGAACATTTATAAATGGTTCTACCAAAAAACAAAAAGTTTGTTCTTTGTTTTGTCCAATCGGGAAAA
This sequence comes from Anarhichas minor, assembly GCF_050575085.1. Lineage (NCBI taxonomy): Eukaryota > Metazoa > Chordata > Actinopteri > Perciformes > Anarhichadidae > Anarhichas > Anarhichas minor. Next base: position 2,605,272 of record NW_027466453.1, read on the forward strand.
AACAAAGAACGATACATAGTTCTAGTTAGCACCTTTATTTCTAAGAGTGTAGGATAAATTGATTGTTATTTTATTTTTAATGTTTTTATATTTTACAGGGACAATGCACAAAATATTTATTTCACCACCTACAGGTAAAACCTCTATAGTTATGTGATTTTCATGGGATTTACTGACACGAACATAGAACATCGTCAAAATCACCCCATGACTTCATTTGCTGGTGGCGACATCAAAATAAAACGATTGACATTAACAAGGCAGTGCTAAAACTGTGTTATTCTATGAAATATCTAGTGATAAAATATTGCTGACGTAACATTTACTATTTCATAAGGCAGTAACACCAATCAGCCCCCCGCCAGACACTGATTTCGAGGAATGCACAACTATCCAATAGTGTCATTATAACACTTCAAAGTTCACTTCATCCTGTTGTTGTTTTTTAATAAAAGGCATGAACATAGACTATAATCTCATCTCTGATCACAGGGATGTTTCAGGACTAGTGGCCATGTCGCCATTTTGTTGTGGCTCTTTTAAGAACCTTTCCACTTCCTGTGAGTCCACTGTTATACTCTTTGGCCTGACCTCCTCTACTGTCTCTTTGTCTGTCTCCTCCTCCTCCTCCTCCTCCTCCTCCTCCTCCTCCTCCTCCTCCTTTATCACCTCCTCCTTTGTCTCCTTCTTTTGCTCCTCTCTTGCTCCCTTCTCCTCTTCCTCATCCATCTCCGCAGGCTTGCCACAAACCTCTGTCTTGGCATCGTCCGTCACTGTGATGCACTCAAGCTTGTCCGCCGAAGCTGAGGACTTGTTTCTGATGAACAGGAAGTTACAAGTGGCCAGAACCACGGCTGAGAGGACCACCTCACTTCCTGCCAGCAGGAAGACCCACATGTAGTCCTTGGTGGCATCAAGAAGGCGGCCTGGCGGAGAAACAGGGAAACAGATGAGAGGATGTAATAGAAAAAGATGCTAGTTTACATACTCCTTCTGTATAAACATCATACAACCTGCAGTACTTACAGTGGATTTGTCACACCAAGTCTGTCCAAGTATAGCAGAAATGCACTATCTGTATCTAATAATAACAGGGGAGAGGAACAAGGAACATATGGCTATTGACTAGATTTTTGGTTTGGTGTGAGTATATGTTTGAACAATCCAATACTGTAGATACAGACAGATCTTTTGGGTGAACGTATAAAGCGGGAACCTCCAGGTCTGAAAAATGAAGCCAACATGGAAGTGCCAAAAACTGCAGTTCCTCAAATGGCCACATGAGGCTGGCTCCAAAAGTTAATCAATCCCATAGATAGACGTATAGATATAAGATATAAGACATGGACATAGTAATTGTGAAGTCAACCATTGGTTTGTGGACTGCCGTTTTAAAGCCTTGAGTTTGTCCGTCGCCATCTTGGATTACGGCCATCACCATGTTGTTTTTTTTGCAACCAATGAATGGAAGTTACCATAATTGGAATGGCAGAGACCTGTCAATCACAATGTAGCCCCGCCCTAAACCATACCCTGCTTTATGGTCTATTTTACTCTAAAGGAGACCATAATTTACGAAATCAACATTACGCTGTATTGAAGAAGACTTGAAACTAGAGATTGAGACCATAAACTCAAGTTTACAATGTTTACTGATGTAATAAATCAAATGAGAAGTAGGGCCATTCCATAAAATCTGACTTCTTTTGCCCCCTGCTGGTCAGTAGTGTAGGAAATTTGGGTTTAGAACTGTGCTTTAAGAAATTATAATAGAAGTGTTTAATAATTCATAATTAAGAAATCATAATTAGAAGTGTTTTCGAATACATAATTAGAAGATTCATAATTGTAGAAATGTTTTAGAATTTGTAGTTAGAAGTGTATCTTAGTAGAATTTGTAGCACCTTAGATCTATGCTTGTGAAACTTGTGAAGCTTTTGCCAAAAGTTGCAAATCCTTATCTTTATATAGAATCCAATGTTTATCATAGAAGTGTTAAACCATAAAAGACAGTCATTGAATGTATTAAACTGTAAAGAATAGCCAAGGGAAAGTCAGACTTATAGACAGACATTTGCAGGTTGTAACCGACGTGAGGGTATTCGGCAGCCTGAAGCCAGGAGGAGGCTGTCGAAATTAGCCAATAGGAATTAAGATGGACAAAAGGGGAGGGGATTTCAAACTGTAAGCGGGAGTGCTGGAAAGGAATTCACTCTCTTCTCTCTCTGGTCTCAACCTGGAAACAGCTGTGTTTTCAGGCTGAGACACGAGTGATTGCTTTTCCGCGCGGATCATATTATCATATATTCTGTTAATAGTGTACTTCACATTGTAATTGTAATAGTTTCAATAGGATTAAATCCTTTTGATTGTAAACCAGTTTATGGTAGATTTATTAGGAAGCGACTCTATACTGTTGAACAGCAGTGGAGCCTGTATCCGCGGCCTTCTCTCTGTGGGGAAGAATTCAGCCTCCACAGTAGAGAGAATAGAAGTTTTAAGACACCCACATCAGTTTCACTTGGCAGAACCGGAGGTTGCCGCCTGGTCAATTCACATAGACTCCTATGTTGAAATGCCCAACTTAACAGCAGAAAGACACATTTACAGCCAAAAAACAGTTGTGGTCTCTATAGCTAATTTCACCGCTCATGACAAAATGTACATGGTGTACATTTTTATATACTAAGGCTTAAAGTAATGCATAACTAAGGGCGTGGTCGCTTTGCGTGATATGGTTGTCGCTACCACAGCATTGCTATCATAGCATCATTTAGTGTTCGGTTGTTCAAAAAGACACTCCAAACAGTCGGCTGCTCATCTTTTTCCAGTATGCACATTTTGTATTTAGCTTTTTTTTCACAAGAAAAAATTAGCACCCATTTATATCACAGTAAAAGTAACTAACAGATGCACCTTGTTAGCCAAGCTAACTAGGTAGCGTTAGCTGTTACCTAGCTCATCCCTCTTAAATATGTTGACTTCTGGTTCCAAAAAACAAGATGGCGTGGGTCAAAATGCCAAATTTGAGGCTTCAAAACTGAAGTGCACAAACCAACGGGGTGACATAACGTTGACTAAATCCACTTTTATATACAGTCTGTGGGTTAACCTAACTACAGGAAATATAACCACCTTTGGTTCTTATGGTTCTAGTTAGCACCATTATTTCTAATAAGAGTGGAACCTACTATCAGCAAAAACCTTTAAAATGAATTATGTCTTTGTGCTGACTGACCTGCACCAGGCGGCCCCACCAGCACAGCAATGGCCTCCATGAGCAGGACCAGGCCGATGGCACTGGAGAACTTCTCAGTGCCAACTATTGTCATGAGAACCTCAAACTGCAGGGCACCCACCATACCGTATGAGATGCCGAAGAAGATGCAGAAGACCACCAGCGATGCGTAGTCCTTGGCCTGGTAACACATGTGAAATGCATTGTGAAGGAAGAGCAACCCGTTTGTGGACTTTCCAGATCCATAACAAGCAAGCGATCACTCACCTGTGATCCGACCAGGTCAGTGATTCCATTGAAGAGCATAGCGAAGCTGAGGAGGTAGACACAATGAGGCCGTACCCATTTCAGTCCGGCAATTACGCCGCACGTGGGCCGTGCAAAAATGTCAATGAAGCCCAGGATGGTGAGTAGCAGAGCCGATTTGGTGTCCTCATTCCCCAGCTCCTTGGCATAGCTCACGACGAACACCGGAGGCACAAACAACCCCAGAACCATGATGGACGCAGCCACAGTGTAGATAAGAAATCCGGTGTCTTTGAACACAGAGAAGTCCAGCAGCTTGGCGTTGGGCTTCTTCTTCTTCTCTGTTCCTTCCTCGTTGTCTTGTTCCTGGTCCTTGGACTTGAGCGCCTTGGGGGTGACCAGAGGCCTCATTAGGGCCCCACACACGCAACAGTTGAGTAGAATGCCACCCAATATGAGGAAGCCCCCCCTCCATCCGTACTGGTCCTGGAGGACCTGGCCCAGTGGCGAGAGGCAGCATAGGGCCACAGGGCTTCCTGCCGCCGATAGCCCATTGGCCAGAGGACGCTTCTCACTGAAGTAGCGGTTGAGCATAATGAGAGATGGTTGGAAGTTCAGGGCTAACCCCAAACCTGCAGCAAAAGAAGGAAAGCTTCTTATATTCTTTGACTTTCCTTATTCAAACATACATTTAACCTTCTAACACCCCCAGATCCATTGTTTTGGTGCCAAAACTGGGATTTGTAAGTTCAAGAGGGTCTGCTTCTAATGGATTTATATACGGCAGTGTGATATGCCTTGATTGCTATTTTTAAAGGAAAACAACACCCTCAAATTCTTCTGAGAGGCTTTAAAAGAATGTATCCACATATATTTGTCACATACCAAAATACTGTACACGCTTGCAAGGACTAAGGTTTGTTCATTCATCTTGGTTAGGGGAAGTCAGAGTTTATGATACAAACTTTCGGTAGACAGTCAGACCTGTGATGACCCCAGTAGAGAGGTAGATGTGGATGATGCTGGTGGAAAAGGAGGCCAGGATCATTCCCAGCGAGGCAAAGAGGCCGCCCACCATCATCACTGGACGACAGCCAAAGCGGTTGACCAGGACACTGCACAGAGGACCTGGATAAAGTGGAATGCAATCAGACGAGCTGTGTGTGTCTGTGTTGTCTGGTTCTTCTATAAGTGTGTGATACAGCAGGAAAATAAGACAGATTTGGAGATTTTAAAAAGCTGGGAAAATTGATCTTTTCATCTGACTCTGGGAGAAACGATAAACATGCATATTTACCAAAGAAATTCGACTGTTCCTATATTGTAGAAAGTGAGATTTCCATGTCTCTTTTGATTATAAAGCAGCTTCTAGGTGCTGTATGAATACTGGGTATCAAGACGCTCAATCCACGAAGAAATGCACACAGCCCATATTCGGAAACTGTGCCTTTTAAAAAGCTTTTTTTCAGGAGAGAGATTTAAAGAGACGGACACTAAAATTGAGCGTTTCAGACAGAGGATGAATACTGGTGAATTTAGGCAGACCGTATGTGATAAATAAAGTGCTTTTTGAACATTAAAGCATGTAAACATGTTCTAGTAGAAACCCTAAATACAAGGATGAACCTGGAAACGAGCATGATAGGTCTCCTTTAAGTGCAATTTCTATGAGAACAGAGTCAGAAAAAGGCGAAACGTAATGTACAGTACATACAAGTGAGAGGACAGTCCCTGCAAGGACAAAATTCACATTTAAGTTTTAAGTTTCGGCTATACCCACTTAAGTTACAGAGCTACTGGACACGTATTTAGATTTTGTTTTCTAGTTTGTTTCTGACAATTTGGGGCAATAAAGCTGAAAATATTTGGGCTTCGTAAAAAAAAGAAAAGGAAGAGAAAACAAGAACGATTTTTACAGTTAATAGTATTTAGTTTAATCATATACAAAAATAATAAAATACTATTAATCAGTAAATAGGAGTATAAAAATCTTGATACACAAGTGGAATGACAGTCGAAAAGATCTATAACACTCTCATATCTGTATGGTTAATATGTAGTATTTCCAAAAATGTCTTGCTATACCTTTAATATCAACAGAAATGTTACATTTCACAAAGTCTCAGCTTTGTCTGAAACTGTATTTTGATTTTCTGTCAGAGCAAAGCAAAGCAAGCGGCAGCTCACCTGTGCCGTAGAGCATGGCCAGCAGTATAGAGGAGATCCAGGCCGTGTCGCTGTATCCCACCCCAAACTCCCTGATCAGCTCTTTGAAAAACACACTGACCGCTTTTGGGAAAGCGTAGGAGAAACCTGTGATGACAAAACAGCCGGACAGCACCGCCCAGCCCCACCCGCCGTCTGGGGCCTTCCCCCCCTCTGCACCCACGTCTGCCGCCACGCCTCCCATGGTGCTCTAGGGCTGTGTTTTAATGGAAACAGACAGAGAAGCTAGAAGAAACAAATGAAAATGAAGACAAACAGTTGGATTGAGTTTATCTTTAAAGGTTCTTTGTACAGTATTCAGAGTGTTAATATAGCAACAAGCAACTCTTTGCTATGTAAAGATGTAGTGGAATAATGTGCGCTGTAATCCTGTGCTTTGTTTCCATAGCTATCGGCTAGCTAATGGCCGCCGCTCCACACTGCACCCACACTGCGGTTACCACTAATAACTTTGTCCCAACCGACGGTGCGGTGTTAGGATCCCTGTCTGCTCCTAGTGTGTGCTCCTCTGTTTTTTTCCCGTCTGTTTTGTTATTGTGGGCCATGTGCTTATGTTTTGTTTTTGTGTCAGCCTACAGTTTCCACCCCCGTGTTCCGCCCACTACCACGCCTCTCTCCTTAGGCTCAGCTGTGGCTCATGCCGGTGATCGCCGCCAGCTGGCTTGAATACCTCGGCGTTTCCCCGGCGCGTCGTCAGTCCGTCCAGTTACCAGTCTGGTCTCAGTCCACGTGAGTCTGAACACCGATTCAGTGAAGATCGTAACCTGTTTGTTTTCTGCTCCATTGCCGCTCAGCGTCGATTCCCTGGAAGATCACCTGTGCCTTTTGTTTTGCTGTGTCGGACCTCGGGCCTCCACACAGTCGCGCCGTCCTGTCCCTCCAGACCTTTTCCAGGTGAGAGTACGGTCGAGTTTCCCTCCCGTCTCCGGAGGCTACCTGTCCCGGTCATCGGTTGAGCTTCCCTCCCGACTCCGGTGGAGAAAAGGGAGTGACTTTTATCTGCTGGACAGTTGCCTTTGTTTTTGTTTGTTTATTCTTTGTCTCCTCCTGCATAATTAAAATAAAGTCTTTGGCTAGAGTAAACCTGCTGTGTAAGTGTTCGTTTGGGTCCACCTACTACACTACCCCATAACAGAACGGACTGACCATTATGGACCCAGCCACCGCAGCAGCATCTCCTCCTGCGGATCATCTGCAGAGGGCGATTTCCACCCAAGGCGCTCTCCTCGGACAACACCATCAGGTTCTGAGGGACCTAGTGGACTCGCAGTGTTCTATCGGGTCCCAGGTAGCGGAGATAGGAAGCCTGATGCAGGACTTCACGCTACGCCGTTCTCCTCCCCCGGAGCCGGTCCCTGAGGAATCATCCAGCACCCGTGAGTCTTTTGTCCCCTCACCTGTGCCCTATGATGGAGCGTCCGGGGAATGTAGAGGGTTCATGCTCCAGTGTGGATTTGTTTTTAACCAGCAACCCCGCACATTTGCTTCGGACAATGCCAAGGTGGCCTTTACGGTGGGGTTGCTGCGCGGCAAGGCGCTGGTCTGGGCGGAGGCTTGGCTCAACAGACGCAGCCCAAACCGGGCCCCCTACGAGCTCTTCTTAGAGGCATTCAAGAGGGTATTCGACCATCCAGTTTACACCAGAGACGTTGTTCAGCGCCTGCTCAGTCTTCGTCAGGGTTCCACCAGCACAGCGGAGTACTGTGTGGACTTCCAGATTCTGGCCACGGAGTCCGGTTGGGACAAGGAGGCGCTTAAGGTGATATATTGCCACAGCCTTTCGGATCTTTTGAAGGATGAGCTTGCGGTCCGGGAGGAGCCGGAGTCACTAGAGGAGCTCTTCACTCTGTCAATCAATATGGATAACCGTATCCGGGAACGCCGTCGGAAGAGGAACTTCAGGCCTTCCAATCCGGTGCGTCAGTTTGCTTCCAGCCCCAGCCTTCAGTTTCCGAGCCCGTTCCGGCAGTACAGCTCTGCGCGCTCCCGTTCTCCTACCTCGGCACCTCCCCCTTTGGAGCCGGAGGAGCCGATGCAGCTCGGGCGGACTCATCTCTCTCCGGAGGTGAGAGCGACACATCCTCTCAGGAAGCTGTCTTTACTGTGGTGAGTCGGGACACCGCATGGCCGTTTGCTCTGTTCGACCAAAAGAGAGAGCTCGCCAGTAAGAGTGGGGGTGCTGGCGAGCGATTCAAGGAGAATTCCCCATTCCAAGCCTCGTTCACTGTTTCCTGCCACCCTGAGTTTATCATCTGGGCCTGTGCACCTGTCGGCACTCATTGATTCAGGGGCTGAACAGACCTTTTTGGACACTGCGTTTATTAAAAGTCATGGGATTCCAGTAGAAGCGTTAGAGCGCGCTCAGCTAGTGAGCGCACTGGATGGCAGTTCACTGGCAGAGATAACACACCAGACTCAGCCAATTTCCCTGCTCTTGTCCGGTAATCACAGTCAGAAGACCCGGTTCTACGTGTTTCCTACCCCTCAGACACCCCTGGTTCTGGGACTTCCCTGGCTTAAGGATCATAATCCACAGATCGATTGGGCTGGGGGTAGAATCACCGGCTGGAGCTCCGCCTGTCGCTCTCGCTGCCTCAGATCTGCGGTCCCCCGGCAAGCTCTTCCCTCCAGCAGACCTGACACTGGTACTAGCCTCTCCGCCGTGCCCCGGGAATATATGGATTTAGGAGAGGCATTCAGCAAGGAGCGGGCCCTTTCACTCCCCCCTCATCGCCCCTACAACTGTGCTATTGACCTGCTCCCGGGCACTCCACTTCCCACGAGTCGGCTATATAATCTCTCCCGGCCAGAAAGCGAATCTATGGAGAAATATATAACGGAGTCTGTCGCCGCAGGAATCATATGTCCCTCATCTTCACCTGTGGGAGCGGGTTTCTTCTTCGTCTCCAAGAAGGACAAGAGCCTCCGTCCCTGCATCGATTACAGAGGTTTGAATCAAATTACTATCAAGAATAAATATCCATTACCGCTTATCTCTTCTGTTTTCGTATCCTTAGCTGGAGCTAAGATATTCACCAAGCTGGACCTCCGCAACGCATATCATCTGGTCCGAATTCGCGAGGGAGACGAATGGAAGACAGCCTTTAAACACCCTTGGGACACTTTGAATACCTGGTGATGCCGTTTGGATTAACCAATGCCCCTGCTGTTTTTCAAGCACTGGTTAATGACGTCCTCCGCGACTTCCTCAACCGTTTCGTGTTTGTGTATATTGACGACATTCTCATTTTCTCCCCGAATCCCCAGGAGCACACTAACCATGTCCGCCAGGTTCTGCAACGACTGTTGGAGAATCAGCTCTTCATTAAGGCTGAGAAGTGCGAATTCCACGTTACCTCTGTGCAGTTCCTGGGCATCTTCATTGAGGAGGGTCAGGTGAGAAAGGACCCCGAGAAGGTTAAAGCCGTAATGGAGTGGCCGGTGCCCGCCTCACGAAAGAAGCTCCAGCAGTTTCTGGGGTTCGCTAATTTCTACCGATGGTTCATCCGGGACTACAGCCAAACGGCAGAACCGCTGACACGACTCACCTCCTCCAAGGTGCTGTTTTCATGGACCCCAGAGGCCGACAAGGCTTTTTGTGCCCTCAAGGAGCGGTTTGCATCGGCTCCAATCCTGGTCCACCCAGACGAGACCCGCCAGTTTGTCGTCGAGGTGGACGCCTCGGACACCGGAGTCGGAGCCGTACTGTCCCAGCGGTCAGCTTCCGACTCTAAACTCCATCCTTGTGCTTTCTTCTCCCGTAGACTTTCCCTGGCGGAGAGAGACTACGACTTAGGCAACCGAGAGCTGTTGGCTGTCAAGTTAGCCTTGGAGGAGTGGAGGCACTGGCTGGAGGGATCGGTGCTCCCCTTTATCGTATGGACCGACCACCGAAATCTGGAGTATATCCACACGGCGAGACGCCTCAATTCTTGCCAGGCCCGCTGGGCTTTGTTCTTCGCCCGTTTCAATTTCACCATCACCTATCGGCCGGGTCACAAGAACACCAAGCCGGACACACTCTCCCGTCAGTTTTCCCCAGAAGAGGGAGACTCTACTCCCGACACCATCCTGCCTGCCTCGTACGTGCTCGGTGCTGTCACCTGGGAGATCGAGAGGGTGGTACGCGAGGCCCAGCACACCCAACCTGACCCCGGAGGGGGCCCTCTGAATCGTCTGTTTGTTCCTCCGTCCGTCCGCTCCCGAGTCCTGCGGTGGGCCCACGACTCCCGTCTCTCTGGTCACCCCGGCATCCGCCGGACTATAGACTGGCTCCGCCGCACTTTTTGGTGGCCGTCCCTCGAAGAGGAGACCCGTACGTATGTGCGGGCCTGCACTACGTGCGCCCGGAACAAGGCCTCGCACCGACCCCCCCCCCCCCCCCCCATGGGGTTACTACGACCACTCCCTGTTCCACAACGTCCGTGGTCCCACATCGCAGTGGATTTCGTAACTGGTTTCTCCCCGTCAGACAGTAACACCGTCATTCTGACTGTGGTAGACCGGGTCTCAAAGGCGGCTCACTTCATTCCCCTGCCCAAGCTTCCATCGGCCCGTGAGACCGCCGAACTACTAGTCCAACACGTCGTTAGGCTTCATAGCATTCCTGCGGACATAGTCTCGGACCGTGGCCCGCAGTTCTCATCCCAGTTATGGAAGGCATTCTGTCACACCCTCGGCGCCACGGCCAGTCTGTCCTCGGGATGCCATCCGCAAACTGACCCAAACTGACGCAAAACCCAGACAGAGAGGCTGAACCAGGAGCTCGAGGCCATCCTCAGGTGTGTGACCGCCACTAATCCATCCTCTTGGAGCCATCACCTCCCGTGGGTTGAGTACGCTCACAATTCCCACATGTCTACTGCCACCGGACTGTCTCCTTTTGAGGCCTCCTTGGGCTATCAGCCTCCCCTGTTCCCAAGCCAGGAAGTCGAGGTGGCAGTTCCGTCAGTCCAACGCAATGCCCGTCGCTGTAGACTGGTGTGGAGAGAGACTCGGGTGGCTCTGCTCCGCACAGCAGAGCAGAATAAGAAAGTGGCGGATCGGCATCGTGTTCCAGCTCCGGCCTACCGTATTGGACAATCTGTTTGGCTTTCGACCAAGGACATCCCCTTACGCACCCAGTCTAGGAAGCTCTCCCCCAGATAGAGCGGCCCCTTCCCCATCATCTCCATCATCAACCCAGTAGCGGTCAAACTGCAGTTACCTCGCTCCATGAGGATTCACCCGGTGTTTCATGTCTCCCTCCTCAAGCCTGTTGTCTCCAGTCCCCTAAATCCTCCGCCAGAACCCCCTCCACCCCTCCGACTCATCGAGGGGGCCCCGTCTACACAGTCAATCGCCTCCTGGATGTCCGCCGTCGAGGTAGGGGGTTTTAGTACCTGGTGGACTGGGAGGGTTATGGACCAGAGGAGCGGTGCTGGGTGCCGCGATCCCGGATCTTTGACCCGGGGCTCATACGAGACTACCACCGACAGAACCCCGCTAAACCAGGCGGTTCGCCAAGAGGCTCCCGTTGAGGGGGTGTACTGTTAGGATCCCTGTCTGCTCCTAGTGTGTGCTCCTCTGTTTTTTTCCCGTCTGTTTTGTTATTGTGGGCCATGTGCTTATGTTTTGTTTTTGTGTCAGCCTACAGTTTCCACCCCCGTGTTCCGCCCACTACCACGCCTCTCTCCTTAGGCTCAGCTGTGGCTCATGCCGGTGATCGCCGCTAGCTGGCTTGAATACCTCGGCGTTTCCCCGGCGCGTCGTCAGTCCGTCCAGTTACCAGTCTGGTCTCGGTCCACGTGAGTCTGAACACCGATTCAGTGAAGATCGTAACCTGTTTGTTTTCTGCTCCATTGCCGCTCAGCGTCGATTCCCTGGAAGATCACCTGTGCCTTTTGTTTTGCTGTGTCGGACCTCGGGCCTCCACACAGTCGCGCCGTCCTGTCCCTCCAGACCTTTTCCAGGTGAGAGTACGGTCGAGTTTCCCTCCCGTCTCCGGAGGCTACCTGTCCCGGTCATCGGTTGAGCTTCCCTCCCGACTCCGGTGGAGAAAAGGGAGTGACTTTTATCTGCTGGACAGTTGCCTTTGTTTTTGTTTGTTTATTCTTTGTCTCCTCCTGCATAATTAAAATAAAGTCTTTGGCTGGAGTAAACCTGCTGTGTAAGTGTTCGTTTGGGTCCACCTACTACACTACCCCATAACATGCGGAAGTGTAGCGCCCACCCTCCGTTTCCCCCCAAGGCAAACACTGTTAGCACTGTTGCAGTTGTTTGCACTGTTCGTGCTGTTCACACTGTTAGCCACTAGCCAGCGGCTCAGCCATCACCGTGTTGAGAGCCGTGTGGAAGCAATCCCCAAATCCCCCCGATTTGCTTTGAATTCCGTTTAGAGCTCCTTTAAGTGCATCTAATTCAATTCTGCACTATGAATACTGGCCATTGGCAATTAGACTGCTCCCAGACTGAAGATATTTAGCCAAAGTGGCCATGTTTTTAACATTTCGATTTACCATTAACAGCTTGTGAATGAATTGTGATAAAATATATCATTGACTGGAATTGCAAGAAACCCTTAAGATATTGATTGATATGATTGAAGAATTGCCTCCACACAGCTCTCAACATGGCGACGGCTGAGCCAGTGGCTAGAAGCGGTGCTAACAGCACAAAACAGTGCAAACAACAGCAACCGTGCCAATAGAGCAGAACAGTGTTTACCTAGGGAGGAAGTGTTATTAGGGGTAACCATTACAATAAGCATTAAGAATGAATATATAGAAATAGACAATCTTCTCGCTGATGGTCTAGTTTACTTATGTAGGTTATATAGAGGCATCTGTTTTGAACTTGGACTGTTTTACAACCAGTTACAAGGTCCTCATAGTAACTTTAAGCTCAGACTATGTATAAAAAGGGCTAAAAGTGCTACACTGTTCATGTGATGCAACTGGAAACACCCTAAAGCAAAGCTGATGGTCAGCAAATCAAATGAGCATTGTCCTAATACTCATGAACTGATTCTAACATTTTCCCTCATCGCCTCCAGTATTTACAAGCCAGCAGTAACCAGAAGAGCAAGTGAGAATTACTGCTCCCTATTAATCTTCGTGATGGGCCAGCACTGGGTGATACATAGTCCCACTGGGTCTCCGGAGCCAGACGAGGCTTTTACCACCACAACCACAACTCGGCACCTCGGCCGAGACAACCTCAATAAGCAGGTTCATGTATAATACATGTATGTCAGTATGTATGTGTATGAGTCCAAATCATCAATGCTGACGGTCAGGATGTTTTTGTAGCACATTTGTTAAATGTCCCAGGTGGGCACTTCTCTCTCTCTCTCTGGATTTCTACAAATAAAGCAGCACGGACACTCAGCTGCTGTTTGGACAGTGAAGTAAACAGCCGGTGAATTTACAACCTCTCAGAGAGCCCAAGGAGCGGGTTATGTGCACAAAACACAGGCTGGGCTCAGGCCAAAACAGCCAGCAATCCAGTGTCTCCGGGTAACATTAACATTCCAGGCCTCGCTGACGGGAATGTGACGTGACACCAGCCAGTCACCCCCCCGGGGGGCAATATGCTGCATTATTACAGTCGCACGACTTTATTGTTGGGGATATTGTTTTTTTAATTTTTTTTAAATTATTATCTACTTTCATAAAATTCGTCCTCTGAGTCTCCTTGGATATCAGACCCAGTGCCAAAAATCTAACTGATGGATGCTGTTCAGCAAACTACTCAGGTACACTGTCTGATTTTGTAAAAGCAGACCCAAAGTCCTGAATTTTAAAACATCACCAGTGTGCTGGCAATATGGGGACAGTATTAGCACCTGTAGAAGATGAGGGGCTTGTGGCCCACCGATATGTATAGCATTATATATCTGCTGGTCATTAAGCAAAGCTCTTTTATGAGCAGCATTCTTGGCCCCTCATCGGCCCCAATGAACAGAAGTTACCATATTTGGAATGTGGAGGAGTGACGTAGAGACGCTGTTTACATCTATGGCAGCAGCAGCGACCTGTCAATCACAGTAGCCCCGCCCTAAAGCATACCCTGCTTTATGGTCTATTTGACTCTAAATGGACCATCATTTACTAAATGAACATCATGCTGTATCGAAGAAGACTTGAAACTAGAGATTGAGACCATAAACTCATGTTCACATTGTTTACTGAGGGAATAAATCAAGAGAGAAGTAGAGTCATTTTCTCATAGACTTCTATACAACCAGACTTCTTTTTACAACCGGAGGAGTCACCCCTGCTGGTCAGTGGAGAGAATGCAGGTTTGTACACACTTACGCATTGGCTTCAGTCCGCAGAACCGGAGGTTGCCACATTGTTAAATTGGAGAATATGTGATTTCAAAATAAAAGGTTTTTAAATGTTGAACTAACGTCATTTCACACAGCATCCCTGCACCGTAGAGAGCCCTCTGCACTCTTTATGTCACAACTATTGTCACGACCTGTACAGCCGGCTATCACTGTGCGAAAAAAAAACGTAAATCAAAAGAAATCACGCGATGTGACGGACATAACGAGACCCGTTATACAAATACGGCATGCGGTCGTGATGTCAGAATGCACGCAGTGACAAACTGTTCTTACCTCCTCCTGCTTCCTGCCTCTGTCTCTTATCGGGTGATGATGCTGCGCTCTCCTCTCTCCGCACGTCTGCCCGCAGACCATCAGCAGGGCAGCGAGGAGCAGCGCTGCTGCTGCTGGGTCCTAGCGCCGCCCAATTCAGCGTCCTCACGCAGCAGTGACCAATGAGAGCACCGCCCTCGCTGCTATTTCTGGTCTTTTGTTTTATTTACGGAGTACGGGAGTACGGACCGGTTGGCACACTTCTTTTATGTCTTGGGAGAAGAGTTTCGAACAAGATTGATGTCAAGGTCAATAGATTAGTATAATTTGAATAAGTGTGTGAGTGAAAAGGCAGGTTGACCCTTTATTTATCATTATCAAACAAAACAAAACAAAAATATGAAACGAAAACTCGAAACACAAAATTCAAAACTGCGGTAAATAATTATATATATATCCATTTCTGCACTTTGATGGAAAAAGAAAAGTAATTAAATTGAGAAACTATCTTAAAGCAATGAGTTCGCATCTCAAAATAACGACCTTGTATTTCTTAATACTGACTTAGTATGCTATCAAAGAACGACTTAGTATCTAAAAAAAAATGATTTAGTATCATCAAAGACATTATTCTGAGACGATAAACCAAAATTCTGAGAACAATTTATTATTTTGAGATACTTAGTAATTATTTTGAGATGCTAACTCATTACTTTGTGATGGTTTCTCATTATGACTTACAGGCTTCCACACCACAGCCGTATGTTCTCATCTACACACCGTATGAAGTGCATTTGAGCTGTATTTGCATTGATCAGAAGCTGTGCTGCTCCTGGAGGTGCGTTGCTGTGCTGTGGCTCTTTCCTTTAATGCTCTGACTGACCCGAGTGTTAATAATCAGGGAATAAATAAAACTACTGTGCTGGAAGAGACTGCTGTTTGACGTCAACACCCCTCCTTTACCCATGGACAGGGAGCATGTGTGTTTATTCTCTCATGCACGCCCTCGACACCCCAGCACCGTCTAACACAGACACCCCCCCTGGAATAATACTCCAGATGCTCACATTTCATTATATAAAATACATAAATATATAATAAAAATACACCCAGAAATGTTCTTGACGTCAACTCTACTTTTTTCCCCACGTTGCTTTGTATCCTTTCCCTTGTTTCGTGAGTTTTCACTGTGAACGTTATTCTCATCTCTTCACGTCCTGCTGGGAGGAGCAGCCTAACCTGTTGTGTAACCGTCCTTTCTGCGCAGCAAGGCAGGTGTTCAGGTCGCCCCACAGCACCACCCAGTGGTCAGATCATGTCACTGCAGCGAGGACCTATATTAATGTAGAACAGGACACCCGGAAGCTTTATTGTAATGGTTTGGCATTAGATATTAAAGCTGCACTGGGCAAGAACTCAATGTGGAAAAAAGAGAAACATAAACGATAGTTTAGTGTTTTAAGTGTCGTTTTCCACAGTAGAGACTTTATGAAGCTCCGTCCTACAACTGTCATCTACAGCTTCATTCAAATATTTTTTGGGGTTATTATTTTTTTTTAAATGAATAAATGTTAAATTAGGTCTTTTACATTAGATTTTCACTACACAATTATAAGATTATCTCTTTTAAGTGCAAATTAATTACACTCAAAATACACGTGAGGTGTACTATACTGTATATGAAATGATTTAAGAGGTGCTGAATTACACATCATTAACATGGTATCAACATTTCATTTTTTTTTTTATATAGTGGTTATCATTATCGGTAAATCACAACACACTGGGGACCATGGATATTCAGTCCGCAGAACCCAGAGGATGCCTTCTAACGATTTGAAGGATCAGTTCACCCACATCACAAATGAAAAGCAATATGCAATCCCATCCACAATAAAACCAGCCCAACCAATAAGAAGCAACATGTACAAGTACTTATTAATTTATTTACACTTTTAAAATACACAAATACAGTGGCATTACAAATGAGGAGCAAAAGTCTTAAGGTGTGGAGTGGAAAAAAAAGATTTCCCATGAGTCCACGGTGAGAGATGCATTGTGGGACATGAGCATCCCACATCCCCCCTGCACGGTTAAAAGCAAAAATTAGACAGGAAGTGACAAAAGTAGAAAGAACTGAGAGAAGCAGACACGACAGACTGAAAAAACAATCTATTATCCCTTGTTAAGTGTACTTGCATCTATCATAGCCATCATCAGTGAGACAAACAAGTTCACCCATTGCCTTTTTTGTTTGTTTTTCAAGCCCACAGGTGAGGTATATTTTTATTAAAAAAAACAAATGGAGTGAGGCATTCCCATCCCCTCCAAACGCCGCCATCCGGAGCCGTACAGCGGCTCATGTGGACGCGGTAGACGGAGTGTAAGCACATCCTATACACAACAACAGAACCAACATGTACAAATCACCACTACAACCCCCCCACCCCCCTAAACCCTCCAACTACAGAAAACAGCCGATGACATCCTGCAAGCGGTCTACCACATCGAGGACTTTCTACTCCAAAAGCTGCAGGATTCATCGGCAAAAAACGCTCGGGCGGAAGGAGACACGGGGTCACCGAATAAAATAAAGAGCCGCGTGAGGCTCCGGTGCCGCTGGGACCTCCTCCCTTCTTAAGACAAACACTCAGCACCATAGCTCTCCAGAATCGCCCTCACTCGCGTCCACTCAGCCTGATGTTAAAGGGACAGTTCACCCCAAAAGTCACAAACATGTTTTTCCTCTTAGCTGTAGTGCTCTTCATCAACCTAGATGGGTTTGGTGCGAGTTGCCTCATATTGGAGACATCGGCCGCAGAGATGTCCGTCTTCTCTCCAATGAAATGGGACTATATGGCACGCCTGTATTTTTGATTTGGTGAACTGGCCCTTTAAAAGTTCATCGGCCCATTTTCTACCTCGGACTCTCGCAGCGCTCGAAAAATTGAGGATATGAGCTCCAAAAACCCTTCGTCCTATATTTCCCATAATGCAACGAGATAGTCTTTTCTACAGAAGGCATTCTACTAGTACTTTCCATGAACAACGGACAGGTCTGGATGTTAACAAAGATGGTGGAGCGTGCCTTTAATTTTGTCATACGTCATCTCATCTGAATTTACTGGCTACTGGTTTTGGATTGGGATAAAACTAGAAGTAACGGATCAGGACGTTGGCCGATTTTGGACCAAACTCATGAAGTTTTATGACGTCTTGGCGGTAGATTTAAGTACTTAAATCCACGACCAAGACAGTTTTCTGTAGAGTCTACTGGGCTAATATGGAGAGAGATTTTGGTCCCCGTCTGTCAATAAAGACGGACAGTGAGCGTCTGACTAGGTCGAGGTAGAAAATGCCCAGATGGGCAATGGAGGGGGGGGGGGGGGGGGGGGGGGGGGACAACAACGCAAACAATGGAGGCAGAGGATGAGGTGGTCTAGAGTGAGCTTAGGAGGCAAAGGAGTGAAAACCCTAAAAGAAAATACCCCCCCTCAACATGTTCACCCCCCACCCCTTTGAGCTTGTATAAACCCCCCGAGACAGAACCGCACAAACAAACAGACAGACACACACACACCACAACAACCACCACGTCACTATGCACCGGGTTAAAAACAACGTCTC
Source organism: Anarhichas minor (assembly GCF_050575085.1). Lineage (NCBI taxonomy): Eukaryota > Metazoa > Chordata > Actinopteri > Perciformes > Anarhichadidae > Anarhichas > Anarhichas minor. The sequence continues at coordinate 2,623,193 of NW_027466453.1, forward strand.
GTCCGCTCGGTGCGGACGGACCTTTTCCATGCACAGCTTTCCCAAAGCAGCGCAACCGCAGTCACGACCTGAAGACAGAAAAATGTGCTGCGTGTTTTTGGATTTACTACCACGTCCTGGTTCCAACGCACCTGAGGAGGAGGAAAACAAAAACAACAAAACAAAAAGTCGTACTGTGGGATCACCATTGGAACATTAAAAGAGCCTTTCTCACATTTTAAAAACAAGGGGGTTGTCCTACCTTTACATTTACACCTCAAACACCTAAAGCAAAAGGTAAAAAAAAAGAAAAAAAAGAAAAGTCTTCCAGGACACAAAACAGAGTTTGGGCACCGTCCTTTAACGCTGCCGTGACGGATCAAATGTCTTTGTGATCAAAAATGTCCCACACACTATTTTCAAACAAACACTCGTCCTTTTCAAACCCTCGTGAAGAGACGCTTTAAAAATTAGTAAAATCAACGTTTTAAAAAGATGCCAGAGGAAAGTGACTCCATGGCTTCATCGACAGTAAGGAGGAGGGCCACGGCTGCTACCGAACTGTACTCCACCCATCTCTCACTCACACACACACACACACCTGGTTGTGCGCCTCATCCTCTGTCAGGTGTACAGGAGGGCAGCCAGTTGGTAGTCCTCTGTGTCATTGAAGAGTCGTGTGTGTGTGTGTGTGTGTGTGTGTGTGTGTGTTGCAGGCGGTGCGTGTTGAGGCCTCCGTGGTGCACAGGTGGATGGGGAGGGTTTTTCACCGCGGCGCTGCAGACTGGAGGCCGCTGGGCGTGACCCGGGACAGGGCCTGCAGAGGGCACATGGAAATTACTCATTTTTTCCATCAGATATAAAACACAAATCTCTTTAAAAACATATTATATAAGGTAATCATAAATCATAAGCTCCAACTACATAAATAAAGGATCAATAAAAAAAAAAAGATCAACCCATTGTGAGTTCATGCTTTAAGTCTTTCCGCAAGACAAGCAAGCAGCTTTTAAAAACGCTTGTTTTCTGAATGGAGTTTGGTTTGATCAGGGCTCGGCTTTGCCAACATTGTAGCCGTTCCATCGCCACTCAAAATAACGTCATCTAACATAAACACGGCGGCGGCGTAATTGTTTGTACTACAGACTGAAAACTCGCTATGCGTTTGGTGTGGACACAACATTCCCTTTCAGACAGAAAGGGAATGTTGTGTTTTTAGGATGATCCCTTTAACAACATCTTATGATAAATAGACCAAACACCAGAAACACGGCTCATTTCTAAAGCACTTAAAAAGGGCTTGGATTCCAACACAGAAAATCCTGCAGTCGCATACATTGATATTTTTGTAACAATGCAACAATAACATTGCACTAGTTATTATCAAGGGCCTCATAATATAAATATATAAAAGAAAACATCCCCCGTTACACTCTGTGACCTCCTGGGGGAGCACTCGGTCTACAGAGAACTAAAGGAGCTGATGAAGCGCTGCTGTTCAGATCCACACTACCAGCTGGATGCTCGGAGATGATCTTAAATTTATCTAAATTGTTCTCGTTAATCTGTCTCTTACAGAACTACTGCAGCTATTTGGTTGCTTCCCATCAGTGAAAGTAAAAAAAGGGGAACAAACTAACATTTGGTATCATTGAAAAAGGGAAGTGTATAGATGCCGATACACAGCGTGTTCTCTTGTAATCTGTGGTTCCGTTTTTGTCAGTCTTTGTTTGGCAATAGTAGATTTCACAATATGTACTGTTGGGCAGTGCAAAGTCCTCCCTTTGTTCTTTTTAATTCTCATTTCTTGTACCCAACAAAACCTTTCCTGCTCTACTGTGAAAAATAAAGCTTGGTACGTCAGACCTGTCACTACAGCGTTGGGATGCTTACTGTTGAATTGTAACAAGTTACAGATTACTAGTTACCCTTTTAAAAATGTAAGACGTAATTACATTTGATTACTTTTATAACAAGTGTTTTAAACTGGGCAGTAAAGCTGAAAAGCCCTAAAACCTCACAACAAAGAAAAAAACCAAGATGGCAACGGACAAAATTAAAAGATGCCGACGGCCATAATTTCAAAACTTTGCTTCACAACGGTACTCAACACCAACTGTCAAACTTTTAATAAATTCTACAATATACCTTGAATTAAGATTGGAACAGAGCAACATAATGAATGTTATATTCTGCATATAAACTTTTTACTCAAAAACAATGTACCGTATTTTCCGCACTATAAGGCGCACTTAAAAGCCTTTAATTTTCTCAAAAAACGACAGTGCGCCTTGTAATCCGGAGAGCCTTATATATGGATCAATTGGTTAATTGGTTGATCCATACTGGTTGTACACGGCACTCTGTCAAAATGTTTCAGTACGACTGGTAAACTACAAAGCCGCACCGCGGTAAACACCGGTACTGTGCTTACTCCTAGTCCAACACCACTTGTGTGTATAAAGACCCCAAAATGGCACCTTTCAAGAGACACGCTTACGACGCTATTCTATTCTATGCGCCTTATAATCCGGTGCGCCCTATATATAAAAACAGTTCTAAAATAGGCCATTCATTGAAGGTGCGCCTTATAATCCGGTGCGCTTTATAGTGCGGAAAATACGGTACTCGGATGTAACCCCTTAGTAAACACCAACATTTTTAATAGTAACTAATTAAATGACCTATTGTTCACAGTAACTTCAGCTGTTCAATTACATTTACTCGTTAATTGTATTACGTAACTCCCCGACACCGAGCTTTGTGATTATTTGAGCTGACCGCTGTCACTTTGCATAGTCGTTACAAACAGCAAGTGAATTAGGTGCGTTTCCATCAGCTGGGTGAGTAAAGTGTTCCAACGTCAGGAGAGAACACCATGCAAACAAAGCTGTTGGACCGGTTCTCCGGTTAGCCGTTAGCTAACCACAAGTGCTGCTTTGAGAGGCGATAAATCTCTTGATCTACAGCGGCTGCCGCAGCAGCATGTTTGACGGTTCCAAGGATAGTGTCGCTAGGAGTTGCTTCCATCCAGCTTTACTGATTAGACAGTTCACATAAATGCAGTCTCGTCTTGCGTCTTCTTAGACAGTTTTAGCGAGAGGTGAAACGCCATAAAATGAATCGCAATTATCCGTATGACAACGAATCTTCAACTAAACCTCATGATGCGACAGCCCGAGTCAGACCTTGTGGATTTCATACATTACATAACTAAGCGGCGTGTCTTTGTGCGCGTGTGTTACCTGTGAGGACATGCGCGATGCGTCCTGGCGTCCCGTGAGATCCGAAGAGGAGATGTTGACAGGCGCCCCGCGATGAAGACGCATGCTCACCTTCCTCTCCTTCTCCAAACCTGTAAAGGGCACAAGAGGTCAAATGATGGAAAAGCCCTGACTGCTATGTTCAAACTGCACATTAAATTACAACAGCTGGGTTATGTCAGTCAGCTGATTTCAGCTTCTTTTTCTACTGTTAAGGGTGTGTTTGTGTGTGTGTGTGTGTGTGTGTGTGTGTGTGTGCTGACCTGTGGCGGGGTTGAGTGGTGAGGGGGCCGCGACCTCCTGAGTTGCCCTGGCTCTTCCTGAGGCTGAGGCCAGGCCCCTGGCTGCGGGGTTCCTGCTGTGCCTCAGCCTCTCCTCCCGCTCCCGACGCTCCCTCTCTGCGTCCTCCACGGCCCTGTTGGCGCCCTAAAACAAACACACACACACGGTTAACTCTGTGCAAACTCTCCTAACTTCCATTTAGTTCAGCTTTCTGGCTACAACAGATGTCATTTGTCATTTGTCACTGGCTAAATCACCACGGCCTCGGCATTCAACTTTGTTGAAGTTAGAACTTTATCTTTGGTTTGAATGAAATCCTGGAGTGGTCCAGGCCGGCCCTCTGGTCTGCCTCTCTCCACAATACAAGTGGTTTAAAACCCAGAAGAGAGGCTTAAAATAAGACCATGAAAGTGTTTGTATGTAGTCAACAAGATGTTTAAACTAAACACAAAGTCAGTTTGTTTAAAAAGGTGCAATCGGGCCAGAAATTTAGTTTCAAAACATTAAAAAAAATGAACTGACATTTACAAGCGGTGTGACTTGTAAAACCGCTCGTATCTCCAGAGTCATTAGTGAGTCACTGTAGCGTCCTCAGAGCTGCACTGAGGGCTTACCAATAATACATCCATCCGTGTACGTTTTATAGTTTATAGAAGAGTGAGAACAACTTTTTAAATTTTTTTTTCTTTTTTTTTTTTTTACTTTCAGCAGTTTGGGTGAATTCTACATATTCTTGCCCTGCTGTAAGTTAGTTGTGAGGATTCTTTTTAATATAACTGATGACTCTAAATTTAGATCGTATGGACCCAGTAACAGGTGAAATGTTGACTCCTATTTCTTCGGCCAGGTACTACACGTTGCACCTTTCTGGCTAAATATCAAGAAACCCGGACTCAGTAATAATGCACCCAAATACTTACAAACTTGAGCATGTTCCAGTCGAAGACGTAGTCGTAGGAGAAGCCCTGCCTGTGGAAGAGGTTCCTGAAGAGCTGGCGGAGGTACGAGTAGTCGGGCTTGTCGTCGAAGCGCAGGGAGCGGCAGAAGTTCAGGTAGGTGGCAAACTCCGCTGTAGGGGGAGGGGGAGGGGGAGGGGGGGGGGGGGGGGGGGGGGGAAATCGGGACACATGAGCAGTGAGGGTTTGGTTTGGATCAACGTTAATACTTATGGAACTAACAAAGAGCGGAGAGACTTACATGGGTAGCCTTTGCAGAGGACCTCAATGGGCGTGGACATTTTCTTCTCGCTGATGCGCTCGTACTTCTGCCTCTTGGTGGCGGCTTTCAGGCCTTGCCAGGGAAGAGAGCCCAGGTTGAAGTACATGAGGACGTAGCCCAGCGACTCCAAGTCGTCCCGTCTGGACTGCTCTGTGGACGCAAGAGGACAAAGTCAGATCGGCAGCGTGGACGGGGTTCCATCCATTCATTGGAGGATTTTGTGGACGCCGGTCTTACCGATGCCCAGGTGAGTGTTGATGGAGGCGTAGCGCGCCGTGCCGGTCAGGTTCTTGTTCTCGCGGTAGGGGATGTGCTGGTGTGTGCGCGCGTCGCGGTACTTCTTGGCCAGGCCGAAGTCGATGATGTAGACCAGGTTGCCCTTCTTGCCCAGCCCCATCAGGAAGTTGTCCGGCTTCACGTCTCGGTGGATGAAGTTCTTGGAGTGGATGTACTCGATGCGGCTGATCTAGAGGAGAGAAGCAGGAGAGGGTGCGATTATCGTTAGCGCGCAAACACGGATGACACGCGTTCCGATTCGACGTCCGATGAGCGGGCGCTACGCGGAGACCATCGGGACTCACCATCTGGTCGGCCAGCAGCAGGACCGTCTTGAGGCTGAACTTCCGAGAGCAGAAGTTGAACAGGTCCTCCAGGCTGGGCCCCAGCAGCTCCATCACCATCACGTTGTAGTCTCCCTCGGCCCCGCACCACTTTATCGTAGGAATGCCCACTGGAGGAGAGAAGGGAGCAGGAAAGAGGGAGGAAGGGGAAATATTTAGTCCTTATTGAAGGAGTATTGTGATGCAAAAAGCTGTTTACATTACCAAAAGATGGGTGTTTTCTCCACAGGTACCTTGAATATCTTCAAAATTCGGAGTGAATATACTGAATATTATAGTTTCTTGTACTCTATGGTGGCTCAAGGCTAAATGTGATACAAGTCTTAAATCACAATATTTTAATAGTCTGGTGCAGGCCGGTGTAATGTTACTATTGACAATAAAATGTTGATGGGGACAAACTGTCCACCCACACCTGAGCATCTGCGGGCACACGCACATGCACGCGCACATACACAGGAGCAGTGTGAAGGCAGAGGCCAGCTGGTTTAGTAGTAGCTGGTAATTGGCTGATGTTGCCAAGGCAAAGAGGCCATCTGGCATTCTCTTCTATAGGCAGATGGCAACAAAATGATGTTGCTCAGCACCAAGCGCGCGCACGCGCACACACATCTATTTATATACGTACAAACGCAAATACAGCCCTTGGTCTGGGTCAGCCGGCGTGCCCCGATACATCCTAGCGTGCTGGGACACAAATACAAATGCATGCGTGTGCACATTTGTAACAAACTTGTACACGCAGTCAAGCAGACTGTTATATTATTGCTGATGTAATAAATTCATTTGAAAAGAAAAGGTGCTAAACTCAAAATTTTGAGCATTTGTATAACCGCAAACACTGACTTGCTCTGTAAAGATATAGTAAGGTCAGCGCTGTTGCTTGCACCGTTAGCTGCTAGCCGCCGGCTCAGCTGCCGCCATGTTGAGAGCCGTGTGGCGGCAAATCCCTCAATCACATATATGCTCTGAATGTGGAACTTAGCACCTTTTTAAAAATGCGCTACTTTGACTCTGATGCAGCCGCCTCTCTCGGTCTGTTTCGTCACTCAAAAGCCTCCAATCTGTTTGGTTACACGTCATGAGTAACAGACCACTGACTGTCACTGACGGGCAACATTGGTCTAGACTTCTGTCCATTCTTGAGACTCTCTGGGGAGGAGTGTGAAGAGTGGATGTCGGTGTCAGTTTTCTTAAACCGAGGAGGCAGAATATTTACAGACACACTTTTACATCAACATGTTCTCCCACCTCACCGGAAACGGTTCAGTTTCCAAACACGGTTTTGTGATCAGGGAGGGAATTAGGCTACAAAATAAGATCCCTGCTACAATATAATATAATATACAGCTTATGACAATATAGGAGGCCTGTATTGACGTGGAGTACATAGTTCATTAAAGTACAAACAACACTTTACAGAGTGACAGGATGCGTGTGCACGTGTACCGTACCTCCGCCCTGCATCATCTTGTAGATCTTGCTCTCGATGTGGAGCTGTGGGTGTTTGGTCTTCACGCATTCCAACTTGATGGCAACCTCCTCTCCGACAGAGATGTCCGTACCTAGACGGGACAGACAGAATGCAGGACGTTAATCGGAGTACGCAGACGTTCACTGCGGCTATTGATTTGTCTCGTGTAACAGTATCTCATCTGCAGCAGAGCGTGGACAAGTCGAAGATGTACTGCCGTCGGGTCAAAGTCCAGCGTAATCACGTTTATCCAAGTCCTATAATTCAATGAAGCTAACTTGACATGAAGATAATAATTTCACTTGCCCAAAAGTTTCATAGTGACATATATATATATATACATATAGATATATACATACATATCACTTGTGTGGTTAGTAATTAAAGTGAAGGAGGAGTAACTGTGACGAACTTTCATTTTGTGTTGATTTTGGCGGTACCCGCAGACAAACCCACCAGACTCCCTTTAGAAAACCTCTAATTTTACTGCAGTGGTGGTCTGACAGGCTGCGCCACGCAGTCCTGGTTCTGGTTCTCCCGTCCCTCCCTTCCCTCCAGCGGGCCCAGCAATACGGCCTGGGCCTCCAGCAGCGTGTTGGCCCCTAGCGGAACAGCTAATCTCAGCTAAAAGGAGTTTCTGATGAACCTATGGAGGTCAAACAGTCATCAGTATTATATTGAGACGGTTTCATAACCAGTTAAAAGTTTATAGTAACTCATAAAAACTTAAAGCCAGTCAACATTGAAGAGACACCACCAGCGTGCACTGCATGTACCCTGCTCTCCTCTCGAGTGTCTCCTTGCATGTGCAGCCCGACTTCCTCGCAGCTATAATTACATTTCTTCAGACAAGAGGGTCTGCATGGGAGTCCGCTCTCTGCTGCTGCGGTGCTTCAGCTTCCTTAACATGGTTACGGGTTCCAGTTACCTTCCACTTAAAACGCAGCAACTGAACACCAGGTTACATAATCCCGTTTTCACACACATGGTCTCACACGGGCAGCAGTTCAAAGCGGCACCAATGAAGCATCATCGATTTCTCCGTATGAGGTCATCTGGGCGGGGCACCACTCCCTGGGGCGGGGCGGGGGGGAGCCATGACTCACTTTAAAAGCTTATATGGTTTAATGTTTACACACGAGAACTGATCAAATCATGCTGAGCAGAAGGCGGTGTGTATGTGGCTGTGCAGCATGTGAGAGGGCGTCGCAATGATGCAGGAAAACAAAGGGGCTGCAGATCATATCTATGTGCAACCAAATTAGATGACATTGATCTGCCTCTGGCTGGATACCCAAATCCATATCAGTCCCGGTAGCAGCTTTAATTTCCCTGAATGGCATCAGGGACGACATTTTGTTTCCCCGCAGAGGACCATGTTAGAGGGCAAAAATGGGAAGTATTTATCTATGAGCCTCACATAGGGCAGCACAACTCTCCCCTTAAAACGCTTTTTTTTTTATTTTATTTTTTATGTATTTATTCACTTTTACATTTATTTTCTTTTGGAGAATTAAAGCAGCATTAATATAGCAGAAAACAACTATTTGCTATGTAAATATATTGTGGGGTAATGTCTATCTGTGTGTTATCAGAGCTTCTCCCTGCTTTGTTATGTTAGCGCTGCCCCACCGGCTAGCTAACGGCCCCGCAGCGCTCACACGACGGTCACAGCTGATAACGGCGTTCGGACCGATAGTCCGTAGTCTGCACCGATAGCGCTCTTAGCTGGCTCAGCCGTCGCCATGTTGAGAGCTGTGTGGAAGCTGTTCACAATTTATTTTATTCCTTTACGAAAAATTTAAAGGGGGTTTCTGAAATCAAGAAGATAATGGATAGATGCAAATAACTTTTACTTGCAACAATCATGAGAGAAATGTATAATTATGTCCAATGCATGTATTCTTATAGAGTGATAGGTAAACAAGGTCGGTTTTTTCTGCTTCAGTTTCAGCACAAAGAGCTTCACTCACAATGACTTGTTGTAGAGCGCGTGATTGGCCAATCCATTAACCCACCAATCAAATGAAAATGTCCACAAAGGCTCTTCACAGTCAGAGCAGCACATCTCAGTGTTTTGTCAGTTTTCTTTTTGCGTCACAGGAATGTGATTTGTCTCGACAGATTTTTCTAGGAATGCCCCCCCCCCCCAGCCAGCCCATGACCTTCTTGAGATTGTGTGTGTTATTGGTACAAAAGTGTGTGCATATGTAGCGTGTGTGTGTGTTTTTATCCTGAGCATGGCTGCAGGTTGAACATGCCCGGACACACCCCCCCCCCATACACTAGAACAGCAACAGAGGTAAAACTACTCATACCCCAATTTACACTGAGTCACTTCACTTTAAACTTTTTATGATGTTAATAACTACACACTATCTCATGTCACGCTGGCACTCTAGTATGTGCGTGCTAACTGGCGGGGCGGACTGGTCCAGACTTGAACACAGAAGAATGGCGCAGATTAAACTCACTCTGGAGTGTCTTATAAAGATCCGCAGCACAAACGATATAAAGAAGGCGGATGTGGTGCAAGGCCTCTGGGAGCCGTGGGGCCTTTGTGGTTCAGGACAAGGACACACATCAAACCCTGAACGTAAGATGTGGAACTCTGAAATGGGGGAAATGGATCAATGTGGCCGGTGCTTTGCAACTGTAAAGCAGCAACAACAAAAAGATTTCTCAACTCTCAAAGTTTCTGAGAAACAGCGGCCTGGGGTGACGTCACCACGACCGCTATAAACACAGTCGCTTTGTACGCAACCAAACCACGGAGCTCCAGAGGAGCAGTGAGTCACCGGCAGCGCTGGAACCTCAGCGTGTCTCGACTTCTCTGGGATTGTTGCTCGCTTCGCTTATGCAAATGGACCCATCCCTTTCAGCATACACCGACTGCTCTCACTTTACAATATCTGTTACACAAGTCCTAGTCAAACGGGTAACAAACTGAAGCAGAGCTGTTCCTCGTCACTAAAGTTTGCCTTTTAAAAAAAATTTAAAAAGCAATCTGCGTTTTCCTTTTGATTACAACTGCAATTCAGTGTGGGATTTAAAAAAAAATATGTAGCTTCTTTATTATTCACGATACACAAGCAACAAGTCCTTCTATAATATGGCAAACAACACTGTTATGGGCCGACGCCATCTGATGAAATGAGATGAAATTGATGCACGAGTGTATTTGAATAACGCATGTTTATTGAGCTATTTAAATGTACAAACCCTCAGGTACAGTAGAATATTAGAACTTGTAATTTAGGGCCAGGCGACATGGGAAAAATCTTCTATCGCTATGTAGGTCAAGTCATATGTCGGTAACAATATACAGGTGCTGGTCATATAATTAGAATATCATCAAAAAGTTGATTTATTTCACTAATTCCATTCAAAAAGTGAAACTTGTATATTATATTCATTCATTACACAGACTGATATATTTCAAATGTTTATTTCTTTTAATTTTGATGATTATAACTGACAACTAAGGAAAATCCCAAATTCAGTATCTCAGAAAATTTGAATATTGTGAAAAGGTTCAATATTGAAGAGACCTGGTGCCACACTCTAATCAGCTAATTAACTAAACACCTGCAAAGGCCTTTAAATGGTCTCTCAGTCTAGTTCTGTAGGCTACACAATCATGGGGAAGACTGCTGACTTGACAGTTGTCCAAAAGACGACCATTGACACCTTGCACAAGGAGGGCAAGACACAAAAGGTCATTGTAAAAGAGGCTGGCTGTTCACAGAGCTCTGTGTCCAAGCACATTAATAGAGAGGTGAAGGGAAGGAAAAGATGTGGTAGAAAAAAGTGTATAAGCAATAGGGATAACCGCACCCTGGAGAGGATTGTGAAACAAAACCGATTCAAAAATGTGGGGGAGATTCAGAAAGAGTGGACTGCAGCTGGAGTCAGTGCTTCAAGAACCACTACGCACAGACGTATGCAAGACATGGGTTTCAGCTGTCGCATTCCTTGTGTCAAGCCACTCTTGAACAACAGACAGCGTCAGAAGCGTCTCGCCTGGGCTAAAGACAAAAAGGACTGGACTGCTGCTGAGTGGTCCAAAGTTATGTTCTCTGATGAAAGTAAATTTTGCATTTCCTTTGGAAATCAGGGTCCCAGAGTCTGGAGGAAGAGAGGAGAGACACACAATCCACATTGCTTGAGGTCCAGTATAAAGTTTCCACAGTCAGTGATGGTTTGGGGTGCCATGTCATCTGCTGGTGTTGGTCCACTGTGTTTTCTGAGGTCCAAGGTCAACGCAGCCGTATACCAGGAAGTTTTAGAGCACTTCATGCTTCCTGCTGCTGACCAACTTTATGGAGATGCAGATTTAATTTTCCAACAGGACTTGGCACCTGCACACAGTGCCAAAGCAACCAGTACCTGGTTTAAGGACCATGGTATCCCTGTTCTTAATTGGCCAGCAAACTCGCCTGACCTTAACCCCATAGGGTATTGTGAAGAGGATGATGCGAAATGCCAGACCCAACAATGCAGAAGAGCTGAAGGCCACTATCAGAGCAACCTGGGCTCTCATAACACCTGAGCAGTGCCACAGACTGATCGACTCCATGCCACGCCGCATTGCTGCAGTAATTCAGGCAAAAGGAGCCCCAACTAAGTATTGAGTGCTGTACATGCTCATACTTTTCATGTTCATACTTTTCAGTTGGCCAAGATTTCTAAAAATCCTTTCTTTGTATTGGTCTTAAGTAATATTCTAATTTTCTGAGATACTGAATTTGGGATTTTCCTTAGTTGTCAGTTATAATCATCAAAAGTAAAAGAAATAAACATTTGAAATATATCAGTCTGTGTGTAATGAATGAATATAATAGACAAGTTTCACTTTTTGAATGGAATTTGTGAAATAAATCAACTTTTTGATGATATTCTAATTATATGACCAGCAGCTGTATATATATATATATATATATATCAGGATATAGCATGTTTACAGGTGATTCAATAAATGAATAGTCTATATGAAATAAAGGTGAACTTAATACTTGACAAATGAAAATGCATTTATTCATTATATTTAGAGCTCAAGTGCAAAAATATTAAACATTTAGTTAGCATGTGCTCGTTATCAATTTGGACGACGTAATTGTTTATCACGATGTACGAGTCTATCACGGTATGATTCCGTTGAAAGACGATAAATGATATGGAATTATCGCCCAGTTGTAAATATGTAATAAAATCATCATGACGTAACTTAAGGTTCTCTGTACGATATTAAGAGCATTAATATAGCAGCACACAACTACTGTCCATGTAAAGATAGAGGAGTGATGTCTGACTGAGCAGAGAATGAAGTCACTCTCCCCATGCAAAGCGCTGCAGATCACTAATACATGTAAAATACATTTCAATGGTACTGATCTCCAGTCAGTTAGAGCAACACATCACACAAACCGTAAAGGTATTGAGATAAAGTCGAAGCCTCTGTGCCTCTGCTTTCAGACCGTGGTCACAGCGGACACTTTGTTCTCCCTCCAGGAGGTTGATGCTCACTTCTGGGCTGACCCCCGTCCCTTTATACAGCATTTGAATGTATTCAGAGACTGTACATTTACTACCACGAGAGTGAGACAACTCTACTTCTTTCCTCCCTGCACCGATCGACCTGTCTGCTCTGAGCCACCGTCACTCTCTGGCCCACTACCCAATGTGGGCCCATGCCAAACCAATAAGAGCGGGAAGTTGATTACAAAACCCTCCAAAAGAGGGTTCAATTGTGTTTCATAGACTGAGGGAGGTGTGAGCAAGTGAAGATCAAATGGCCCTCTGGTTTAGATTGTGTAGCATTAAAAAAAAACTAACTCGTGCAATGACAGAATTGAGTTCCATTATATCACGACGTTTAGATTCGATTAATCGTTCAGCCCCACCACCGAGTGGATCTACGAAGTCCAGTTTCAGTGACGGATCCACGAGTTTGAAGCCTTATCAGACGGCAAAACAACACTGAGCAGTAGAAAAGTTATCTACCAGGAGTGTAGCCGACACGACAGGCCAGCGCAGTGCGTTGTGAGATGACTCCTCAATACGCGGTGTAAAACGCTGAGCTAGGTTCAACTGTTTGCAGATGGACCCAGCGGAGTGTCCAGGAAGTGGCCACTTCCGGCCAGTAAATAACAGACTGTACATAAGAAGCGGACGTAGCCGCCGTGACGTCAACCATTGGTTTGTGGACTGCTGTTATGAAGCCTCGAGTCTGGCGTTTTGGCCGTCGCCATCTTGGCTTTTTGCAAACAGTGAACAGAAGTGACTGCAGAGGAGTGACGTAGAGATGCCGTAACTCTGGTAGCGACCTGCCAATCACAAGGGAGCCCCTCCCTGAAGCATACTACCAAAAGGTAAACACTTCAGCACATCTCCCCGGTAAACCACAGTGTCAGGTAGTGAGCTTAAGGTGGATGTTGTTACCACAGTTTGGACGGAGCCAGCGTCATGTTTTGTCATGACTAACCTCTCAAATGATGACTAACTGTTCTACCACTTCTGACAGTCCACGTTTACACCCAGTCAGAGCACAGAGAGTACAGGGCTTCGTTCCAACAGCTGACCTCATCGCCTCCTCCTGCCAATCACAAACAGCCTCTCACAGAGTCCAGCAGAGTCCACCACCCAGTGCTCACACGTCATCAAAGCTCTGTATGGGAGCATTACTGCACACGTACATGCATAAAATATAGCCACGAGCACTAAATATTTCCGCTAAACTTCTAATACTGTGTCAGGCGCCTTGATGCTATAGAACCACTCACATGACTGATGCGTCACATCAGTCACCAGCCAGGGAGCCGGAATAACACGTAAACAGCCGGCAGCTCTTGCCTTCAGTCCAATCAACAGGTTATGTGGAACAGTCTGGATCTAACTAATGCATTCATTAAGCTATGAGCAGACAACTCCACTGACGCCATAAAAAATGAGTACTTGCGTATTTTACAAAGTAAATCATTAACCCTCAGGGGGAGAGGGAGCGTAACATTTCACGTGGCAAAAGGCAGATATTTAATGAGCGCACCTTTTGTTTACGCTCTGAAATACATCTTGTCAATGTTACACAACATGATTCATGGATGCAATTTATAGTAAATGGGCTAAAAACTACATTAATGGTACGGTCCTTTAACAAAGCAGGATCAACCAGCACTCTAAAGATAAAGCCCTCTGTACGCTTTCACTTTTAATATTAAAATACTGAAGATACCGCAGGATTTTATGCTTTTATGTCATTGGTAACAGAATATCTTTGGGTTTTGGACCGTTAAAAAAACAAGCAATATGTAGATGTGACTTTGGAATTGGATGGTGATTTTCACTTTTCTCTGTCATTTTACAGACAAACGACTGATAGAAATAATCCACCGATTCACCAATGCTGAGAACAACAGTAGCAGCCCTGTTCTCGTGACCATTCTGATGAAAGCTTGTTTTCTTACTAGATCTCATCGTCTTCAACGAGCGGTTTAGGAGACATATTTAAAGAACTTTTACCAAAAGGAGTTAAATAGAACTTCTGCAAAGGTATTACTTATCTGTACTAGTTCTGTGTAAACCATTGCCCGTATATGGGTCAATTACTAAATTCCTCCATACCAAAATAATCAATAATATAACACTGTCTGCCACATAATTAAATCATATTGTGAGTGAGTGCCAACAGTCAGACTTGTGAATTCTTCTCTCGGGGTTGATTAGATGTCAGTGATGAGGTGATCAGTCCACAGGCAGTAAAAAGAAAAACCTGCATCATGAATTGATAATGTCATGTCATTGTTGTCCAGCTCAGCTCAGAAATGCAATCAGCTGTTGTCAAACACTGCCAAGAGATGGTGACCTCCGATGTGGCCACCAGAGGATGCATTCATGGTTTAATATATAAAGAATTTTAATTCCAATGTTTTCCATTACCTAGGTTTCCCAAACGTTTGTGCCTCTAACGCACAGATGTCAGTATTGATGCACTCCCACCATTAATGACAACAGCCTCATTGCTAACAATCTAACCCTCTAAAGAGCAATCTTTAACCAGCCCAACTAATGCTTATCTCTTTAACATTCACCTTCAATGAGAGGCAACAAACACGATCAATAGGGCACATTTGCATATGACAATCAGCAATGTATGACCATGTCCCCTCAGTTTCACGTCAAAGACACCACAGCTGGTCTGAAGGACCCGGATTACACACAAATACATCACGTTTCATATAGTGGTTACTTTCGGAGAGAAATCTATTGGTTGCGCATTGAAACTGTAAGAAAAAAACCTTTTGGAAACCTGTCAAGGAAATGATCCTGTTTGACAAGCACCGATGAAGCTAACGTTAGCCTTCTGGTGAATCTCTCTTTTAGGGATCAGAGGAAGACCGTGAACCGGCCTGGTGTGTTTAGAGGCGACTCTTCAGCATCACTAGGTTAGGTTCATGTCATTTACCACTTAACATTAAAGCCTGTATTTCCCGGTCTCCTGCTGCTTCCAGGCGACTAAAGGGAACTCAAATATATGCTAACGTTAGTCGATAAAGGGTTTAGCTCATGTTGCACAGCGGGTAGCCGTCAGTTAAAGATACCTGTCGTGAACACGGCTCACTTGGACAGTCATGTCACGACAGCTAAAGTGTCCCCCTAAGTCGAGCAAATTCACCATGAACATCGTCTGCTGTGAAATGTCAAGGTACCGTTTTGTTAACGCTAGCTGCCTAGCTACACAGAGTGCTAGCTGAGTGGCTAACGTTGCGAACACTAAACACTGAACAGCTGATGGAGCTCGTTTAGGAAACCAGCTGACAAACTGTCAGAGCTCCATGTCCCCGATGGAGGAAACACAGAACAGCGGGTGTATTTGACTCGAACTCACCCAGGTAGATGTCCCCAAATGATCCACTTCCAATTTTCCTGCCCAGTCTATATCGGTTCCCCACTCTCAACTCCATGATTAGCGATCTGTGTTCGGCTAGCAAGCGCGCTCGCTAGCTCCAAAATATTCCGCAAAAAATGTTCAGGTTTTAAAAGCTCGAGCCTGTTTAACAGCAGAACAGGCGACACATTAAAACCTCTCGGTAGCGATGGTGGAGTCTTCCTGTAGATCGTCTCCCGGATGAAGTCGGCTCTCACAATCTTTCGCCGCTTGTTTTAAAACGACGCTGATCTCATATTGGGCTAATACGCAGCTCGTTCAAAAGGTTTGAGTTTGTACTTTATGCTCTCGCTGCTTTTGATACGGATGCGCGTTAATTGTCCACGGATGAAGATGGATTTTGGCGGAGGTTACGCTGGGTCCTGGTCCGTCTTCACCGTCTCTGTCAGTCTACTAGGATGTGTCTGACGTCACTTCCCTGCTGGGTGATGAGGGAGGACGCTGCCAGAGAGCGTCTGAAGTAGAGAGCTGTCAATAGAGAGCAAGACCGGTAACACCTTCACTGGGCCTGCACAGAGAACTACAGTTTTAAGGATATAACTGAACTCGGAAATAGCTTGTGATAAAAATAACATTACACTTTTAATAAGCCTTCCACTGATTGATTTGATAAGGTTATGCTCTCTTCCCCACGTTTTCTTGTACATGTCCGCCGTGCTCTCTTTACTGATTGAATCACTCATTCAATCTGGATTATCAATTTTATTTTCACAGTCTCCGGATTCAAAGGTTTCTGGGTCACAAACTGAAAACTTCATTGCCGTCAAATAAAATTCACCTATGACAACGTTTAACCCAGCAGCCTTCTGCTTTTACAGGTGGAGTTGGAAAGCTGAGCGCTCTCAGTTTTTCCCCCATAATATCTCTCCCAATTCAGGTCCACACTGACATCACAGAGAGAGATGTTCATGTTTACTTTAAGAGTTTTGGACTGTTTTAGACCGTAGGAACACCATGTATGATTCAAAACAATACATTAAAAATAATAAATCAAATAAATGATAAATATTTTATATATTGATAAGGAAATTATATTTAAATTATACATCCCATTATATATTATCAATCCCGAAAACTAGAGTGTTAAAAGCTCAAATTTGTGTTGTCAGTGTGGACCTGAATTGGGAGAGATGTTATGGGAAAAAAATATTTATATTTATTATTATATATTTTTTAAATTATATATCACTAAAATATTATTTAAGTATTATTTATGCCGTGGAAGTATTATTTATGGCCACCATCTTTATATATATATAATATTTATCACATATCACATCATAATATATATATATATATATATATATATATATATATATATATTTATATATATAATGATGTGATGTGTGGTAAATATTTTAATTTATTATTTTGATAAATTGGTAAATGGTATTCCTACGGTCTAAGACAGTCCAGAAATATTAGTAAACATGAACAACTCTATCCCAAATCCCCAAAACTAGAGTGTTAAAAGCTCAAATTTGTGATGTTAGCGTGGACCTGAATTGGGAGAGATGTTATGGAAAAAGACAGAGCACCTGTAAAGCAGGAGGCTGCTGGGTAAACGTTATCATAACTGAACTTTATTTGACGTAAATTAGGTTTTCAGTTTGTGACCCAGAAGCCTCCATGGTATGGTTACATTGCCTGTATCATTTTGAAAACCATGACATTATGAAATCAAGTTTGTATTTCCATAAGTCTGTTCAATTTCATTGTGAGTTAGAGAAAAAAAAAGTGTGAAAATATATATATACGTGTATAGAGATGGTGTCCATAAATACTACTTCCATGCCATGAATAATGCTTAAATAATATTTAAATAATATATAATTACAAAAATTATTTAACTGACCTCGCTGGACATATCAGCCATACAGCACTACTCCCCCAAGCGGTGAAGTATAATTTACGACCGCCATCTTTGCCGTCCTCAGTCTCCTCACTCATTGCCCGGTGTTGTTGTTCGTGTTTGGTTGCTTACTAGGGGCTCATCTCTTCCAAGTAAAGAGTCTGGTCCTGCACAACAACAAAAGAGTGGTTCCTTTGTCCAGCTGGCCTGAGTCCATCCTCTATGGACAACAAACTACACGGAGTCCTCTAACATAAACTCTGTACACCTCTATGTTGTTGCACTTCTGCGGTAAAGCATGGTTAAAAAAACTTAATCGAGCAGCGTCTTTAATAAAGGGGAACACAATACCTAACGGTTTTGAAAGTTATAATTTCATTATTGTAGTACGGCATTTTATATAAAGTAACAATGTATCAGCTGTGCTGCTTTAGTTTTTTTTGTTCTTATCATTTTAATTTATGGAAATTACGCTTTTATTCTGAAGGATTGGGGGTCGGAAGTGTTTCGCTCTTGGTGCTCGCAGGAAACACCTCTCTGTTTCCTCTTTCACGATTGAGTTTGTTCCCTCAAAGGTCTGTCAACAGATCTAAAGTCAGTGAAATGGCTTTGACCGGGGATGGAAACCAGCTTTCCCTGCGAGGAGAGGCCGGAGAGGATCCTAACGTCGGAGGGAAGACGGACACAAGTGACTCCAGCCGGTAACTTCCTGTACTCTGATACTTATTTCGTCAGTATGTTTACCGTTTACAAGAGCTGGGTGGCAATTAAACACTTGACATTTTACACTTGAATTGTAATTCCCGTTCATTTTTTTTACCATGTTGCTGGAGTGCAATTTATCATTTTGATGACAAACAACAGTCATAAATTGACTGATTAATCTATGTATTTATTTGTTACATTTTGTTTTACAAAGTTAGTGAAGCAATGTTTTATAAATCAGGGCCTGATGTTGCCTTACACTAAAAATAATAATCCAAGTCTCTACCACACAGCGAGGCATACCGCTTATTAATTAAACACTGATCGGTACTTGGTATCGGCAGATTCCCAAAAGCCGTGGTATCGCTATCGGGACTGAAAAAGTTGAATTGATGCGTCTCTAGTCAATAAAAGGCGACAACCTCCGGTTCTGCCGAGTGAAGGGAAGTGTCTTAAAATTTACGCAATCTCTACTGACCAGCAGGGGGCGACTCCCTCATGTTGAAAAAAGAAGTCTGATTGTATAGAAGTCTATGAGAAAATGACTCTACTTTTCTCTTGATTTATTACCTCAGTAAACATTGTAAACATGAGTTCATGGTCTCAATCTCTAGTTGTACGTCTTCTTCAATACAGCATGGTGTTCATTTAGTAAATTATGGTCCATTTAGAGTCAAATAGACCATAAAGCAGGGTATGCTTTAGGGCGGGCTTACTGTGATTGACAGGTCGCTGCCGCTACCAGAGACGTATATGGCGTCTCTGTCACTCCTCCGCATTCCAAATATGGTAACTTCTGTTCATCGGTTGCAAAAAAAAACCATCATGGCGACGTCCGTAAAACGATGGTGACTGCAAAAAGGCTTCATAACGGCAGTCCACAAACCAATGGGTGACGTCACGATGACTACGTCCACTTCTAATATACAGTCTATGGTCAATGCACAGCCCTGAAATTCAAGTCTAGTGGACATTTAAAGGATACATTTGTCATTGCAGACGAATGAATAGTTGAAAGTAAATGTTGCATGGTGTTCCTCTATCATAGTAGAACCAGTTAAGTTACTAATGTGATTTAATGTTCAACCAAATGCACCAGTCTCACCTTGCCACCTTGTACTTCCACCAGGTTGGAGTCTTGTTTGGATCAACCAATGGATTTGAGTGGTGTCCATGAAGTCATCAATTATTTGCCCTCCCCCCTGCCAGGTGAGGTGTCTTTGTTACAAGCAGCAGTAGAAAAAGAATCTTAGCTGCAGTCGATGACTTGATGACCACACTTTATATGCATCATGTCCTCTCCCTCTCAGCCAAACATTACGACGCCGACACCACCGAACCGATCAGCTGTGGCCTTCAATCTTTGGAGGAGCTGTTGTCATGGAAACGAAGCGAGGCGAACCCCTTCAATGTGGCGGCAGTCCCCCTGGCACCTCGGGAGCCTCCTCTTGCCAGAAGTCTCCGTCGCACCTTGGTGTCTCACGACATGATGGGAGGCTACCTGGATGACCGGTATGGAGGCATATTTAGTGCTGAATAAAAAAACAAATCTGGTTTTTAAGACTTTTGCTTCTAAAAGTTATACTCCCAGATCTTGTAGTGTCATCCCAAAATCTACAAATGACCTTCCAGCTCCTTACTTATAGACAGTAGTACAATAGTAGTAGTACAGTATATGAGAGAATGTTACAGCCTAGAGTAGGTGATGTGATGCTTTCAAGTGGCATCCCTCAGGTCTGAAAAGTGAAGCCAATGTAAAAGTGCCTAAAACTTTCATTCTCTCTAATGGCCAGCAGGGGGCGACTCCTCTGGTAGCAAAAAGAGGTCTATGAGAAAATGACTCTACTTCTCTCTTGATTTATTACCTCAGTAAACATTGTAAACATGAGTTTATGGTCTCAATCTCTAGTTTCAAGTCTTCTTCAATACAGCATGATGTTCATTTAGTAAATTATGATCCATTTAGAGTCAAACAGACCATAAAGCAGGGTATGCTTTAGGGCGGGGCTACCTCTTGATTGACAGTTTGCTACCACAGCGTTGTGTGGTCTGGGATTTGTCCGGGGTTTTGGTCTTACAACTTTAACCCTTTCACATTGTGTTTTCACATCATAAAAGTGATGATGATGAGGATGGTTTTTGGTAAATGGAGTGTTAATTTTACATTCTGATGAAGGCATTATACGACAGGTCTGGACCACTCGAGAAGTTTGTTCGTTCATTCTGCTGTAAGATATGTGAACCCTTTTCACATAATGCTTTGTCATGCTCTCTTTTCTGTGGTCAAGGTTTGCTCAGGGGACAAGTGCAGAGGCCCCGTATGCCTTCTACCACTGGCAATACATTGATATTTTCAACTACTTCACACACAACATGGTGACTATTCCTCCTGCTGTGTGGACCAATGCAGCGCATAAACATGGAGTCGTTGTCCTCGGTGAGTCAAAAGGCCAAACATAAACCGAACCAGGTCCAGTTCAGGAATCCTGAATTTGTGTTTTATATCTTCGATATCGGGTATCATATTTTGAATTTAGAACCTGTCTTCATCTGTAAAATCTCCTGTCATAATTGGTCTGCTTTTTCAGGGACTTTCATCACAGAGTGGACCGACGGAGCCGCAGCGTGCGAGGCCTTCCTGAAAGAGGAGGAGTCGTACCGGGCGGTGGCTGACAAACTAGTCCAGATCAGCCACTGTTACGGCTTCGATGGCTGGCTCATCAACATAGAGAACTCCCTCAGTGTGAGTAAGACTTTTATCCTGGCAGTCAACACAATACTCTACATGAAACCTTTGGAATATAAAAGGGTTCTAAGTAGAACCCTGTGGGTGGGCTCTTGTTAGCACCCTTAGAAGGTCTGGATTGAACCTTGAGAGAGGTTTCTGGGTGGAACCATTACACCATAGAAGGGTTCTCTGTAGAGCCTCTAATACGGGGTTCTGGGTGGAACCTTTCACATATGGTTCTTCTAAGTGTAACCCTTGGGTTGAAGGAAGAATCCTCTGAAAGAGTTCCAGGGGGAACCTTTAGCCTAAGGTCAAGGTCAATTCACAAAAGCAATGCCCATCCAGAGTGACCTGGAATTTGTTCTTCTTTGTACAAATATTCTTGGTCCCCCGAGGATGAAAGATACAGAATTTTGTGATTCCTCGACTTTTCCTCCAGCGCCACCAGCAGGTCGATTAATGTCACTTATCCTGTGAAATAGCTTAACTTCTGCAAGATGGTTTGGCAGAAGATTTTCTACATAGATGGTTCCAAGAGGATGAATTCTACTGAATTTGGGGATACGGATTCTTGAAATGAATGAATGAACTGCCATGAAATGAGATGGGATTAATTGTAATAACTTTAGTGATCCTCTGACTTTTCATCTAGCGCCATCATCAGGTCAACAATATAACTCATCCAACACTTTAGTTCATGACCAAACACCTACAGAACTAATGACGCTACCATCTGCCTCTGCTGTTCTTTATGCTTACTGATGATTATCAAATGTTAGCATGCTAACACGCTAAACTTAGACGGTGAATACACATTTTGTAGTGGCCTGTCTCTTCAAGACCTCGGCCTGAAAAGCATGTAAAGTCCCCGTGTGTGCCGCCATCTGTCTGCAGGAGGTTGCGGTGAAGAACGCTCTTTTGTTCCTGCGCTATCTGACGGACCAGTTGCACGAGCGGGTGCCTGGCAGCCTGGTGCTCTGGTACGACAGCGTGATTGAGAACGGACAGCTGACGTGGCAAAATGAGCTCAACCAGTCCAACAGGTAGATCAATTTGAAATTAGTAGCAGAACTCGATATAAACAACCAGAGATGATTACAACAATTTGGCAGTTCATTGATAACTGTCCAACACTTTATCTCAATCTCTTCATAACAGGATGTTTTTCGACGCTTGTGATGGTTTCTTCACCAACTACAACTGGACAGAGCAGAACCTGGAGTGGATGAGGGACTACAGCGGGATCCAAGGCCGCCAGGCTGACGTCTACATCGGGGTGGACGTGTTCGCCCGAGGCAAGGTGGTGGGAGGAATGCTGGAAACTAATAAGGTACACACTGTGGAACACGTCTGCTTCTGAAGAAAGCGTTGATCGTTACCATCATTGACGGTATGCACCCTCTTGTTTTGGTCGCCCGCAGGCGCTGGAAATCATTCGGAAGCACAGCTTCTCCACGGCCATCTTTGCCCCAGGCTGGGTGTACGAGACCCTCAACGACAAGACCGAGTTCCGCAAGAATCAGGACAAGTGAGATCAACACAATACTGACAGTGACGGGAATGCACACATTCAACTTTAACTTTGAAAGCAGAAGAAAGAAAGCGGAGATGTTCTTATTTAACCGTGACCCGTCCTGCTTGCAGGTTCTGGGCTCTTCTGTCAGACTACCTGTACATCCATCGGCCAGCCTCGCCGCTCCCCTTCATCTCCTCCTTCTGCCAGGGTTTTGGGAAGGCTATCTACTGGAGAGGACAGGTACTGAAGGAGGTGGATCTGCAACCAAAGGCAGATGGTGTGGGGCTTTTAAACAGTTGTACATGGTGCCCGTCACGATAACAAATTTCGTTGGATGATCTATCGTCCCAGAAATAATTGCGATAAACAATATTCTTTTGTCATTTTATGACCATTTTAAGCCACTGCCACTTCGTGAGGATATTCAGACATTGGAAAGTACACTCGGGGCTCTGTGAACAAAAATGTGCATAGCCTATGTCCAAGTCTTATAATGGAAGGAAAAACCCAGCTCTTTATTCTGGAATCTTGTTGGCCAAATTCTAACGATATTGAGGTCAGTAAAATATGTCATACGACATAAGCAATAACGTTATATGATCGAGATCAAGTCCATATTTTGTACAATAAGTCAACAACGTAAATATGATCGAGGACATATAATGTAGTAGATAACCTGGACATCGTCCTGAAGTACATTTGTTAGATCTAAGCCAACTTATTAATTTTGTTTTAACTCCAGGAAGGAAGAGCAACATTGATCCCCATTGCGCTAGTCCTCACATCTCTGCAGTCCATTTTAGAGTCGATTGTAACATTTTAATTATTGTGTGTGTGTGTGCATGTGTGCAGCGCGAGGCCAACAGGAGCTGGTTCAACCTGAGCGCCCAGGAGATCCAACCCTTGTACTACCGCACAGAGCTGGAGGGCCAGGGCTGGCTGAGCAGCCGCGGCTGCCCAGAGGACGCCTGGAATGGGGGCTGCTCACTGCTGCTGGACGGACTCATCCCCGCCACACACACGTCTCCAGTTTGTGCCAAGTGTGTGTTTCTCGTTCCCCCTTGCTTTAGTTTCCACACAAGTCTCACAGTGCGTCCACAGTACTCCGTTTTGAATCTCTTTCAGGATCTTGTCCCTCCACGTACCCCTGGCATCCAAGACTCTGGTGACCCTCATCTACAAGCCATCCACCGGGATCAAAGTGTCCCTGGAGATGAAGACAACAGACGCCCGTCTTTGCACGCACATGGACGTCCAGGATGTCAAACGTGAGTTCCTTACAGTCCATACCCGTGATGCCCAAGGTACTTTTGGAATATCCAACCCCCGCCCCAATGCTTGCTGTTGCAAAGGTTTTCTTCGGATTTGTATCTTCCTGGGTTCCATATTGCCAAGCACTGATTGTATGTTTCCGCAGCTAGCAGCGGGTCTCCTGTGGTACAGGATGAGGGGCTCCAGTTGGTGAGCCAGTTCACTCAGCTGTGCGGCAACTTGAGTCCAGATGGCTGGACTGTCGGGTAAGGCACTCCTAACAGCCGAGTTAACAGCTAAGTTAAAGGGTTTATCGTTTTAAAGTCTGTTTCCGTCGTATCGCTGCGGGCAGGTGTTCCCAGCTGGAGCTTCGTGGCTGTGCTCTCAGAGAAGTTTGTCTCAGCATCCAGCGGGACGGACCGCCGCAGGACACGCCATTCAGCTGCAGGGTGGGGGAAATCATGGTGAGCCAGTTGTGTTCAATGTGCTCAGCTGTTTTAACACCATAACTATGTTCATTCAATGGAACTGGCACTAGTAAAATACAGGATTTCCACTTCAACTGCCTCTCGCAGCTGCCAAATCCGACACGCTGGCCCTTTAAATAAAAGTATATGAGAATTCCTCCCTGTTAAATGGTTCATGTGCCCCCCCTCTCTCTCTCTCTCTTTAAGCTTTTGGATGTAGGTCTGCAGGTTCCCACTGAGCTGGTTCAGGGCTTGTGCATCTACGACGTGGTGTGGCTGCGCGGTGCCGGCACCTCACCAGAGTCCCCCTCTCCCTGCCTGCACTTAAATGCCACCCTGCGCTGGAAGTACCCGACGGAGCTCGCGCGCCACTTCCGGGTGTACTGGCGACGGCTGAGAGGACCCGATCCCAGGATCCCCCCGGGTGAGCTCGTTTTGGTGGGCCGGGCGTACTCTAATCTTTTCAGAGTGACGGAGCTGGCGGTGCCCGAACCGCCCGGCCTTCTGGAGCTGGTGGTGGAGCCGGTGAGCAGGAAGGGCCTCCTTGTCCCAGAGAACCACTGGGGAAGAAGAAGCCTCAGCTACACAGAGGCATTAACGCAATGACCTAACATAAATGCTTATGTTATGGTGCTGCATTCATGGCTCTGATGTAAAATTCAACATTCACAAGTTGGAGCACTGATGTGTTTTTGGCTTTGTGTTAAGAGACCGTTTTGGAAAGTCCCAGTGAAGGCTATAAAACTGACAACTGTGTGGTTGGCAACTTTTAAATCTGAATGTCACATTTTTAGATTTAGGTGGAGGTGGCAAAGTGGAGCTATTGACCAAAAAACATGATGCTAATCTGCTTGAGTTATTGTGTCTTGCTTTGTTTCACTGACTTTAACCAATCCCAGCTCCACATACTCTGTGTTCTTGAGCTTCGAACCAGACCATGCGCTTCTCATCAGGGCTATGAGTGCATCAACAGATCCATCTCCATGGCAACTGGGCAAAAATCCAGAAAAACAACTAGCAAGAGGATCTTAAATTCTCTTAATTACTTTATCAAGACGGAGATAAGATTGACACTAGTATATCGAATGTATCAGGAGTCAGAGATATCACTTTTTGCACAGTCTCGCCAAAAGAGATTTACTGATCCAAATATACTATTTCTTTCTTCTCATCATATAAATACTTGTGCTGGGCAACGATTACAATCTTTAATCGCATTGTTATGTGCAAAATTCAATAATGAATTCAAAAGTAGTGTATTGTGCACTTTTATTGTAAAAGTACTGCTATATGAACAAAAGTGCAATAACATTTGGTTTGCAAACACTTTAAACAAATAAGGTGCTTTTTAACAGCAGTATTCCTGTAAGAGCCAGAAGTGTATGTATTGGTTAATTGGAATTTTGGGCTTATTAACCATTTCATTTCTGAATTATGCTCATTGTGCAGGAACTAAAGGAAAAGCATTTATGTTAATGGCGCTCCCTTTTTTCTTGATATGACGTCATGACGGCAGCCGGTGCAAAACCCAAAGAGCTGCATTAGGCACGAGAGCATATAGTTTTTCTACCGTGTGACACGAGTATAATATTTGTGTATTTAACGCTTTGCTGCGTAAGACAAAAGGAAAAGACTTGAAAGATCTCCCGTCATTCGCGTAAGAAAATGAAGTCACTGTCCGCAGCTCATTTGCAGCTTAATAATGGACTGAACGCCGCTACAATTCCCTTTACACAGTAGCAGTTCAAATAGTTATGATTCTAATAGATATTCAGCCAGTGTTCACAACTTTCTTTGTGTGTGTGTAAGAGATGCAATTTGAAATATACACTTTGCAAACCTTTTTAAGTCTTGTTTTATTCTCAGTAGCGATAACTAAATGATATGCTTATTATACATATTCCAAACAAAAACACTTTAAAAATTCTAAAAAAAATAATTTAAATCATTGCTTTTTTTGGTCAGACACATATGCAACGCTGATTACAGTTGTGGTATTTGTTATAAATGTACATTCGTACATAGAGGGTGATAAGAAGCTGTACATGGAGGGACTTAGGACCCAGGGGAATGTAGGTGGAAGAGACGCCACACAAACGGTTCGCCGCTCGCTGCCGGCCGGTCGGTTCTCGTGTTAAAAATGTCCACTTAATTAAAAAAAAAAAAAAAAATGCATTAACGCGCGATAAAATATGTCTGCGTTAATTAATTAATGCGTTACTTGCCCAGCACTAATATATATATATGTGGATTTGGTTTGTTTCTTTATAAAACTGTATGCTAGCGATATGTATGCAGACAATATATCTTGCAAAGTAACATTCAATGTTTTATCAAAGAGTTCTTGAAATGTGATTACTTTGATCCTGTCACATATACAATAAACTAAAACATGTGATCATTGGGGTGGTAATTTTTCCTTCACACGTCTAGGTCCAATTCAAATTGGACAACGTAAGTGCATCATGGTAAATGGAGTACCAACACTTGTGCAATTGACCTTTCACCCTGCCGCCACTCCCTCAAGCTGTCGATTAAACATCACCTGTCTTATCAAAGATTTGGCTTTACAACAATTGTCATTCAAGAATAAAAGAAAAAACAACTTAGGATTCTGGGAAAGCACACTCTAATATGTAGTCAGGACAACGACAAGCATCTTTAAACGGTCTTAAAACAGAAGAAAACACACAGCAGCATTTACTAAAAAAAAAAGTGCCTTTATTGTTCTTATGGCTGAAAATTACACAGGTCATTACTGTAATCAGAGCTGTCAGATTTATTTTGGTTTAGCACAGGGTGGAATATAAAAAAAAAGTCATGTGATCATTGTGATTGTCAGAGCCATTCCAGCTGGCGGTGGATCAAACCTGCTGGGTGATCATCCTCATCATCTGCAAGGCCATCGGTCCCTGGTCTGAGGGAATCTGTGACGACAGAAAAAGTTGGTTGCAACCACAACAAAATTACTACAATTAACTTTCATGAATTGAAAACACTGTAAAAGGGTTACAGTTCCGAGATGAAAACAACTCAGACCGGACTACGCCATGGTAGCGACCTGTCAATCAGAAGGTAGTCCCGCCCTAAAGCATACTCTTCTTTATGGTCCATTTGACTCTAAATGGACCATAATTTACTCAATGATCATCTGTACTGTATCAAATCATGCTGTATTGAAGACTTGAAACTAGAGATTGAGACCATAAACTCATGTTTACTGAGGTAATAAATCAAGCGAGAAGTAGTCATTTTCTCAGACTTCTTTTGGCAACCAGATGAGTTGCCCCCTGATGGCCATTAGAGAGAATGCAAGTTTAACGCACTTCCGCAATAGCTTCCCTTTTCAGAACCGGCTGTTGCGGCCAGAATTTAACACAAAATTGTTGGCTTAATCGGTTAACAAACATATTGTGTGGTCGATAATAATGGGTTATTAATATAGCAGCAATTACAAACGCAGCAGACATGAGAAGAATAAAAGGCAATGCCACAGCGGGTGTATCTGTATCTTACCATGTGACCGGCTCTGAGGATCCAGTAGAAGGCGAAGTTCTTATAAGTCTTGCAGAAAGCTCCGGTAACACCCGGGGAGGTGGGGTCATCCAGGGGGGTCCACCTCAGCCCGTTAAACCCAGGTAGCCCCTCCCACTTCAGCCTCTTCACCCACAGCTCCTGACCTATGACAGGAAGCAGAGACCCCATGTGGTACAGCTCTCTTTTTCGCAGGATGGGTTTACACCACTGCTGCTAGAGCTGAACAGGAGGTAATACACGGAGTACGTTACCCATGGTGTCAACTATGAGATCCAGCTGTCCGTTGTAGACGGTGACGTTTACTCCGGCCGTCAGCAGCTGGTCGACCACGTCCACCACAGGCCTCATAAAGTCTCCTGCCATGTTGCTGAACACGTCCTCTGCCTGGCCTGGACACCGACAGGAGAAGGACAAGCATATAAAAGATGACAAGGAAAAGAAGGAAAAGATTTCTAGGGACAAAATCCACTGCAGAGATACGGTACCTCCCCAGGTGACATTCTTGGGGATGATGCCCAGCTTCTTCCTGATTGGTCCATTCATCAGCTTGCTCAGCGATTGGCCATGGAGCGGTCGAATATGGCGACGCGTCTGCAGAGCTGGTGGAGACACAACATTTAAGTAAAAATGGAAAAAAATTTGCATTAACCCTCTTTAAATAATTTACATTTAGACTCATGTTATGAAACATTTCATGTCACCAAATCAGCTATTCTTTGTTTTAAATTGCTGAGTCAATGCGATCACTTACAGATGAAGTCTTCTCCTGCCACAGAGGCGCGTCTCTCATCCGGCTCCTGGGTGAGGATGTTGTAGAAGTTCACTCCATTGGTGTTCTGAGGTGAAAACCAATACAAGACCACATCAAACCCTATGAACCATGCACACATCAAGGAAATCACACTTTAAATACGCAATATGGAGAAAATTACTTTCGGAGCAAAAGATTTGAAGAATATCTGCTATTAGTCAACAGATAAGCTCCCGGGGGAGGGGGGCGACCGGATTGTTTCACAATTTGTAGCACAAAGTAGCCAGTTTACAAGCTAATTTTAAATTAATAAAAGCGAAATCATTGTCAGACAATAGCCGATGGGTTCAACAAATGCCTGCTTAAACCCGATCGGTCAGTATAACCAAGACTACAAACGGAAAACCAGAACCCTTATGAAACCAGAATCTTGTCCCGCTGCCGACAGATTCCACATGTGATTGCAGGATCGGATTATAGAGATATCTTTCAGAGCAATGTGTCTAAATGTAAAACCTCATTCGCAACAGATTTAGTTAAAATGTAACTTAAATATGTTAAATACAGAGACATACCGGAAAGTATCAAGTTGATATTTGGTGCAAATTATGTTAATGCTAAGCTAAGCTAAGCAGCTGCTGTCTGTAGCTGCGTTCCAAATCGCATACTTTTTCTTTTAGTGCAAACTGCAGCTGCCCTTACAAAGCACGTACTGTTGCATGTAGTTTGCATTCAACTGGGACATCCTACTTCCTCATAACATGGCACCTTGAACTTTGACCCTCTTGCTGCTGCTCAAAGGGATTGTGGGTCGGAATAGCCAGAAAAGCATGCTGGCTTGCAAAATGCGACCGGAACATCCTGGTGTTTTTTGGCATACTGCATTTGACATCCTATGTATGAAATACACTTTGAAAGAGGGGAAAGTCCTAATGTCTCTAATAAGTTGACATAACTAGTCTTATACAATACAAAAAGCTCAGAATATGAAGAAGCGACCCCGACAGATCCTCCTGTGTGGCACCAACCTGCTCCACCACCGTCTCAACCACAGACCACAGCTCGGTGGCTTTCTGAAACTGCTGCTGCTCCACTGCCTGCTTCACCGCCTCCGCCGCACTGATGACGTCCTTCAGGCCGTAATCATCCAGCAGTGACTGCACAGCAGAGAGGCCACGATCAGGTGGAAACTCAGCAGATCAGCTTCAGACATTTTTAATAGAAACTTTAGTTCGTTACTCACAGTAGTGTAGAGGTACGGCCCCCATGTCATCACAGAGTCTGTGGATGAATTTTTTCAAACAAATCCCATAAAGATAAACTCTTAATGTATTTAACCTTCTTCATGTTGATATGTGATTGGATATTATGGGTAATAACTACAATAAACTCCTGCTGAGAAATTCACCAAACTCCCTTTAAACATCTGGTGTTTTCATTTTCCTTTTGCTCTGGGCAAATATTACAGACCTTGAGCGTATTCTACAACATGCTCATTATTGTCGGCACAAAAGCATCAAGCTCAAAACGAGTCCTTACCTTCCTCATGGTTCATGTTACTCCGTGGGGTTCCCTTGCATATTTTCTTAAATTTGACCTTATTTGATTGTCACACTACATTTTACAGACAGAAATCTTTTGTGAAGTCTAGCTGAAGAAATCTAAGTAACTGGTTTATTATGAATGATTTTAACTGAGGACTATGGGGAGCCACAGTACATTCAACCTGTGCTGATGCTCTGTGGAAAATACGCGCGCCTCTTGCCGTCGAGTAATGTAAAAGTATTTCCAGTTGGGGTTGTTTTTGACGAGCACGTATGGAGGTTTGTGACGGATACTGACCCAGTGGGGAAATCCAAGAGTCCCCAAGTGCCACACCAGCAAAGTTGCATTTCACCGTCCCTTGTGCAATGGCCTGGAGAGACAAATTAAAAAAAAAACAGCAATTTCAATACACTGTAAAATGTAATAGTTGTCCAGACTTACATTTAAATAGTTAACTTTACTTTGTCATCCAAAATATGACTTCTTACTAAGTCAGCGGGTGGAAAAAACTAACTTCAAACACTCAAGTAACAAAAAACGGCTGAGGTCTGAGCATGCGCAGAAGCCCACATTCAGTCCATGTGTGCGCTCAAGATGGTGGATCGGCGGACTCGGTAGCTGAGGCAAGAAAGACAAACCACTTGGCTTTTGAAGAATATTAAGGTAAGTCATCAAGCAAACAGTAACTGTGTGTAAAATGTTTATGTTTCTGACTGTTGCCAATGTTAGCTAGCGTGAGCTAACGCTTGCTAATCGTTAACTAGCCGACGCTAGCTGACTTAGCTAACACTCACTGCACATTTCGTCTATTAGCTAGACTTATTCAGGCATGTCTTGGCGGTAGCCTAAAGACTAGCTTTTCCCACCACTGCCCCAGGTTCGCCTGAAAACATATTTTAATTGTTAACTAGCCAACGCTAGCTGACTTAGCTTACAGTCACTGCACATTAGCTTAGCTAAACTTGTTCAGGCATGTTTTAGCGGTAGCCTAAAGACTAACGTTAGCTGTTCCCACCACTGCTCCAGGTTCGCCTGAAAACATATTTAAATTTTTCCATTACGAAAGTGGAAAGTCCGATGTACATTTTAGTTGTTCGGTTTTCTTCGAGTTGACACAGCCAACGTATTTTGGTCGCAGGTTGCACGACATTACAACTTGGAAATTCCGAGTTACAAGTGAATGCAGCATGAACCGTGCTTTGAGAGCGACGTTAAACACGGTGTTGTTGAAACGTGCAGTTTGCAGCCGCGTTAGGTGGACAACTAGAATACTATTTAACAGTACTGTTTGTTTCGTTAGCAGTGGAGTTATATTATTTTACGTCACGTGATGGGTGTATGACGTTAGCGGACATGTTTTTATATATCATGCAAACCGTGGTTGAAGGAAACGATAATATCACGGGATGAACGCAACAGTTAGGGTAGGCTATGCTACGTCTGTGTATTTAATGACCGCTCTTTAGCACACCGCTCTTTAGCCTCACTGAATACGCAAATGAACGACCTTTCCTTCCCCCTCTCGAGCTGTCAGCTACATTAAGCTGTCTGTGACTGATAATGAAGGAGAAATCATCTCAATCTCCATTTTATGGTAACTTAAAACAAAAAAATCCCACAATTATATCGAGGAGGCTTGTATACGTTATGACCCAGTCATTTATTTTGTCTGTCAGGGATATTGGTGGTCTTAGCTAGCTTCTTTGACCTGTGTCAAAAAGATTAGTTTAACAAAATCAAATGTTTATTCCTGTGATGCCGGTAAAGCATGCATTTATCAAGGGATTTGTCTCTAAATAACAACATATAAGTACAACTTCCTTTTAACTTAAATATTCTTTGTCCTTTTCAGAAGAAGTGCTCACGGTAACTGCCTGAGGGCTCTTAAAGAGCTGCTTCGTCAACACTGGATGCCGGTTCACTAAAGGTGAGATGCCAGTAGCCTATAATTTGGAAGATATTTAGGCTTAAGGAGTTATAATCAGCGGTAGAGCAGTTTTTGACAAAGCGTTAATGCTACAATTTTATTAGAATTAATAGACTAGCTCGCTGTAGCAAAAGTTAAATCAAAATCAATTTTCAATCAATACTTTGTCCTGTCACTCAGCCTGGTGACTAAATAGCAGTATGCTATTGATTAAATTTGGCAATTGCAGTGATGTCAACAGTTGTGACGGTGTTTTTGTTTGCAGAATGGTTTTCAAAAATGTCCACATTGGTCCAAGCCGATTTAGTCACTGTATGTTTTTTTTCTGTGTGCTCTAGGTGTTTGCAGAGTTTTTCTGGAGCCACCACAAACCTGCAGAATGACTTTTTTGATGCTGTGGACCACTACACAACACCGCACTTTGTCACAATCTTCAAGTCCAAGAATGGAAGTGTTGGAGAGACATCTGCTGAGTTTGTGCAGCAAATTGATTCACGGGTGAGTCCGTACTGTCAAACAAACATTCTGGTGACGCTTGTTTCATTGTCACATTGACAAACATATTTGTACGGTCAGATTTGAATGTTACATAATCTTGAACTTTTTTTGTTAATTATCCACTTCTAGAAACCAGATGTGACAGCAATGTGCACCCTCGTACTCGGAGGCCTCCCTGTTCTACTTGGTGATGACCCCAGTCACTTCTACCACACCTGCTTTGTAAGTTCTCATAGTTACATCTTATCCTAGACATTTGTGTGAAATAGTCATAATTAGCATATGAATTACTGAGTTATGGCCAGAAACGTGTTTTGTGAGGTCACGGTGACCTGTGATCTTTGACCACCAAATTTCGACCTTGAGTCCAAGCGGACCTTTGTTCCAAATTTGAAGAAATTCCCTCAAGGTGATCCTGAGATAAACATAATGCCTCAAGACGCATCACAGCAAGGCTGAGTCCCAACCACAGCGGCCGGAAGTTGATTTGGATGGAGGCCTTCGCTGCATGTCATCGCCTCTCTCATCCCTGCCTTTTCTGTCTCTCTACTGTTACTGTCGAATAATGCAGAAATGCCCCCCAAAAAATTGTTACAATTTTTTTTACTGCAGATGGATAAAGGTGTATTTTCCTGGCTTCACATGAGCTAGGCTGGTAGCATCACCCATAAGGTGAAGCAGCCATATATTGAACTAACTCCGTTCGCAGTCCATGCCACCGGGTTGCACTGCTCAGCTCAGCTCAACGGTGCTAAGCCTGCTTGCCATCTCCGGTTGTGTATAATGCACAAGAGGTAGATCATATCGCTCCCTCGAATACACTAGCTAGTACAATCTAACGAGGATGGCAAAGAATATTTTGTGTGAGGAAGACTTCAATACTTAATTTCTTTCATCTTCTTTACTGGACATCTGTAAACTGGTCAAAACTGTTTTAGGCCCACTAATGTGGATACAACTACTAAATGCAGGTGTGTGAAAGGAAAACGTTATGGGCAAGGCTGGAAGGCAGCGTAGACGGGACATATGACACTGACAATTTATATTTCCTTGTTGTAATATTGTTTCTGTTTGGTCTTACACAGGATTCTGACAGGGATGATGCCTGGGCACAAGTATCTGTTGGGGTGCTGACGAACATCAGTGAAGATGTCCCTCTCTCCAAATCAACTCCACCTTGACCCAGTGTCTACTTCCATCATTGTTGAGGAAGGTATTGTAATGGATGATCTCCTGAACCTACCTCAAGCACTTTGCCTCTTGTTTGTGTTGTCATTTTCTTTACACTTGGACTGAATACCCTAAAGCCGTGAAAAACACTTTCAACTTCATTCAAAGAGTGACGCTTGGCACAAGACAAACTCCCACCAAAACTGCAAACTCTTAAAAATAGTTGGAACGTAAATTACTGTATAAAGGTGTTGACATTTGGCATTAGATTCAGTTGCTTTTTGTTACGTTAACTATATTAAGGCACTCGTTTCAAATAGTTAGCCCATGGATTCATCAGCAAGTCATGTCCAGAGGCTGCCGGTGTATGTTAAAAAAGTGTGTGATCCAATGCCAGAGTCCTTTCTCTTTCATACTGTTCTGCTAACTGAATGAAGCCACTTTGTAGTTGTCAGCCCGTTGGTTCTTTACCAAGTTTGGTCTATCAACAACGTTTTATAGCTATTACAGTATTAACGTTGTTGTTGTTTCAGGACTGTATGTTAGGTTAAAGATCAGGGTTGGATTTTTCAGTATTATAATTGCATTTATTTTTATAAAGCCCAATTTATACTACAGCTGGCAAGTATTGATGGCAGATAACTGTACCATCACTGATTTTGATGCTGGCATATGTAGGCTGATGGGGGGGGGGGGAAACAGTCCAGCAGACTCAATTGTTCACAATACTCCTATAGCAGTGAGTTGGCAAAGCAGTGTAACATAGCTGAGCATTTGGTGTTTTAAATTGCTATTGTGAAAAAGTTGTTCCTCTGTGAAATATAGAACCTCCAGTACATGTCTATTTGATGATCAAATTGTACATTTTACTAAATGTTTTTATCTGAAC
The DNA here is from genome assembly GCF_050575085.1 of Anarhichas minor. NCBI lineage: Eukaryota > Metazoa > Chordata > Actinopteri > Perciformes > Anarhichadidae > Anarhichas > Anarhichas minor. The sequence continues at coordinate 2,657,809 of NW_027466453.1, forward strand.
CAAATCCTAATGTTAAAATAAAAAAAATCATATACTAGAACTTTGAACTGTGTCACTACCTTGATTTATTATGTGTAAATGTGATTGTTTGAAGACAATGGAACCTGTTTTTCATTATTGTTTAAAGGATGTTTGACATACTTAAGTTAGACGAGTAACATGAACTTGGTTGTTTTAAGGCAATCGGTTTGCATGGTTTTACCAAGTAAATGATTTTAGTGTTCAAGTAACTGAGAAATATTAAGTAGCAGTAAATGTCACATAAGTTAGCCTGACTTAAATAAATGTGTTGCTTGGAATACACAAAGTATAGTTCACTTGAAATTATTTAGTTGTTTGAAATAGTAATTCTGAGTAGGCTTTACTAAGTCAAGAGTACATCTTAAGTAAAGTTTCAAGTACTCTTCACTCGTTTTTTTTAGTTACTGAAACTCGAGTGTAAGTGTACTTATACTTGAATGAAATGAGTACCTTACTTTACTTGCTTTTTTCAAGGCAATCGGTTTGCATGTTTTTTTTAAGTAAGGTTAACTAATTAGATTTTACAGTGTAGGAGCTATAAACACCAGTAACAAACTACAATCAAGAAAGCCCCCGATCAAGTTCAGAACATTTGGGTTGCAGTTGATTGTTCCAATCTTCTTCTAAGACGCAACTAAAAATGTTTACACTACTACAAAGCATAATATTGAAGTTGATCACTTCTACTTCTCCAGAAAAGAAGAAAGCCACTACACTGTCAGGTTTGTATTGCCTTCTCATCCATCACATGACAGTTGTTTGACATGGGGACTTTCCAATGTCAGTGAGCTCACGTGTCACAGGCCTGAAAAAGGAGGAAATGTTGGTTAAGAGAAGTGACACTGTTCTGTGAACTCACCTTGGTGAGTTCCAAGGAGATAGCGGCCGCCATCTTCCCTCCATATGACTCGGAGAAGATGTAGAAGGGGACGCTCTGCGCACAAGGACAAGATGTTAATGGAACAGAATTATTTTATTTTTTTAAAAGCCAAGGCTGCACTCATACACAAGAAGCAGCAGGATATAAAAAGGAATACTTCACCACCCAAATGACTGTTTATCAATCACTCGCCCTGCGTTTCCTTCAATTCTTGAGGAAAACCATTTTCCTCGCATGCCTCACGGTACAAATGGTCATTTGAGGGGTGAAGTATCCCTTTAACAGTTTTACTCTTCTAGCAAACAAAGGCTTACGGCTACACTTAGCTAGCAGGGCGAGATCAGTAAGCTAACTTTTTAGCTGCTAATTCTTAGTCCTCACTGTGAATGATGTCATTCACAGCTTGTAACGTTTTTCAGTCCTGTCTAGGGTTATTCTTGCTTAAATAAATGTAAAAAAAAAAGAAAAAAAAAAAAATTCAAACCTAGCTAGCAAACATGCAGCCTAGCCAGGTTGTTGTTGCTGGTTATATCCAATATTACAATAACCCGCTTTTATACATTTTCTATATTCCATTTCATTTATCCGACTAAAATATATCTTATGGCCGTTTTGAAAAGTTTGGGCAATTCAATCTGCATGTTTGGAGCATTCAAACTAGTGTGGGTGCTTAGGCTTTCAAATAAAGCAGAGCAAACATGTTCTTTGGGACTCGCGTTTCTTTGTAGAGTAGTATTATGATATCCTGCCCGAGTGGCGCAAAGTGCAGTAGACATACCTGGAACTCTGCTCTCTCTGTAAAGAAGTGCTGGAGCAGCACCAACATGTCTGAGGCCACCGTGGCCACATCGGTGGCATAGCCGTCCGGCCTGTCGGTGTAGCTGAAGCCGGTGCCCACGGGGTTGTCTACGAACAACACACTGGCTGCCTGCACCTGAAACAGCCAACACACACACTATACATCAGCATGTTTACCTCCATTTAAACTAGGGCTGTCCTCGACTAAAGAAATTATTAGTCGACTTAAACTCATACCCGTAATAATTAGTCGTACGAGTTTCTCCACTAAAGAGCCACATTTAATCTTGTTTAGCAGAGATGTGCTGATATGTTTCTCGGATACAAGTCTCAGTATGAAAGAAAAGAAAGATGAAAATCGGCAAAATAAATCTTAATCAATTGAGACTAAAATAAACTAATCGTCCCAAAATCAATATATCAAGTGCTCTGACAAATAAAAGACAAAATCCGTTATCTGTGGCTGTCGCAGGACTAATGTGCTGTGAGTAGAAACAATAGTCATGTTCGCCGTTAATGATGACATTTTTGGGGGAGTGGCTTTGGAGAAGGCCTGAAGGGGCGGGCTTTCAGTGTTGTTGACTATCTGGCTAGATTTAGCAACTGTCGGAGCTAGTGCTGCTAGCTACTTGCTCATTGTAAAATAGTTTGCATCCCTAAGCTAGGGATTTTCAAAAACATTTCTGAATCTAGCATACTCCTGCTGGTTTCCCCAATTTTAACCGGCCAGAATTTTAAGGCCCACTTCCGAGTGGTACAAACTGCCAAGGAACACCTTCCTGTATAAATGAAAAAAAAAGAAAGAAACTGGGCTGTAAATAAATACATAATTAATAATACTAGCTTTGTAAATTACCTAAAAATGTAATTTAACTTAACTATTTGGCAGTACCACTGCAACCCACTAGATGTCACTCTGCGACCCACTGGTAGAGGATTGCAACACAATGCAGGGCTATTAAATGACGGCTGGGACACGGTGATGAACTACGAGGGTATGACATGCTGTGCAGTGTAACTGGAGCTGCAATGTTGAGGGTTACATCAAGGAGACGCTAGAAATAAAAAGGGATGGTGTCCGCTCAGGCGCTCTTTGGTTACGCTCGAATGGATATAGAATAGAAAGCGTACACTTATGGTCTTTTTATTAAAGAGCTTTTCAATAATTGTGGAATTGTAACTCTCACCCATTCAGTGGGCTACTATGATACCCTCCCTGCAGATGCCTCAGTGGTTCTAGGATTGTGACATCTCTTTTTACCCTCAGTGACACAACCGAACACAGTCTAGAACTTAACACATTTTAAGCTCCGTGGTGCGCCGAATCAGCGTTTTCCTGACCGCTAAGCAGCTGCTCGGACACAAAGACGAGGATTCCTTCGAAACCTTAAGCCGCAACCTCTCTTACCCAGCTCGTCTTTCTGGGCTTCAGGTCCCCGTCCAAAGGTCCGATCTCCGCAAAGTTCCCAAAGCCACTTCCTGATCCTCCTGGTCCACCCTGAAGACACACACGAGAAAACATCCTCATCACGCTCCAACAGCAGACAGGCTGTTTAATATGTACTTTTAATGAACTATTATTTCAGATTTCCTGAATAATATATTAAATAAAACCATTATATTAATATAGTATTAGAGATAAAACTATATCATCCACAGCACAGATGACAATCTTCTAGCCAGGCGGCTGGTTTTGGCTCCTTACAGCACAGTTATAAACATCTAACGTCATTAGTCAGTTCCTCCTCTGCACTGAAAATAGAAGCAGCACTGAGATTGCTCATTCAGTCACTAGTTCTGTGGTCATTTTCAACTAGCTGACGCAGCTTTTTACTTCCATAGGGAAATCAACTAGCATAGACTTAAAACCTGCTCCAGTTTGCATTTGTCCTAAAATCAAGTGAGCAGAAAAACCCAAGACACATATATGAGAAAACCTGCTATGTGCCATTTTTCCCAGAATGCAACTCAATAGCATCTTTTTTGTTGTTGGATTGCTTTTCCCCAGTGCATCAAGGGGCCCCAGGTTTGTAACATAAGACCTCTTTAAGCTGCTCACACAGCAATGACATCACCTTTACAAGAATACAGGCATACAGAGGATTTACAACATTATACAGGTCAGTCCCTGCTTTCTAATGCATGGGAGGGGGGGAACACAACCAGACACCCAAGACCATATGAGATGCTTTGGAAAAGAGCACGTGACTTGTGAATCAGTTAAACCTGTGTGCGTGTGCGTGCGTGTGTGTGTCAGCAGTGATGAGTGGACCAGGTCGTGTCCTACCTGCAGCCACATGACCAGAGGCAGATCCTGGCTGTCAGCATAGTAGAGCCACCAGAACATGTGGGCCCCGTCCCTCACTTCCACATAGTTCCAGGCTTCTTTGCCGGCCGGGGGACGACTGGGGAGCCCTGCACGCGGGAGTCAATGACACCCACAGTTTTTAACATTGGTGTTCAAGTTACCGTATTACTTACAGAGTTTAATAAACAAATATAAGGCGCATGGAGATATGTCAAAGTTAAAAGCGTTTAGCAGCCGTTGCTTTCGCTTTACAACCAGCTGAGTAGAGGAGTTCACTCGTCACGTCTGACTTTAGTCGGCTAGACTTGTAGAGGCTCTTCATACAGACCATAATCATACCTGTAGTGGCGACGAAAGCCAGGAGAAACACCAAACTCCAGGCTGCTGGTGCTGCTGCTGTCCGGCTCATCGTTGAAGGGTGAGTTTGTGTCGGTTCTGCTCTGTACGGCTTTATTGCTACAAAAAATCACATGACCACAGGCGGGGTCAGCTGACAGACGTCGTATTCTTTTTCCCTCTCTCTCAAATGTACCTGGCTATGTTGCTAGGAACTATGGGTAGGGACCGGGTATACTAGGTAAATGTGTGTAAAAGATTAATTTAAACTTATAAATACATAAGTTGAATGGGAATTGAAGGTGATAGAGAACAGACTGAATTAAAAAAAATATTGTCTGGTTACAGAAATAATTATTTTCGGGAAGAGGGACGAAAGTCCGCTTCAGTTGAGGGATAATACTTTTGGTGTTGCCAGATAAACTAGATAGATAGGTAGATTTTTTTTTACCTCAAGCTAGCTACCAGAAAAGACGTTTCTAATAAACTACACTTCCCTTGATGCATTGCACTCAGCGTGTTGTCTTTTGTATCGAACCTGTCAATCCGCCTCCACGCCAGAGGGCAGTGTTGTGAAAGAGTTGGCTTTAGACAGGGCACTGGCTCTCATCACGAGTAACCCCAGACTTCCGATTTAACGTTGGTCCTTCAAAATAAAGTACTATACACCGGTAATTCGATTTCTAAGTCACCAAAAATAACCATTGATAAATAAATGTAATTTGTTATACATGTATGTGTTACAAAAATACAAATTCTATGTAATTCATTTGTTCAAATTCATACTTCAGAATATGCCATTTTATTAGCCTATCACGATTTGTTAGCAAAAATTGCATTATAAATTCGGGATATTTCAGTAATCGTCTATTATGATAGACTAGATAGATTAGTAGCTTTATTAGCTTTATTATTGTTGAAGCATTATTTTGATGGAAATTAACTGGTTGAGTTCATTCATCCAGCACAATGCATTTAAAAGTAGCAAGTAATCACTTCATCACTTTCTTATACACCGTAACGTTAGTAAATGTGAAATAGATGCCAATAAAAAGCCATTTTCCGCAAGGTGAAGAGTTTTAATGACACTATCGACGAATGGACACTCTTATCTTGAAAATCCCGATCGGAAATACCATCCCTGTTACAGGCGGAACACGAGTGGCGGTGTTTTGGAGTGTGAGTTCGGCGTTAGGCATGGCTGCCCACGGTAACAACTTCATCCGCGTGCGCTTACACTTTGACTACCCGTCGCCGGCCGTCGTCGACTGCCGCATGTGCTGGCTGCTCGTGGACCTGAACACGTGTCGCGTGGTGGCGGACCTGGAGAGCGTCATCAGAGATAAATTTGAGTTTGGCCGCGGAAGCATCCTCAGCCTCTTCGTGGAAGACTGCTACCTGCCGCACACGGAGAGCGTGTATGTGGTGCGGGACAACGACAGCGTCAGGTGCGCGTGCTTCTACTGTCATAATTTACCCGGCCGCGACCTTTGCGGTTCTCAGGTCAGCTCTTACAGGCACCTGAAGATGTGGGGGGGCCGCCAAGGCAAAGACAAGCATGGAGCATCCTTTCTTATTCAGGGGGATGACTTCCGCCCGAAAGCTCCAGTTCAATTGTTAGTTGCAAATTATGCCTGGGTTAGGCTTCATTTTGAAAATCTAGGTCAAAGCAGAGCTGCCGATAGTTAAGTCAGCATCAGATGCAGACTTCGCCAAAGAGAATTACCCACAATTCATTGCAATGTGACGTTAAACACGGGGTAACCAGTAGAAGCATGGAGATGTAAAAAAAAGGTAAACAAAGAGGACGGCTCATGTGTGTTCAGCCTGGAATATTACATTTACTCGGAAACATTAAGGGTTAAAGATGGAAAACAAAACGTGAAATCAGAAGATATTTATTTATTCATCAAATATTTGATTTTGTCATTGAAGCTGTTTTGACAAAAACAAGTAAATAGATTATATGAAGTTACCTCATCTTGTGAGGAAAGAGCCTGGAAGACGTTCAAATCACGGAGTAAGAATAAATACCCACAATTATACATCAAAATGTTTGACGTTGTCATGGAAACGTGATATGTGGCAGCAAAGTGCTGTCCATTGATATTTACGCCATTTCAAGCCCTCACAGTCTCTCACATTCAACCATCTACCAGGTGACGTCAGTAAGTCCTTGAGGGTTCAGGGTTTGAGGCCTTAAGGGGGGACATTGGGATTGGGCCTTTGGCTGCAATCTGCCGTCCCTCTACGACCTGTTCTCCAGGACCCTGAGGCGGGCAAGAACGATTGTACATTTTGAAATGATGTATTTTACCATCGCACTGTGTTTATTGTCATGCGCCAATCACCAAGCCAAATTCCTTGTATGTGTAACGTACTTGGCAATACACCAATTCTGATTCTTCGTTTTCCAGGGTGAAGGTGGACTGTCTGGCCCAGGTGAACGGGCACAGCGGCGGTCCAGATGCTTCCAGTGAAAACAGCAGAAAGAGAGAGAGACCCGCAGAGGAGGACGGGCCGGGAGAAAATGTAGTGATCAAAAAAAAGAGGAAAAAGAGAAGCGTGGAGAGTGTAGAGAGCGTAGAGACGGTGGGGAGGGATACCAGTCAGGCTTCAGCTGATGAGAGGAATAAGAAAACACAAGGGAAGAAGAAAAGAAAGAAGGCAGAGGAAAAAGGCCCGACTGTCATCTCCAAACCAGCTGCTTCTACCAAGAAAAGCCCAGTTAAAATCCCCAAGAAGCCCCCAGTGGCACAGTCAAAACCACAGAAGGTCTCCTCTTCAGATTCCAGTAGCGAGGAGGACAAAGCTCCCAAAAGGCCAGCTGCCCAAAAACCAGCACCCAAAACGCCCTCCTCCGCCCCTGCTGCCTCCAAGACGCCTCCCACCACCAAACCCACCCAGACAAAGTCCCGCCCTCCTTCATCATCCTCCTCTGAAACCTCCGACGACGAGGCCACCGTTGTAAAAAGCCCGCCAAAGACCATCTCCACAACCCCCAAAGGGAGTAAAAACTCCAAATCTCAGCAGGCTAGTCCAGCCCTGCGGTCCGCAAACGGCGCTCAGAGACAAGCCGTGAGCGTAGTGGCGCCCCCTCGCGTTAACTCGGACAGCGAGGAGGAGATCAAGCTGGTCATCCGGCGGCCGGTGCAGCAGCCGGGCCTCGGCGTGGGCCGTGGTCAGCCGGGCATCGGCGCGGGCCGCGGTCAGCCGGGCATCGGCGCGGGCCGCGGTCAGCCGGGCATCGGCGCGGGCCGTGGTCAGTCGCCTCTCGGCGCGGGCCGCGGTCAGTCGCCTTGGATGGGCCGTGGCCGAGGACAAGGTGGGCGCGGAGAGGAAGGGGGACGGGGGCGCGGCAGTGGGGCTGTCAGAGGGCGCGGCGGCAGCAGCTTTGGGTTCAGCTACGACAGAGCCGAAGAGCCGTCCTGCCGGACCGATCAGCTGACCAACTTGTCCGTGGTCCTCCAGGTCTGTCTGCATGTATCTGTACCATAGGACGCTATCGGTTTTCATTTCAACACCTGCTCGGTTCAGATGTTTTAATTGACTGACCCTAGCAAAGGGCCGATTACATAAATGAAATGTGAGAATGGCATTGCCTCTGTCACATCACATTATCATCATCTGTTTTGTCCGTGGAAACGGACACAACGGTTGTTGCATTAGCCGTCCATTAATACTGCGTGTGACAAGGCAGCAATAATCCCCCGGGTTCTTGTACGCAGAACGGAGCAGAAGATGCCCCCAAACCAGACTACAGCTCCATGCCCCTGCTAGCCGCCCCTCCACAGGTGGGGCAGAAGATTGCCTTCAAGGTAAGTCTAGTCTTTATTCACCACAGTGTATCTGCTCTGTTATTGACGCTGCATGCCTACATGCTAGCCTGTTTTTAGCTTTAATTCATTTGCCAAAAAGAGACAAAATGCACAAAAAATTTAGGCCGATAGCATTGTTTGTTTCTCTCCAAATTTTATTTTGTTAATGTAACGGGTTGCTTTATATATTTTGGAAAATCCAACAACCGCAGAGAAAAAATAGGACAGAGCTCGAAGAGGTGTTGTGACTGGCTAGCACCTAGCGTGTTCCCGGCTGGCTAGCGTATTAGCACAAGGCTCACGCAGCTAAAGCAGTTCACCAACTAATCCCAAAGCTTCTAGGATACAAATATTTTTGGAAGATATGCGCGCATGAATTTTACATTTAGCCACTACTGCTCTTTGAACGGGAACTATTCTTTTCACATTAAATGTGATTACTGCCAGTAAGCAACCATATTTATGATCTGTCCTCCAATAAAGGAAAAGCAGTGGTTTGAAATCACTCGGTGCACGACCTTTAGTGAAAGTAAGACACTGAACTTTAAGACTATTTGTAAACTTAATTTCCTAATTCCTGTTTGTCTGTTTGTGTGCTCACAGTTACTGGAGCTAAGTGAGAACTATACACCAGAGGTATCCGAATATAAGGTGAGTGACATCATTCTTGACCTCCGGAGATAATGAGCTGTTCATTCATACTGGAGAGTCACCACACCATTGACGCTGTGCATTTTTTAGGAGGGGAAGATCGTGAGCCTTGACCTCACCACCAAACAGATTGAGCTGGAACTACTGAACAGCTCTCCAGGTAGGGATCATTTCACCACTGACAGGTACAATATCAATGCTACTTCCAAAACTCTGTCGGGAAATGTATTTTGAGAGTCAGAAAGTTCAGCATATAGTGTTGGAGGGTGTTCTCACTGCTCTTTTAAAATGTGATGAACTTAGCAGGAACAGAGCAGATGTTCCAACTTGTGCCACGCGTTTGTGATCACTCGTAACCCGCCGCTTCTCTCACAGCTCCTGTAAAACCTGGCAAGTTCGACCTGGTCTATGAGAACCCGGATGGCTCGGTGAGAGTGGAGAGCGTGGATTACGCAATTTGCAGAGACTCTCGGGTAAGGTGAAACAAATTTAAAGGAACAGTGTGTGGGGGTTTAGGTGGATCTGTTGGCAGAAATGTAATATAATATTATTAAGTCTGTTTTCATTAGTGTACAATCACCTGAAGAAAATAATCGTCGTGTTTTCGGTAGCTTAGAATGAGCCGTTTGTATCTACGTACGGAGCGGGTCCTCTTCAAGAGTCCACCATGTTGCATCGCCATGTTTCTACAGTAGCCCAGAACGGACCAAAACCAAACACTGGCTCTAGATGGGGACTTTCGCTTTTTTCCGCTGCGGCCACCATCGTTTTCCTGCACGCTTGGCACATGGGAAAGGTTTCAGTTGGTTGCAGTCTGCAACTTCACCACTAGATGCCAGTAAATCCTAAACACTGGCCCTTTAAAGGAATAGTTGAACCTTTTGTGAAATGCGCTCAATTGCTTTGGATGTGAGAGAGTGTCCATGCTAGTCCAAGCTAATGAGGACTGATCGAATTTCTGTCACTAGAAGTCATCATGTATAGTACAGACAGAGTCAGGCCGATAACCCAGTCATTTGACTTTCAGTGTTTTTATTGATATGCTCATATTGTATACTTGTTTTATGAATTTAAAATGAATGATTTCAATCAAACTGTAATTTAAAAACAAAAATAGTTATTAGATGTTTTTGTTTTTTCAGTTGAAAAATCAAAAGTCAAAGTGAATTCCATGGAGTTAAATCTTAAAAGTTAATTGAATAGATGATTTTATCCATTTTCATTAAAACAAACGCTCAAGCAAACAGGTCCCAGTCCACCAGCTTATACCCTCGAGTGCCTTATCAAATAACAGCGGGCCTACAAAGGTTGATCTGTGTGGTCCCTTACAGTGACACTGGCAGTCAGCAAGAGCAGTTAAAGCCAAAGCCTTTCTTTTGTCTCTGAGCCCAGGTTATAGTCAGTCGCTTGTAATAATATCCGTGCCGATCCTTTTGGAATCTTCGCGTAATCACTGTTAAAATAACTCATAATCTTCACTTCCTCCCACAGGTGACAGAACGGTGGGACTCCCTGCTGGAACCAAGGCTGATCGTTTAAATGGAGCCAAGCAGTGATTTTGTACATCCCCTAACTTTAAGTTAAACTAGGGAGTCACTTCTGTACATTGCATATGACAGCAAAGGGATGTGATTATGGTTGTTTATGTCTCTCTTGTCTGTACTTCAAAATATATCATCACTTTACACAGAAGAGCTACTGCAGCTGAAAGTATTGACAAATGTAATAATTGTTGCATTTTAATATGAAATGCTGTATGCTCTTAAATATGTAGATTGAATGTGTGATCGCTTCCAGGACTGACACATAATGGTTTTATGTTTTGTAGAGTGATGTGACTGTGATATCAGTCTTGTATAAACTTTTTTTTTTTTTTTTATAAAACACTTTAGGTGCATATCTACTGTATTTTTCCAATGTAGAAACGTTCCTTATATGGAAGGTCATTATGCGTGAAAATAAAAAAAATGGTAATTGCTCGAACTAGAAAATAGTGATAGGTAAACATTATGAGACAGATAAGCCAACACTATATTGAAATCAAACTTCATAATATTAAAGTCACTTGCTGTGTCCCAAATGTATACCTTGTTGGACATTACATCAAACTGCGACTTTAGAATAAGAGAATTCAACACAACAGAGAAATTTATTTATTTATTAAATGTATCTTTTTGGAGCTGTTTCACCACCATAGTGTTTATTTTTAATTTTTGCAGCTGAAAGTACCACCTTGATCTCCATTTTGCTTTGCATTGCATTGTGGGAGAAACGTGTACAAGAACGTCACGCTCAAAAATCGTTATTTTAGTATGCATACTGACTGCTTCGAGTAAACTTAATATTGTCACTTTTGTACTTTGACACGCCACATACTCACACTTATTAAGTAATATCTAATAATTTTGACTCAAAAGCAAAACATTGTAACTGCTGTTCAATGTCCCTTGTAGCGACACAAGTGACATTTACGGGATAATTTAAAGTTGTTCAACAGTAGTAGAGACGATTATTTTACATGGTAAGTATTTTCCTATCGTCGTTGTTCCTAGCATTTCATCAATTATTTATTCATCTATTTCAAGAAATGGACTCTCATACAGTTTAATACGTTGCTTTCATCGGTGTAGCTGTAGTGGAACGTTATCTGTGACAAAAGGCATTGTAGGTGATGGAAGCAGTTGCTCAATGTTATTTCAGTGGTTGGTAACGCACCTGGAATCTGGATTATTAATCAGCAGCTGGTTTGTGACGAAACGCCTCGTGCCCTCGTCGTAAATCATCGTCCTTTTCCGTAACTTCTCGCGCATCTCCAATAAACGGTGCTGCTTATGCCACAGCAGCAGCAGTCGAGGACGGCGAGAACGATGATGGCGACCGCCAAAGCGATTCTTTAACAGGAGAAAAAAAAACATCCGCCGACGAAGCCAAGCCCCTACAATGGAAGGACATGCCGTTACCGACCAAGAGCAACTCCTGCAGTTTCTGAGGAGGCTCAAGGAGGTTTTCGACGTGTGCGACGAGGATGCTGACGGCTTCATCCGGGTGGAGCACTTGGTGGACCTCGGTCTTCAGTTCGGTCAAGGAGACGAGGTGAGAGAGGCTGAGAGGGGGTAACCACAGACAGGTAGCTCCGTATCAGCCTGTGGTCGCTCAACCGACATTTTGATAAGGTTAACTATTAACATGCGACGAATTATGGACCGTACGTTATGGCAACAACAGGCCACCTGCCTCTACGTTTTTAAATGTCACAGGTGTGTTAGAAGTGTTAGCTTTTAGTGGCTCATTAGCTAGACATTAGCTAGCTATTAGCATATTACTGCTTAGGTGTGCTGCTATATCACAGATATAACGACCTGTCATGCTACCTCTTCATTCTGTCTGTCTCATGTGTCATACGCATATTTAAACGGTTCCAGCTATTATTATTAATACTTAATACATATTAGTATATATAATATAAATATCATTAATAATAATAATTAACGGTTCCTGCTTATTAACACTAGAGAGGCAAGGTGAAAAAGCCTTACACAGAAGCCCACCAAGCCTACAACTAAACTATTTTTTTCAGCAGAGGTATTCCTATTATAAACCTCTACCACACTGTTGTGTACATTGCAGTGTTACGTTTATGCTAACACACCAAATGCTTTTGGTCTTTTTCCAGCATATTGGTGATGTAGACACCTCCATCCATCATTGGCCTAATGTATCTTGTGACATCAAACTGTGATCCAGCACATCTACACAACACTGTGTACTACAGAAAACATCACAGTGACTAAAAGCATCAGCGATAAATAGATTTTTGGTGTCAGCTCTTCATAATCTAAGATACTACCGTTTATGTGGTGCTATGTATCACTTTTATATCCTCGGCCATTGTGGGCAATTCTGCAAATCAATAAAAAAAAATGCTTCTTAGCGACCATATTAGATTTTTTATATGATCTCTGTAATATTTGATTAATTCCCTCAATTAACTGGAAACAAACATTCCTGTCTGCTTATACCACCAATAAACAGTTTATTGATTGATTTTCCAGAAAATGTTCTCCATCATGATTAATATTGATGTTGAGATAAAGTTGGTGGAAATCTTTCACAAGAGTGAAGCAGACAGTGAGCTCCATAGACTGTATATATAGACTTTTTATATACAGGCTTTTTTACATATAGTCTGTGGTCAGCTTGATCCGGCCCGATTGAATGTCAACAACCTTTTGTTTTATCGAGATATCGAGTTCAATATCTCATTTTCTCGAGATAACAAAATACTGGTGATCTTGGAAAAAAATAAATAATTCTAGCACAGTTCTCGTCTTCCATAATTTTGGGCAGTACTTCCCAACATTATTCAGCTTGTGGCCGTTAATTCTGAAGCAATATCTCCCTGTGACCCGTTGTTGCAGGTTGCGTGTTCTATAAATTATGAACACTGGAGTTAAAGAGATTTTATTCCTCTTGGATTTATTATCTTGGATAATTTCAGAGGCCTGGAGAGGAAAAACTCACCGACTACTCAGTATTGCACCAAAGAACAAACAGCTTGTTGTGGGATTTAGCAGGATTTATTTTTTTCCTTCGATCCCTGCCTGGGTCATCATCTTGTGATGCCCTTAGATTCATCTGGCAACCCTGCGTCGGGGCTTTCAGGCTTTCTGTAGTTATTGCAGTTCACATCAGCGCCGAACTACCTCGCTATGTTTCCATGTTGTTTTTCTCACCTTAGATTGAACATTGTAAAGGCTATGGTACTGAACCAAGCGGGCAATGTCACTTTAGATTCTGAATGTTAAACACGCAGTCGATAAAGTCCAATGGTTTATGTTGTGTGCAGTAAGGTTCAGGGGCGGAGCCAGAGAGTGTAAACATTCAGGGCTCAGCCCAAACCTAGGAACTATATATATATATATATTATATATACTACTACAACTATATACTCTGTTCTTCAAGACATTTGATAATAAAATATCTAAAACTCTGTACATCATTTGGGAAAAACATGGAAACAAATCAAGTCAACATCCTGTTTTGTATTTAATTGTTCTCCAACTCTCTTCATCTTTCTGAAACACAACAAAGGATGAGGATGAATAATATCCACTACATATGTAGGGTAGGCTATTTTCCGTTACAAATCCCCCCCCCCCAAAACCTGAAAAGATATTGAGGTTGCATATATCAGCGCCACAGGAACTCCAGATATCTAAATGCTGGATCTGATGTGCCCTTTTGGGGCTGACAGTACTGGCGGGGGGTGCAGGATGCTGTGCCAGTCTGATAGGTTCAGTACCATGGAGAGCACACTGCCAGTCAGGGTAAACACCAAGCAGTAGTGCCAGGGCTCTCTCTGTGGTACTGAACCTGGGGCTAGCAGGGGTGCTAGTGGTCAACACTAACCCCCGAGTCATCATTTGATGGCTTATTCCATGATTCTACAGCTTGCTAATCTACCATTTTATCATATTTTAAGATTTGGAGCCAAATACTTTTTCTATTTTCTTTGGTTGAAATGAATGGCTAAAGATAGCCGCTTCCAGGTTTTCTGCTCCGTTTCTTCGTAAGTCCATGTATTGTTTATGGAGTGAAAGTACTTTTCTAATGGAATGGACAAAGGCTTAATAAATATATTTACCTATACCCTCACAAGCAGGCTTCAAGTTGATTTTCATGCCCTGCTGACAATAATCAAACCAGTGGCTGCATGTAAGACTTGGAAATGTGTTAGGCCTTAGGACATGCTGAACAATAATGTGAAGTATATGCTGGAGCACCACTTTCGTAGTTCATGGCAATTCGCTTCCAAGAAGACTAGCACCCAGTTGTCATACTTGTGTTGGAGTGTGTTTAGTCACACTCGGTTATTTAGATTGCTGTGCAAAACAGGAGCTTGGAAGAGAAAGAAATGAAACCCGGTGAAGAGACGGGACTCAGAGGGAGAGGAGGACGCACCGAGTACCACAGATAAACAATATCCAACAGTGAGAGTAGATTTTCCTTTAAGCTGTCATGGCGGCTGAGCTGAGCACCCCGAACACACTTCTACTAAAAATAACTCGGAGGTAGCTGCTGCTCCATGCCCCCTGCTCCCCCCCCCCCCCCCCCCCCCCCGCAGCTCCTCTCATCCCTGTGTTCTTTGTCGCCATGGCGATGAGAGCTTCTGGAGGAGACTTATGAGCGGATTGGTCGGTTAATAAGTAATGAAATGATCCGCCTGTGAGACGGCACTCACTGCACCAGCGCTGTATTTACATTTGTTTCTTTTGGAAAACAATGACACATCCAGAAGCATCCGTTTCCATGGCGATTAGTTGACCGCAGCGAGCGTACATTATGAAATACCATCTTTATTCCCCATTCCCTCACCACACTGCCCCATACTGTATGCATGCACACATTACAGTAGCCTACAAATGCAATAGTTGTCAAAGCACATATAAAGTATTTTATACAAATGTTTATTTCTGTTATTTATACTGACAAAACATCTTTTTTGTACGAACACATCATTCGGGTTTTGTTTTGCTAATTTTAGCCCTACAATTTGTGTTTTGTCATATCAAAAATGTACTCTTAAATATTATTATTATTTCACAACTTTTTTTAAACATATGCAACATTATTATAGACTTTTAAACGTATTTCTCTGTTTTATGTAATTAGAAAACCAACTGATGGTCGTAGGAGAGTTGACAGATATTTTTCACAGTTTTCTGACATAAGCTGACTCATTGAGAAAATATTTGGCGGATTAATTGATAATGAAAAGGTGGATAATGCTAACAGAAGCATATTTTCAAGTGGACAGCGCCTCTGAAGCTCTGGGCTGAAAACTGTATTTGAACTTGTGTTTGTTTGATCGTTGCTGGAGGTGAAGAGATTCTGTCCTAATCCAGTCCAACCGTCCATTGACACTGCACACATGTACATATTTCATTATAAGACATTAGAGACATAACAAACTTATAGAGTTTCAGATGTATAATATTAAGGGATTGGTTGAAACTGGCTTCTGCTTGCCTGACATGGAAGCCTCTGGAGGTGTTTGATGTAGCAGTGTTAAGCCCGTGTGATGATGTGACACTGAGCTGTGGGATGTGTGACTGTGTGTGTGTGTGTGGGAGAGAGATAACATGTAGATGCCTGTTTAGCACAGGTTGATCCACAGTATATAACTTTGATCTATTTATCCATACTCAGAAACCGTCTCCCACCAAATCCCGTGTCCGATGGTATTCCCTCCTCCTGCTCTGAGCACGGCTGTCAGAGACGGAGCCGTAATCTTCTGCTACAGTCACACTCTGTAGCGTTATTCCAACCAAAGGAGATGCCACATCGACTTGTGCAGAGCATTGATGAAGGGGCAGAGAGGAGCTTGAGGGGAGGCTGGATGGCGTTGTCAGCAGTGCTCAGTGCGCTAGGGGACATGTAGGCAAATGCGTCTTACTTTATGACACAACTAAAACAAAATAGCACCTGACAGTGCACGTACGCAGTGAGGTAAAGGTCGACTCCATGTGCCTTCTTTTCTGGGTTTCTCAAATGGGAACGCCCAATCAGCCGAATTGATAACCAAAGTAAGCTATTCAGTAAGGTGATCAATAATGTGAAAGCTAGGACTAGCTGAGGGAACTGATATTCTCACTTTATGTCAAGATCCTTAAGTCAAAACTATATGTAACAAAAGAATGCAATGTCAGTAAGCCTGCAGAAAAGTCAGGGTCACACAGAGGGGTGGGACGCTCTGAATTGTTAAAAATGTTTTTTAACAATTTAACAGTAGACACTTAGACAGACTTCCCTGGACATATTCATAGTGTTGGCATTCTCTAAGTGAATAAATGTGTAAGGGATGAAAGCGGGAGAGATTCAAACCAACCAAGCGACATTAACATCCATAGAGTCAGCAGGGCTAAAAATCACAACCCATTTTAGAGTGATAGGCCTATTCAATGTAAGGAGAAGAGGGTGGGCTGAACTGATGCCTAATGCCCCTGTTGTTTTCTGTCCAGAGTCTAAGAATAGAGGGCGCAGCATCGTGTTGTAAAGATCTCTCTTGTCTCTTGCAGGTGAAGAAGTTAACCAGGTACCTGGATCCCAACGCTCATGGGAAGATCAACTTCAAAGACTTCTGCCACGGAGTGTTTGCCATTAAAGGTACATGTAACTGATGGACCAAAGAGGTTCAGCAGAGAGTTAGCGGCTTCCCCCTGTTTCCAGTCTTTATGCTAAGTTAAGCTAACTGCTGTTGCTTCATATATACATCACAGGCATTGAGGGTGGTGTCCATCTTCTCATCTAACTCTCAGACAAAAAGTGAATGAGCCCCAAAATGTTGAACTGTTCCTTAAACTGTCGATAACCTTCCTGAGGTGTGGTGCAATGTATTTCAGTTTGTTTCTCCCCTTTCCTCTTCTTTGTTTCTTTCTTCTGTCCTTCCTGCCCTCCTCCTGCCAGGTTGTGAGGAGATCCTGAAGATGGCTGTGGGTCCTCGCGGCATTACCTCCAACCAGTCTGTGACTGACAATGGTTACATTTACCAGGTACAGGCTTATGCAGTTTAACAGTGAAAGCTTCGTGCCTCCTTCATACCTTGAAAACGGATATATACTCAAAAAGGGGGAAGGGGGGGGGTTAGAAGGTACTGATGCCTTTTGGTCATTGTGCACAAATTGATAGACCGGCCACATTAGAGAGTCAGATTCTCCACCGGTCCCCCTTCACTCCTCTGTCACAGCTGTTACCTCTAGTTTGTTTGTGTTTGTAGTGTTTGTGTTTACAGTTCATCAGCATTTCAAAGTTTGCCTCTCAGGACAGATGCAAATGTGATTCCCAGCTTAACTCCACCCAACATCTCATCTCATGTCTGGGTGTGCAGTAACCTCAAACCATTTTCTCACTCCAAACTCATTCACTACCGCCGCTTAGTCAGTGCCCCTCGGCGTCTGACACCGACGCCCCTCGGTGCCCTTTAGCGCCGGAACGCACCGGGCTTTCAACAACTAACTAACTTTGTAATTATTTGGGGCTTAGTTGTTTTTGCAGCAGGCAAAGTAAGGTAGCAGAGATTTCTCTTTATTTAGTTTTTTCATTATTTTGTAACATTCCTTAATCTATATATTCTTTTTCTGGGTAAAAGTGAGGATTATGAGATAGTAATTCACTTACTAAATAGTAAGCTTCCTATTTCAAAATGTTGCCATTCAGTATCACAATTGTTTTTCTTTACCTGGCAGAAATTGTCTTCCATAAAACTGAGATTTTGATTTATTCACTAACATGTTTGTCTTGAGCATTTACAGCACCATCATCGATTAAAATATCGATGAATGTGCAATATATCACAAGTTGCTGTGTGTAGTCCTCGCCACAAGAGATCAGCCCAACTGAACAGTTGCTTAGCAACAAGAGAGAGAGAGAGGGCAAGGGGGAGGGAGAGAGAGAGAGAGAGAGAGAGAGAGAGAGAGAGAGAGAGAGAGAGAGAGAGAGAGAGAGAGAGAGAGAGAGAGAGAGAGAGAGAGAGAGAGAGAGAGAGAGAGAGAGAGAGAGGTGTGGCTTTGTCCCTGCTGAAGCGGCGGTGTGTTTTCAAATGTGAATGGTGAGCTGCAGTGAAATGTGTGTGAGCCTTCCAGCTTCAGGAATACAGTGGATTTTGGTCCCACCTCCACGATGACAGATACCGTATGTTGTTTTGAATGCACACACACACACACACACACACGTGTCTCAGGGAGAATATTGCTTCTTACTTAAATGAAAAGAGCATTCAGTACGTTTACACACAGAAACAGGATGATTTAAAGTGATGCTTAATGTCATTTGCTGCCGGTGTGTGTGGATCCACTTTGGATTAAATATGTTGAGCTAGTTTGATAGACTGCATGTGAAGGTGAGTGGTCTTCTTCACCACTGCTCTGTGTTTCGTAATGTTATAGTCCTGTAGGTCAAATGCCAGTGATTGCATTTATTTGAATAATCATACTACTTCTAAAGTTCCTGTCCGCTCTGTGTGCACACAGCTGTTTCCACTTCATTTGGCTGATTAGGTCTCTTCTCAGGTGTGTGCAGACTCTGCCTGATTGACATCTTCCTCACTCTGCTCTCGGTTCAGTTGCACCTGTTGGGGGCGGGGCATCTGCCACCTTGATGGTTATTATCGGTTATGGTGTTTGGATTCACACAGGAGCTCAGTTATTGATGACAGTGGAATTCAGATACAGCACCGAGGAAGTCGGCAAGAAAAAGAGTCGACACACACTCACCAGCACAACGTCTGCCTGTTTGTCTTATGCTGGCTCGATGGTGACTTTTCTATACTGTCTGTTGATTTGGTAAACACAAATGCAAGTCATTCCATTTAGTATGTCTTACTGGGATTTTACTCTAAACTTTTTCCACTTTATATTACATGTATAAATATGTTTCAGTGGAAGGTCAACATTAGACTACACGTCCCTAGATTAACTATTTTTAAATTCCTCATTTACTCTTTGTCAGGAATCCAAATCTCCACACACTTCTCTTCATCTCAGACAAAAACATGTGTATAATTGATGAATGAAAGCTACTCGGCGGCGGTGGTGCGCGTGTGTGTACGTGTGCATACAAATATAAAACGCAAACCACAATCTCGATGGAAAGCACCTATTTTGTAATTGCAGCTGGATCTGTTTGTGTGCGTGCGTGTGTGTGCGCGCGCGCGCATTTGTGTGTGTGTGACACAGAGTGTGCATCTGCCCTGGCACCTCCGTTGGGTGAAGCCAGACAGGCACTTGCATAATTGATGACACACAGATCCGAGGCACGCGACATCCCACTCTGTTTCTGATAAATCTCCAGGTCAAATGCTGGAGGTGTGCTGTAATATCCCACGGTGTCTTCTATTGCTCGACATATTTGATAATATGCGGTTTAAGCTGTCACTATATCTTATTGCTGCTCTAACAAGGTTTAAGGCCAGAGATTTTCGCTTCTTGACGTCCTATGATTCAATGTAAAAGGTGTCTCATCTGTCTCAGGGAGTGTTTAACTGAAGAGACGGGAAAAGAAATCTAAATGTAATGTAAGACTTTTAATATTTACACATTATTGATAATGCTGTAGATTGTTTTTGCAGGGGTAAGATGCTCTAGTGTCTCTACCTGCCTCTTCAGTGCGCTTTGAATCCACGCTCTATTCTCACCGAGGCGGCGTGTGCCCATTTGTTGACGTTGCTAATGTTTAATTTTTTTTTGTTCGCTTGTTTGTGTAGAACGGTGAGGCCAAGCTGGGCCCTCCCATTATCATGTGCACGCGCTCCTACCCAGAATGCAGTGTGTACGGCGAGGGCTGTGGCCCCGACGGGGAGTGCGACATGGACAGCAGCGCCGAAAACGGCAACGGCTCCGACTCGTTGCATCCAACGAGGCGACACGGGTCAGTCCCAGCGATACGAGGGAGTGGGCCACAGACTGTATGCGTGGAACAGACCACCTGTCCATCCAGGAAGTGGGGACAGAAAAGTGAAGCCAAAATATTCCCCGATACACCCCCATTAGCCTCAAATAACTAGTTAAAACCAAACCTATCAGAGAAATGATCCCCTGCACGTATATCGCCGTGATAACTACCTAAAATGACAAATCGTCTCTTGCATCACTATTTCTATTTGTGAATAAATGTTTTGCAGTTTGAATAATGAGAACTGCGGGCATTGGTAAGCTCTTAAAATACATTCTGTTAACAATTGCAAGTTGCAAATAATTGTCTTATGATTTTAGAGACCCCCTGAAATTTTCCCATTGAGGCTTTCAGGACGCCTGTTGGGTCAATCCGAGAACCCCCCCCCCCCTTTGTCACACACTGGCTGCAGCCAACCACCAGGGGGCAATCAAGAAGTATTGGCGAGCTTTTGGGGAGCTTTTATGTCCATCGTTATAATCAGAATTCGCTTTACTGTATATTATATACATTTATGGAACTATTGGGGTCAATTAGTGTTTATAAGTGAATGTCAGGAGCTATATGATGAATCTGTGTTACTTCTTCTCTTCTTCAGAAGAGGGTCTTCTGCTAGTTTATTGTTCTTATTTCTTTTTTTTTCTTTTTTAATAACCACCCTTCCTGTCCTTCCTGCCACGCAACCCTAGCCACCTGATTGGCTCAGCGTCTGCGTCCGTCATCTCCGGGGAGGAGCAGTTCGAGGACTACGGCGAGGGGGAGGACGTGGATTTTACTCCCAGCAGCCCTTGTCCTGAAGAGGACACCCGAACGAATGGCTTCTCAGACCTGGGATCCTCCCTTCCCTCCAGGTCGGTGGTTGAGTCAGAAGCACACACCCTGAATCACATGACGTAACAGGAAGTGTCACTTTTTGGTTTCTTAGAATAACTATTTTCTTGTCAGATATGTTCCTTATCCTCTTTTCTGATTGAAGTTGGCTGATTCAGATTTTTGAAAAGTCTGACCTGTATATTCCGATTTCCTGTCTAAGAACTTTAATTGACAGAAAGGCTCCAGACTAACTTTTTTTCACAACCGTTCCGGAAGCAAAACATAATTTCAAACTTTCCATGAAATCTTCTATTATCCCTTTACTTTATTGTCATCTATAGTAGTTATTTACAAAAACACACAATTGAAGAGGAAATAAATTATTGTGTTTTTATTGACATTAGTAGTTTTAATAATGTATTATATGCTGCTTAGAGCTAGTGTTAGGAAGTTAAACGGGTCATAACTCCCTCTCAAATATCTATTTCATATTGTTGTGAGAATAAAGTTGAAATATCAAGAATAAAGTCATAATTTCAGTATATGTGTTGACGCTAAATTTAGCTGTTTATTCTCGATATTTCGTTTATATTCTCAACATTTCAATTTAATTCTCAAAATGCAAAAAAGAAAAAGTCTTGCACTAATACTGACAGTTCAACCTTGATCCTGTAATGTTTGTTTTATTCGTGACATCTTGACTTTATTCTCGAAATTCAAAACAATAAAGAAATCTCCTAATTTCGTCCCAAATATATGGACTGAGCATCGCAGCAATATCTTCCTCGATTGTTCTAGCCCCGGTCTCGCTGTGGTGACACATTTGTTGTTGCAGGGTTTGTTGTAGCTGTATTTGATATCCAATAGGTTTCCTATTACTAGCATAGCATTCCATCTATTGATGTATTCTTTGTGTTTACAGTGCTGGCCAGACTCCTCAGAAGATGCGGCAGCTGTATAACAGTGATCTGCTGGACATCTACTGTTCTCAGTGCTGCAAGAAAGTGAATCTGCTCAACGACCTGGAGGCTCGACTTCGAAACCTCAAGGCCAACAGGTAAAACGCACAACACACACGAAGCAGCAAAGAACGCCGTTTGGGGGAAAGAAGACACACGGCAGATCAGTTTTTTCGCCAACTGTAATGGTGATACAGCCACCTGAAGGCAGCGGGTATCTGTTCCATCTGCAGACTCTGAACTGGAGTGATGATGTCACTGTTCAGCCACAGTTACGCACAGCAGATCTGCCGGTTTTGTTTTGTCCAACCAGCATCAGAACAGAACCACAGAAATCAACCACAGATGAATTATTCTACACTGTTTCTTCTGCACACAAACTGGCCGACACATTGTGAATCCCTTAGAACTTCTCGCTCCGCTTATAACTCCCTAAGGAGCGTTTTTTTTCCCGATCCCGGCCTGTGCGCCACAGGTGCCCCGAGGGAGCCTGGCTCACGAAATTGGCAAAAGTGTGCTTCATGGAAGTAGAGCCTGTGGTGTCCATCGACTGGTGGAGGGGAAGAGATAAAAAACAAACTCTCTGCGCAGAGAAAGTACTGCCCTCTGCTGATTCTGAATGGACACATGAAGCATCATTAAAAACATGTTGAATAAAACACCACACTAAGTGGTAAAAGAGAAGATATCTGTCTGTGTGTTTTGAGGTTTCTTTTCTTTTTTGGTTTTCAGCAGCAGCTATAGACGAGCGTGTGAAGTCATGATAATTGTTGTAGCAGCAGGTAGTGTGTGACTCAGTCTCTCTCTCTTGTGTTTCAGCCCTAACCGAAAGATTACCAGCACAGCATTTGGTCGGTGAGTGACCCGACTTTCCTACCAATCACCTCTTTAACATGAAAATACTGCAGTGAATCCGCATTTGCAATCCAATGATGGGTTCAGTATTTAGCCGGGTGATGTATGTGAGTATCACTGTGTAGAACGGGTAATAATGTCCTCTGTTGGTTTCTAACGCGTCCTCTCCTCCCTGCAGTCAGCTGTTCCAGGCCAACCACAGTGTGTTTGGGTCCAGCCAGGGCAGCAGCACAGAGGATCTGTTCACGGACAGCATCGACTCCTGCGACCTCGACATCACAGAGAAAGTAAAAGACACGAATGCTCAAAAATGCAAGCAGTTGTTGTGAATTTTGGGTGAACACCAGTTAAAAGGATAAGCAGCATCATTCGGGTCCGTTTGTTTTAGGTTCACACAAGTCGGAAAAAATCCGACTTGTGTTTTTCAGTATTATTATTATTAGTAAATTAGGGGAATACATTTTATTCCTTTTAGCTTTTTCATACTAATAATATGAGCCTGATCTTTATCTGCAACTGTGTAGAAATACTGGCTGTAAACACAATGAATTAAAACAGCAGTGCAGCATATGTTGATTTAGAACATTATAAATGAAGATATTCGGTAAATACAGTCTTTGGGTGCAGCCCTAGTTCTAAGTGTGGTGGTCTTCCTCAGGTCAGTTTTCTGGAGAAGAAGGTGACTGAGCTGGAGAGCGACAGTCTGGCCAACGGTGACCTGAAGTCTAAACTCAAACAGGCGAACACACAGCTGGTACACAGGTAGGAAAACACAATCACTGAGTAATTTATTTATTAAGAGCCAGTGTGTTGCGTGTTTTTGTTACCTTATGATGAGCCATTTATATCCTCTGTTAAACTGTACTGTTCTCTCTCACACTAATTGTGTGTGCACCCCAGGGTGCACGAGCTGGAGGAGCAGGTGAAGGATGCAGAGGCGAGGGCAGATCAGAGTCTGGAGGAGGAGACCAAGAGGCACCGGGAGGCTTTCAGCAAGATGGACAGGGACAGAAACATAGAGATAGACCTGCTCTGTAACAGGTAAAGTCCTCCACGGCGTGAAACTCACACCTTAATCCAGACCCTAAGAGGTGCTGGTGCTGACCTTTTGGTTCTGACTCCTCATGTAAGTGATGCTATTCGAGGGGTAGTTGCTCTCAAAAGTGAAGCTTTTCCAAGCTGCACACTGCTGCCACAGAATGAAGTAACCAAACGATTTTCATCCCTCTGCACTTTTACTTTGAACGAGCCAAGCGGCAAATTCCGTTCCTTCCACCTTCTGCGGGTCCACCATTTTTTTTTTTTTTTTTCTTTTTTTTTTCAAACCTTAGAAATGCCAGCTAAATGGTTTTCGGTGTTGAAAAAAAGAATAGTTCCCCTGGTAAAGTTTCAACTATGTTAGGATGCTGTTACTGCATCTTGTTTCTGGTATTTCGATGAGAGCATTAAGTCTGCAGCTCCATACAGATGCTGCTAAAGTAAACCCAAGCTTGAAGCAGCGTCCTAGGTTACAAACACTGATCCAGGACCTGCAGTAGTCTACGTTACATGGTATCACCACCGTGATAATTCACGGTAAACCTGAACTTGTTCAAAACGTAAAGTACTGTTGGTGTTCTAGTTCTGAACTGTGTGTGTGTGTGTGTGTGTGTGTGTTTGTGTGTGTGTGTGTGTGTGTGTGTGTGTGTGTGTGTGTGTGTGTGTGTGTGTGTGTGTTCATACACAGGGTACAGCTGTTAGAAGAAGAGAATGGAGAGATGAAGTTAAACGTGTGCAGACTCAAGTCGCAGACTGAGAAACTGGACCAGGTGAGTGATCTACTAAAAGGAAGATTCACATTATTACAACATGGGTCTTGTTTTTTTTGTTTGTTGTGGCCATCATTATGATTACAGCATTCAGTTGTAGTAACAAATTATAGAAAGCTGGGACATCTGGGAATGCTAAAACATTGCTAAAAACCAGAGCAGTTGGACAATCCGGAGGGTCTGAAACAAAACCTAGAGATTAGTCCACCTTGTTTTGAAGAGTCCACAGTTTACAGACGGACTTGTTGTAGCAATGTCGCTGTGTTCCCGGGTCCCAGTTACTTTGATGAGTAGAGTGATATTAGAACTATTGGCCAAAGCTACAAAATACGACTCAAATTGTAACACGGCATAATTATTCTTTGACCTTAAAAATAAACGACCTTAAAGGGGACATGTCATACTCATTTTTAGGTTCATACTTGTATTTTGGGGTTTCTACAAGAACATGTTGACATGATTTAATGTTACACACATTATTCTTCTCCTACTGTCTGTCTGAATAGACCTGTAATCACCCTCCGTTTTAGCGCCTGTCTCTTTAAACACTCCCTCCCAAAAAAGTCCTGTCTGCTCTGATTGGCTTGCTAGAAAGATATTGCGCACCTTATTATTTATTATTTCTCAAGCTGTGAGCGAAGATACTCAGATGGAGGGGCGGTGTATTCTAATGAGCCTGCGTGTGACAGAGCCGAATCTGATTGGTTTGTTGAATCACATGTTTTCTGATCTAGACAGCCCAGAAAAAACTAACTAGTTTGTCTTATTTCACAGTGTGTGGGTTGGTCACCACTTAAGTGAGAGTAGAGGAAGTGGTTAATTTGCCTTCCATGTGTCAACGATTTCCCGCCCTGTTTCCTCCGCAGGAGAAGCAGAGGATGACGGACAAGCTGGAGGACACTGGTCTGAGGCTGAAGGATGAGATGGACCTCTACCGGAAGATAATGGACAAGCTCTGGCAAAACCGCCATGAGTTTCAGAAGGAAAAAGTGGCCATGCAGGAGGTGAGTCCCTCTAGATTACAGAGAGGTCACATGAGAAATGTTAAAGCTGGAGGGTGGGACTTCTACATATAAAGGAACGTCGGTTACATTCAATTTGTAGCGTTTCCGAGCCCCAGAGTCCCTTTTAGAAAACCTCATTTTTCTGCAGCATGGTCAGGCAGTCCTGGTTCTGGTTGTCCGCCATAGCTTCCTCCATACTCCTAGCTGCTGCTCCGTCACTTCGGTCTCTCCAATGTTGTTATTACTTAGTAGGGGGAGACTAAAGTTCCACACCGCAGGATTTAAGGAGTTCCTTTGAATTGGATCTTTTCTATGCAGTTGATCGATGATCTCCGCCGGGAGCTGGAGTATCTGCAGCTGTTTAAGCTGGAGATGGAGCATCCAGGACAGGGCAAGGGGCTCTCTGAGTTCAACGCCAGGACCAGAGAGATCGAAATGGAGCACGAAGTCAAGAGACTGAAACAGGTTTACACACTCGCACACACACACTCACCCTTGTTCTTCTGTCCTCATGGGACTTTCCACTCTCTATATTCATTCCCAAGTGGTTTAGGTTTTGACAACACAAACAGTGCACGGCAAACATGGAACACATAGACTTGAGATTGAACCTGAACAATATATTGGTCAGGATATTATTGATCAGTATGGGTGCATATGTTAGCCACTAAATGACTTTCAGTACAGAAATACCAAAGATATGTTTTAAAAACCAGTGTTGCCATTATATAGAAGGACTGTTGCTCTGTCATTAGCTTAGATGTGGTTTAAGATTTAAAATGGGTGTAAACCTGTGTTGTCTGGGTCACATGATCACATGTCCTCAACTCACCTGTGGTTTAATCTGAACCTGGATGCTGTATATGTCACTGTATCTGAGGTTTATCTTAAACAAAGGAGATATGACGTGTACCTTTTGGAGAGAGCCAGGTTAACTGTTTCCAGTCTCTATGCGAAGCTAACCGGCTGCAGCTTCATATTTACTGTACAGACCCGAGAGTGGCATCAATCCTTTCATCTAACTCTCTGCATGAAAGTAAATAAGAGTATTTCCCAAAATGTCAAACAGTTCCTTTTTAAAGTATTCCTTAGAAGTAGAACAAACTCGTCACACAGCACACTACGCACCGACAGAGAGAGAGAGACCCACTCAGTGAGGAAATCTCTTTTTACTTATAGTGCATTTGCATCATACATTTGGGTGTTCAATAACGCATCTCACCAAAACTTTATAGTGATTTGGGTCATTTGAGATGGGAGCATTATATATTACTTATTTTACTCTGTCTTAAAGAGACAGGCGCTTAAACACTGTTTAACACGGAGTGTGAATACAGGTAAATTCAGAGTTTGTTCGACCATTAAAGCATGTAAACATGTTCTACGAGAAACCCAAAAAGAATGAACCTGAAAATGAGCATGATACAACTCTTTTAATACCTTTTTGTTACTGTACTGCACAGAGTCGAGGCTTTCGTCCACAATCCACCTCTGAAAGGAACCGCTCTCTTTTCGCTTCCTTTAGGACAACCACAAGCTGCGGGACCAGAACGACGACCTGAACGCTCAAATTCTCAGTCTGAGTTTGTACGAGGCCAAGAACCTGTTTGCCTGTCACACCAAGGCCCAGTGCCTGGCAGCTGAGATCGACAACGCGTCCAGGGACGAGGTTGGCGTGCCGCTGCTGGATGGGTGTCATATAATGCAGATATCTGTTACGACTGCTCTTCTAACGCAACTCTCTCTTTCTCTCTCTCTCTCTCTCTCTCAGCTGGTCGACGCTTTGAAGGAGCAGGAGGAGATCAACCTGCGTCTAAGGCAATACATGGACAAAATCATTCTGGCCATTCTCGACCACAACCCCTCCATCCTGGAGATCAAGAGTTAAACGCCATACACACACACGCTTGTGTTTCTGTAGTTGTGGGGACCGTTAACTGATATATTAGCTTGTACCTTTAAAGTTATAATCCTTTTATGATTTTAGCTAAACAAACTCATGTTGATTCGATAAACAAGTCAGTCAATAATGGTAGCATGTGCAACTGCCATCCGAGTACATGCTGCATACTCCCATGTCTTGTTTTGTGGACGCATAGTTGACGAATGATCGGATTAGAGACGACCTGCGCTTCCTGACTTCTTCACAGTAAAAGCGGTCCAGCGGCAGTGGGAGATGTCGATTAGCATTAGCAGTGATGCCGGATTACGTGCTGTGTATTTCCCCGTCAATCACTCGCTCGTGTGAAGGCAATTTGAATCCAGCGAGGGAATGGCGGACCCCACCACCAACAATAAAAACCGCGAGATAGAGAGATAAATGCTGAATAGCTATTGCTGAAAAATGCTGACCATGAATAGTATTAAAAACAGGGTATGGTTTCATGGACGTCTAAGGGATTATAACTTTAAACTGAAGCCCAAATTCTGAATGTCCTAAATGTTACGACTGACCACACACAAATATATATCTACACCACCACAGCAGGCGGTCTTCATATCCACTAGAACGGAACGCTTGTTTATGATGCAGTCTGTCAATCACTGTAGATCTGCTGTGCCATGTATAGTCTGTCCGCCAACATTTTATAGTTATATATTTGAAACTACTGAAATACTGAAAAAGACTTTAAAATATTTGGTAATACACAAAAGCATATTTTGGTGTTCACTTTGTTTGTTGTAGAGACAGTACCATTAGTAACTGATCATAACTGGGCTGCCACCCACTGAAACCGATGCGAGATTTAAGGAGTGCAGGACATAAAACAATTAGCGATTTTAAAGGGCCATACCAGTGTTTAGCATGTTAGCCAAAGCAGTCCGTAATATTTCGAATTTAGAAGGCGTTTTTTTACCGTCTTTGAACGTTCACTTCAGGCAGTATAAAAATCAACTTGGAGAGACTTGAAATTAGCTCATTATAAATGCAAGTTGACTTTCATACTGTATGGGAACGAATAGAAAACTTGTTCAAAATGTGGGGGATTGGCGCTTATTCGCTCCCAAGAGTGAGATGAGAAGATTGACACCAGTCTCATGTCCGTGTGTTCATTACAAAGCTGGAGTCAGGACTGGAGTTAGCTTAGCTTAGCATAAAGCCTGAAAGTTCAGAAATACACCCCTATGGATCACTAATTTACAGGATGTGTGTAGTTTGTTTAATCTGTCCACAAACCGAAATGTAAAACGATAAGTTTTAGAGGGAGTTATGTTTTGTTTATGTTGAACTACTTCTTTAAAAAAAAATAATAATAATAATAATAAAAGATGTGTAAAATGTTCAAAAATAATAAGTATTTGTGTATATGTAGTAAATGGCCACAACATGCATAAACACTGACATGCCCTTTTTAAGTGAAACAACTTCTAACCCTTTAAATTTCTCAACACTGAATGTCCACATGATTCATATATGCTGTATTCTACATCAAATCCATTTTTAGCTGTCAGTAACTGTCATTGAGCCTTTTGAGGGACAATTCTGTGCTGTTTCTGAAGACCAATTATGATAACGGTATTTAAAGGTGCTCTGAGCCAACATTATGTGCCAAATCTTAACATTTCACTTAGTTTTCATGGTTGAAGAGCGTTGTGCAGAAAAAAAGATCTCGCATACAAATTGCAATTCCAAAGCGGTATTAGAAATACTGTACTAATACTGTGTACTTTGCAGTGTTCTATAGAAG
This sequence comes from Anarhichas minor, assembly GCF_050575085.1. Taxonomy (NCBI): domain Eukaryota; kingdom Metazoa; phylum Chordata; class Actinopteri; order Perciformes; family Anarhichadidae; genus Anarhichas; species Anarhichas minor. Next base: position 2,687,197 of record NW_027466453.1, read on the forward strand.
AAGAAGAAAAAGCACTTACTATAAGCAACCTACTGATTTAAAACGGGAAATCTCTAGATTTCTGTGCTGCCTTCAGTGTCTTTGTGAATTAGGAAAACCACTTTATTCTACCTATGCTGTAAATTAGTCTCACTCTAAATAATGCCACCTAAATGTTGAACTTAAATATTCTTTCACATGTGCTTCTTACACCCACAGTGTGACCTGGATGAGCTAGCCGAAGCTGCTGTCCTGAGCACTGTATTTAGTTTTGCTCCATTGCACAAAATGTTTTACATACTTTATTTGCTTGTTCTTTCACGGGTTTTTGTGCGTTTGCATACGAGGTATGACAATTATTGAAGTGGTTCTTGTTCATTGTTGCCATTGTGAGTGATTTTTATGTTGACATTTTTACTTTAAGACACAGTATTTGCGATTTCATACATTGTAAATGTTGTACAGAATCTAGTTACTATTTACGTGCAAGTCATTTCGCTTAAGAAGTCTCTTAGAGAGTTTTGACACAAAATAAGATAAAATATGTGTTGTAGATTATAATATGAAGTCAGTAATATATAGCACACTTGAAAGTGTCGCAGCCAAAGTATTTAACTGGAATAATATTGAACATGATGGAAAAAAAAAAAAATAGATCATAGTCGGTCACATCTCACATGTGTTCACTTTGACTTCTTTTACGTGTGTATCGCACATGGAATTATGGGTGACCATGTTGTAGAAACTAGATGTGTAAATAAAATCCATTGGCTTTGGCATGACGAAGTCGGCCCTGGTTGTTTGTTGCCTCGGAGCTCTGCTGTTCCTTTAACTGTTGAACACTGTCTTTTCCACTTTATTAGGTACACCTGTCTAGTTTTATTTACACATTATTAAAGATCACGTAGAGGAGAAGTGTATGGAGATAAAAATACATGTGCAGGTGAGGTAGAAAAGCTATGCGCTTATTTTAAAAAACTCAGCTAAAAGAGAGATCTATAAATACAAATAACTATGCAAAATAAAGTATCAACATGTTACGTCCTATTTTGACAAGTTAGGCTGCTATAGATAACGGTAAAGAAGGCTGAAGACCAAATCAAGATAATTCATTATAAAATCTTTTGATGTGAAAGCATTTGCATGATTTGTATATAGACAAAGACAGAGAATCAGTAAGTGCATGTTCATATCCATAGTTGGACTCCATGGTATTTTGATGAGTACTGTCCTCGAGATTTTCAGTACATTTGGGGGGGGATGTGAAAATGAGCCAGGACATTACAAAGCCTTTCTAAGATTCAAAACTTATTTATAATGTTAACGGTCATAATGAATAAACCAACGTCTACCTCTTTGTCTTACAGTTAACCAGAATGACTTGGGTAGTATCATTAATATAACATGTGGACCACAGTAACGCTGCTGAGACACAATGAGTGAGAGTCCATGGTAGAAGAGAAAGACAAACGGAGCAAACGAAAATCATTTGGTATTTAATAGAATGTATAAGATATTCATCGACATCTGAGAAATCAATGAAGAAATGAAATGATTTCACTGTCTATAGGTGAACAAAGCAATACACAGAAATAGACTTCTTCTGGAAGGAAAATTCAGAAATTACCTAAATTAGCCGAGCTACTCTCAACAGCTTTTTGGCCTTTTAGAAATAAATTACTTATGGATAAAAATAAATAAATATAAATAAGACTTTAATTCAGAAAATGTTAGTTTTTTGTTAAATCTTTACTAAATTTAACGAAAATATGAAGGGCACACTAATTGCTAAAACAAGTAAATATGATTTACTCAATGAAAAGATAAAAGAAAGTCTATGCTTGACCAAAATATCACACTAAAAATACTTCATTACAAGTAAAATTCTTGCAATGAAAATATAGTAAAAGGATGTACTTTATACATTATTAAAAACATGTCATATTTATGATGGGTGGTTTGAATGCATACTTTTTTATTAGCTCATCACACGTTTTGTATGTAAAATCTGGATTTCTAAAGTTATTAGTAGGATAATAGCTGTCAGATAAATGTGAAAGTGCGATATTTCTCTCTGAATTGAAGTAAGGTAGATGTATAAAGTAGCATAAAATGAAACAATATATCATCCATATTTCTAAAACATTTTCGGGGATAGTCTGTGTTGTTACACTCCAGTCCAGTAGGCGACAGTAATGCTCCGCGTGCTTCGATATGCCCGACGCCAAAACGCTCATTTCACAGAAGAAATATTTTTCTTTTCGGAAGAAGATCCCGACAAAGCGGCCCTATTTCTTTTCAGCCAGAAAAAGTCGAATAATCCAAAAACCGACGATGTACGCCAGGACTAATACCGGCAGCACACATGGAGACTTTCAGGACAGAAACGGAGTGAATTACGTGACATCGACAGAGTCTTTCGGCCACTGCTCTCAATTGTTCTGGAAAAAGGATCCCAACGACTCCGGAGTAAGAAAACCAGCTGCTACCACCGTTAGCTAGCGACCCCGGCCAGCAAATATCGTTATCAAACGGCTAATGGAGTAATATTTAACCAACGAAGCACCATGCAGTGCCTCTTTTGCACACGGGGTTGTTTACCGAGCGTCTGGAATCCAGTTTAGCATCACTGAGTGATGTGAAGCTGCAAGCTGTGCTACAGAACCGCTTCGTTAGCTATCTGCTAACGCACCAATCGTCATGCTGAGTGGCTCACGGCCTAGTTTTGACTCCTAGCTGCCGAGCTAAGTTGCTAGTAATTATTAGCTCCTGCATACTGTATATTTCACACCTCCCATGAATGGTTTGGTGAAATTGGAAGTGTTTGCTCCGCACTGTGTCGCTGCTGTGTTGTAAAGAGACGCCGACGGGTTAGAGAGGGGGAAAAGCATGTTATTGTAGCCGAGCATCACCGAGCTAATGCTAACATCAGACAACACTGACTGCCTGAGCCAAACACAGCGCGGCTAGCTAACACCGGAGCCCGTGCTGCAAAACAAAGCTATTTTTTTTTCGGTAGCACCTTGTATAGAAACTGCGCTCCGAAAAGGTCTGCTCCGACATTTGCGAACCGCAGAAGGGTTTATTTGAGCAGCTGTGTCCGTGTGTGTGCATGAGGCCCCGCAATATTGTCAGCGAACAGCGCAAAGTAAACACGACCGGGCTGTCCCACAGGAAACGGGAGCGGAAGACGCCCCGCGGAGGACTTTGAAAGACCTCTTTGTGGTGCCAGACTGTGCGGTTCATTCATGGTAGCCCACAGCCGAAAGATTATCTGCACCGGCGTACACAGGCACACACACATTCATTTATATGTTAAACATTTTCTGTTGAATGTCCCACTGCATAGTTTAGTCCCAGAGCTCTTGTTATCGTTCAGGGGAGCTGGCAGCACTTTCCAGGTGTCACTCACCTTATAGTCCTCTTGTCGCTCTCAAACTACGTGTATTCAAACGCAGCATCGTCAAAATGATGATTTAACACCATCCACGGTCATTGTGTGTGTGTGTGTGGTTCTATAGGACGCACACACTAGCTCTCGGTTAACGGTTGTTTGCACAGTGTCTCCCATCTCGGCCATTAAACTGTGAACTCTCTGGACCTCTGTGGCCAAGAGATCTCATCGCATTGTGTTTTTCTTGTGTTTCAGTATTTGTGGTGTGTTTCTACATGCCGTGTGCACTCAGTGGCCACTTTATTAGCTACACTTGTAAAAGCTTACTCAATTTAATCCAACAGCCCTGCCACATATTCTACCTTAAACATAATGTCCAGTTTTGATTGACGCTGTTCAAGAGGTGTTAATTCAACTACATGTTTGATATTGAGGTTGTAGTTTGCTGTGGTGTTGAACTGGATGCATCACATTGAGAGGCGTTTCTAATGGAGTGTAGGCATAGAGTGATGCAGGGACGGTGTATTTAGTCGGCCGACCCCGGAGATGACTTCCCCACGTCAACAAGCCAATGGGATTTCTCTGTTTTGGATTATTATTATTATTATTGTTGGATTATACTCTGTTTTGTTCAGCAAGATAATCTTCTCAAAGGAGCACCGCTTTAGTGATTTTTAAAGCGCGAGAGGTAATCGGCAGAAGTCAAATTTGTGGCTGTAAAGGAACTGCGCCACGGTCACATGACTTCACGTCAACGCAGCTAAACTAAAGGACTAGTTTTTCTCGCGATAATCTCTCAAACCTTTAACTGCGGACCTTATTTCATGCACCTAAACCAAAATCTATTGACAAAAACCCCCAAATACCAGTTTTGTTTTGGACTCATCCCTGCCGCGCGCGAATGGAAGACAATTAGAAACGCATGTACACATAATGCAGTATGCCGGTACTACACCCGTCACTCGCATACAGTTTGATTAACATCTCTCTGAAAGTTTGGACAAAACCTGGCTGCTACAATAGACTTTGCTGTGACAGAGCTGCTGTGTTGGATCGCATTAGATTGTCTGTGCAGGTGCACCCTAATGATAAAGTCAGCCGGTTTTCCGTTTTAGGCCCATGCAGATCTCTAACATGGGCAGAGTTGCTGTCCGTGGTGCTGAGCTGCCTCTCTTCAGAGCTTCACACTTTTCCTGACATGCATCCTGTGGCTGGCCGGTGTAAAGCCATATTTTATGTTGTAGTTGAAATTTGAAGTCGACTGCCCTTATGCTGTAAGGGCAGTCGACTTCCCTTAAAATGTTTCTTTGCATTCCTACAAAATATCACAGTGAAATGATTGGCCATTAAAGGTTTGAATGCGTTCCTCTCTCTGCGACAGCCGAGTTCGACCATCAGCTGGTGCGACCAGCTCCCCACGTCCGCGGCGGCCCTCTCCAGCTCCAGTCTCTCCTCAGCGTCCCTCTCCAGCTCCAGCCTCTCCTTGGAGTCCCGAGCGCCGCCGCCACCGCCAGCGGCCGTGACGACGCCGGTTGACATGGACTCGGATGAGAGGCCGTACATCTGCGACCTGTGCACCTGCGCCTACAAGCACGCCAGCTCCCTGCTCAACCACAAGCTCACCCACAAGATCGGAGACTTCAGGTAGGGACCCCAGACTCCTTCACGGTTTCACTGCATCCCAGGCAATCAAGATGCTCAAATGTTGTCGAATAAGAGCTCCTAACCGTCTCGTCTCTAACCATTTTGTCTCCAAAAAAAACAAACACTTAGGTGCGACTTTTGCAGCAAGCCCTACACCAACTACATGTCCCTGCGCAACCACATGCGAATCCACGGGCAGAAGCGCTACATGTGCGACCTGTGCGGGAAGGCCTTCCGCCTGGCCCGGTACCTCCGCAACCACCAGAGGATCCACGACGACGGGCCCAACCGCTTCGACTGTCCCTCATGCTGCAAGAGCTACAGGACCATGCTGGAGCTGGCCCAGCACCGCTGCACAGCTGCCTCGACCAACCAGGTGGGTTCACCGTGAGGTGGTGGTGGTGGTGATGATGATGATGATGATGATGATGATGATGCCTGGGCTGCTGTGTGTTGGGTCGCATTGGTATTGTTGGTATAACAATTCTGTGAGAGCTTTTATGTTTTATACTTGCATGACATTGCAAGTATAAAACATACACATAAATTCAGGATGTTTTGCTACATAAACGATCATGTTTATGAATCACAGTTCCTCGCTGAGCAAAATCTTTGCTCATAGCAGTACCTGTTGTTTTCCTTTGCTTTTATTTAAAAGCAGCTCAATCTCAACAAATTTAGGAAATGATTAATTTAATATGAAAATACATGAACCAGATAAGTTTAACGATTCTTAAGTTCTTTTCACATTTAATTTGCACATCTATATGTTTTTTTTGTCACAAGTACGTGAATATTAGGTGGCAGAAATCCCATTTTTTTCCCGCAACAAGGTAGACTTGTCTGAGCTTACGCAACGCGGATAAAGGCGTCGCCCAATCGCGTTGTGCGGAAACGACATATTCAAAATATGCCCTGTAGTGTAGCCGAGGATTATAGAGCAACAATGCAGGGGCTCCTCAGTTCAAACTGTGACGGCAAACTTTATTACTCCTTTTTAACCTCGACAAAGGCAGCGCAGACCAGCCGCTCGTACCTTTCACAATAATAGCCGTAGACGTGACACTGCGTAACTGTTAACCGGAGGGAACTCGGATTCACTCAGAGCATTTTGTTGAAAGTAAATAAAATAGCTTCCAGTAGTTTAGTCTATTCAGCAGTTTACTTCAGACAGACGCTGCTCTGGGTCAATAGGTCAATAAATTGAAATTATTGATCTGATGTGAATGAAAGTTTAACTGGAGAATAATACTCCTGAACTTCCCGTGATGAGATCCGCTAAAGAGAAGACGTGTCACTCCGCTGGAGGAGTTGGAACTACAGATTCACTCCTGATTGAGTAGTGGTGTTACAGAGTGATGCTTCTTCCCTCAAAATGATTAGTAACTGATTTGAAATCAAAAAATCGACCATCAGATGTCATGGGGGTGCTGCAGTGTCCTTCTCAGGAAGCAGAGCGCTACAGCGGCAGCATTTCAACTTTAAAGGGGACCTATCTTAAAGAGACAGGCGCTAAAACCGAGGGGTTTCAGACAGAGGGTGAGTACAGGTACAGGATGGCCTTAAAAACATGCTCAGATAATCACAGTGACCGGCTCGTCGCTGCCAACTAACAGTCCTGCTTATAACGGAGCTAACTGCTAATGTAACGGAGGTTGCATTGGCTTGGCATTATGATCAAATTATATTATATATATTTTTTTTTTGTGTAATATATATATATTGTTTAGAAGGAGAACACTAATGCCCCTAATGCTGATATTTAGTTAAAAATACAATAATTTATTTCCTAATCATTAAAATTGTGGGGGTTTTTGCCACGAGATGTTAAAATAATAAAATACAATTTTTATTTTTGATTTTTTTACTTGTCCCAATCCCTGATTTTCTGTTATTTTATCCCTTTATTTTTAATAGGTCTACATTTTAACTTTCGGACGAGTGAGTTTGGCTTAAAAAAAGCTCAATGTCAAGCCCAAGGTGACCTCAACGATTGTCCCTTTTTCCAGACTCTGTACATGTATCCTACGTGTTAAATAACATGTATTTCATCAAAGGATAAAAAAAAACTCGACTCCTCAGTGGGGGGGACAACCAAACTGAAACGTAACGTTGTTCAACTGTGACGCAGCACTGTTTGTCCACCTTTACCACTCGATTCAACATTTCACATTATTAATGATTCTGTGGCTGGCGTGGTTAAACTGGAGGTGCTCCACAGATTGTGTGTGTGTGTGTGTGTGTGTGTGTGTGTGTGTGTGTGTGTGTGTGTGTGTGTGTGTGTGTGTGTGTGTGTGTGTGTGTGTGTGTGTGTGTGTGTGTGTGTGTGTGTGTGTGTGTGTGTGTGTGTGTGTGTGTGTGTGTGTGTGATGACGACGACGTGTGTGCATGCAACACATTGTAGCACATTCCTCCTGACCCTCTGTCCTCTCTCTTGCGGTGGAGTTAGGGTTAGGCTAAGTTTAGGGAAAGAGTCAGGCTTTAGAGGTCAGGGAAGCAACACAATTCCTCACAAGTATAGTAATACAAACTTATGTGTGTGTGTGTGGGGTTGGTCAATAAGAACCGGTTCAACTGCCCGTCCTGCTTTAAGAGCTACCGAACCATGCTGGACCTGGCCCAGCACCGGTGCAGCGCCGCGGCCAAAAACCAGGTTGGTGTGAGCGTGAGTGAGCATGTGTGTGTTTGTTGTTGTTTGTGTGTGTGTGTGTGAGAGAGGCAGAGTCAGCAGAATGAACTGTAGCTGTGAGTAAGGGCCAACTGGTACAGTAGAGTTTTAGACATGACGGTCAGGAAGAAGATCCTTCTCTGATCAGAACGCCTCAAAAAGCTTTTTGAGCAGAAAATGTCTGCGGGTGTTTTCCTTTGATCTGTCTCAGTGCTACTGAAGAGAAAAGCCCTTTTGATAAATCCAACCAATCAGTAACTAATACTTAACAAAATGCACAGAGAATGGCAGAAAATAGTGTCCATCTTCTCTGCTCTCATAGACGACCTCCGACCTGCCTTTAACATGTTAAAGAAGCGGTTGCCACTGATGACAAGCAAAGGCCAAGAATTGGTTGCCAATTCCTCAAAATGGTTGCCAGTGGCAAACCGGCAACTGTCGGTGTCGACCTCTGCGATGTGAGACGAAATCCACAGTAAAATGACATCCCAGAGTTCAGTAGGAGCTAATATGAGACAATATTTCCTATCTTTTAAATGTAACCCCAAGTGTTGTAAAACTACTTTCTGCTCTGTAAAATGTAAACACACCTGATACAGATGACGGTCCCAACTACCAAGATGAGACCGCAAACAAAAAACAGAATTTTCCTGAGACACTTAATGTAGATCAAATATTAGACGTCTTCTGCAGCTGTGACTCTTCAGGCAGAAGTTAACGGCGGTTGTCAGAGTTGGAGGACAAGTTGACAGGGCAAACATACGAGCATGCTTACAGAGGACAGGCGTAGATTTAGACAATAGGCAGTGTATTACCAACAATAGATGTCCGTAGCCACGCCCCCAGTTTGGAGAAACAGACAGGAGTACCAGCATGGGGGGGGCAAAGCAACAAAACAAAAAAACAAATTTGGGACACCTAAAAATAATTCTGTTGAAGTGTATATTCAGAATATTTTCACCTCTTCACCTTGCCCTCACAGACAGCAGTTTCCGACGGGGAGCTGAAGCCGTCACCTGTGCTCTCTCCAAAGCCACAAGACTCCATTGACAAAAACTGTCCTTTTATCTTGCAGGACACAGGAGTTGCTGGTCGACCGCTGCATCGATCGGTTAGTTTGTTTGTGTTAATAGTGTGACTTTGTTTAACTTGAAATAACCAATGGAGTCTTTGCGTGAGCGTAGATAACTGCTTCAGTTCCCCGTCGCAAGCTTAGACTGTACAGCTGTCGGACGCCAACGTAAACCGGCAACAACATTTCAAATGTGGCATGCAATTGATTTCAAATCAATCAACTAATCTCAAGTTGGTTTTGCCGCTGCCCTCGTCACCAGCAGTTACATTGCTTTGCTCCTGTGCTGGTACTCTGCTTCTCTTATCTGCTGTAGACGACACACTGACTGTGGATCAGCACCCAGTACAACCCCACTTCAAAACACCTGAACTGTCCCTTTAATGTTGGAGTTGACAGTCTGTATAGTTCTAAATTTGCAGTCTGGGTAGAATTGATGTTTGTGCGAGTGCGTGTTTGTGTGTGCATGTGCGTACTACCTTACCACCCCATCCCTCATATTACTAGTTTTACTAAGAGGAAGTGAAAGGTGCCGAGTCCCTGAGACAGAATTTAAATGCATAAACTTGAGACATTTACGCTGAACTGCAAAAGAGTTATCCCATCTGTCCATCTCCTCCGCTCGTCATCTTCTCCGTGCGTTGCCGGCATGCATCTGTCACCAGTTATGCGCACAAAGACTCAAATGGTTTACAGAATGTCTCTTCCTCCTCCCATCCAGTCCGGCAGTCGTCGTTACGCCGCCAACTCTCGCCGTCAGCAGCAGCAGCAGCAGCAGCAGCAGCAGCAGCAACAGCAGCAGAACAGCGCCAACTCCATGATGCAACCGCCGCACGGAGGACACGGCCAGCAGGAACCTCTGCCCTCCCACTGCGTCTCCCCCATGTCCCAGGGAGGGCCAGGCGGCGTGTCCAGCCAGTCTGTGCCTGACCCCCACCAGGTAGGGCAGAGAAAGTCCCGGTTCAAGTTTCGGGGCGCCAGACGCCGTGGAGGGGGAAACCGTTAAGTGTTTTGACAGGAGCATTTGTCGGCAATGCGCTGAGAGCTCTCTCTCCGTCTTTTGTCTCCCGGCAGGGCCGTCCCAGCTCGGTGTCCTCCCAGAGCAGCCAGCAGAGCATGAGGAGCTCGTCCTCCAACAAACACATCTCCTCCAGTGCCACCCCGTCCTCCTCCTACTCCCTGCTCCAGCCCCTGGTGCCTGAGGTAAAGGAGCTGAGCTCGGGATACACTAGGCTGAGCGCCAACCCCATGGTAGGAGAGAGCCGCCGCCGCACCCCCCGCCGTCCGCTGCCTAGCTGCCTCCTCCCTGTCTGGCTACTAACACCGGGAGAGAGGGACTAATACTTTTTAACTTTAGTGTCCACCGGGAGCCTCTGCTCTCGGCTCACGTCCTCCCTCCTCTTAGGACAGCTGTTTGCAGCTTAGGACAGCTGTTTGCAGCAGAGACGCCCGGTGGACACAGTCTTAGCCGTCTCCTTAAAGTTGGCTTTTAGTCTGTTGCTTTTCTTTTCAAACATATTTTGGGGCACCGAAAGAAATTTGCAGAGACGATTCAAATGTCCCGTTAGCATGACCTCCCTGCGCCAAGTTGTCCCCGTTAAAGTCAGGAGCGGGGTGTATCTTACCGTTTATATTTCAACATTAATATTAGATTTGAATTGATGACCTTGTAGAAAAATCATCACACCCGCAGTCGGATAAATTTGCTCGTGCAACCCTTTTTTGTATTTATTTTTTGTCTGCGATACTAAAACGATATCTCACTTGAGCCCGGCAGCCAAATATCTTATAGATATTTTAGACTGGTCTCAGGCCAGTCTTAATTTTGCTATAATGCGTCCTTTAAAAAGTCCTAAACCCCAGAAAAGAGTCAGCATCTTTGCACTTCCGGTTCCCTCGTCTCAAAGTCAATGTCGCACGTTAAATAAAGTATTTAACGTGTATATTTTTTCAATACATGCATAAAACAAAGTTGTGATTTATCAAACATATATGGCGCATCTGGGCTACGTTCCTTTTTTGTGCCACATTTTTCAGGCAGTTTTTGGACGCCCATAAAAGTAAAAATATTCTTAACTTTTCAGCGCCAGAATCGCACCGCTCAGCCAATTAAATGAGCAAGAGTAGATGTGGCTGGAACGTTGCGTCTCGGTGCGATCGGCCCCTCAGAGTTTCACCCACATCCTCGAACCACTATCTCTTCCAGGATATTTCAAATGCTCGCTCGCGCTTCAGCTGCCGTTTCCTGGCGAATGCCTCATCGGTGCTGTTCATGTGCAACTCTCAACACAGATGAGGAGGAAGGGAGCTGGCTCAAGTATAGTTTATTTATAAAGGGACAAAAGTTGACCAAAGTTCTAGTGGTAAAACAACAACATGATTTTCGGGTAAGTGAGTTGCTAGATTTATTAGCCCAACGTGTTATTTTACTTACGTGTAAAAAGCAACAGACTGAAACCCGCTTCACTCTTTCTTCAGCTCGGGCTCTGAACTTTGCGGTAGGACGCTACTAACTTGGGGGCTGTGCTGCAAACTTAGTCTCGCCTTTTGACTCTTTGACACTAATCGCTCACTCGACTCGGTGTTGCACATGTTGAAGCTGAGGCTGCACAAGTCATATTGTATCATATACTGGCAAAACTAAACCTGTTTTTTTTTTTTTTTAAATGCCTGTTTTATCGGTCAACAGGCATCAAGTTTAATGTAACAATTGAATAACCTCAAATCTTCATGTTGGGAGTCTGCAGGTCCAAAGCAGGTTTTATACGCTGGTGAATGGAACAGGTCTTTACCAGAGTTCAGTGTTCTGGTGGTTCACGTCCACAATCTGATGCAAAGTCCCAATCTGGATCTATTTAATGTTGGAATATACAACCCCAACTAGAATATATGTTAATGATTTCATGTGGACTTCCTCTGTAACAATGCAATATGTTTACACGAAGAAAACATTTTTCAAAAACTGAATATATATATTTATATGTATATTTTCACATATATTTTATATATATATATAAATATATAAAATATATATGATCAGCCAAAAATCATAACTAAAAGATATAAAGATTAATATCAAAACTTACAGAGATCTAAAAAGACATTGAACAGGAATTTGACGCCTCAGTTAATATTGTAGCATAATTCTATGACAGTTATTGTATCTTGATTCATTCATTGTAATGACACGAACAGACCTGCAGACATCCTGTGAATGTTGCTCAGACGTGTGCAGCTCAGCTCTCCATCTTCTGTCTCCATCTCTACGCTACACCTTCTCTGTGTTGTCTGTCTCTACGCTACAGCGTCTCTGTGTTGTCTGTCTCTACGCTACACCTTCTCTGTGTTGTCTGTCTCTACGCTACACCTTCTCTGTGTTGTCTGTCTCTACGCTACACCTTCTCTGTGTTGTCTGTCTCTACGCTACACCTTCTCTGTGTTGTCTGTCTCTACATCCATGTGTCTCAGTGTAACACCTTCCTCTCTTCCTCCTCCATCTGAACTCCACCCTTTGTGTATTGATTGTTGTTATAAATCTGAGAAGTCCCTCTGCTCTGCTGACATTGATATTTTACTCTTCTGCCCTCTCTTTACCCTCCACCCCCTTCTTTCTCTCCAACTCCACCTTTTCTCGACTGTCTCACACCGGTTCTCTCCCTCTGGCTCTCTACCCGTTCTCCCCCCACCTCCCCCTGCAGCCGAAGCACCAGGACACTTTCTCTCTGGCCCCCCAGAGGCCTCTCACCACCATCAACCCCATCGGCCACTCCCTCCATCCGAACGGAGTGCCCACGCTCAAGCCTTCCCCCGTGCCACGCACCATCCAGGCCATGCCCTGGGAGCAGCGCTCCCTCTACAATCAATGAGACCCCCCCCACACACACACACACCAGGAACCAGCCCCCCCCCCCCCCCTCACGTCGTGTCCAGCACCACACACCCTCCTCACCCCCCCTCTCCCCACACCCCTTTCGGACCCAGCATTGAGGAGGGAGGACTTTGGACGCCCCTCCACCGCCTCGCCCCTCCTTTTGGAACGTTGTGTTTGGGATGGGGAGGAGGGGGCGGGGCAACCCTTGAGAACTAGTTGAGATTGAATAACTGAGTAGTTAGGTTTAAAAAGAAAAAAAAAAAAATGTGTTGCCTTGACCCTCATGTATGATCTATGCCATGTACTGGATATAAGTTAAAATGTCTGTCCCCTCACTTAAGAATTTATCTCCCCGTCCTCCTCTCCCACTGTAGTTATGAAAATATCTATCCTTCCCATTATGAATAGTGTCTCCCCCCAACCCTCCTTTTTGTTCCCCCCATGCGTTCAATGAAACAAAAAGCTATTCTCTATCCAGAGCGTATTCCAGGGCGCCAAGTAAATGTGACAAAATTCTCCCTTCGGCCCGATATGTTTTCCTGAACATAAAACGTTTAAGTCAAATGAAGCTTCTAGAAGGAGAAGGGGGAACCGTTTTCTCTGTTGTTTTTTTAAGCGTACCCTCTTCAACGTGCTCCAGAATGAAGACTGTGTATGTTGTGCGTTCAGGAGGCGTCCTGACAATTTCCCGAAAGCCGTTTCCTTCACAACTCTCGTCTTCGAGCATCAGCAGTAACGACCAGGACAGACACCAACGCGAGGATGGTTTGGCTCCCTAGTGTTCCGTGAAAAGGACCTCAACGTTACCGGAGGGGGGGGGCTCTCGCTCTTACCTTCTCTTTAACACACAACTGAAAGCTCACTAGTTTGTTTTTTGGTTCTAAACTTTCATCTGACTGGTGGCTTGTTGTTGTTGTAGTTTTAACGATCTGTCGAGTGGGGGGAAATAAATCTAGACGACCCCCCCCCCCCCCCCCCCCCCCCCTTTGTTTTTAACAAACTGTCGACACGTTTGTTCCTCTTACTTTAAAGCACTTTAAGACAAGTGCTGTATAATTATTACTGTCTCTGACCCCCCCCCCTCTAGAGCTGTGTCGGCTGTTGAGATGTAACATTGGTTTACGTCAAACCCCCCCCCCCCCCCCCCTTCACAGCTGCACCTGGAAGCTACAGTCTGCCAAAATGCAGTATGCCTGCAGCTCTGGACCCCCCCCCCCCCCTCCAGTGTCTCTTCCCTTCTAGAAAAGTGTCGCGTGTCACCGCTCCCAGGATGGATTTAGTTACCGCCCAAACCCGCAGGGTTGTTTCAATAAACAGTCAATCACAGTTAACGCCCGAGTAAGCGCAAAGAAGATGGAAGTCAATATTTGTTTTTTGTTATTTTTGGTAAACGGTCAATTTTTGACTAACAGTTTTAATCATGGTTCCAATATGTAGTTCTGTTACGTTTCTCTCGCTAACACGGTGTTCGTTTGAAATACCACAATTCTACTGACATTGTATTTTCTCTTTTTAAAGTTGTTTCTATTTTTATTCATGACATGTTTCCATTGTTGCTTTTTTTCTCTCTCTCTCTCTCTCTCTCCTTCTCTCTCTCTCTCTCTCTCTCTCCTTCTCTCTCTCTCTCTCTCCTTGTAAAGTGTCTGAGTATTTAGAAAAGTGCTATACAAATAAAATGTTTTATTATTATCACCACCAGCGCTGCTTTTCTTACGCAGACGATGACACGGCTGCTTTTTAAATCAAATTCTTGATTTTTTTTCTTTTCTTTTGTTGCTGAGAACTAAATGGATGCATGTGGATATTTTTACATGGAAATATGTTTTTATTTTGAGCTCAACTTGTTCGCTCCTGCTTTCAAGCTCATGGCTCCGGAGCAAGTAAGTAAGTGGACCCTTGAGTGAAAACCGAGACGAACCTTATTTTATAGTTGTAACCACCGCCTCTGGCATGGCTTCTCTGTTGATTTGTAGTGTTTACAAACAGCCACCAGAGGGCGACATCGTGAAACCGTCTATTCTCTAGAAATAAGATTCACAACCGTATTTATTTTGTTATTTTAAATTCGCTTAATTTAACCAGATCAGTCAATTGAGAACCATTTCTAATTTACAATGACGTCCTGGCCAAAAAGGCAGCAACAGATGGCAAGTCGTTACAAACCAAAATAAAATATAGAAACATCTCAATCTCATACAAGAATTACAACATAATATGAACAATAAAACCATTCGGACTGTACACCACCGATAAGTCGTTACTTTCTCTGAGTCTCAGCTAAAGCCACCCTTTACACCATTTATCATGTTAAGGAAAGTGTGTGTGTGTGTGTGTGTGTGTGTGTGTGTGTGTGTGTGTGTGTGTGTGTGTGTGTGTGTGTGTGTGTGTGTGTGTGTGTGTGTGTGTGTGTGTGTGTGTGTGGTAATTCTTTGACTGGGTGCTTCAAACGGCTTCAATCGTCTGGTGGCTAATAAACCTGTTTTTGGTCCCATCAGCTGACTAAACTATATTAATACAGTCGGGATGTCACGTGAGATTTTAAACAGAAACTCTTCTCTCTCCCATAAACCGTCAGCAGGAAGACTGCTTCCTTTCCTCATTCAAATAATACTCAGTCATAATGAGAAATCAAGAGCGCAAACCGTTAGACGCATTCATTAAACTCGAAAAAAAGTTCTGCCAGTTTGTCTGAAGCCTCCTCGTGACTCGTTAATATGCTGATGTGAAATATATTATCAAACATTATTTTAAGGTTGACTGATCTGAGTGAGATCCACAACCGGGTGATATCGACTACAAACTCCTGGGTTCTATAAAGTGGAACTTTAGTCTCGTCACGTGTTATTTCATGTGATCCACACTTCATGTTTTCAGTTATTTTTATTTATATATATATTTTTCAATACAGTCCATCGAAGTGCTTGCACGTGGCGGGAACGCGCATCATAATTGAGCTCTTAAAGAAATGAACGAGCCGAAACCGCGTGCCCTTTATCGGATCGATTGAAGGTTCCGAAGTGTTCCGCTGCGCGAGACTCGGGCGTGGATCGCGGTAAATTAATATCCGCTTGCCGGCGCACGCGGCGTTTGTTCGGCGACGACGCCGGTTATCGATTAAAAATCATTTGCCTTTTCGATGGCCGGGGCTCGTCTCGGGGCCTCTGCGGATCCGGACCCGGTGCTTCTAAACCTGGCGGCTTGTTGCGCTAACGCGCCGCAAACCGGCACGCGGAACGGGACTTGTGACGGATCATAATCGATATGCCTACCGCGTGCATTAATTAGTAACAGCTGTGTCGGTGTGCTTGTTGGTCAAAACAAGAACACGCCTTTCTTCACACGAGCAGCACCGAAAGGAGTTTATGGAAGGAAGTTATTTTAGAGGGAAAATGTATGTTTATTTTAATCATATTCATTTTTGATAACATGTAGATAATGAAAAGGGAGAAATTAAAGCCGAGGGTGATTAAGTTACAATTAAGTTTATATCAATTATTGTCATAAGAATTACAAATTAATAAACTGGGTAGGTCTAAATAAAAATAACGTCGGAACACTTTTGCTTCAAACTAAAAAAACTCTTTGTATTTTTTATATTTTATCACGGTTAATTATTCTTGTTGCGCCTCAGCAGGCCTCGTCCCAGCTGAAGGCCCCGGCCTCGTCTCCCCCCCCCCCCCCCCCCACACACACACACACACACACACACACACACGGGGCTGCAGTGGCTCGTCTCGGCCGGTTGGTGGCGGTCGTGGCTCGGACTGGAGGGGACGAGGAGCCCTCAGGCTGGATCATCTCCTCCACATCCTCTCGCCGCAGCCAGAGGAAGCGGCTCGTGTCATTTTAGGAATCATCAACAAAACGTTTTTTTAAAGAAAAGTTGAACACTAAGTGAACGAACAAAAGATATCTCATAGTATTTATGGAAACTTAAACGTTGTTAAATAAGATTTGTAGCCAATTTGTTTCAAATGTAATTGAATCCAATATGTTTTAATGTGTAGTGTGACATATTCGCCTGTCATTTTTTTCTTCTCCACAGCAGAGGACATCCCCCCCTCTCTCCATGTTGTGTGCTTTGTGAGAGCAACACTAGTCTTCTCTCCTTCCGCCACATGGGGGATATCGGACTATTTGTTTTATTCCAGCTCGCGCTCGGTGAGTCCGATTCACAAATGGTTAAACTCCCTGAACTGGTGTGTGTGTGTGTGTGGGGGGGGGGGGGGGTTAATGAAAACATGCGGTGTGATTGGGATCCAGTGACTGCGGGGGTCCTGCTTCAAAATGTGGAAACGAACATTAAGAAACAAAAAGGAGAAATACACACGAGGTGTCTCCTCCCTCGTTATAGAACACATTCGATATTCGACTGATTCGAACTCTCCGTCGACAGCTGACGGTTAATTCATTGTTATCTCGTCAGGTTGGAGCTTCAGTTTCCCTTTCACTTAGCTGGTATTGTGTCTCGCGAGTGTGTTTAATAATTATAATACACGTGTAGCTTTTGTTTCATATGTACTTCTACCTTTACAAGAGTATTTACTTCCACTCCAACAGAAGTCAGAGGCAAACATTGTACTTTTTACTGCACTGTTTATTTTAAGTATATTTAGTTAAATTTTAGTTACTAGTTAGTTAATGGATCCAGATAAATAAAACAAAATACAATCAATAAATAAGGTTTTTTTTTATCTCATGGGAAAATTCACAGGATAAAAATAAAAATGACTCGTCTTTACCAACTGCAACATTGAAGCGATGAACACATAAATGCATCAATAATTGTAATCCGATGACATTATTCTAAATGTCAGCATCTTTATTTCCTTTTTTAATGCTGCTACTTTTGTTTTGAATGCATGACTTTTACTTGTAACCGAGTATTTCTGCGCTCTAGAGCTGCTACTTCTAATCAAGTAAGAGACAGAAGTACTAATTGTGGATACAAAGCTGGAACCTTTAGTTTTTGCTGCTAGTTTCTTCTTCTCCTCCTCTGGAGAAATGGTGCCTCTCTCAGGATCACAGTGCTTCCACTAAAACAAAACATCATTCACAGCAACAGATGTGCAACAGAAAAAAAGAAACCTCTTCAGTGCTCTGAAGTAAATATTTCCATGTACTGTTACTATGAAAGTGATCGCGGTGGAAAGTACCTAGTACATTTACTCCAAAGTTTGTGGTACTTGTACTTTAGTATTTCCATTATATACCACTTTATAGTCCTTCTATTCCACTATAGTTGGGAGAGGAATATTGTAATTATTACAGTCTGACCAGTAGTTACTTTGCACATTAAAATATATGAAGAACTTATGAAATATGACATATTGTTTCAGATTAAACACTGAACCAAATAGTCGGCTAATTAAAATCAAGACACTCGGCTCAACTTTAACCGACGACAGTAAAATACTGTAGACGCAAGTCATCCAGTAATGTGGTAGATGCAGAGCTCACAGGGGCCAATCCTCTGCACTGAGTACTTTGAAGTACATTTATTCAGATAATACTACGGTACTTTTCCTTTCCAATGTAGGACTGATGTATTTTATTTTTACTTAATAGATCAGAATACTTTAGTTTCAGAAAATGCATTCATACACATTCTCTCCTCTGTGGTGGTTTGTGGTCTTTTTCTCTAAACAGATTTCATCCATGAAAGCCTCCTTTCTGCAGGTCTACGCACACACTCACTATCTCGAGTTTTTTTTTATTCCACTTAGTCAAGTTTGTCTCCGGAATATTCTACGGGTCTTTAAAAGCATTTCGTGCACATTCTTTCCCGTCAGTTCAGCCAGACATGTGTATTGTTTTTTGAAAAAACGTGAGATCTTTTAGCAGCATCAAGAAGAAGACAGTGTGATGTGGTTGAAAGCTCGGGGGGGGGGGGGGGGGGAAGCTACCTTAGGGTTGTTTACTGTTTTTTTTAATGTCAGTTTTAGGGGTTTATGTTACTTTAGTATAATTTGTACATCAGCTAAAACGTCCATTACAAAGAAACAGATCATATTTATTCATTTTGGAAAATGACAGCGAACATGAATAAACAATTGTGTCCTTCAGACACAAAGCGTCCAGGTTCCCAGTGGGGAGGGCGTCTCAGTCGGCTGAAGTGACTGTACTGTGATATTTATGTATACAAACACTATCTCTTACAAAGTTTCATTCCCATACAACTAACATTAGAAGGGAGACCTGTGTTCAGCCGGACTACGGTTGTAGTTTTAGTCAGTTTGAAACGCACGGTTAACGTCGATTGAAACAAAACAAAAGAATCGGGACAGAACTTTAGGCATCCAAACTATTTAGTATGATTTAGTAAATGACATCATGGTTTGGTTAAAGCTACTACAAATAGCTGTTTTTAATAGTAAAACAGAAATAACTTTTTTAGTAGAAGTATCAATTTAACAGAAAACTGCTATTTATTTTCAAATAAGCAGTGTGAAAATACATTTTGCTCATGAATCCAGGCTTCAAGTAGCGTCAGCTGTGTGTATCCATGGAAACAGTCCCACAATATAGGAAATGACATGCTTGATTACAGAAAATGGTCCATTTATGATCCAAAAGCACTGCTCTACTGTTTTAGCATAAATAACAGGACGAGGGAGAGACTGAGGCCTCGAATGTTTTTACATGTAAAGCAAATAGCGGTGAGTTCGGGTGAACTTTAACATGCTGCCATAACTCTTAATATTTTTCATACATTTATTTGTCTTTCAACACACATTATTAAAATTCTACAGAAACGTTATTCTTTAGAACACAGGCTGGTGGTTCAGTTGTTATACTTTGTTCTTTCCGATGTTAGACATTTAAAATGATTTATCGAGACACATTCTTTTTGAGCAGTAAAGAGAGAAAAAACACACATTTTTAATTTGTACCTCAAGATCTATTTAGTAGCTTTCCCGGAGCTGTCTGTCACATCACATGATCTTCATCAGCGTATGCCCATTTGTCATTGAAGTGTAGATGTTTGGGTTCCCGTGAAATCGTAATGGTTGTCTCCGTCTCCTGATGAAGATCATGTGAAATGATCAAAAGCTCCAGATCTTGAGGTCGGATTACTATGTTTACAACGTGGAGAGTAGGCTTCCAAATTCTTCATTCTTCATTCAGCCACTTGTTACCAGCCGCCTTTTTCTAAGACGATGAAACGCTTTAAAGTGTTGTATTAACTGACGTATTTAATATCGTAGAACAAAACGTTGGAATCTCTTCAGCTTGCGTTAACCACAGACTTTATTTCACCCTCAAAACGCCTTTCAAAACACCTCATGACTCCGAGATGAGGGAACCGGACGGAGAATATGCTGACTCATTTACGGCTTTTAGGATTAATTCCTGCAGCAGTCTACAGTTTGAGGTCATATTAAAGGGAGAAAAAAGAGGACCGGAACTAACAGTCTGGCTTGTGTATCTCATTGGTCCATTCTGTTCCTCTTCTTCTTCCAGCTAAATACTCGTGGAAAGCTATGTTTTGTGATGTGCTTGATTCACGTCACACGTCATTGACAGAATTATAACGGATGTAGTCTATGAATATAGAGGGTGACACGCATGTCTGAAATCACACAATATCATTTTAAATAGGCTTATGAAATGATGATGGAGAGCTGTGGGCCTGGGACTACAAAATATAATAAAATAAATGTACAAAAATGGAAATTTACAGTCAAATTTGTACACTTATGGAACTTATGGAAAAAAAAACGCTGATCTCATTCATTTGGTTTTGAACAGGCCGTCTAGTGAGGACTGATTCTCACGGACTCTGTAGGAAGGAGGTTTTCTATCCAGAATGCAACAGAGGGGAAATCTGAACACTTTGGACACCATCAGCTCAAGATAATTCTCCACCAACTGACAGACTGCTGTGACTTCTGCCTCATATTGCTCATTTGTCAGGGACTTTAAAATGAAAAGGATAAGGTTGGTGTTACTCTGGATTTTTTCCTTTTTGTTAACAAATCTCATGAAATCTCATGTGTTAGTCCGTATATCCCGATACTCTCTGACTTCCTGTCTGTGGCTCTCAGCTCATTGGCTCACACTGAAGATGTAAATCTTTTACAAGTTTATAGTTCCATTATTTGAAAAGGCTTTGTTATTTCTAACCAGTGGTCGCTGTGGGGGGGGGGGGGGGGGGGGGGGGTGGTGCATTTATTGGGGACTATTTTCAGCGGCGGATTTATCCACATTTGGTGCTCCCGTGAGTATTTGTTCATTTGTGATTGAGTCAAAATAAACTCCAGTTTGTGTTGGTGGTAATAAAGGAATATGTGCAACACGTGAGGCTCACTGATGTGTTCCTAATGGAGCTGTATGGCCCGGAGGACGAAGAGGTATCAGGCTCTGAGGTCAGCTGATAATAAGGAAAACGCAGATTTACACTCTCAAGCGCAGTCTTTATGTAAATGTTTAAATGACGACATGCACTACATTTCCTCTCTCAGAAATGAACGTGTGAATTGATGGTGTTGCTCAGCTGGCGGCTGACTTCCACGCTGTCCCGGCCCCTCTGGCAGGTAAACAGACAGGATTCTGGAGTGGGATTCCATCTTAAAGATCTCGCTGGGTTTACAAAATAGTGGCCAGTGCTTATTGTCTCTGTGACAGAGAGGCTGTCCACTGAGCTGGAAGCGCTGTGAACGCTCTCATATGGTAACAGTGGAAACTAGTTTTTTGTTGTTGTTGGGGCAGTTCCGTTGGTTTGTAGCCCCACAGAATAGAGGAGGGGCTCACCGACAACTTTAATTCTCAATTCAATTTATTTTCTATAGCCCAAAATCACAAATTTGCCTCGGAAGGCTTTACAATCTGTATGCGACATCCTCTGCCGCATACAGACCCTCACATCAAGTTTTAGGCAACCGCTTTTGATTGCTGAAACTGAAAATATGGTTACCATTTTTCTTCTAACCTTTAGTAATTAAGATACTATGCAGGCTTACGTCAGCTTAATAATGAAAAATATGTACAAGTTGCACACGCTTTGTGGTATAGTTTTCCGTCTGTTGTGGTCGAATACTTCGCCTCCCGAGACTTTGTCCCCCAAAGAAAGATGCGTGTGTAGCGTTGTCTAGTTACAGTTTTTAAATACCACTAATGCAACAACATTTTTTACAGTATTTATTCTGGGGTGCATGTTTTGCTGCAACAATTTTTTTATTTTTTTACACGTTGCCAATTTCTCAAAATGGTTGCCGATGGCAACCTGTAAAACCCTAGCTGTCGAGCGCTGGAGGGTGATCATATTTCTCAGAAACAGTCGAGAGAAAAGCATTATTACCTCATCATACGACATTTCACAGAGACAACAAAGTCATATTCAAGTATCTTGAACTACCGCAGCGTATATTATAATGTACAGTACTCCATCCCATGCAGTAATCTCAAGAGGAGGACGAGAGAAGACAGAGTAGAAGAAGAGATGGACCATCAACAGGCCATTTGCATTACCCCAGGAGGGTTCGTCTCCTCCTTCTGCATTCCCGCCCGATTCACCACCCGGTTTCTCCGCAGCCCTTTGACCTATCCACCCCTCCCCCGAAACACACACACACACACGGAGGAAGACTGTTGACAGGCTCTTACATTCTTCCTCTACACACCTTTTTGTACGCTTCCTAAACACCGCCATCGAGCTATGTTTTCATGCTACCTTCTACTTCCACTACATCTCTGAGGGAAATATTGAACTTTTCATTCCAATACATTTCATAACTTACTTTACAGATGGATGTTTTCCAGAAAGGTGTGATGCACTGTTCTAAATCAACCTATAGCTGAGCTGCAGTGATTAGTTGACGGAGTCCTTTTTACATCGACGATCATCAGAACACATTTCATTCTAACTCAACAAAAACTAAATAAAACTCATCAGAACCGTCTCGGTTAGCTCCTTCTGCCGTTCCAACAATCTGCAACTCCGCTTTGGTCAACATACAGCCTTCATTCACTGAGTCGGATATGAAAAAGAAACATCCGTGGTATGATTTACCTGAAGCTACCAGTCTCCACTGACAAAATCAGCGATTTGACCTTGCTTATCACACTGGACAGAAAGTAAATAAAACTCTGTTCCATCGAACGTGACACACCAGAAAGGTCAGTGCAACAACCCGGTGTCCTCACGATGTCAAAGGAGTCCATCACCGGATTTTACAGGTTTTCTCGTGTTTCAAAAACATGCTATACGTGCCGAGTTTGGTGGAAAAAGAGAATCATGAGACTCCATCATACTCAGCCAGGAAAACTTTACATTTGGAACTTAAACTTTCCTTCATTCGTCATTTACAAACAGGTAATCTGCCTTTTTTACATGAAAAGATTCCTGAACGTCTGACAGAAACAGTGTTCTCTGGTCTGAATTCAAGAACACTTTCAAACTTCTTATATTCCCATTCACCCATTATTTGCACCATTTATAGCCTACAAACAATTTCCTGGTTTTAGTTTCCGATCTTAATCCCAGTTTAGCTCGGAAACTGAGAAAAGATCACTCACTGTGCTCTAAGTAATGTTGCATCCTATGTGGATATTTGACCTTTGGAGACCCCTAACCTGTGACCTCACCAGTGTGTGTGTGTGTTTGGAGAAAGAAAGAAAGGGGGGGGGTATGATGGTTCACACCATCTCAGAACAAGGGAAAATAAATTAGTCTGCAGCAGCTTTAAAGCACGGCTGCACTGAATAATTGCTTTTATTGACAGTATAGGCTAATAACAAGAATGTATTCATCCTTTTCCATGAAGGCTGTACAGATCCACCCTGATGACGTGATAATCACAGTGTGCTCCTCTTCTTCTACCCGACAGGCTACTCCGTCTAATAAAGATGTCGCTTACGATGTGTCATGCTTGTGGTATTAACGCTGGATATGATAATGACATTCATTTATGGTTAATTGTATGTTGTAATAGTTTAATCCATTTGTTGATTTTAATCCACTGTGTCCCAAGAATAAATTCATATGCTTTCAGGACAAATAGGCCTGTATGGGCTAATGAAGTTCATTAATCATACATGGAAACTATTATGAGGGAAAAAAACACTAAACCAAGGGGCACTTTACTTGTTGAGCCAAATTAATTTAATTAGATGTTTTTGAATTTGTTTATATATCTATACACACACACAGGATTCTATAATAACATTTCCTCGTTTTTAAAATGTTATTCCTGGTGAGGCTAAGGTTACTGTACAAGCAGTTTGAGGGGTTTGAATCCATTTTGTGCACAGGAGCCATTTTCTAACCAGGCCAGCGCACGAAGAGTGCCACGTTGCCTTCAACGGGCGGGTGCACTTTGGCTACAAAGTCTACACGGCCTCTCGCACAGACGAAGATAAACCTTCGCAAAAGCCAACTCCAGCCTTGTCGCAATGTATAGCCTACCGTGCGTGAGATAGGCGCACGCTGCACGCACAGAGCGCCAAAAGTGAACCACAGCCCAACTCTGCATGCGTGCGTGTGTGTGCGTGTGTGTGTGTGTGTGTGGGGGGGGGGGGGGCAGGCCTGTGAATCAGTAACTGCCTCCATTTTGAAAAAAAGAAGCCTCCATCCACGCAGAGTGGCGCGTGGTGTTGAGTGTGTGGTGCTGTAGCCCAGCAACTGCGCCATACTGCTCGGCGCCCCACACAAGAGAAATATGAAAAAACCCGTCTGAAACCGAAGCTAACGAGCCTGTTTTTTGGGGGGTGGCGCACACTGCTGCGCTTTTTGGGGGGGGGGGGTGCCGCCTGTTGGAAGCCATGGCCTCACTGACGAATAGAACACCACGACCATTTTATTTAAGTGTCTGTAAAAGCCGAGGGGCCGTTATACGGAGATAACCCGCCCGCCTCGCGACAACAGCCTGGTCTCTACAGCCGCCATATCTGATACATTGTTTCAGTTAATGGGGCTCGAGTAACAATGTAGCAGAGTGAGGAGAGGAGTGTTCCGCAGGTTCTAGTAGCGGAGCCCTCGCGGACCCTGAGGCAGAATGGGGCCCTGGACCTTTTGTTCCCCCTCGAGCCCGAGGTTCACCATAGGTCACTTATGTAACATCATGACGGCTAACTTCTTCACCACGCATCATATGCAGAGGGTGGGAGCGTCACGGAGGTGGGGGGCGCTCGGCTATAGAATTAGCAGGCGGTGCATTGTTATTTAAATGTGGACGGCTGTCCCACCCAGGCCCTCAGATATTCAAGTCAGGTCGGAGTGAGTCAAGGCACCGTAACCAGCTTGTAGTTTACACCGCTGTGCCCCGCCCCTCCGTGTAGCCTAATCTTTGCCGCACGCGGCCACGTCGCGTTGCATTAAAATGCGCCCCACACCCAGCACAGCACACAACCTTCACCGCGCGCACGAGTACAGTACGGAATTAAGCGGGGGGGGGGGGGGGGAGGTCTCGGTTTGCGTGCACGTCCGCGCGATACCCCCTAGGATGAGAAGGAGGGGGCCCCCTCCCCTACCTCCTCTCCCTAACCTACTCCAAATAGACCACGTGGTTTCCCCTTTGCAAACAAAAAAAACGCGAATCGAGTCGGCGGAGGGGCGGCATCACCCCTCTGTCGGTAGCAAGCGGATCGCTGAAAGAGGGGAAGGCTAGGAAACGTGAGAGAGAGAGAGAGAGAGAGAGAGAGAGAGAGAGAAGAGAGAGAGAGAGAGAGAGAGAGAGAAATAGAGAGAGAGAGGAAACATTTTTTCCCGACCTGATCCCGCCATAGTTTTTCCCCCACTCATCCACCCATCACCAAATCCACTCAGTACAACCCACCTCCTCCACCGCGCGACAGAGAGGCTGTAGGCTGCTGCTGTATTCGTCTGCTGGGGCCAGCTGCAAGTCTTCTCCTGCTCCACTTCTTCAACTGGATTTACGGCTAAATTCAACGTTATCATCTGTTTTAACACTTTTTTTCTCCTTGTTTGCTGCGGAGAATTAACACTTTTTTTTAGACATCCTTTCCCATCTAGTGCGATTTCCACTCTCAGTTAGTGTGGCAATTTCTTGTTGCGCTTTTAGCAAATTCAGGAGAGAAACTTTTTTTTTTTTGCTGGCTTCAATTTCAGTTATTCCGGGCTTTTGTTTTTTTTCGTTTTTGGACTTGGAAAAACAATTACCACCATGCACAAGCTGTATATTGGGAATCTAGGCGACAGCGTGACTGCTGAAGACTTGGGGAAAACCTTTGACGAACACAAGATCCAGTACTCCGGACAGTTTCTCATGAAAACTGGCTATGCTTTTGTGGATTGTCCGGACGACCAGTGGGCCATGAAGGCTATCGAGACGTTTTCCGGTGAGTAAATGTGGACTACTGACCGCCTTCCACCTTTTCAATTGCATTCATTCTAAAAGGGAGCGGTGCACGCTTCTGCGTACCCACCTTCGGCGGTGCGCTCCGCATTTCACTCTCCGTCCAATACGGAGGCTTCAGTTTGGACACACCGGTTAAAAATAAATACCGTTATTTTATTGACTCTAGCTTAATGGCGTCTGGTGAGCCATAAGCACAGGGGAGCCATTCAACTTTTATGGGGGAGGGAGGGGGGGCACACGTAACGTTAATAAACGTAGCCTAAAGCTAAAGCCTGAACCAACGTAAAGCACTAGCCTACTTCACAATATTGCTATTGTAAAAAAATACGGATAATTCTGTGATGATTGGGGCTCGTGCGTTTCAGACTTGTGTGTGTATGTGAGTGGCATTTTAATGTCTTGCACGCGTAGCATTGGACTGAGTGGCGGAGGGGCTACTCCTGTGATATAGTATGAAGCCTCCCCTCCCCCTTTGCGCCGGCAGTCCACTATGACAAAGATAGAAAAAAAAATATCTTCCCCCGTGCAGGTTCCTCTCTAAAACGGACCCCACACCACCACGAATACAAAGTGGTCGACAAGTGGCACCGTTATTGTGAAAGCCTCAGCATTGAAATCGTGAGATTTACACAGAATGTAACGTGAGGAGGCAAGGTCGCCATGTCAGCTCCTCTACTTCTTTTAGTCTACACGAAAACACTCGAACTCCTCAAGAGAGCACGTTGATACAGCGTGTTGACTTTAAATGAGACAAAGACACAGAATGATTCATATTCGTATGGTTGTCATGCTGCATCTCTCAGGGGTCCAAGTAGCTCATTGTGGGACACGACTGACGTGCCTACACAATTCACTTGTTCCATGACTTTTTTAAGTCGGCCCTTTTGAACCTCTCACCCATTCTTTGTAGCTCTTTGAAAAGCCGCGGTTTTGAAAAAATCAAAGTTAGCTGTTAGCTGCCCCCCTCACAGACTTTAGCTATGTACCCTGAGTGCAGCACATCTTCACAATGGGCCTCCAAGTAGCTGTTAACAGTTAGCATGTCGCCACAGTGTGATTTTGAACTCTCATTTTTTAAATGTTTTTTCAGGTAAAGTGGAACTTCAAGGGAAACGTATTGAGGTCGAGCACTCCGTCCCCAAGAAGCAAAGGTAAACAACATTTAGCATTACCCCCCACAGACAGTGGCCACTGTCATGGGTTGCATCACTTTTGCCCAACTCTTTCTTTCATTAAGTCATAAAGTACAACGTGTGGTACTTTGAAACATTACCATGTCTGCCTGTATTGACAGCCTTTTGGAGGTTGGGTTCGGAGCAATAGTCGGTCTAGCTTCGCTTGTTTGGCTGTGTATTTATTTTTTGTTGGTGTCGTTACTGTGGAGCCTCAACTTTGTCGGCCATTGCTGTGAAACTGAACTGTGACAGCTTTAGCTGCCGTGCTGGGTTGGCTAGCTGGGTTGTGTTGAGTAATGAGTGAAGCCATAGAAGGCCTAGATAGTATTCTTCGTAAAGTCATTACATAAAGCTTTAAGTGCCCCCTTAAAGGCTCAGCCTTTCCTCCAGCTCCACTTTTATTTAACAGGGTTTTAAAATACACAGGGCAATTTAGCCTGCATTTAGGAAATATGTGTCGTGTAGTTTTGTCCAGCAGCATGGAACATATTTTCCATTTAATTGTGCACACATATTGTTTTGTTGCATGTAGTGTTTTTTGGGCCAAATTGGCGAATAATTAGAAAAACGGATGTGAAGTGAACGCAATCTGATAATTACGTTAGTTTTTTGGGGGGGGGGGGGCGCTTTGTCAAATATATCCAGCCCAAATGTAAATAGGTTTTATGCGACTTAACAGAGTCCTAATTGTTTCAATAATGTTGAATAAATAGTGCATACATGTTCTGCTGAATCTCATTCGTTTCTTGCAAAACCGCAGCTGTGTATTTATAATTGTAATATTGTTCAATATTATTTTGAGCTGTTTTTTTGCTTTTGTAGCCAGCTGTGAAGTTAAAACAGGTCAGGGGTGCTGATTTTTGTTCATAAAAAAGCCACTTGATTTCAGTCGTGATTGCAAAGCAAACGGACCTGTAAGCTCAGACCTTCCTCGGTCCGAAGGATAAACTGGGCTCCATTGTGGGTCAGCTGCTCTGTGCTAAGAGCCAGACTTGACCTGCTTTAAACAGTATTATGGAATTCGCCTATAGACCGTCGTCCATGCCGGTAACCTTTGGCACAGATACGAGGTGAGCAGCGAGCACAGTTGTCCATGTTCCGCCATTTGGCCTCACGGGCGCGCGCGCCCGCTTTTGTGTGTGCGTGTATGTCTCATGACAAAAAAAGGCCAGTGAATGTAGATTTAAAATCGTTTTGGTTGATTGTTGTCTCTGAATATATTTTTGGAACAATATATGAATTTGAGCTGGTTATGTATAAAAAATACATTAGCAATAAATGTGGCGACATGGTTGTTGCTCGGTTTTCTTTTGTAACAGTGTGGTCTTTTTCTGTGGACGTGAGGCTGAAATGTCAGTTCTGGTCACAGGCCACTCGCCATGTTTGTGAAACCAACATGGCAGCGGGGCTGTGTTCTCTAATCTCCAGCGGGTGGGTAAATAATTCTGTTTGTGTCCCACATCCTCCTCGGTGGTAACCCTGAAGAGCCATGGTGATAAAGGTGATTTTGTTTTTAGTGTGTGAGAAAAAGGGGGGGGGGGGGGGGGGGCGCCGTGGGCGAACACGTGGTGCATCCACGCAGAGGGGAGTCACTCCACGTCAGGCAGAGAGGGCAAAATGGCGAAGCTCTGAATGAAGCAGACCTGTTGTTTGTAGTTCATCCGGCTGGCCCTGTCCTAACACAGCTGGCCTGGCTCGCGCTCTATAAGTTGTCTCAGTATTTAACCGAATGCGGCACGAGCGGATTGTTAACGTTATAAAGCCTTCTTTTAAAATGGCCGCTCATACGCTCAGCTAGCGAGAGCCAAATTTATGTTTTTTTTTTTTTTAAATGATCGTGTTAAAATGTTTCTGTCAAACTAACTGCTGAGCTTCTTCAGAGTTTGTGTGATGTTTGAGGTGACAAGAAATGTGTAAAATAATTTAGTGAACGTTTTTAGAAGGTCCCAATTGTTAAACAACAGTAGTGGCGCATTAATTAAGGACAGCTTTTTGTTTTAGACGCCATGTTGTTTCTCTTTTATAAAAAATATAGCCCAAGTAACCTAGGTGATGAATGGGGAATTTTTATTTATTTATATATTTCCCCATAAAACTATTACAACATAGCAATCTCTTACATATGTGAATTATTTCCCTTGAATCAAATTCTGATACTCTGCTCTGGTGTGTGTGTGTGTGTGTGTGTGGCCCTCATGAAGTCAGTGCTTTCATGACATCTGTTTAAATGACACCATGATGTAATATCCAGTGTTACCAGATTGCCAGTTGTGTTATCCACCAAAAATATAACCTCTCCAAATCATAACCTTGCCATACACCTGTGTAAAACCCGTCATAAGCACAACAAAGCTTCATATCTGCATCAAATAATTAATATAAAATGTTGGAGAAATAGGTGCAACCATATGATATCATTCCCGTGTCAATAATGACGTCAACATGGCAGCCCCCCTCCTCTCGACGATTGAATTCAACTGGTGTCAAGAAAATATTTCTCAAATTAAATGCGTAGACTCAACTGAATTTAACTGTATTTAACATCAGTGTTCTCGACCATAAAATGACGGCCTGTGTGGTAATATTGTCTGCACAATATTGTCTAAACCTCCTAAATTTCCCCTACCAGCCCCACGTCATCAAAAGCTGGCGGAAACCAGTCGGGCAACTCTGCTGATATCTTAAACGCTATAAAGTTGCTCTGGTGCAGCTTTTCTGACATGGAACCTCCAATGGAGGTGTGTGTGTGTCTGTTTGAGGGAGGAAGAGAGGGAGGAAGGGAAGGGGGCGGGTATTCAGAGGGAACAAACCCTTAATGGGAGGGGGGAGGTGTCAGTCCTGTAACGGGAAGTTGGAGGGTTCAATTCCCTCTTTCCATTCTATAAGTGTTTGTGCTGAACCCCCCCCCCCCCCCCACCCCCCCCCCCACCCCCCCCCCCCCCCCCCCCCCCATAGCCCTATAGGCTGCAAGGGGAGGACGCCCATGCCCCCCCCCCCCCCCCCCCCCCCCCACCCTCAGTGTCGTACACACGCACTATGCATGCATGTCTGCCTGAATCAAAAAATACATAAGATGGAGATGGAGGGGGTTTATTTTTCATTGTAATATTCCTCATGAAGTAGATTGAGATTTTGTGTCAGGCTGAGGTCAGCGAGAGGAGGAGAAAGGAAGAGAGAGAGTGTGTGTGTGGGGGGGGGGGATTGTATATGAGTGTGTGTGTGTGTGTGCGGGGGGGATTGTATGAGTGTGTGTTGGGGGTGGGGGTTGCTCAGAGGGAATGAGCCCTCCTCTCTAGAGGGAACACGTATAGAAAGGCTGTAGAGGAAACCTGCCACGGCAGTAATGCCCACCGACTTCACTGAAACTTGTGATGGATGAGAACGACAGACAGAGCTGCCTGCAAACGGTCCGTTTGAAGCGTGTCTTCAATTTTTTATTTAATAAAAAAAAAATCCCTATGCAGACTGCAAAAACACATACCGTTGCTGCAAAAAGGCACATAACAGCACCATGTATTTATATTTATGTAAGGGTTGGCTATAGTGGGCCAGAAATCACATATTGTTACTGTAAATGCAAACTCTCAGGAATATTACTTATTAGTTTTTGTATTAGAATTATTTATTCATTCATTATTCATATTTTTGCATCAGATTTGATTAAGTTATTATTATTTCTTATTTGAACTGCATAGTATTTTTTATTTACACTACCCGTCCTGAAGACCTTGTGCTGTTTCCAGAGTTGATAGTATGTAAGGAGGGCTTCATGGTGAGCAGGGTGTTTAGGTTTACTGTGGCAAAGTTTGATCTTTGAAGTCAAGTCCACTTATTATCTTACCGTTGCTTCGTGCTAAAATTGGCATATTTGCCCAAATATGGGTTTGGACATCCACGTTCTGTGCAGGACTCCAGAGAGTTGATAAGACGGCTTGTTGTCCATGTTAAATGGGCTCCGTGTTAGAAGGCCGTCCCCTGAGTCCACTCCCTGTTTGCGCTCGTATCTACCAAAGACTGTTGTGTTGACACTGAAGGCTGCAGCTCCACTTTCACTAACAATGCTCTACAACGACACGCTAAGCTTAAAATCAACTTCATAAGCGAGCCTACCTATGCCTGTGCACCCTTTTTAAGGTAAATGGGTCTTTGCCGTAAGGCCGGATTCACAATGGCTCTACCTATGTGCACTCACATGAGCTGAGACGTGTGCTGTTTATCTGGTGCTCACACAGAAATTCACTCTGAAACACAGAGTGATTTGATTTGTATTCTGGTATAGTATTTGAGGTCTAACTAACCCCAAATACAAGTAACCTCCCCAACAAAACCCATGTGAGGGTTCATAAATAGCACATAGATTATAGAAAACATTTCTCAAAATAATTGTTAAAACAAAGAAACTCTAATCATTTATAGAAAAACATTTGTTGGTTATATTATCATTTTTATTTACTTACTTACTACTTATTTATATGTTGACATGCGGCTATGGGGTCTATGCTAAGAATTTTCCTGTTTGATTTCATATTTTCTCATCTCAAAACTGTAGCATCTTAAGCGGCCTTATGCAAACACTTCTCTCGTATTGCTCTTCATGTGTCGTACTTGTAACTGTTTGTAGAATCGGACAAACACACTTAATTTCATAAATCAAAAGTGAATCTAGGGTGCCAGAGAGTCCGAACCTTTCCCTCTCATTCTTTCGATGCTCATTTTTCTTTCCATAAACCCTTTTACTGTACAGATGAAAAGACAGTTATTTTTCTGCCAAGCCCCTCCCACTCCTCCAATCCATCCGCCAATCAAAGTGTACGGCCTCGAGGCAGCCTGGCGTCAGCCCTGCACCTGCACTTCAGCCCTGCACCTGCACATCAGCCCTGCACCTGCACATCAGCCCTGCACCTGCACATCAGCCCTGCACCTGCACTTCAGCCATGCACCTGCACATCAGCCATGCACCTGCACATCAGCCATGCACCTGCACATCAGCCCTGCACCTGCACATCAGCCCTGCACCTACACATCAGACCTGCACCTGCACTTCAGCCCTGCACCTGCACATCAGCCATGCACCTGCACATCAGCCCTGCACCTGCACATCAGACCTGCACCTGCACTTCAGCCCTGCACCTGCACATCAGACCTGCACCTGCACTTCAGCCCTGCACCTGCACATCAGCCATGCACCTGCACATCAGCCATGCACCTGCACATCAGCCCTGCACCTGCACATCAGCCCTGCACCTACACATCAGCCATGCACCTGCACATCAGCCCTGGGAAAAGTGTTCCTTTCATGGCAAGGACAAGTCACGTACTTCCTGTCTGTCGTCACTTTCGCGGTGTGTGTTTTGCACACGTCACAAAAACCACTGCGTTGCCTTTTTCACACCTCGTCTAACTGGTGACCTCACTCACCTGCAGCCTCTGACATAACTGACTGTCATCCCATCATGCAAAAAAAAAAAAGATGATGAAAAGCTGCTGGACAATCAGTGTGTTGCTCAAGGACACTTGAGGACATCCGTACCAAAGCTTGTGAGTCAAACCTCCACGGCCCTTTTGTGGGTCGAAAACCAACAAGCGCGTCCGCCGTTATTGAGATAGAAAACACAAAATAAACGCCCGGGCGACGTCCGCCATCGCCCGACGCCGCCATCTGCGTGGTTTCGTAAACATCATTGTGTCGTATTGTTAACTACTCGGTTGACAAAGAGCTGTTTATTGTCTTTAGGAACAGAGAAAAAAAATCTGATGCATCAGTCAGCAGATCCAAAAATATGTGCGTGTTTTTTTGTTTTTTTTCCTCATACCGTTTGTAATTCCTGTTTCCAGTTTCTGTCCTCTAAATCTCAAAGTCTCATAAATCATTTACTGTGCAGATGTTAGAAATATATTTCCTCCATATTTGTGGCCTTTTTTTTCTCTGCAGCTTCTTTCCCCTTTCTGCGCATTATATGCTAAGTGTGCTGCAACTTTAAATGCATTCCAAATGTATCGTGTGTTTGTGTGTGTGTGTGTGTGTGTGTGTGTGTGAGTGAGTAGCTGGGGCTTACACACACACACACACACACACAACCCTACACACACACTCAGAGAGCAGCAGCAGCACGCCATGGTCTGTCTTACCTCCCCTCTCATGGCCGGCAAGGAGGAGGGGACAGTGGGCGGAGCGAGCTAGGGGGGTGCGACCAATCGCCGGGCGGCAGCACCTGCGAGGGAGGCGGTCGCTCCACGGAGAGGAGCAATGGGTCCTCCCCTTCCTCCCTCTCCCTCTCTCCCTCCCTCCCTCGCTTCTGCGCTCACACAGACACGCTTGCTGTGCTTCAATCTCTCTCTCGCTCTCTCGCTCTCTCTCTCTGGTACAGTACGTCCAGCCCTCTCTGTTGTCGGCGTATTGTCTGCACTGCCCAGCCGAGAACGAGTGACAGCAACACAGAAAGGCAGATGAAGTGATGGAAACATTTGCACGTGTTTCTTAAATTTCTACGCCTCCAGCGTTTGGGCCGATAGCTGAGTTTGTAACGTGATTAGACGGCCTGCTCTACATGTTTGTCCAGCGGCGGCTCCGTGGCCAGCTGAACGTATTCCGCGGTTTCGGTTCGCGTCCCCACTATTTGCATTTAACCATCAGTTAGTTTCCAGAAAAGAGAAGTGGCTGCAGTTGTGAGAATGAATGAATGAATGAATGGAAAAAGAAGATCTTTGTTTGTGGCGTTAACACAGAACTGTAGAGCTGTGGGCCACTGGGCTCTTTGCCTCGAACACAACACAAACACTGTGCAGCGGCCACTGTGGAGCTTTAGGGAAGTCCAGTGGGGTCCTTCGTCCTGTGAGGAGGTTTATATCGGGGATTCTCGACTTGCCTTTTCTCGGGGGGGGGGGGGGGGCTTGATTTGGCTGACTCAGACTTCATCGACCAATCAATTCATTCTGTTATCATTCACAGAGGTTACTTTACGAATAGAAATGCTCATTCAAAACACATTTAATTGATTTTAATGCATTGTAAAAGATGAACACGGTATAAAGTACTGTGTTAATGCAATCATAATAACAATAATAATAATAATGGGTACTATGTGCAGAACCTTTACTGGTATTTCAGATTGTAGTTTTGCTTCGTTTAATTAAGTAAATAATCCGTTTTTTTCTTCTGATTTTGACTGAACTTTAAACTGTCTACACTGAGACTACATCTATTTCTTCCAATATCTCTTCTGATTGATAACCACTTAAGGGGCATGTTGGAGAAGTTGCATTATGGGAAAAATGTAGGCTCCAGTTGTTTTGAAGCTTGACCCATACTAGGCACTAGTGGTCCTGGATATCTCTGCTGCTACATGTCGACTTTTGTTAGTTTTTTTTCTGTCTCTTTTGTGAGTTTCTCAGCTTTAATCAGCGATGGATAGACGGCAATGAAGATGAATTCAGATGCATTGAGTGCAATCTAGTAAGATGTTTCCATTTCTGTTTTTTGAATAACTTAAAATTAACATCAGCATATGCAGTGATGGCCACAAACAAAGAAAGAAAGAAAGAAAGAAAGAAAGAAGCAGATAATCCAACTTAATCAAAGCCAAAGTTGAAGGAAGTTGAAGGAATAACGTAAGGACAAAGGCTCTTTATCCCAGAGCCAAAAAGAAGACAAAGAGAGGGGAGGGAAGAAACTACAACACAGAGGAGAATGTGAAGGAGAGAGGAGACGCACGGAGGCCTCTATGTAGGTGAAGGGGTAAGGGAGTCCTGTCTCTTTAAGAAGCCCCCCCCTCCTCCGCCCCATCTCTGATTGTTTCTTCTCTCTGTTTCAAACCATCTGTCCTCTCTCTATCTCTTACTCTCTCTCTCTCTCTCTCTCTCTCTCTCTCTCTCTCTCAAATTCAAATTCAATTTGCTTTATTGGCATGAACGTTTAGAAACGGTATTGCCAAAGCATCAAAAAATTAAACGTACAATAATATCAATAATATCTTTCTCTTTCTCTCTCTTACTCTCTCTCTCTCTCCATCTCTTACTCTCTCTCTCTCTCTGTGTCTCCTGCTTTCTTTTTTCTGTCCTCCACTCTGGTCGTCTTTTGCTCACTAAAAATAAGATTTGCACAAACACACACATCTGGATACATGGTACCGGGAAACACACACACACACACACACACACACACACACACACACACACACACACACACACACACACACACATACAGAACGATGAGTGGCGAGGGGGGGAAAAGGAAAGAGCCAGAAATGAGGAGGGGAAAGACAGAAAGAGGAGGGGGGTTGTTGTTGGGGCCCAGGGGTCGGGTTTGCGCGGTGGAAGGGGCCCCCCTGTGTGTGTGTGTGTGTGTGTGTGTGTGTGTGTGTGTGTGTGTGTGTGTGTGTTAGGAGAGAGGATGTGTGCATGTACATGGGAGAGAGAGGAAAAGTGTTATTTAGTATTCATCTCCGATCATTTAAAGGGACAGTTCACGCCCGAATCCAAAAATGCATATTTGTTTTCCTCTTTCCTGTAGTGCTGTTGATTGATCTAGAGTTTTGGTGTGAGTAGAGATGATAATGGGACTGTATGGTACAGACAGCAACGTGTCTGTCTAAATCATGAGCCCGTTACTCCACAGACCTGGTTGTGAGCGGTTTCGTGAAGGAGCTATTTTCCTCCATGAAACTGCTCACAACAAGACCTGTGGATACAAACTGTCTGTGTTTTTAAATCAAATATCATTGAGTTTCTGTAGCTATTGAAACCTTTTTATTAAAAAAACAAATATTAACTCCTTGGAGGTAATATTTTAACTTTTTCAGTCCACATCTTTAGTATTCAGAGTTGTACAATTTTGTCTCGAAATGACTAAAAACACAAAAGTTCCTTTTTACCAGTATCATTCTGAAATAATAATTATAGTTACTTTGTCCTTCGTTTCTATTGTTATTGTATATGTGGATATCTGATAATTGCCTAAAAGTCATTGGTCAAATCCTGAAAACAGGATTATGATTTTCATCAATGACAGGAGATGAATTTTTTCTTTGTTGTAATTTGTGTCAGCATTCCTTGTGTCATGCTTGATGGCTTCACCAGTTGCTCAGCAGCTGCCTGATCTCTCCCGACATTTAAACTGAACTGTACAGAAGCCTGACACAGTGAGCTGAAACCAAAAAGAATCTGATCTAAACTTAATCCCCAAGCTCTTTAAGACAATAGTTCAGAACATTTATGCTTTATGAAAATTGTATCTTCACTTTTCATACGATGGGATAAGAAAATGAGCTTTTAGTGCTGTGATGTTGCTTGGGATACTGTTAATAAAAAGGTAAAAAATCTGTTAAAAAGTCCATTTTGTAAAATATATCAATCGCATAAAAACTAACCAGCATCAAAAGTATCTGGTTGTTGCACGTTCGGTCGTCAGGAATCAATATTCCACTCGGATGGGATCAACGACCGCTTCAGAGCAACGGGTGTTTCCGTCTATCGGGTGACCGTGTTAACTGGTGACTTCCAGCCAAATGCGTCCGTGGCTGCTCGCGGTAACTCTCGTGCCTGGTTGGCGTAGATAATGAACACGGATGAGTACGAATTTGAAATCTGTTGAAGGCTTTTACGAGGTGTCACCAGTTAACCCGAAACATGGGCGCTTCCAGTTGAAAATCTCTGAAATTTCCAGAAAGGCCAGAGACCGGCCAGCACTTTTCTATAGAGACGCCCAGTCTTACTGTGCACAAGGGATATTATTGTAAACCAGAACTACAATGAAAATAGGCAGTGACAAAGATTGTCGTGAACTGAAACTTCAATAAAAACTTCAATAAAACTGATATTCTTTAAGAAAAACAAACTAATCTGGACGAATATTGCCTATTTTATAACGTTTGTTTTATAATAAATTAATTTCAGCCTTAATGTATAGCAAACGCACTCTGAGAACTAACTAAAGGAAAAGTGAAATTAATTAAAAAAGCTCAAAGCGATTATGCTCTTAATGTGCATCGTCCGTCAGAAAGGAGCAGGGAGGAATCAGTCAGAAGTGTGAACCAATAGGATATCGGTCAGGAAGAGGAAGCCGTGTGATTGGAGGGGGCGGGATTGTTGTGAAACCAGTGACTGTTTCATTGGCCGGGAGTTTTCATTTCAATCTACAGGAACAGATGCTTTTTAAAACGATGAAGGGATGAGATTTAAATGGAAGTAGCTGTGTTTGAGTCCTTACTTGTCTGTTTGAACGCGTCCTGAATAAGGACGGACTTTAGTCCAGCAGCTAGAGCATGCACATAGCTCACTGAGTGGAAACATGCAAACTAAAAGATACAT
The DNA here is from genome assembly GCF_050575085.1 of Anarhichas minor. Taxonomy (NCBI): domain Eukaryota; kingdom Metazoa; phylum Chordata; class Actinopteri; order Perciformes; family Anarhichadidae; genus Anarhichas; species Anarhichas minor. Next base: position 2,724,624 of record NW_027466453.1, read on the forward strand.
TTTTTTAGAGAGACAAAGCCGGCTTGTTCGAGAGCCAGATTGTAGAGGAATGAAGAGTGAATGTAACTTTACTCATGTGACTCATGAGTAAAGCAGGACTACACACACAAAGCTCAGCCAGAAGCTTTTATTATGAAGTTTAATCTGCAGTTCATTGGCTAACAAAGTGCAGTTTCATAACATCTAAATATCAACAATCAACGCTATCGAAGATGGAACTGTGTTGGTCAAAGTAGATTTTTGAATTTCTATTAATAAACAGTGGAAACATATTCCTTTGATCCTGCCTCAACATTTAGATTCTTTTTTTTTTTCATTTCTATGAGTTTCATATTTCAGTTTTTTCAGGTAAAACAATAGAATTACTCTTCTTTCCAAATAATCAACACAAGGGAATACACTGCTACGTTTTCCACTTAATGAGAGAATTCCATATTCGTGTTTTCTGCTCTCCATCTTCTGACTTGAACCTTTTTGCTTTTTATTTAAAACTCGGTTTCTTGTATTTCTCTGAAATCCAGAAATGTTTCTGTTGATTGCACAATTTAACACTTCCCCAGTTGATTACTTACACTAATACAATATTGTTTTTGTATTACAAACTTTCTGAAATGTTTAAATATGCAAATGAGCGTGATACAATACAAATATGTTGGTTAGTAGAAAATATAAATGCATAAATGTTATGGAAGCCAACTCTCTGTGGACTGAAGTTTATTCAAACTAGAGAAACGTAGACTGCAGTGGTCCTGATTCCTACTGGTCTCTAAGAATTCAAATTGACAGAAGGCCCCAGACTTTTTATTTTTTTTAAACCACCGTCCCAGATAAATAATTTCCTGAACCGACCTGAAGACAGTGTTTTTACTTTGTTATTGTCAACTATTGTGCTTATTTGTATGAAAACACACAATTCAAAATGAGGAAATAAATGATTATATATTTGTTTCTCTAATAGATTAATAAAAGCATTATTAGTCTTAAGGATGTATTATAAGCTGCTAGAGCTCGTGTGAAGAAGTTAAACAGCTCATATTTCATCTCTAATATCTATTTTATGTTGCTGTGAAAACATCTTCAAACTACTGGATATATTTAAGTTTCTTACCAGAAACACAAGATTACATTCTAACACATCATGATAGTGATTTACCTTCGCCCAATACTCTAGTACTATTTTAAGTGAGTAGAGCTTGAACGCATCGTAATGCAAGTCAATGCGACCTCCGTTAACGTTAGCAGTTAGCTCCGTTATGAGAAACTCTGATGTCAGAACTGTCCCAGTGCATTTAATGTGGGTCCTCCATGGCTTCCTGTCTTCTCTCGCTCTGAACAAGAGATGTCGAGTTGTGTGTGTGTGACGCGTTACTGTCTGTGCTGTTGTGTGCGCTGGTGGAAATGTGACCGTAGGGGGAAACGTGAAATTTATCGGCCAGTTTCAATCTGCAGCATCTCTAATTTAAAGATTTTATGAGGAGTTGTTGCCGATGTAAAGCTCACGATAGCTGCTTAAAACCCCACTCTGCAATAATTATGTTAAATGGAAATTGTTTAAAATTACTGATAATTAAAACGTATTGGTTTAGTTGCTGAAAGATGAGATTTTTTGTAATCAGAATTAAAATGTTGATTTTTGAAGTTGCCCGCTGTGTGTCCTTCTCCTCTTCACCGGTTTCCTTCCTTTCCTTCTTTCTCTTTGTTTTTAATGGCCGTTCACCCTTAACCTTCCCTCTGTCTCAGCACCACAACATGCCCCACACGGGCCGTGTGTGTGTGTGTGTGTGTGTGTGTGTGTGTGAGTGAGAGAGTGTGTGTGTGTGTGAGGGCATTGCACCGTGGACCTAAATTCTTGACATTTTTTCGGCAGTAATGAGAAAGAAACGGGAGATTAAGGAGCCTATAGATAATCCATGCTTTTGATTGGCCGTGAGGCCTGCCACTCTGATTGGCTAGGAGGAGTTCTATAGCTATGTCGTTTAGCGTAGAACTTCCTGCCCTGTCCTTTTCCTGGTTCCTATGTGTGTGTGTGAGACAGAACCTCCCAGCAGTTTGTCTTTGTTTATTATTTGTAGTTTCTTGAGGAAATCAACCGGATAAAAAGACTTTCCTGGAGTTAAAAAAACAAAAAGTGCTTTGAATGCCTCTGAAAGGAACAAAGCTTGTTTTAGTTTGAACAAGCTGTCTTTTTAACTGGAGGTTGTGTAAATAGTAAAACCAGAGTGAAGGCTGAAGGTTTCTCCAGCACTGATACAGCAGAGATGTTGACCCGAGGCCAAGCAGAGGAACCATCAACCTAAAAGGTTGTACTCAGCATGAGGGTGGAGAGGGTCAGTGTTCATGCGTTTCTGTAAAAAACGAATAGCTGTTGGAGTATTAATATTAAGATGTTGGGTTGAATATTTATAGAATATCAGTCATTTGTAGATGGCTTTCTCATTCTGAATGCATTCGTTCAAGGTTGGTTTTAGAATCAGGGGAAGAATTCATTTTTGGGGTTCTTTAAATAAAATAAAACATAAATATATAATTTAATATATAAAATACATACATTACAATATAAATTAGATTATATTGTTCACATGTCAACCCATAACATATACTAATAAATAAAGCCTTAAGTTTCACAAGCCAAATTCTGTTCTTGCCTCTGTGAAGCTGATTGGTTAGAATAACATGATCTCTGTTACCTGTAAAATAAAAAGACATTTAGCTTTGTACTGTCATTATGTTGGGGGGTCTCAGAATATAATAACTGTCCAAATCAAAGCAGCCGAGACGGATACTTAATGACTTAAAGTCCCTAGTGTGGGTCAAGCTGCTAAAAAGCGTTGCCTCCTACAATTCCCATAATGCAACTCAACAGCGTCTTTCGTTAAACCTTCCTCGCCATGTGTACGCCCACGTCTTCCGAATTTCATGTGTTTGCAGAGTTTCTCTTCACGACCCAAAACAAGCTCCACCAATCAGGTGACGGCAGCCTCTATTTAACCCGAGGGGCCAAAAAAAGTCTCTTCATCAAGTGGCAATGTCAAAAACAAATGACGTCGTCTAATCTCACAAATGTGCATCTCAAAGTTGATAAGTGGTCAGATCAGCGACGATCTGAAGAGAAGCAGAAACGTGGGCGCTTGTTGTTGCATCACTTCGAGTGACTGATCACAGAGCTGCTGCGGGACATAAAGACGTCTATTCATCTCTGCCGTTCTCTGGATCACATGTTGTATCTCCTGCCTGGTGGCTGAAATCACTCTACTGGCCTCTTTGTTCAGATCGCACTGCAGGATTGTGTGTTTGAAATTACAGTTGAATAATTGTTTAATTTTATAAATATGCAAAGAATATTATCAATTTATAGAACTAACCCAAGTGGTTTGGTTTAATTGTGTTTTTCATGATGAACACATTTTGACTCCTGTGATCTGTTTGAAATGGTGCGTTCATTGTATAGTTCTTGAGTTAATAGTGTTTTTAATTTTTTTTATCTGAATCTCTGCTCCAAAATGACATTTAGAAAAACAAAGTGTCCAATCTTTGTTGGACTTTTCTTCAGGCTGGCAGCCTGTCTGTAAATAACGCCGTCACTTTATTTAAGGTGTTTAGTTCTATAACTTTGAGTGTCACCACTTCATTGAAGGTGTTTTGTTTAATAATTAAGGAAAATCTGTAAAAAAAAACAAAACATGGGAACAAAAAGTTTCTATGCAGAACTTTTAATGCCGTCACTTTATTGAAAGCGGACCGATCGTAATTAAGAAAATCTGTCAAATAACGTCCCGTCACTTTATTGAAGGTGCTGGGTTGTATAATTCAGGAAAGTATGTAAAAAAATAAAACTGTTTCTCTGCAAACCGTTTAATGCCGTCACTCTATTGAAAGAGGTTTGATCGGAATTATTAACAATAAACCTGTAAAATACAGAACTTTTAGTGCCGTCACTTTATTGAGGGCGCTTGACGTAACGATTTAGGGGAAATCTGTAAAATAACGTTATTTAATTGCAAAACCTTGAATGAACATTTCTGTAAATGGATTGTTTTTGACATATATTTGAATTAGGATATCTTATTTTAACTTCACACTTTATGTTTGGCAGCAGGTGCCAGTCATGTGACGTTTTTCTTTTTTCCCAGTGTGGGGTTGTTGGTTGGAGCTCTGCCTCCTCCTCGCCTCGGGTCAGAGTGTTTTTGAGCAAGGCACTGAGCCCCAAATGGCTCCCTAAATATGCACGTAGGAGAAGGAAATGAGAGTCTCTGGAATGTAGCTCTAGGTTAACTCTGACAGACTGGATGCTCTATATTTAGACACAGAAAGACGTGTTTTATTCCAAAATGAATTCGTAGCGTTTTTGGAGGCCAGTATTCTGAGATGACTCACCGACGGAGTCCGTCTGCTCCGACATGCTTTCACCGTGACTGTCTGTCCGTCTCCGGCACGTTTCCACCGCTGAGAGTCTGCGTGAGCACAAGGTTCAGATTTCCAAGAAGGAAGGAGGAGAGCAGAATGTGTTATCCACCAAGAGAAGAAAAAACATTTTATTCAGCAGGAAGTCCACCCTGAAAGTCTGTTCAGGAGTGAGTGTCTAACTCAAAGAGCCACATTTGGAAATGACCTACAGCAGCCAAAGAGCAGAGAGATCCGCTCTGCAGCTGCAGGTGCAGGAAGCAGTAACACGAGCATTGTACTGTGCATGTATGCAATATTTTGAGAAAGTAGAAGTGGACAAGGATTAGTGTTGCCGTGTAATTACAGCAGGGCTTTCAGGTGGGTTTGGTACAGGTCTCTGTAGACTACATCTCTTCTTTCTGCTCTGGTTGGCCAACATCTTGTCAGGAGTGTGACGGACAGGTCCTTTATTTGGGTCCCTCCTGCTCTTTGTATTACTGCATGTTTTTCTTATATACTTAGTTTTGTTTGTGTCTTTTGTCTGAAAAGGGAATGACTATGACCAGCGTATGGTGGCTAATGTTAACTAGTGTTGGCTAATGTGACGTTATGTGGTGGCTAATGTTAACTAGTGTTGGCTAATGTACGGTTATGGTGGCTAATGTCAGCTGATGTTAGCTTACGGTGGGTAATGTTAGCTAGCATTGGCTTATGTTCGATACATCACTGATGTGTATCTTCTCCACCTACAGTAGTTTAGCATTCAATCTGAGTGCTAAGCTACTGCGTAGCATTTAGCAGTGGCTGCTGAACTGCAGATGTTGCTTAAGCCCCTTTCCCTCTGGACTAACATCTGTCTTTTGTCTTCAGTGGGAAAGGTTTCTATCTGCAATCATTCCTGAGACAATTCTTGGACAATTATTTTCATTTGGACAATTATTATAATGTCTTAACATACAGAACATACAATTAATATGCTCTAATCAAAGCCACTGATTTTACCTCCCTAGTCATCGACACACACCGGGTTGAAACTCGACATGAAACAAAAGGAAACTCATCAAAACTTCTTTGCTAGTTTGTTCCAACAATCACTAACTCTGGTTTGACAGTTTGAAAGAGAGAATAAATAAATAAAAGTTACAAAACATAAAGTCCACGCTGTTCTACTGGCGATGGGTAAAGACTCTATCCCCTATTTCTAGCGGGTTTTCCCGCTTAATAAACCTGCACATATGCGCTGGTTTTGGTGGAAAAGGGGAGACGGTGTTACTTTAAGAGAGAGAGGCTTGAACCCAGCCCACTCTCACACCTCCGCACATCTGGCCAATGTCTGCGTAAAGCAGGGGCCACACACTGAGGCCCTTATTGTATAAAACGTGTTGCAATAGGTGGCATATTTGAGCAACCATGTTTCTATTTTCCCCGCAATCTCAATCGTTTTTGAAGATTTTTCCCTCCATGATGGGCAGTGAAACCCTTTTTAAAATTTCTCTCCACTTTTCCTCCCATGATCCTCTTCTCTCTCTCTCTCTCTCTCTCTCTCTCTCTCTCTCTCTCTCTCTCTCTCTCTCTACACTGGGACTATCAAAGAGTTAAAATGGAGGCGATGCCTGCTGGTCACATGTCGGACACACAGGCATGTGCTGCGGACATGCGCACATACATACACACACATACACACACGCAGACATACATGAGCTGCAGAGGGAGGGAGAGAAGAAGGAGAGAGCGAGAGAGAGGAGTCCCCTCCCCCAGCGCTGTGATGTGTTATACCTCCCTCCCTCCCTCCCTCCCTCCCCGCTCGCCGAAGTGGGTGTGTGCAAGCCGGGGGTGTGCCATATCACAGCCACTGCACTCGCTCACGTGGTCTGGAGGTGTGTGTGTTTGTGTGGAGGGAGGGAAGTGTACTTGTACATTGTGTGTGTGTGTGTTTGTGTGTGTGTAAGAGACAGTTTTGAGACGGAAAAAAATCAAAGGGCTAGTTCTAACAGCGGGATTCAGTGTTTTGGGAGGGAAAGAAACACAACGCCACCTACTCCCCGACAAGATGACTGACAGCTAAAAATGTATTTTTAGGGCCACCGAGTCCCCGACGGACAGAACGGCAGCGTGCTCACTGACTGCAGTCCTCCGTGTTTCAGCAGCATTCCAATAACAAAGCTTAAGAAATGAAACATCTTCAGCCTGCTGAGGGACTCTGAAGGCGACACAATGGCCCAACTTATAGGGGAAAGGTGAATGGTATTCTCAGCTTTAGATGCCCCCCCCCCCTCATCTGGCCTCAGACCCACTTGCTGCTGAAAATAGCACTTCCTGTCACCGGTTTTAAATATCATTGATGAGGTCACTTGTTAGAAACATTTTTTTCTTGTTTGAATTGAATGATGAGATGTTTTTATTTTTTTATCGCCTCTAAAAAAAGATTCATAGCATAGCGTAGCATATAGATGTGAAGTGTGCTCTCTATTCATTCAAATGAATGTATTGATTAATGAAGCAGGGATGTCTATTGATTTTTTCTTTATTTTAATTGTAATTTTTCTACGTATTTGCTCGTTTCAACGTTGACTTAAAACAACTTGTTCGCGTTCTCCTGCCGCTCAAGTTACAGCTGAGATTTTCTACATTAGTAAATGAATAATGTCTCATCATTTCATAACCTGTCAATTTAATGCAGAATGCGGTTTGTGCATCAAATGGGATACAAAGAAAACTATTGTAAATTGAATTTCAACTTTAATTTTGTTCAAGAAAGTGTGTTTTGCTTCTAACCTATTACTTGAATAATAGAGCAGAGAGTGTTCCCTCACATGTCAGATGAACAGCTGCAGGACCAGCTCCTGGTTTAAAGTGGTCGTGGTCCAGCATGCCACCTAAACCAGTATCATGTGAGAATTGACCTTTCCATGAAGACATCTCGTGTCTTATTGAAATGAAAAATATTTGTGTGAGTGAATTTCTTGAGGGATGGAGACGAAGTCTGTTATTTTAAGAATTTTAACTTTAAAATAAATAAAATAATCACACAAAACACTAAATTCTCTTCAAATACAATTTTTTTTATCTGACTTTAAAAAATGTCTGGATGGGATCTTGTATTTTATACATATTATTATTTATTAAATGATACTTGTACATGAAGGAATGCTTAAATAAATACAGGTTTACAGGTGGTAAACGAATGCCAAACCCAACCACAATGCTTTCCACAACTAGTAAGCAAAGTAACACTAGTTAAAAGGGTAAAAAGCTAGCAAGCAGACATTGAGAATAACGTATAATTTCCTTAAGAGACTGTTCTGTAGACGATCACATGACGTGTTTAGAGTGAATGCTGTACGGTCCATAAAGAGGTCCATAAACGCCTCTCCCTTCTGTATGACATCAGAAAACAGGGACTTAGTTCTAGTAACAGAATTCCTATGAAGTTGGAAAATGTTTCATTTTCACAGTCGAACAAGGTTGAATTTTATAACACTTTTTTGAAAAAATGCCTGATTGATTTTGAACATAGTCTGGAGTTTCATCTAATCAATCAGGCGTTAAAAGACGATCTCTTTTTTAATATTTAACATGGAACGATCCCACCAGACCGGAGCGACCACCACCCGAAACTCATGTGCATTCCTTCCATAACTGGCCTCTGAGGTCCATATCAGCAAAATAATCTTTTCCATTCATAACATATTGGTGTTAAAATATATTTTTCTCTCTCCTTTTTGTATTTTAGTAGCCCCCCCATCCTGTTTTCTTTTATCACACAATGTTCTTATTCTTTAAGACCATAAATAAATCCTTCTCAACTAGAACTTCACCAGAGACGTATTGCGGTGCGTTCACTGACACTCGTCTACCTGAACCCTGAAAGACAAATATAAATATGTTAACATCATAACTTCCAGGATAATCTGATCGTTTTGTTGTTTGAACAAATACAGATATTGATGTAATCACTACGATATGCAACTTTTAAATAAAAGAAACAATTTAAAGGCTGTCAGTTTGACACCATAGAAGTTCTTTTGAAGTGTTGATCTCTTACTCTGGAAATGAGACGGCACTGAGCAATACTGATCGAAACATGATATCAAAGTTAATATGAACAGCTGGTCAGATAAACAAAGTGACAGTATTCATCAATAATACGATAACGGCTTCCAGAGTGGAAGTTTTTGGTTAAGGAACCTTTTTAAGGTACTTGAATTTGACTCTTTCAAAGGCTGTAGGAACTCTTTAAACTGTTCTGTTGCTTTCTGTTAACTTAATATCACTGCAGTAGTAGTAGTAGTGTTGCAGTATTTTGCTGAATTTTTTGAAGCTATTTGTACCCTTTTTGAATCATTATTTTAGGTAAATGAACTGAAGAAGACTTTTCCTTAGGATGAGAATGTCAGTATTAACGTCAACATGTCCCCAGTAATATTGCGACGGTAAAGTCGGAGCAGCAGAGTGACTCAGTCGGCCCTCTGCTGTTCGGAGCAGCAAACCAGGGGATGAAACTCAAGGAGGGAGGCAGTGTGAGCGGAGACGGGCCCCTTTCCTTGCTGCTTCCTCATAGGCTGCTGTAGGTCCCACCCTGTTCCTGCCGATTTCAAAACAAATTTGAGGTTGACGTCACACACACACACACACACACACACACACACACACACACACACACACACACACACACACACACACACACTCTCTCTCTCTCAATTAGACAAAGCAGGAACTCCTCCCCTCCCCGTCGTCCTCCTTCTCCCCCATTTTGTTTAAAGAGGGGAGCTCGGAGGCCCTCTCCGGCGTCCGGTCCAGGAACTCAACCTCTGTATTTACTGTTGTGACACGAGCACAGATGACAGTGTTGTGCTGTCGAGGAGTGAATGACACCAGTGTGTGTGTTTCTACTTTCTAATAATCTACAAATCTTTGCCCCATTCTTTTTATTCAGGAACAGGAAGTCTGTAAAGAGTTACTTCAATAAATCCTCACACTGCCTCACTAAGTTATTGGACCGGGCTTAAATGAAGGGCCGTTGAAATGATGTAAAACATCATCAAATCAAACTTTTCTTTCTCTTTTCAAACGACAAAAAAAAAAAGCATACGTAAAAAATAATAACGAAGATGAATAGGGTTTGGATTTTTCCGAGACTCTCTTTAGCTTTTTACCAGATCCAATATGAGGTCTAGAACTCAAATATTTATTTCTAAAAAACGACTTGTATCCGTCAAAATGAGTGTGTTACATTAATATATCGAACGCATATGATTACTCTTGTTAAGTTATCAATGTTCACTTCATAAAAGGTCCCGTCTTTGTTTTCTTTTTATTCCCACAAATTTGTCTGAGAGCTTGTCAAAAAAATAAAATTAATCTTTAATGAAACTTAGTTAACTTGGGAAAAAAAGATGAATTTAATTTGGGGAATATTTGTGAATGATTCTATTTTCCGATGCTCCTCATGAATGCCTTAAAATGCCTTTAATATGACTTATGTGTCACCTAAAAATAATGATGATAAACATATCTCACAAATTATGTTAACTTCCTTTCATTACTTAAAACATGTGATCATTTTTTGTATTGAAAAAAAAATGGTTCATGATTACATTTGAATGGTGTTCTGATATTTGGGGTAATTCTGTTCAAACTGCACTCAGACTGACAGGAGCTGTAATTATACTTTTAGTTTTACTCCTTGAGCAAGGTTGCTCTTGGTGTTTCTTTATCAGTTGTCTTGCATCACATTTCCATCTTTTATTTTTATTTTTTTTAAATATATTTATTATTTACTTTGTTCTAAATACTGCATCACAGGGACATGTTCTTTATTTCCTCCACATCACACAGTAGAAGGCCAGACATACATAATGAGACTTTAAATATTTGGCATGTCATTCGCAAGAGACTATTATTATTTCATTTTATTTAAAAAATATGTCCAGCATGGGGTCATAGTCTTACTTTAGTATTTCATTGATATTTTCCATCATGATAGTAATAGTTCCAGCCTGTCTGAATGACTGCTCACCTTGTTGCTTTCATTTAGAAAGTAGTGAGGGTTTATTTTGTATGTTACTGCATCACTTTTAAACGAATCTTCCCCTCATAATGGACACCCAATGATAAGCTGCTCTGACGTTGTTTATTACGTTTATTACAAATGTAACATGGACGGCTGTTTCTCCTCCGCCGCCATGCTGCAGTCGTTTTCCGGTTGGGGTTTCATGTTCTCTTTGTCACTAGAACGTCTTTGGAAACATTTCAAAGACAAAAGAAATACACATAATTAGCCTCCACATTTGACCAGAGAACGTGGCACTATATTGTTTTAAACAGACACCCGTTTCATGTTTTTTCCTGCCGCATCACTGCCTGTAAATTGGAACCAAATGTATGCTACTCTAACGGAATCGGGTTTAATTCAACAGCCCGTCGTGTTCTGTTTAAATGTTCATATAGGAACCTCTTTTATCCGTTTTTATTCCACAACCTCAGTTTATCCTCGGCCTAGTGCGGGAGGCAGCGCGGGGATTTAAGCGGTGCTCCCGTCGCTAAAAGAACAGCCCGATTTACAACACTGAAACCGGGAGAGGAAACGCTACGTGCTTCGCTCCTCGCTGCCATAGTACAGCACCAAACCCCCATGCTGTATAACATGGCACACATTCTATAGTATAACGCCCCCCCTCCTCCTTCCCCCCTCCTCCTCCTCCTCCTCCTTCCCCCTCTCTCCCCTTGCGCAGAGCTGTGCGGCACGGCCAGCCCCTCCCATCCCTCGCGCTGCTGTAGTAACTGCCGAGTAGTCTTTACGCACTTTGTGAATGGAGCGCGTTCCCTCGCTCAGCTCTCCTCCATGCTACACGTGCACGCGCGGAGAGGGATTAGCAGGAGGTCTCCGTGTCCAGATGATTGAAGAGAAAATTGGATCGGTTGTAATACAAGAAGCGCTTGCGTCTCTCTTTTCCACATTGTTTCTACTTGGGAGTGTCTTAAATGACGCGCGTGCACATGTAGGGGGTGTGCCTGTTTTTGTACCGGCGTGCCTTTATTTGTGTTGGCGGACTTGATACATGGAGGAGAGAATACAGCTGCGATTTATATATTATATCGAGCAAGTGTGAAGCCCACATCAGTCCCTTTATCTATTTATCGACAGGCTATATCTCAGGTGTCCCTGCCAAACAGCTGGGAGATAAAACAGCTGGCTCGGATGAAGGCATTATTGTGCCGTTGCAAGACGCCCCCCTACCCAACACCCCTTTCTCTGTTCTGCTGGATCCTCCGCTGTCACGTGACTGCACACTCATAATGTAGTAAATGGGCGTTGGTCAAGATGGCCGCCCACTGGCTCTCACATGTATGAGTGCTTGGAGAGAAGGGGGAGAGGCACGTCGAACCAGATAATGTGGCTTCGCACGCGGTTGTGTCTATGCGGAGAACAGTGGTCACATATGGAGACTAACATATAGCCGAATAGGTCTTTCTTTGACCCCCGAAGTCAAACTTTCCGTCCACCGCATGGGCGCTTTGTCACTTTGTTACGACCACCATGAGAGAAAATCTCGATCACGAGGACATACAGACACGTAATGGACGGCCTCGGTAACTGGCTCGTGGCCTACTGAGGGGCAGTGGCGGCTGGTCAATAGAGGGCAATGGGGCCTGGCCCCACCTTAAGCCACACACAAAAAAATATATATATAATAATCATAAATTATACAAATTGTCAATATTTGTCTTTTTGAACTATGGAATGTACCCAGTAATATGTGTCAAATATGATATCTGCGCAAAATATATGCTTTTCCTGCTCGTCCTCTCCGCCTGCATACCTGCAAACTTGTCGCTTTTCGGCGAAATTCGCCGTTTTGAATCAAAATATATCATCCACGTGAATCGTGTAGATCCGTAGAGTTTTCGGGGGGGTCAACCGGCCAGCCAGCGTTTCTCAGATTGGAGTCATACGAGGAGAAAAGGTGATGTCGTGATCTTCGCAATAGAGCATCTTTGACGTGTCGAGTCTTGGCCAATCGGCGTTCAGATGTCTACAGCGTCTTAATTTCCCTCCGTTACAGTTTAAGTTACGTCATGTTCCGTTACCGTTCAGACTTGCTGGGTTAAGTTAACGTCCACTGCATGCGGAACTTTATCGACTGTTAACGTTCGTCATTATCACGATTTAGAAGTTAAAAACGTAACGTGATGAAACATGCAGCCCCCCCGTGTTCCGGTTCAGTTCACGCGGTCACTCGTTAACGTTAAACCCGAACACGGCGCATCTGGTGGCAGGTTTTTTTTTTTTTAACTCAAAGTAGAATGAGGCGATTTCGTGGTCAGAATAACTTTTATGACCACGATGATGAGGCCCAGATGCTGATGAGATGATGAGGTCAAAGAGCTTCAGGGAGAGGAGGCTGGTTGTGTAGCGCAGCTTGACGCAGGGCTGAGATGTGAGTGGAGCTGGGCCTGGATAAAGGTGGAGCTGGACCTGGATGAAGGTGGAGGTCTAAACAGACGTGAGTACAGCTTCCTGCTGTCACAGTATTTTAAATACATTGATAAGGCAGGGTATGCTGAATGCAGCCTCTGCTCCAAGGAGATGAACTACAGCAACAAGGGCTCACGTGCCCTCTCATCACACTGTTCACTGTAATGACCACAGCCTGTGTACTAACAGTCCCACGTTGCTCTCAAGAACCCTGAAGTAATGAGAGGGTTAAGGTGCCTGTACCTTCATTTCAGCAGGTTGCTAATGCAGAGGTGTGTATAGATCACAGCTATTATTTTACTCTTGATAAACTACTTTAGTCAGAGTAGATTATCATTTTCATTTAAATAATTTAACTGGATTGAATGCATATTAATTGCAAATAGAAGATAGGCCACAATTCTAACAGATTTACAGTAACAGTGGAAGTTAATATTAATATTAATATTATCAATGAAAACTAATCACTTTATTTGTACAGGCGATGGTTCTCGCTACTCTTGCTGTCTTTGTTTTTATTTGACCAAAACTTTTGAAAGTGAGACCTCGGTCTCAATGGATTGTGTCTAAATAAAGGTTAATAATAATAGAGCTGGAAATAGTGATTAATAACTGAATAGTAAATTTGTTTTAAAGTAAATGTCTTATCACTTAATTTTCTTCTCAGAGTACACCAGAATGCTACATTTTAAAGCTCATATTTAAAATACAATTCTTGGAGGCGAGCGATTTGGCTCCCCCCAGCTGCGCGTTCTCGTCAGGAGAAGTCTCTACAGGCGAGCGCCAGCGCGAGCACTACTCCTCCAAGACCTGTTTGAGAGGAGAACTTTGGCGGAGATTCTGCAGCCAAAGAGCTGATATCAGATCAGCCTGACCTCACAATCAGACAGCAGACTAGCGGGAAAGGGAAGCAGTACATGCGAAGCTTCTGTACTGTACACCAGACAGGTTTGGCTAGTTGGATGACGTCATGCTAATAACTTATTTCGCTTTTTTTAAACAACGGGGACAGATCCAGCACGGACAGTTAGGGAGTGAGGGATGAGGAGGTAAGGAAACATGAGAACACCAGGACACACATGGAGAACTCTGTCAAGCTACATATTAGGCAAAGTGAACATCTTTTCTTCTACATAGTTGTCCTCAGTCTCATCTGCTTAACTTGGTCATGGAGGCATCAACATGTAATAGAGATGGTAAATTAACAGTGAAAACTCATCATAGCTTAATTTAACATCAGTATTCATAATTACACTTCATGTTTACTTCTCCTGATCTTTACCTCTTATAACAAGGTCCATAGGGGCATCTCAATAAATAAACATGTTATATTATATTATATAATATAAGTGTTATTTACTGCTTTTTGTTCGTGTTGGAATAAATGTTAAATATTTAACTGCAAAGTAGTAATGCGTGTTTGATACTTTAATTTTTTTGCATTAAATCATTCTGGGATGTTTGCTGAAATTGATAGGATGGACCTACCTAGAAAATTTTCCACCAGCCGCCACTGCTGAGGGGATTCACTCTTCTATCACCCACTCCGCAACAATGTCGAGAGAGGCTCTACGTTATTGTTTTTGTCGTCGACGGGCACACCCGCAGCAGCGAAATCAAACGCGTTCGGCTGCAGCCTGTACGATGAAGGCCGAACGCAGTTCGACATTCACGTTAAAAGCAAATGTTTCACTCACAATGTCCTCTAAAGTACAAAAAAACCCAAAACAACATGAAGCATCTCAGTCATTGAGTTGTAAACACACGAACGTGACATTTAAGTGCAAGTTCCTTTCATGAATGTCAACCATGTAGAACAAGCACACCCCGCCCAGCAACGGGGGTCCCTCACGTGAAATGGCTATAGGCATCACAAAATGGCGAGTAGAGCTGGGAGGGGGAGGTGGCGCAACACAGCCGAGGAAAAGCTGGTGAAGACTCTGTGAACAGGCTCCAGTTGGTCGGGAGATTACGTAGCCTGTCCAGGAAATACAACTCATTTCATACTTTATTAAAAAGTGTCATGTAGGGTCCGGTATCAACACAGGCCTCTGAGCTGCCCCCCCCTCCGCTGAATAACATATGAATACTTCTCTTAATGTAACGTTACGCTATATCAGCGGGCGGGTCTTCTCGCGGTAATAACGTCACAAAACGGACAGTGAGGTGGAAGCCGAGTATGTTTAATTTATTTAAAAAAAATAAAAATAAAGGAAAAAAGTCCCCGTAGTTACATAACGGCCGAGGCTGACTCTCTTCCATCTCCTCAAAATGGAGATCTCGCCGCTGCAAAATGGAGGAATACCGCACAAGCTGCAGGCGCGGTCAGAGTAGAACAGAGCCTGAACTTTGACCCATACTGTTGCACCCCCCCTCCCCCTCTTTTACCATAAATTAATTCCAGACCTGAGGCCCCCCCCCCCTCCCTTGCTCTCTAACATGTCATGTTAAATCTTGAAAAAAAATCTCCCTTTCTTTCGTACAGCTTTAGGCTAAACGTACATCTTTTTCTATGATAACGTCTCATTAAAGAGGGACAAAACTTTCTATTCTGTATGCATGTCTGTCATATTCTACACATGCACAAGGTGTATGTTGCTGAAACAGTCTGTAAATCCACAAGCAGCATCCATCCATATCATCAGGTGTTTTTAAATTATTATTTTTTTAATTTTAAGAAACTGTAAATGAAAGAATCATGTAATGTAAAGCAGTAACAATAAGTTAGTGGAAGTACAGAAAATATAAGGGAAGGTTATTCATGGTTCCCACACACACACACACACACACACACACATATATATATATATAAATATTGCATAATTATGTGAGTGCCTTTGCACATAGCATCCAAGCTGTCAGGCCGCTCCGCAGTGCTCACGGTAGCATCGTTATTAAATTTTGATTGGACAAGATTCACCCTTAAGTAGGGTTTAGTGGACCAATGAGACCACAGCGAGTGAGGGAGACGACCTTTCCCCTATAAATCTGGGCCAATCAGGGAGTGCTGACAGCTATCATGGGAGCACCGCTCCCTCTCGCCTCTCTTACCTCTGCTCTGCTGTGCCACCGAAAAGGCTGCAACACAACACACACTTGTGTTGGGAGGTGTGGATTGTCTCTTGTTTTTAAGGAGAAGGTGCAGGAGCTGAATGAAATGGAAGCAACGTAGCGGGGCCCTGATTGGCTGATAGTGGCGTAAGGTAGTTACAACGGGCCCCAGTGCATGCTAGTTACAAGTTATGAAGCACGCGCACACACACACACACACACCCACACACACACACACACACACACACACACACACACATGTGTTACTCAGGCTTTTGGACCGGGAAAGTAAAGAGGTCAAAGAGAAAAGCTTTCTGGACTAGTTACCATATACTGTATTGTTTCGTCGCATGATCAAATAGAGACTTGACATTGGACAGCATCAACATGCATATTACCCAGCAGTCCTCATTGCTTATCTGTATAGGACACGAATACCAAAGAAAACATTCATTTAATTGAACAGTTAAAAAAAAAAAAAAGTTAACTATATTTTATTTGGAGAATAAGTATATCAGTTTTGTTGGAGACTTTACTTATTATTTTTAAAGTGAATGCAAGGAAATGTGTATTAAATTATCAACAACATGACAGGAAGTGGTCGGGTTTCACAGGGGAAAGAGACAGAGGGATGTATGGCTGGATGCGCTGTAACCTCGTCTTTTTACTCCACATCTACTGGCTGTGACATTGGCTGTCAGACGTCACTAATTCGCCACTTCCTCGCACTGTGCGATTGAAAAAAACACACTTGCCATTTTCCCTAAGAGTTGTTTGTCACACTCGTGCATTTCCACATATATTTTACAGCTGGCAGTACGCTCTCTCTCTCCGCCGCACAGGTCAGCCATCATGGAATCTGTCTCTGTCTCTTCACCACCACGGTCATGGCGGTGGTGATGGTTGGAAGGAGTCAGCGGGGGGAGCTGTGGAGGTATTTTAGCTGATGGGCAGGACCGGTAGCTGGGATTAGACGATAGGAGGATTTGGTGCGCTCGCTGGCTGAAGGTCCCCACTTGTTCCTTTCATGCTGGCTAGGTAGCTCTTATGAAATATTTAACCCCCCCTCCTGCACTTTTGTGCTCTTCCGGCGTGCAGCCAGCGTTGGCTCCGGGTTTGTAACGGCAGCAGGTGATGGCTATATTGTACACGTGTGTTTCATGTGCCTCGCTAAACAGTAGTTACAGATGTGGACAGAGCAGTAAAAAAATCCCCATCATTTACTTTTAACTGCCTCTTAAATGGACAGTTTTCCACCATGTCCGGTTTTAAAAAGGACGTTTCGGTGTTTTTGGGAAACATGCGTTCTTACCACGGTTGGACAAGATAAGAAGACTGATGACGTTGTAATCAGTAGGAACCGTTTGTATGCACTTGGTTCTGTTTTTGCTCGGTGTCAGAGGGTCAGGATTCTGACCTCCTTTAAATCACGGAGGAGTAAAGGGATTCTTAAACATTGTACAAATTCTCCGCTACTCAAGCTCATCTGCGTTTTCAAAGTATCTAACTATGTACGCACGTGTACTTGACTCAGCGCGGGAAAATAGCAGTTAATACCTGCCATCTGGGCTGCAAGCGCTCTGCTGGGAAAGGAGTCAGTCAAACATGCCTTTTTTTTATGGCATTGAAAATTCCCAGTGGGAGTAAAATACTGCCCACACACACACGTAATCCCTCAATCTGTCTCCGTCCTTAAAGCAGATTAACTAGTAACTGATAGAGATCGCCATGAAACTTCCCCAGTTGATTACTTGCATGAAGACAATTATCTTTTGTATTACAAGTTTTTTTCTGAAATGTTATTTTAAATATGCAAACTAGGCATAATCTTATTAGATATGTGCCAATTTACTTACATTGAGGTGAGGTTATGAATGATGAATGAACAAACACCTCTGTAAAAACCTTCAGAATATCGAGAGGAATGAAACTGTAAAGTTTGGTGTCTGTAAGAGCTGCTGAAGAGAGTTCTGGATAACAAGTGTTCTGAAAAGTTATGTTTGAATATGCAAATGATGCATTATCTAATGAGAAATTTTAGTGAATTTAGGAGAAATCCTCACACATGCCTGAAGTGTGGATGAATGGAGATGTTTATCGGAGAGTCAGTAAACGACAGCAGACGGTAGGGCTAGGCGGTATGACCAAAAATGCATATCACGGTATTTTGTAAGATTCCGGCGGTTTCACGGTATGTCACGGTATTTTTTTTTGCGCGTTAAAGCATTAATTAATTAACGCCGAAAAGAACCTGCCGGTCAACCGGCCAACGAGTGGTGAACAGCTGTTTGTGTGGAGTGTCTTCCGCTCCGTCACTTCCTGTTTCCTTCACCTACATTCCCCTGGGTCCTAAGTCCCTCCCCGTCCAGCTTCTTATCACCCTCTATGTACCAACGTACATTTATAACAAATACCACACATATTACGGTAATCAGCGTTGCATATGTGTCTGACCAAAATACCTTTTGTTGTTCAGTCTTTATTCATCCTGCATCGCTCTTTTCTGTTCTTTAATGTAACGTTACTGGCGCAATAGAGCCTCTCCCAGCTGGATTAGTCCCACAGTAGCACCCAGACTGGAAGTGTAATTAGCAATTAGCTCCACATCTCCGGTGTCGCTGTAGTAATGAGTGTGTGGTGTATCCCTCTGCTCATCATTAGGTAGAGGAGGAGTCTCTTTCATAGGGAACCTGTTGGTGTGACCCGACGGTGGCCGTGACTTAACCTAGAAGGACACGTATATTCTAGTTTTTGAAGTATGAAGAGCTGAACATTTTAGCTATGGAAGTGTAAAGTGAAACCCCCTCACACACACACAATGACATGCCTCGCTGTGTTCCCAGGGCTCCTTCTGTCTGGTCTGAAGAGCTCTAACCCGTGGCCTTTGACCCCTCCTCGAGGCAAAGCCTTTCTCTCCTCCTCCTCCTCCTCTGAAGACCTCACTCTTTTCATTCTCTTGGCTTCTTTTCTGTCTTCCCCTCATTCTCTCCACTCCCTTTGTTTGGCTGGAGGCCAGAGTGGAGCATGGATTTAATACCTTCACAGCTGAGGAAACATCAACAGCTCCAGCTTTTTTTTTTTTTTAAACGGTTGCCTTTTTAAACTGTTTTCAAGCTTCTCTGACGACTCGTTTCCATCTTTGCACACAATGAGTCGGGGATGAGGGGTCTAGATTCTTAGATAGATTTCAAATGGAACATGTTGACAATCAAACTCTCCCAATTGTACTCAGCTTTGTTGTCATGTTAGGATTATGTACAATTAATCCATGGAGTCCATTCAACGGTGCAATAATAAGTGTCTGTTTAACATTTAGCTCAGGGTGACAGATGGTGGGAGACCCAACGAGGCGGGTCGCCACCATGTTCAATGCCACCAAAGATGTTCAAAATGATAAAAAAAAAAAAAGACGACAGATGAGTGAAGGAGCACGTAAGCAAATGCGAAGCATGTTGTCCATCCGCCTGTCCATTCTTCATCTCCGCCCGCCCATTCCTGACCTGTTGCCATGGTTTCAGCCAATGGGAGGGGCCGTGGGGTGGCAGGCGGCGGCGGTAGGGGTCAAGCTAGTTCACTATTGGTTGCTTGATGGGGGTGGGGGGCACTAGAGAGGATAATGGGTGGTGGGTAAGGTGGGATGATGACTGTTTTCTTGTGTTGGGTAGAAGTTATCAGGTGTGGAAAACAAGTCTGTTTGGCAGGTTGGGTGGAGCTAGTGATGATAGAAAAGCATTGATCACTGATCAAAAGACATTTCTTTTGGGGGGGGGGGGGGGGTGTCAGGTATTTTGGACGCACAAAAGA
Source organism: Anarhichas minor (assembly GCF_050575085.1). Classification (NCBI taxonomy): domain Eukaryota; kingdom Metazoa; phylum Chordata; class Actinopteri; order Perciformes; family Anarhichadidae; genus Anarhichas; species Anarhichas minor. The sequence goes on from NW_027466453.1 coordinate 2,744,341, forward strand.
CTATTCATCTGTGTCGGAGCCTCCTGGGGGGTTTTGGGGGCAGGGTTTTAGCCTGGGAGGTGGAGATGGGGGGGGGGGGGTTGCTTGTTGTTTGGGTTTTGGGCCCATTGATGCTCAGCTGGGTGGGGTGCGGGGGTCGGATAAAGGGCAGTAAAGATGGAGTGCTGCACTGATGCGAGCAGCGTCGGGAAGAGGGCCACGGGTCAAAGGTGCAGCAGTGATGCAACAGATGGAGAAACAAAATAGTCCCTATGTAGGGATGGGTGTTAAGATCTGTTACACAGTCTGATTCTGGAGAATCCACTCGTTTCTAAGCATTTTATGTGAAAATAGTCATGCTTACATTTCACATGCACTACCTTCAGTCAGACAACTTAGTTTTGCCAAAGATTAAGGCCAACGATTATTGAAAAGGCAGAATCAATAATAAAACCACAAGTGATAAAAATCCCTTTGTCACCGAGCAATACCCAAGCATGAGAGTCCTCGTGGGGGAGGAGGGTCATCGCTGTGGACAAGGGCTTTAAGGAACAGTGAAGGACGAGATTTCTGTGGAATAACCAAACCAGCTCACACACGGAAACAAAAACCGATGCAAGCGATGATTCCTAGCAAAAGTACAGGATTAAGATTCCCTCGCACACATGCACGACCGCCCGCCTTCCACTCGGCGGGCTACCCTTCCCCCACCGAGTGCGTGGGTGGTTGCACAGGATGCTGTCCCGCTACTCGCTGTTGGTTCACTGGTTTTTCTCCAACAACTGGAGCTCAAGCCCCATAATGGCGGACTATAGCAGTTGGGGGCGGGTGAGGGGGCGTTGGTTGAAGTAGACGGGGAAACCCCGTTGGCCCCGCCACCCACTTACCTGCGACACGTTTAAGTTGTCACGTGAGAATTGGAATCCGTACAGGCAGCCAAGAACAGGATGTGTTCGAGTGGTTGATCTGGGATCAGAGAGATGGCGGTACAGATGGTGGAGGGATATCAGGATCCTCATGGGCGACGCGGCGGGGTGATACAAGAGGTGTGTGTATATATATATATATATATATATATATATATGTATGTATGTATGTATGTATGTATGTATGTATGTATGTATGTGTGTGTGTGTGTGTGTGTGTGTGTGTGTGTGTGTGTGTGTGTGTGTGTATGTGTATATATATATATATATAATTATTATTCTCAGTTTTCAAATTTAACTGGATGGATTATAAATAATACATAGAAATACATAAATAAATTTCAAGTACAATAAGGGCTGGATTAAAGAATAACTGACATAACAGAAAGCTTTTCAAAAATGTGCATCTTTAAAATAAAGTAATTCATTTTAGAAACATTTATTTCACTGAATTGTCCTGCAGCTTTAAATTCAGTTCATTCAGGTGTGAAGTGAAATATTTTTGTCATCTAAAAAGAGAAATCAGTGAGCATGGACTTGATGTGTGGTTATTAAACCACTTGTTTCAGCTCTATTCTCTCTATTAACATCATTGTTGAACAGTGAACTAATGTGTTAGGATTCTGATCATTTTGGGCTCTTAGGTTTATTTTCTGTGTCTTCATTTCAGATGTGAGTGGATACGTTTATTCAAAAGAGTTGTGCTTTGCCTCGTAGTGCGCTTCATTTGCCGCTTTTATCAATAGTTACGGTTATGAGACATGCTGGTTTTAACTGCCTGTGGGAAGAATTAACATATAAGATTCTGTTCATTTTTGCTTATAAATTATATTCTCTCTGAACACGTTTCTCTTTTTGGAGAACGTCATGTGAGATAACTTCTCTGATCGGCGCAATTTTCCTGCTCTTCATTCTATTTCCTTGTCTCAGCCCAGTGTGACATGGTGTGTGTAAATCTCACTCGAGTCAGGAAACGTGTCAGAATGCCCATATTTGATTGGCTGAGCTGCATCACATGATGTGATTTACAACGCATTGGTCGGTGTGTTTCCTGCACCGCTGAACAAGTGCTGTAACGGCTGAATAAGATGCGCCGGTTAAAGTATAAACTCGCTTTCAAGTATGTATATTTCCAAATGATCTATCGGTTTGAGATTCTGGGTCCGGATGCAACTGCGTTTGGGTCCGGATCCGGACTGCGGTCCGCCAGTTGGGGACCCCTGGTGTAGAGGAACAAACCAACAGTGATGTTTACATTCACAGTAATATTCCACTATTACTTCAATATATTCCGACGGAACCGCAGATTCCGCTTCGCTATTCCAATTCAGGCCCTATTCTGAATGGGGCGTTGTCTGATTAAGGAACATTTCTTCAGACTTGCATACAGCACATTCAGAACAGGCGTCTCGGTTGGTATTCTAACGGCAGTTCATGGTCAGCTCTTTGGGTTGTACTCAAACCAACTAGACGACAGTTTGCAGAGATGCATGGCCAAAAGGAAAGCACACATTTCTGATCAGGAAGGAGACACACACCTACGTCTAATGAAAGACTACCAACACGTTTTTGTAATGTGTCCCTTTTACAAGAAGGTGGTTGAAGGATTGAAAAAAAAAAAAGGCTATGGCTGCTCGGTTGAACAAGTCCGCCACGGCAGACGATATAATGTGAGTGTACACGGCTGCATGTCAACGTGAATATTGGTGGAATATGAGTTTCCATTAGCCATGTAAACGGCTCAGTAGGGATATCGTCTGCACCTTTACAAAATGGGGCCAGCAAACCCTGGCCGACCCTGACCGTGGATGTGTTGATGTGTAAGTTTATTAGCTGGAAACCCTGATCACTGAAGTGCTGCACTCCTTTTTAGTCACCATCGATGCCAGGATGCAGTGAGTACGACGTCCCGCTTCGCCCAAGGTGTCTGCCTCAAGACTGAGAATTGTGTTTTCTGATGTTTTGTGAGTTTACCGTGTGTACGTGGTGGTCAAAGGTCAAAGTCACTGTGGCCTCACGGCGTGCCGTCCTCATGATGTCTCGGGAACGCCTTGATCCTTGGACGTCCACTTGGATTCGGAAGGACTTGGATAAACTGATTTAGAATCTGGTCGTCAAAGGTCACTGTGACTTGACGAAACACTTTTTTTGGCAATGGTAATTCTAGTTGCTGGTGGAACTTTCTGCATCTTTGTACCAGAAATAAGTGTATAGTTTCAGTTGCTAAAGGAAAAGGCATAAGTGGATGTATCCCATCAGATTGAAACAGTACGTAACCAGGGATGGTCCAGTCTGGTGTGAAAATGCCGTACAATTGTTGCTTTTCTGGACCGCTAACATGTATCGCTTGTATCATTTTCCTAACAAACAAAGATAACCCCCCCCAAAAAAGACCCCAAAATTGGACTTGTGTTCAGTGCCCCTGTATCACTTTTAACTCCTTCTTCTCTCCACAGGACCAGGAAACTGCAGATCAGAAACATTCCACCTCACCTGCAGTGGGAGGTTAGTTCCTATTTCCTCTTTCTTTCCTTTTTTTTTTTTCTTGCTGTGGATCATCTAGTCTGTTACTGTGACTTCACACTGCCAGCAACCGCATCACGTTCCAGCCTGGGCTCGTTCCCAGGGCGCCTAGAATACAGAGGTTTTGTCCCGGATCCTCGGCATCCGATACCGACTCATAGGCCTCATACGCATCCAGGCCTTCAACTAACTCTAATGTGAACCTAATGTACTGTATTAGAGGCTCGGAGCCACGGATGTAGTACAAAGACGAGCGGGATGCATAACACAGGACTTTCATCCAGGAGACCGTCATTTGTGTTTCGTGTGAAACCAAAAATCAACGTTGGCGTAACCCTCTGAGCCCCATCTAATCTTCAGGTTTTCATCTTTCCGACGGTTATCGAACACATCACGTGTGACGAACGCTTCCGTCAGAAAATGCGACCGAAACTAAGCTTACAATTGTGAGATTTCATCAAAAAGATTTTATTCTACATGTCTCATTTACAATTCCGCCCCAAATAGACTGTTGACTCTAAACGGATCCTGTAAAAACAACATCACATTCTGAGCTGCTCAGTGCAACGAGGAAGCAATGGTTGACTCGGCTGAGACCAACAGTCACGTGACAACAATTCTGTGAAACTTTGACTGAACTGCAGTCAGAGCTCAGAGGGTTCATCTGAATCAGAGTGGAATTCAGACTTTTGGTTTGTTTTCTACTCAGTCTGGTTCAGTTTTACAATGCCCACATTTATAGTTGACCAAATTAAAACCAATCATGCGCTGAGTGAGCCTATTCATCTTTTTTTATCGTCCAGTTTCTCACTATTTTTGTGGACTTTTCTCAGAATATTCTGTATGTTTTCTTTAGGCCCAGAGCAACCCAAACCACCCTTTACTAACCTCAACCAAGTATATCTCGTTGCCTTAAACCCAAGTGCAACTGTGTACCTAGTGCGCTAACACCAAGAGGTCCTGACCCAACGTCCGTGTGACAAGTTGGGAATTCCTACCCAACAATTAGTGAAATGAGTTACGTTTGTGTACCAGCTCTAAAAAAAGAAACTAAAGAAAGTTTGAAAGCTGACCTCACTGTAAATATTTGCACCACTTGAGGCGTGTGTTTGTATGCATGCGGGTCATATTTGCCTCGACTGTGAATCTTTCATCACATTTGATGGCTCACACCAAATAAAACTAAAAATCGCAGCTCAGCATGGGAACGAAGCTGCAGGTCGATTGTAATAGAATCCCAGCGATTCAGAATTGAACGTGAACTAATAGTCATGTATTGATCGACTCGTGGCTAACCGTTTTAATCTCCGGCCTATTGATCTTTGAGTAATTGCTGCCGTTATGTTCTCTAGGTAATACCAACTATAGTCATATTTAACCAGGAAGCTGATCACCAAAGGGTTCACATTGCAGGACACAAAATCACATGAATCCAGTGTAAAGGGCCTTACATCAGGGGCTCTGAACCTGCACTTCTTCTGATTGTTAAAGAAAATATCCGAGGACCCCCTTCCCAAATAAATGAGTGAAAAAAAATGACATAACATGACCAAAAAAAAGGAGAGTAAATAACCTGGGCTGTGATTATTGACCAATAGCAAATATTACCCTCACCATCACTACCTGCCACCATGAGCCCAGATTAAATGTATTCAGGGTCGTATTTTATCACCGCACACATCAGAGCTTTTGACCACGCAGGTTGGTCTCCCACACCTTATTCATAAAGTGGGAAAAAGAATAAAAAGATCAACTTTCAGCTAACAGAGGCAAAACAGCTGATCATGAGATGACGTGTCGTGATATTCAATCGTAAATGGCCATTAAGATTATACTTTGTTTGAATTCATGTTTATTTATTTAAATTCTCGTGCACATTTAGATATAAAAATAACTAGCTTTGGAAAGTACCAAAAGAAATATTTTTTAGAGTTTAATCCAATCATTTGGCAGTCGGTGGCACACACACACACACACACACACACACACACACACACACACACACACACACACACACATACACACACACTAATAAAGCATTCCACTGAAAGGACAAGCTGAACGCCTGAGCTTGCAAACGTGCACAGCAGCTACAGCAGCATTATGCACAGCGCTGTAGATATGGAAGCAACGACGCATTTAAATGCTTCAATATTTGACGTTGAATAGCATCTCTCCCGGCTGATGTTCCAAACCAAAATTCATCTCATTTACCCGGAATAAAGCTGTGAGACACCCGGTGTTCAGAACAGCACGACTCCTCGTTGTTTCCCTCCCACTGTTAATCTGTTGACTCGTCAAACACGACTGAATGCAGAAGATGGGAATGTGGGCCGATCAATAAGCTCCATGTGTGTGTGTGTGTGTGTGTGTGTGTGTGTGTGTGTGTGTGTGTGTGTGTGTGTGTGTGTGTGTGTGTGTGTGTGTGTGTGTGTGTGTGTGTGTGTGTGTGCGTGTGCGCGTGCGCGTGCGTGTCTTATTGTTTTGTGAGGATGTCGCACGCGGCCTGCCTCCTCTGGCAAGCGAGTGTGTGTGTGTGTGTCAGACTGCCTCCCTCTCCTCCTCCGTCTCTCCGCTGCTCTGATCCCATCGCTAGTGTCCACACGAGGGCGACGTCTCTCCGCAAAGCTGACAGAAACATGTCACTTCCATGCTGCTGAACCTTTAATGAGGGCCAGAGGTCACAGCAGTGTGTGTATATATATATATATATATATATATATATATAGTTTTTTTAAAACTTTATTTCAAATTGTCAGCAAACATTGTATGAAAAGTAAGCATTAGATGATGCATTGCAAACTCCCCCAAAGAAAATCTACACAGAAGAGCAGTACCAAAGACGATACAAATGCAACGTAAAATAAAGTAGAAACTAACACGCGAGCGTACAACGTTCTTTCAAGATATCGCATACAGTCATTATTTTTATAGCTTTTTTTTGTTCCTTCATAAATACAAAGAATTTAAGCTTTTTTTTCTCACAGCAGAAAGGAGGGACACTAGAAACATTTTTACTTCAAAATAAAAGCATGGCCGATTTAAGTAGCGCAGGCAAAGGTTGAAATCTGATTCAGAATCAAATTTTAAAACACAAAAAAACAAAAAATAAAAGGTTAGTCTGTTGCTGGAGACATTTAGGATTCCACACAATGAAAATGATTATTATGTAAATTATGTAAATAATAATCACATGTACGTATCACTAAATAACAGACGCAGGTTAGTTCCACTGTCCCATCACCGTGACGAGAACGAACAACCTTCCCAGATATTACATGTGCTTCATTCTATCATTGGAATTTCTCATGACTTTTTCAATCAATCACTTTGTCCCTAATGACTTCAAATCCTTGTTTTGTGTTTTAATTGGTGCTTTTCAAAAATACCAAATGTATTGGGATCGTGTCAAAATATCCTGTGCAGTGTGAATAGATGAAACTATTTCTGGAGTTGTTTGCCATGGGTCCTAGTTCAAAGTATTGGGCAGACGTACACACTGGAAAACGTCAACCTTTTATTTTGACAGGGGCCCACACTGAGACCAAGGTCTCTGCTTTTGCATTGAAAGACAAATGAACTGGTTTGAATGAATGAGGGTTTAGAAATACAACGAATGACTGAACACTACATCAAAGGCTGGTAAATACGCTGTTGAGCACTAATGTGGATTGAATTTAGGATAAAATCTGCAACTTGTATCAAATGAAAAGTATTGATTGTAATGTTTCATAATCGGCAAATTAACGAACAATAATAATAATCAGTTTGTTTCTTTTTTCAGATGACATTAATTGAATAACGAATAATGTTTTTAGAGTAAATAAGCACAAATGTTTCTCTGAGGATACAGAAGTTGATTCAGTCGGTAGTCCTTCAGAAATAATAACATCAAGATCAACAGATCAAACTGGACCTCGTGTGTTGCAGGTGCTCCTTTCACATCAGACGATGAACTAAACTGTGGTTCCACCTTTATGTGTCCTTTGGGCTCAGGTGTGTTCTGACACTCCTGGTTTAATCTCTCTTCTTCTTCTTCTCTCTCTCTGTGTTCCAGGTGCTGGACGGTCTGTTGGCTCAGTGTGGAACCGTAGAGAACTGTGAACAAGGTGAGACTCCTGAGCTTTACTCGGGTCTGTGAACGCCTCAGACGGCTGACACACACACGTGGCCCATTTAGACCCGCACAAGCAAGGAAAGACCTTTTAATAAAGAGTTCCCACTCGCGTCACATCGTGGTTCTATATGCGCTGCTTTGCTGCCACCAAGTGGTTTTGTGTCCCAGTGAAGAGGGACTCTGTCCATGTCACAGCCTGCGTTTACTCCTGACTCAGCTGTTTCTCCGTCTCAACTGGTCTACAGCGTGTAAATATAATAACTAGTGCTGGGCAACGATTACAATTTTTAATTGCGATTAATCGCATGATTTTTTTGCGATTAATTGCATTGTTATGCGCAACATTCAATAATGAATTCAAAAGTAGTGTATTGCGCACTTGTATTTTAAAAGTACTGCTATATGAACAAACGTGCAATAACATTTGGTTTGCAAACACTGTAAACAATTAAGGTTATTTTTAACAGCAGTATTCCCTTTACACAGTAGCAGTTATAATACAGTTATAATGATTCTGATAATAGATATTCAGCCAGTGTTTACAACTTTATCTTCATGTGTGTAAGAGATGATATTTAAATATACACCTTGAAAACTGCAAACCTCATCATGTCATGTTTTTTTCTTCTTTTTGTTATGTTTGTTAAATTCTCAGTAGCGATAACTAAATGATATGCTTATTATACATATTCCAAAACAAAAATACTTTAAAAAGTCTTAAAAAATAATATAAATGAATCATTTCTTTTTTTGGTATTTTGGTCAGACACATATGCAACGCTGATTACCGTAATATGTGTGGTATTTGTTATAAATGTACGTTGGTACATAGAGCGTGATAAGAAGCTGTACATGGAGGGACTTAGGACCCAGGGGAATGTAGGTGAAGGAGACGGAAGAGACGCCACACAAACAGCTGTTCACCGCTTGCTGCCGGCTGGTTCTTGTGTTAAAAATGTCCGCTTAATTATAAAAAAAAAACGCGTTAACTTGCCCAGCACTAATAATAACACCAAACACCTGCTGCTCCAAAATGGAAGATCTACTTGAAAAAAAACATATTTTTAAAAATGAGTTTATTAAAACATTAGCACATATGTCGACCTGATTTTCCCTAAATGAGCCAAGATGAACTTGGAAGAGAAAAACAACTGTTTATTTTAGTCATCGATTAATTCGCTGAATGAATCGTTTGGTGCGTTAAATGTCAGAGTAAAGGGAAAAAGGCCCGTCACTGTTTTCTATAGCTCAAGCTGATGTCATCAAATGTTAAGACAAAGAAAAGCAGCAAGGGGTCCTAATTTAGAAGCTGGAACTGAAGAATGACTTAAACCATTAATTGATGGTCAAAATACTTGCAGAATATTTTTCTGTAGATTGACTAATCAATCAATCTGAGTCAGAATCCGATTCATAGGCAAGTAGGTTTTTTGTTTACATACAAGGACTTTACTTTGGTGTATTATTGCATTAAATACACAAAGACAGAGAAATTACAATTAAAAATATAAGCAAGTATTGCTGAAATCAAGAAAAATTAATATAGAATATTAGGAAAACACAATCTAAAAAAAAATACTATAACAATATGTTCAATGGCTTTTATTTTTATTTTATTTACTGGACTTACATTGCTTCGTCAGAAGACCAAGAAATGATTGCTCTTTCGTACAACGTCACACTCCTAATTGATTTTAACGGTTGTGTTTTCAAGCTTTATTTTTCGCAATTGCGTTTAAAGTCAGAATCAAAATGTGACGATTCAGGCTTTGAGTTTAGGTAGGTTTAGGTTGAAAGAGCTCTGATTTGAGTTGATGGATCAATACCTGTGCAGAGGTCAAGTATGGGGAAATCGGCCTCAGCGTTGATGTGAGGATGCAACCTTGTTTCTCCAGCAGTCCACTCTGTGCTTTTACTTTGAAACAACTCCTAATGTATGTACCGGAGCTAGAAGAAGTCCGAGCAACCATCAATGAACTAACTCATGCTGTCTGTCTCTCAGTGAACACAGACAGTGAGACTGCAGTGGTTAACGTCACGTATGCATCCAGGGAGCACGCCAGGCAGTAAGTTTCTCTCTTCCTCTTTAACATCCTCTTGAAAGGTTTTCCATCGGTTTTTTAAATTCTGCATGCACTTGGTGCCATTTTAAAAAATGTAAACAAACATTTTACAAAATACTGCGTTACAAAAAGAACTGTGTTCAGTTTAAATGTATTCATGAATGTTACATCATAGCCTTTTTTCTTTTTTCTGGTGCCAGTTTGACCCTACCTGAGATCTGTGCAGACACTCTAACTAAAGAACCACTTCTAAAATGTTCTAATCACAAAAATAACGTTCCAATCTAAAAATAAGAAAAAAAAGATGCCTCAAATTGTAATTTATTTATTTTAATTAAGTATAAGTCAATAAAACAGAATTGAGATGTTCAGCAAGTTGTATGTTCTACGCTCCACTTGTGACATCTAGTGGTCATTTGAAGGAACTACACCTTTATAATTCAGAAGCATTGCGATCTCTCTGTAGGTGTAGTATTACTACACTATGAAATGACATTCAAGTAACATTTAACATTCTACAAAAGTATTAACAGCAAGATAAAGTGAAGTTTGTATGTTCTGCAAAGTTCTAAGCACAAAATGTACCAAAAATACTGGCAATGAGGAATATCTTGCATAGACAATAATGAGAATAAATATGAAACGAACCTTAAATCATACCCTCTAAACTAGAAATAAATCTGGTTTGAATTTAAACACTATTTCTAAGCTTGTTTACAAGATATTAGGTGGAGTACAGTTCATCCTCCCCATTTCACTTCTATTCGATGCAGGCTCTAAATTTATTCTGTTATTATCATTGCTGCTACTGTTAGCTTGATGCTAATAATTACCAAACCTGTAAGCTATGCTTAGAAATCCATAATGCTCATGTTCTGTGTCCCTCTCAGAGCCATCCAGAAGCTGAACTTGTACCAGTTTGAAAACAACGCCCTGCGCGTCTGCTACATTCCCGACGAGAACTCCGAGCAGGAGGGGAGCCAGCGGGGGCCCGACAATGGCCGGCGTGGCTACGGGCCCCGGGGTGGGCCCCGCGGCGGCTCCCCGAACTCGGGCATGCCCCCAAAGCCGCCACACGCCGACATCCCCCTGCGGCTGCTGGTGCCCACGCAGTACGTCGGAGCCATCATCGGCAAGGAGGGCGCCACCATCCGCAACATCACCAAGCAGACGCAGAGCAAGTGAGTGAGCCCGTCTGTGAGGACCCGCGCGTGTTCAGCGGTGAAGCGTTGTTACAGAGGAAAATAGTGCGTCTGTGACTCAGCTGCATGCCGCAAAAACAACAACAAACTGAACCGCTTCTATCCTACGTTTGTAACCGACAAACCATGTATCCCTTTCTGCCCTTGTCTACCAGAACATCAAAATAACACGCAAACAGAAATAAATGGCTTTACTCAGTCAACCGAAAAACAAAGCCTGAATTCCATGATTGTTCACGGCTCAAACTCGCGCCATCGGCCCATCATCCAAAATACTAATCGAGTTAAATCTGTTCAGAACCAAATAACCAAATACATTGAAGGTGTATTTCTACTCTAAATGCGCCTATAAATCACGAGCAATGAAAAAACAGACAAAACCCACAATAATGATTCTTTACTGATAGCAAGAGGCTATTTAGCTTCCATACCACGTCTTCTGTCAGACTAGCGGAAAGAAAACATCAAAATACACATTTAGGTCTTTATTTTACTACTTTGTTTATTTGCATATTCGGGCTGGCCAGACAATTTCATGGTGATATCTTTTAGTTACATTTTTTTTTTTACCCTTTTCACCTGTGGTGTCCTCAAAATATCATTTTACAAAACATGTCTTTAAAATGAGAATTGTGAACTTGGCTTTATCCAATGTTCACATTTCTGTTCTGAAAATGTATGCAAATGAGCACATATTTAATAAGATAATGCCTAGTTAGGGTATTTAAACATAACATTTCAGAAAAACGTATGAAGTAATTGTCTTATTGTAAATAATCAACTGGGGAAGCTTCATGGCGATATGGATTGGGTCAAATGTTTTCCCTCTACACCTGTAGTGTCTTCCCCTAATAAGCACCTTTAACTGAACTCAGGAGGTACTGGACCCGGGGACTTAACAAAGTGGTTCTGGTCTTTCCCGCAGGATCGACGTGCACCGCAAGGAGAATGCAGGCGCTGCTGAGAAGCCGATCAGCATCCACTCAACACCCGAGGGCTGCTCCTCTGCCTGTCGCATGATCATGGACATCATGCAGCAGGAAGCCAAAGACACCAAGACGTATGTCCTCTCATGTCCTCACTCAGGAAAAAAGACTTCTTTTCCTTTGGGGCAATCACTTTTTTAACAGACCCCAGTGTCTTTTTAATTAACTTAATTTAATGAACTGTTGAGCCGTAGCTTCATGGTGAAAGTACAATATAAAGCCTGTATTGTTATGCTAGTATAATGCTAGTATACCAATATAAGTCAATTTGTTACTATGACATTAGTATTGTTACCAGTACGAACATTACTCCCAAGAATTTATTCTAGATATTTACAGTAAGCTTGAAAACATCTCAGAAACAATGAAAAATCATACTGATATATTTACAGTGCCTTGCATAAGTATTCACCCCCCTTGGATGTTTTCCCCTTTTGTTGCTTTTATACATGAAATCATGGTCAGTATAATTTGGCTTTTTTGTCAAGAATTTGCAAAAAAAGCTTCTTTCATGTCAAAGCAAAAACAGATTTTTACAAAATAATGTCAATTAATTAAAAATATATAGTGTAAAATAAGTGTTTGCATAAATATTCACCCCCTTTAAAGTGATTGACCTAATTCAACAGAAGTCCAGCTAGTTGATGCCAGCAGTGTCACAAGTAGTGAAATGGAAATCACCTGAGTGCAGTTGATGTGTGTCAAGTGATTATAGTATAAACACACCTGTGTCTGGGAGGTCCAGTCTCTGGTTCGTCAGTATTCCTGCTACAATTGCAACATGAAGACAAAATAACACTCCAAGCAACTCAGAGAAAAGATCATTGAAAAGTACAAGTCAGGAGATGGCTACAAAACGATTTCCAACTCACTGGACATCCCACAGAGTTCAGTTCAGTCCATCATTAAGAAATGGAAGGAGGATGGCACTTGTTTAAATCTCCTAGATGCTGGCCGTCCTCACAAACTGAGTGACCGGGCAAGAAGAGGACTGATGATGAGGGAGGCCACCAAGACACCTACGACCACTCTGAAGGAGTTCAAAGCTTCAGTGGCTCAGATGGGAGAGACTGTACATACAGCAACTGTTGCCCGGGTTCTTCACCAGTCGAAGCTGTATGGGAGAGTGGCAAAGAGAAAGACACTGTAGAAAGAATTCACCCAAAGGCATGTGGGAGACTCCAAGGTCAATTGGAAGAAGGTTCTTTGGTCTGATGAGACAAAAATGTAGCTTTTTGGCCATCAGACTAGACCAGGGGTGCCCAATACGTCGAGGAGGTAGTGCGGGTAGATCGTATGCCATTCACAAAAAATGAGATGTCCTCATGGCATTTGCCACATGATTTTGTAACACACGGGTCACCACGTATGCGCAGTCAACCGCGCGAGCTACTGCAAAACTCCGGCGAGCTAATTAGTTAGCCTTCCAATTTATTTCTACTAAAGAAGCTAAAGCTGTAGCGCCATGATTTGGGAAACTTCCAAAACCTCGCGTCAGACCTGGAGACTCAACGGAAGGCGTGTGCGTAACTTGACTGTGCGCGCTACACAGAGCAGATTGACAAGTGTCTGTCAGAGTTTGACAAACGCTTTCGAGACTTTGCTTTACTCGAGCCAGTCGCTACACTTATGTGCTGCACATTTGGGGAAGATATTGAGGTTGATTCACTCGCATCAAACATTGCAACGCTGTTTCACCTGAACCCGTCTGGAGTGGAGGATGAGATTTTGACACTGCAAGCTGACATTCAGCTGAAGTCCAGGGCTCATGGACAGTTTTCTCACAGAGGAAAAGTACCCAAACATGAGGACATGTGATCCCTTCTTGACTGCATTATTCGGCTCTACTCATTTATGTGAGTCAGCCTTTTCACACATGAAGAACATTAAGTCCATACACCGTTCCACCATGACTGATGATCATTTGAAGTCTGCTTGAGGCGGGCTACCAGCAGCTACTGTCCGGACTATGCAACTCTGGCCAATTCCATTCAGTGCAAGTCATCAGAGTAAGGTAATGACCAAACATGTACAGAATTGTATTGTGCCATAAGGGTTCATGCAGTTATGCAAGGTACGCCAACATATATTGTAAACATAAAGTATACTCAATATGTGTATATATATATATCTATATAGATATAGATATATCTATCTATATCTATCTATCTATCTAGATATAGATATTCAGCATTTTTAATGTAGGTATTTGGTCATTTTAAAAGTAGCTCGCAAGCCGAAAAAGTGTGGGCACCCCTGGACTAGATGCTATGTTTGGTGAACACCAAACACTGTACATCACCACAAACACACCATCTCCACCGTGAAGCATGGTGGTGGCAGCATCATGCTCTGGGGATGCTTCTCAGCAGCAGGCCCTGGAAGGCTTGTAAAGGTAGAGGGGAACATGAATGCAGAAAAATATTGCCAAATCCTGGAGGATGATCTGACTCAGTCTGCAAGAGAACTACGACTTGGGAGAAGATGTATTCTCCAGCAAAACAACGACCCCAAGCATACAGCAAAAGCTACAGAGAATGGTTCAAAGACCACAAGCTGAATGTTCTGGAGTGGCCAAGTCAAAGCCCAGACCTCAATCCAATCGAGAATTTGTGGCTGGACTTGAGAAGAGCTGTTCACGCCCGATCCCTGAGCAACCTGACAGAGCTTGAGCTGTTTTGAAGAAGAATAGAGAAACATCTTAGTGTCCAGATGTGCCAGCCTGAGTGAGACACATCCACACACACTCAGTGCTGTGATTGCAGCCAAAGGTGCATTTACTAAATACTGACCTGAAGGGGGTGAATACTTATGCAATCTTTACTTTACCTTATATATTTTTAATTAATTGACATTATTTTGTAGAAATCTGTTTTCACTTTGATATTAAAGAGGTTTTTTTGGCAAATTCTTGTCAAAAAAGCCAAATTATATTGACCATGATTTCATGTATAGAAGCAACAAAAGGATGAAACATCCAATGGGGTGAATACTTACGCAAGGCACTGTGTGTATATATATATATATATATATATATATAGTATCTTTATTTTCAGCAAATATATAATAGAATACCATTAAATAAATGATATTGACAGTGATTTAGTTATTTCATAGAAATGGACAGTTTAGCATCATAGCATCACGACCTTTGTCACTAAATGAGAATTCAACCGTTTGGTCGAGCATGTTTTTAGACAGTAAAAAAATCATACAAGAAACATCATAAAAAAACATTCAATGCATCATATAAACAAAAATGAAAGCTTAGATTTGTTTTTCAATTTCTTTGCAAATATTGCATTTTAATAATATTGTTGTCTTTACTACCTTTAACATGAAAATACAATCAAACCGTTTGGTAGAGCATGTTTTAAGAAAATTAATTAATAACTCGTCTGGAAGACTTAAATTACAGATTTTGATGACACATCTCCAGTCGAGCTATCGAATGTCAAATATAAGTGGCTGTCACTTATACTTTTTAGGGATCTAAAGATATCTTACATTTATTTTTGACCAGTATAATCAAAGTTGTAGATATTTAGAATTTCTACCTGTAAGTTTTAGTGAAGGCTCTCTATCTCGCACAGATGGGCACAGAGATGAAAATGTTCCTCCCACATGACCGCTGCTTTTCTGTTTGCAGTGCTGATGAGGTTCCTCTGAAGATTCTGGCTCACAACAACTTTGTCGGACGCCTGATCGGGAAGGAAGGACGCAACCTGAAAAAAGTCGAACAGGACACGGACACCAAGATCACCATCTCCCCGTAAGACTCACATGACACACACACACACACACGCTGGGTTTCATAGACCTTATTGACCCTTCACTAAGTCCCACCCTCTCGAACGCAGACTGGCCAATCGTAGCGTAGCGTAGCATCGGCCGGCTCCGACCGGGGTCCGACAACTATTATCAGAGAGGATGGAAGAAGATACGGGTTCCTAAAACGTTACGTTTCTGCGTAAAACCTGTGTAGCTAACATTAGCAGAGTACGTTAGCATATCATTAACTTGCCTTACCGCTTCTGTGCTACGCTAGCTACTAAAGGTATACTTAATGTATACACATGCTGCTTTTTGATGATTGTTACAGTGAATAAAGACCTGCCCGGCTTTAAAGGAACAGTGTTGTCCTTTAATTTCATTGTCTTCTGTCTGGATCTCCAGGTGATGTGGAGGTTCATGTTTACTCTGAATCAGTTTCAATCATGATCATCTCCTTCAAACTCATATTGTAGACCTTTCTGTCTGAAATCACTTTTTCGTTTTTACAAAAATTAGATATTCTTTCGTGGACTGCAGTTAGTGACAGTGTGGGCTCTGTGGTAGTGGCTGCGGGCAGGGCGGGGCTTAGCAAAAGATCACTTTCACCTAATTTTTTTGGGATAATAAGGTAATTTATTGGATGGAAAAATATATACAACACATACACGTTCATCAAGTTACTGAGAGACGCTTTACAGCAACTGGTCACTTTGAAATAAACTGATGCGCTCCCTCTTCTGTAATGTGTGCAGTCTTCAGGACCTGACGCTGTACAATCCAGAGAGGACCATCACAGTCAAAGGCTCTATCGAAGCCTGCGCCAACGCCGAGGGGGAGGTCATGAAGAAGGTCAGAGAGGCCTACGAGAACGACATCGCCGCCATGAATGTGAGTCTGCTCGCTCCATTATTACGTATTTATTCGTTTGATATTAAACACTTTCGGGCTCCATGCTATGTTTAGTGCACACACAGACTTGTAAAGCTTGAGATGAATTCTAACCTGCAGCCTCCTTCTCTTCAGCAACAGACCCACCTGATCCCTGGGCTCAACCTGGGTGCTCTGGGCCTCTTCCCTTCCTCCTCCAATATGCCTCCACCCCCGCCTGGAAACGCGTCCGGCAGCGCCCCCTACGGTTGCTTCGGTGTAAGAACTGCAAATTCATTCATGCATTTATTTACACAGTTCTGTTAAAGAAAAAAAAAAAACTTCATCGCAATAAAGTCATGAATCAGTATGGTCAGTATTTACATGCATTTCAAATTATTATTATTTTTTTTTTTAATGCTTTATACACGATGTGAGCAAACGAGAAAGAAAAGAGGAAAACGATACTTTGTATTCATCCATATATACACTTACAGATACACACATGTATGAACACAAATATTTATATGTGCATGTATACATCGATGCATGCATCCAGATATACACCATCCATAAATATACATTAACTAAAAAGGTTATAAGCTAAAGATAACCAGACAATCAAACTGGAGAGCGGAAAAAAAGTTTAAAAAACAAATCTCTCAAAGATCTTGATTGAGTACTGATTATTTTGTCCCTCAATGCTGGAGTCATCCCCCTCTAGTCACTTAGACACCAAAACGTGGGACAATAGGATCCAGGTTGAAAACACAGGAGTTCCCCGTGAAGTCCCAATAACAACATATCGCTTCTGTAACAGATTTATTTGTGATGACATTTCTGCTTTGTGTGTGTTCAGGCTCCGGAGCAGGAGACGGTCCACGTTTACATCCCAGCCCAGGCAGTGGGAGCCATCATCGGGAAGAAGGGACAGCACATCAAGCAGCTGAGCCGCTTCGCCGGGGCCTCCATCAAGGTCAGTGACGGGGCCCGACACGCTCCACCAAACACGCCGCAGTACCACGAGGGGTCTCGCTTAAGTTTCCGCTTATCCTCAAACTACTATAATCTAGGTTCATGAAATGCTTGTATGACGATTATGGTTTCCCTAAATCATTACTATGTGTTTTGTAATTTTTTTGTGAATGCCATTTTCTGAACACATAAAGACGACACTAGCCTTTTGTGCTGTTTTTGCCGGTTACACTGGTTGTCTTTTTGATTCCTCACAGTTCATTTTGTTGCGTTGTGGCATTTCGGAGAACAATGCAACGAACAGCGCGTCAAGCGTGAACGCCCCCGTTCACGCTTGGAGCTTGCACGCCACCTGCAGTGGCTCGTGTTACGGCGGCAAGCGCGACTACAAACTGGGCTTTAGACCACCGTTATTATGGAAGGCACATGTCAACCGACGTCGCAAGTGTTTTGTGAAAAGAGACCGCGTGCATGTAACAAGCAGAAATTGACACGCCGCCCCTGACACGTCCAGAACGGATGCTAGAGGGGTACCTAGAGCGTCATAGCTTGAAGTGTAGGGGGTGACAAAGTGTCTATAAGTGATGTGTTTCTCCTCCAGATCGCCCCAGCTGAAGCTCCAGACTCCAAAATGCGGATGGTGGTTGTGACAGGACCCCCAGAGGCTCAGTTTAAGGTAAGACATTCCCTGCTGATTAATATTCATCCCATTTATTTTGTGTCGATGTGGGCGTAGCAAACTGCTGTTATGATCCAGCGATATCAAAAAGGATCATTAACCTCTTCCTCTCCCTCTTGCAGGCTCAGGGCAGAATCTACGGCAAACTGAAGGAGGAGAACTTCTTCGGGCCGAAGGAGGAGGTCAAACTGGAGACCCACATCAAGATGGCCGCCGCTGCAGCAGGAAGGGTCATCGGCAAGGGGGGCAAGACGGTAAGCCACCCGAACCTCTCGCTTCAGCCCCCTCTCGCATATGGTTGCCACAACGAGAATCCTGCCCCACTGAAGTGTCTTCAACACTACAAGGTTCTGTCATCAGGTTGTTACTTCCTCTTAAAGTAAAAAACAACAACTTGTGTCTTCAGGTGAATGAGCTTCAGAACCTGACAGCGGCTGAGGTGGTGGTCCCCAGGGAACAGACACCTGATGAAAATGACCAGGTCATTGTGAAGATCAATGGACATTTCTACGCCAGCCAGGTACTCCCACTACTCCATCGCCTCCGTCATTAAGCTTTGACTCGTCACTTATTCATTCATTTGTAACAGAACAGCATACTGATATCCTGTGCATCAGACCGGCAACGCATCGGAATTCCAATGCAAACGTCAAATGCAGTGACATCTTTAGGATCTTTGCATTTCCATCCCTGAAAAAGGGTACAAGTATAATCTAGTAACAAACCTATGAATTCATGTTATTGTCAGATGACTCTTGCCACAGCTGTCGTTGACATATTAGCAAATTACATCATTGACAGCTAATTTAACTTAATGGTTAATCAGTAGCACGTTGCACAGTTAACACTGCAGCCAGTTGCTATAACATATTAAATACAACTCTGTAAAAGTAATGTAAAATACAGTTGAACAATCACCTTTAAAGTTGATTAGCAAATTGGTTTTGAGACCTGTTTCTTGCCACCTGACAAATACAAGTCCGGTTATCCGTCTCCCTGATGCTCTGGTTTGATCTTAACCACCTCCTGATGGAAATATCTGTCTCTTTAGCTGCTAAATGCTCCACTATGTTCACCAGCTAGTCGCCATCTTTGTATATTTATTCCCACAGATCCTTACCAAGTGTAGCTTTCAATTTGCCACAAACCATTCTCATCTGTCCTCTGTCCTCCAGTTGGCTCAGAGGAAGATCCGGGACATCCTGACCCAGGTCAAACAGCCACAGAAAGGCGGGATGGGCTCGGGCCCCAGCCCTAACCCCCAGGGCTTCACAGAGATGGGCAGCCCCACGCAGGGAGTGACTCAGGACCACCAGCCGCGCAGGAAGTGAGGATCCCCCTGCCATCCTCCTCACATGCCGTGGGGCCCCCCACCGCCTGACAGAGAGACAGACAGACAGACAGAAAGACAGACAGACAGACAGACAGACAGACGCACGGATTGACAGACGGATAGACGGATACAGGAGAGCGACACATGGACCCAGCGATAGACAGGGAGAGACATAAAGAGGGAGGGAGTACGCCCGATAGCCGGAGAGAAAGATGTTTAAAATCAGAAAATGAAATGAATAAAAAAAAAAATTAAGATTATTAAGATAAAATGTAACGCGAGAACAGAAACCAGATGCCAGGCCAGAAGAGAGACTGAGTGAGGATGGAGGGATGAAGGAAAGGAGGGATGGAGAGAGGGAGGGGGCGCCGTCCTCCTAGTGTGCCTCAGTAGGGCTGCAGCCAGCTCCTCACCCGCTGCAGCTTTCACAGATCCTGCATCGGACGGGTTTAACACTCGTCCGCCTGGGTCCACATGCACTGCGGAGACACACTAGCAGGGGCCCCGTTCGCTCCTCCGCTGTCCCCTACCGACCTCTCCCGCCATCTGCAGTCAGTCCTATATTTTAAGGGTGTTTTTTTTAAACATAGAGATATATATATAGAAATGTTTTATTCAGAGCTATTATCGATAGAATGCAGTGAGGCGGAAGAGGGAGCGGGGAAACCGACCGCAGCAGCACATTGGGGGGGGGGTCTGGCGCCAGCCCAACTCGCCCTCTAACCTCGCCAGCCAATGAAAGTCTAGAAGGGGGGCCGCAGATGTTAACACTGCTCTTTAAAAAAAAAAGACCTCTCCGAATAGCGGAGAGTTTAGAAGAAAATATGAGGTTGTAAATATATAATCTTCATGTAAATGTTAAGAAATGCTGCGTCTGGCCGCCTTGCCTTTTTAAAAAAAGAAAAAAGGGGTCTTCTGTACTTTTCCCAGTCCCTCGTCTATGATATGTAGCATAATATAGCCTACAACGGGGCTGTGGGCTGGGGAGGCACCGAGGGCCCCCTTTCCACAATTCGCCGTGTGGCGGAAGGCGCAGCAGGAGACAGTAAGGGGAGCGGCGGTCGCGGCTGGTCCTGCAGTTCTATTGCAGCGGCTCAGCTCACGCACACGTGAAACCGTTATACAACAGCTTCGGGAAAAGACACAGCCTTTTCCCTAGCTGGCTAGCGGCCCCGCACCTTAAACGGCATATTTTATATATATTATATATATATGATATGTGAGTTAGCCCGGCCCCTCGGGTGAATGTATCGAAGGCAGCGAGTCAGGTGTGAGGTTTCTCCGGACGAGGCGCGTCTTGAGACTTTCCGCTCATTGCCTTCTTCCGGCGCTGGACACTCGAGGCCGGTCTTGGACAGGATGGCGTACTCCTCAGAGGAGCTGGGGTCCTTGAGACAACCCTGCATTAAAGGTATCTTTGTTCATTCGGACAAACAAGGCCTCTAATGCTTGTATTATTATTATTATTATTATTATTATAAAAAGAATGATCGGCCTCGGTTCAGCGCGGAACCAAAAAGCGAAGTCATCCAAAGCTTTTTGCCTTGAGCTCAGAAAAAGTAAAATCAGACCGAAGTGTGTGTGTGTGTGGGGGGTGGGGCTTCCTCGTTCTCTCTCCCAATCTGCCAAAGGCCTGTGGGCGGAGCCTCCAGACCCTGCCCACGTATGATAATGAGGGGCGGGGTCTAAACCTGGGTGCTCTCGCCAAGATTAGAACAGATTAGAGAAAGAAATGAAAAGAAAGAAACCTACCTCAGGGTAAAGTTACCTCACTATTCCTAACTTTTTTTTTTTTTTTGCTTGCTGGTGTTTTATATGAGATGAAAAAAAGAAAGAGCTGAATAATCCTGAATATTGTTTATTTTTTTAAAAGAAAAGTATTTTTTTTTAGGTATTGTCTTGTTGCTTTGGTTATATTTTTTCTGTTTGTTTTTTTTGGCGTGTGTGAGATGATGGGTGAATGTGCTCAGGATGACGAGGAGGCTGCGTGTTTTTCTCCAAAGCAGAGATTGATAAACTGCTGGTCTACAGAGGAAATGGGTCGAGTGCCATTTTGCCTTTTTTTCTTTCTTTTTGTTTTTTTGTAAATCGAGGGAAACATGCTCTCTGTCTTCCTGAGGTGTGATTGGAGCAGCTGAAATATTGGCCAATGGGGAGCGGTGTTAACTCGAGAGGGGGGGTCCTGAAGTGCACACGGTGGCCTTTTTAAACAGAGCTCAAGTCCTCACAGAGGAGGTTACACTCTCTTCCTCGGGGTCGCGTCTTCCCGTGGCTACTGGCCGCCTGCCCCGAAAGGACCTCCCTCTCCCGCCTTATTGTGATGACATCATCACGAAGCGCCAAACATTACGAGAGGGCTCCAATTGATCAAGAGGTTAAGGTTTCTCACCCTCAAAGGAGACGTGTGAGAGGGAGCTTTAAAAGACAATTTCCTTCACCTCTCACCTGGTTTTGGAACTCGTCAGATCAGAGCAGTCCGCCTACAGCGTGACTGTACGCGGAGGTAGAAGAGGGCATTCTAGCTACACACACACACCCCTGAACTAGCTCTGACTTCTCTGAATGTGAATATTTATTACCTGTGCACTGACCGCGACACCTCAGATGCTCCCCGTTGGCTATGTGTGTGTGTGTGTGTGTGTGTGTGTGTGTGTGAAAGCGAATGCTGGTGTACGTGTTCACTGGTTTTAAATGTTCATTTCTGTCAGGGGATGTTGGTCAGGTGAAACTTTAGAAGAAGAAAAAGCAGAAAAAAGTAGGACGAGAACCTATGGGGCCCTCCGTCTGTGTTCCAACTGACCGAGGAGAGAGAGAACCTTTTGAAATAACTAAAAGTGGGAGCAGAAAAAAAAGGAAAAGCGAGAGTTTAAAACAACATGAACACAGCTGTGAAATTGATTCAAACCTGTACATAAGATTTTTAGGTGATCGCGATACTTTTGTATTTTTGGAGTAAAAAAATAAGAAATCGGAACGGGGAAAAGCCGTAGAGAGAGAAGGAAAGATTGCGCCAAGTCGCTGAAGGACACTGCCAGATAACTCACAATCTTTTCGACGTCCATCACGTCCGCTCGGCGACGTCCACCGCCAGCCTTCATCGGCTACACCCAACCGGCTCACCGTCAAAACAGGGAAAAGTCTATTCCATCGTGTCTATGCTTCCATTTTTGCCCGGAGGCGGTAAACTTCGCAGTTCGACACGGGTCGCCCTGCGTGAAGTTTCCGCCTCTTCCCACCTGAAACCATAGAGCTCTGTTCACAACCACCAAGACACGCTATTTAGGATTCATTATTCAGCCCGCAGCCATTTTGGATCGGTTAGGATTCTTCCTTTTTTTTTTCTTTTTTTTTCAACGATCTAGCAAGCTTTATTTTGGACATGACATCTGGGGGACGTACTGTTGCACTAATTGATGAAATATGTCGACAACATCACACTGCGGAAAAAATGACTGATAACCTCCCGTGACGCCTGATGCAATTCTTTTTAAAAGGTGGAGAGTGAAGGGAAGAGGAGAGGAAGGATGGGAGCAGGGGAGGAGGGAATGGGCTGAATTCCACAGTCTCCTTTCTCTTTGTTCCCCCCCTCTGTCCTTCCACAAAACAAAGTGAATTATTTCTCCTTAAATTTGTTGCCCTCTGAACTCCGGGAGAAGAGTGAGATGTTTTTATTTCCTTTTTATTTAGAAACAAAAAAAAATCATTTCATTTTTCGGAGCGGGCGCGATCGTCAGGGTCCCTCGCCCTCTCTTGCGCTGGTCTCCATCGTGTTCGTTATGCCTCACTTCTGTTTAAGACCTTTCATTTCAAACTTTTTTTTTTATTTCATTTTTTTAGATTAACCACCTTTTTTTTTAACTATTGAAGTTCTGACTCTTTTTTTGGGGGGGGGGGATGAAAAATGTATCTTTTATTGTTTTTCTTTTGAATTTCACAAATCTAACAAAACGGCTACTAAATACGACAAACTACTAACACTTCGCTCAGTACATGACAGTAACTGTGCCAAACACACAGGAAGGGGATCAGTTCAAAATGCAGCGTGGAGCCATTTTGAGCAAATAACCTGAAATACAGAACTCAGAGAAAAGGTCTGAAGATAACTTCCGTAGTGTTTCAGATTGCTGCATTCAAATGGCGATATCTCGTCTTAGAACTGACCTCTTCTCATCCGGTTTTTGTATGTACAGTAGAGACAATACATTTTTGGGTCGCTGTGTCTCCGCTACACAACAAAAAAAAGAGAGTGAGACACACCGTGCTATGTACCGCTTCTACGGCTCACACGAATATTAAGCCTGCGTCCTGACCGGGACATGAAATGTTAGACCGAGGAAATCTGCATCATTTCTGGGCCCAAATGTCAACCCTCTGTCCTTTTATGTTTATGCAAGTTGAGTGATATATTGATAAGTTGTATCAGCTGGAACAGAGTTTGGCAGTGTGAGGTGCCACAAACTGGGGGGAAAAAGTAAAGAGTTGCCCCACAATAAAATTCAAGCATGAAACTTCAATTATTTTGTTGTGTATTCCAAGACTGTTAAAAGGACCATACCAGGTCATGTTTTATCCCATTTACTATAAACTGCTATGTAATATTACTGTCGACCATTTAAAAAAATATACATTTTTACCCAAACGCACCATATTTAGGATTTGTGAATCCAATAATTTTACTATAATAAGAAGACAAGCTTTGACAGGACATGTTGGATCAACACGTTTCAACATGGCCAGATTAACCCGTTAGGAGGCCCTGGGCATGAATTTGCTGTAAGGAACCCCACCGGGCCCCCACTCTCCGTAAAAACCTGCTGTGGGTTTAGTGTACATTACGTAACATATTATCACATTGGAAGTTGCTTGATATGACAAACTTGTTTGTAAACCGTTGCCTTTATACGCATCGATTAGATACAGAGCGACATTAGCATTCATTTGGAGTCGTGTTTTGGAGTTTTTCTAAACTATTTGGCTAATAGCAGCTAAATGCCCCGCCAAGTTCCCCAGCAGGCGGTGTACAGTGGGCTTTTGTAGCTGTTTCACCGAAAACGGCTGCCCTCTGTAGCTGAAAGTGACGATATGAGCTAATGAACACCAAAACCAATTGGCTAAAAGACGCAAAAATGCTCTGTCGAGTTTAGGGGGAATAATTCTCTGTGGGTTCCCCACATGGGTGACCCCTTCCCACACAAACATTGCTTAGCCCATGAATCTAAAATGTTACGCTATGCTTTAGAAAATGGTCCGCACTAATGCAGTAAATGGGTTAAAAACAACTGGCGTTGTCTTTTTAAGTTAAAGATCGGAAGCTTGGAAACGCGTAGTTGTGGGTGAAACCATCTCACCCAGCTTCTGGTTTGTGGCAGCAGTACACCGCTTTGCTTTAGACCTTCCAGCATGTAGCTCAACCCTGAAGGACGATAGAGGGCAGACAGACAGACGCTAAGCTGGTGATCAAGCAGTACAAACGTCTTTGTCGTGTCCCCCCCCCCCCCGTCCCTCAGTAGAGACGGGCGCCGAGTCTCCACAAATGAAAACGGAGACCCGGCGGAGGGACACGCCGCCGAGACGAAACAAACAAACCTCTTGACACATAACTAGAAACGCTACCTCAAAACATAAGCAAACTCAGCTAGAAGATTGTTTCTTTTTATTTTATTTTCATTTTTTTAAAATTGGAAACAGACAAGAGCAAACAGACATGCAGACAGAAAGCACCGACAGTCTGTTAGTTTTGTTATTTTTCTTCACTCTTCGACTTTAATTTATATTTTGGGTCTTTTGAAATTGTCCTTCTCCAGCTTAGAGGTGGGACTGTAAAAAATAAATTACTAAATAAGAAAAAAAAAGACAAAAAAACACCCAATAAGGACACATTTTGGGACGGTGTGGTGTGGGCAGCCGGGACGGACTTGTTGTTTTGTTCTTCACGCGTGTAGAATGTTCAGTAACCTGTTTGGCCAAATCATAACGAATTGAACGGCTTCTGTTTTACAACGTGAAAGCTGATTCAGTCACCTCACTTTGAATCACAACTTCAACAACACCGTTTTTTTCTTTTGTTTCTTTTTGACCGTATTCGGACCGCTAACATTACCCACAATCCTCCTTCAGCTCCGCCCTGCTGCTCCACTCCCCCCTCCCTGTGATCTCACCTCCTGAATCAAGGGGCACGACACCTGTAACCATGTAATTGTTTTGTTGATCTACCTCTTGGGAAAAAAAATAGGTAAATGGTAATTCTTTTTTTCTTTTTTGAAAAATGACACAAAAATGATAAAACAAAAAAAAAGTTGCTCGAAAGAAATATAGGTAAATGAATAATGGGTAGCGGCATCTCCATATACTGTAGTGGATAGTCTATTAAAGGAAAACAAAACTTTTACTTCTTCCAAAGATAATTTTCTTTTCTTTCTCCATTCTCAGTTGTTTATCAAAGGATTATGAATTCATAATCTGAAAGGGGAAGACAAAAACTTGCCACCTGTTTTTTTTTTTTCTCTTTAAAAAAACCCAACATAAATGAGATTATTTCTCTTCCCAATTTGCATTTTCTTTTGTTCATTTCGTTAAACTTACACTTTTTAACTTCAAAATATTTTTGGTTGATTTATAATTATTTTTTTTATTTTTTATGACAGCAGATTGTATCTCTTGTGTTTGGGTGCATTTAGTATTTTCTTTCTCTCTGTGAAAAAGCCTACATGAGTTAGAGCGCCCTGTGAGGACCTTCTCCACTGATCGATGATCGATTTTCTCTTCTCATGAGTCGTTTGAAAAAGCAAAAGGACCTGTTGTTTTAGCTGACCGGGTAGCTGCAGGTGGAGGGAGGGAGGCCGCGTACCATTTCTGTCCTTCTCGTGCTGCTCTGTGCTCCGCCCCCATGTACTTGGATACGTGCGGTCGCAACAAGACGCAGCGTGAGGCGGAGCGAGTCTTCCTCCTTCTGCCAGACAGCGACTCTGGTCTTTACAGTATATGGACTTTCACCCTCTGCCTGCCTGATTCCTTTAGTCCTCATCAACACTTGTTTTAAACTCCTTGTAAACAAAACAGAGCATAGATATGAATGTGTTATTAAAAGATGAGAAAACGGATCCTGTCGCCTCCTTGTGGTCTTTGTGTGTGTGTGTGTGTGTGTGTGTGTGTGTGTGTGTGTGTCTTTGTATAGAATTCACAATAGATCAAAAATATATAAATATAAAAATAAAGTGCTTTTAACAGATAAAGATGAAAACAAGATGGATCTACCTATAGATTGATCTAGATAGTGTGGTAGGAAAATGTATGTGTGTATTGAATGTAACCATGAATTCACACCAATAATCTGATATGTTTTTACTGTACGAATGGTTTATCCCAGTGGTTCCCAAAGTGGGGGTCGCGACCCCTAGGGGGGGCGCGGTGGTACTACAGGGGGGTCGCGGCTTCATCACCAACCCACACACACAGACGCACACATACACCGGTAAAACAATATAAAATAACCGACGTGACATGCACTGTGTTCCAACCACGCCACCAGAGCGGCTCATGTCACAGACCGACTGTGGCAAAACCAGCGAGAGCGAGAGAGCGAGCGAGAGAGCGAGCGCGCGCCCGAGCGAGAGAGCGCGAACGAGCGAGGGAGAGAGAGAGTGAGGGAGCGCGAACGAGAGAGAGACACACAGCGACACAGAGCGAGAAAGATACGGAGCGACAGAGAAAGATAAAGATAAGAGAAGGAAGTATGTACAAAGATGGACAGATTTGTGACTGGTCTAAAGCGCAAATCCGATGGAACTTCTGTTACAGCCGCAACAGGCGACGCGACCACCTCGACAACGCCTCAAACTAAGGTACCTCAGTACCACAGAGGAAGAGCAGTACATTGACATGACATCTGACTCAACAAGGAGACTACAGTTCACATCCAATTCACTGGCTGTGTTTTGGATTGGAGTGGAGAAAGACTACCCACTACTAGGCCAAAGAGCTATGGGCATACTGTTGCCTTTTGCCACATCCTATTTATGTGAAACAGGGTTTTCTGCAGTTGCTGCAATGAAGACCAAATACAGATCAAAGTTGAACATTGAGAATGAACTGAGAGTAGCTATCTCCAACCAGCAACCCCGCTTTGACAAAATCTGTAAAGCAAAGCAAGCCCACACCAGTCACTGATTGATATATATGAATAGGAATATACATAGGAATATGATCACAAAATAATATGGTCCATGTAGACCTGCACACCTTGTTCATAATTGTGTTATTTTATTGTTTGAGAAAACCTGCTGTTCAATGTGAGGAAATACAGTATATGTTGTTTGCACTTTGTTTGAAATTAAGTTAATTGTATTTACAAATTATTTTATATATTTTTTATTTTATATATATTTTATTATTGCTATTTTTTTTCCCAGTTAAACAAACTGAAGAATAAACTGTGAAGTGATATGTACTTATTTTAGAAAGAAATAAAAATATTTTATACAGTTCATGCATTATAATGCAATTCATTAAAAACCAAGAAAAATTTGGGGTCGGGTTGCGGGGGGGGGGGGGGGGGGGGGCGTCCAATGTTCCTATATCATCAAAGGGGGTCTTGACAGAAAAAGTTTGGGAACCACTGGTTTATCCAATCACCTATTCTAAGTATATGCACACTTATGAATCATTGTATCCTTTAAATCACAGGTATAGAAAAGTTCGCTCTTTGTAGAGACATCAGCTTGATTGTGAGCATAGAGTGAGCTTGGGATGCCGGGCCAGGTGATGAGGAAGAGGGAGCTGTCAGATGACTATAGTGGAGTCCACTCATGACGTCTTTAGAGTGGACGAGGAAATATAGCACAAAGGAAGGTTTGATGGACGCACAAAAATGGATCATTTAGAAGACGGGAACCCGAGGTTCGTAGCCTGCTCTCATGTACAACTCATCCCAAAATATTACCAAAGAATGCCAGTAATGTGATTTTCTCGCTGTCCCAGTCGTTTGGCTGTGATCGTGGCATAAGGCTGGTCAGCAGAGGTGCACAGTGACCCGGGTCATAGCAGCGGGAGGATACTCAAGGGAATAGAGGGCCAGGAGCAGATGTGTGTGAGTGTAGGGTTGCTAACGGGTGTCATCAGAGAGGCCTCTTCCTCCATGCTCACCACCAAGTCCTGCTCTTCTCCAAACTCAATGAAGTCCATCAACAATCACTGCAGTAATCAGATCATTTGAGTCTACAAGAATGACCTTAAAACAGATTCCTTAATCTGTGGGATTTGACACTTTTCTCATTTTAATTATTTGTAGTGCAGTTTGCCAGCAGCTATTTGTTTTTATTAGTTTAAATGAGGAGTGCTAACAGGGATCAAGTAGCTGATGGACATGTTTAAACTCTAATATAATGTGCAGAGATCAAATTAAAGAAGCATCCATTTGAAAATAAACACAAAAGAAAACCTTGCTGTGTGTCATCTAACAGATATAAACATGCTATTATCTCCATTCCCACCTATGACTGCTGCATTTTGTGCTTCATGAAGTCAATACAAAGAGTTTAGTCCCTTTCAGCATACGGCCACCACTCCATTGACTCATGACAGCTGTTGCCATTGCGACACCCAAACACAACTTCCTTCTCTCAAAGCTTTTGCTGATGAAGCTCAATGTGATTTTGTGGTGTTGAGGACGTGTGATGCTCGATGATCTAATCCAGCATGGTTCCGTTATTTGACACAAGAGAAAATGGCTGCCACTAATGGCTGAACGCTTTAGAAAAGAGAGAAAGTAAAAAGAATGAATGTTAAATGGACTTTTACTGCATGATGAATCCTTTTACAATTGAACACATGCTGCTGATAATACTTATTTCTGCTTTTATTTTCAAACCCTGGTAATCGAGTACTTTTGCGTTCGGGAATATAATAAAACGTCTGTTTATGGTGTTAAATTGGAATATTTAATTTCGCCCCTGCATGTCTTTGTGGCCAGTTTTGCTGACGTAGAGGAAATGAAACTGGCAGCACTTGTTGACACTTCTTTAATTTTTTCATGAGGGAAGTTCCTGTCAGACACCAGATGAGAAGAAACTCAGAGAAACTCAGGCTGACGACGTAAGTCTCATGTGGATTTGATGCTTTCCTCTTATATTAACTCTGTTTTAACTTCTTATTTCATTTAACTTTCTGGTTTTGCCAATGTTGAATTTATTTAGTTTCTTTTATCCATTTAACCTGTCATATGTCATGTTTGTAGTGTTGTCTCCTCTTTTTGCTTACTTTTATTTACTTTATGTATCTAACACTTTGTTGCTGTAACTGTTGGTACGCCCCATGTCTATAATGCATTACAAACATACTTATAACAATATAGATATTGTGCTTATAGCACTGTGTAATTATAGTTATAAGAACTCATGTATATGACTTATAAGGTCAAGTATCATAATACTTCATAATTGCTTGTCTCTGACTCACTTTTCAAGGATCATAGTGTGTTATAATTCTCTAGTCGTCATACATTATGATCATTTCATAATGCATTATGATGTGGTTGTGTTTACTCTTGGGTGAAGAAATGAGGTATCGGCGGACATGATGCATTACAAGCTGCTTATAAGTCACTATGGACGTTGTTTCATATCAATAAATCTATACGAGAACGACACACAAAACGTTGTAAAACTAATGATGCTGTATGTAGTAAAACAATTATGAAGTATTATGACCTTATAAGTCATTAAAGTGCTTTATAATTTTTTGTGATTATTGCATTAAGAGTTATGAATATTTATGACTCATGACTATCATTATACAGAGCAATTAGCAGATAATAACACACTACTAGTATGTTTATAATGCATTATTGACGTGGGTGTCATTAACAGTGTTAACCAACTGAAAAAATAAAGGTCCTCTAGTGGATGAAAATATGGATATGCTCACATATTTGTTGGTGTTTATGGGCTCAGTTTAGTTAACAGTTATGCTCCAATTCTGAATTTGAGAGCAATACAAATTGCTCCGCCTCTATGCAGTACATTTCTCTGTGTTGGGGGCCGTGGCTGAGTTCACTGTAAGTCAATGCGCACCACCTAGCAGACACTTGGTAGAACCCACAGACTGGCCAATCACCCGACGACACGCTGCTTTAAGCGTCACTCAGGTAAAATATATGAATGAACCCAACAATAAGCAGAGTATGCACATTTTTACTTCTCTCACAACAGATGTGTAGTAACTCTGTCATGTTGTTCATTCTGTACACATGACATCTATTGTCACGTCTGTCCATCCTGATAGAGGATCCCTCCTCTGTTGCTCTCTCCAAGGTTCCTTCCTCTTGCTTCTCCCCGTTAGAGGGTTTCTTTTGGGGGAGTTTTTCCTGAACCGATGTGAGGGTCCTGGGAAGGAAGGTGTTGTATGTGAGCAGGTTTACTTCTATGAGAGAGAAATTTACAGTACTTTATATTCCAAGACAAAACCTTGGGACAGTTGGAACCAGTTTCCTTAAACAAAAGTAATGAAGACAGATCTCACCAAAGCAGCAGAAAGCACCATGATTAAAGGACCAGTGTGTAGCATTTCGGGGGGAACTATTAGCAGACATGTAATATCATATTTTCATTAGTTTATAATCTGCACTCACCGGCTCACGTTACCGCAGTCTTGGAAAGGGAGGGGTGAACTGAGGGGTGTTCAGTTGGTTGCAATCTGCAACTGCACCGCTAGAAGCCACCAAATCCTACGCACTGTCCCTTTAACTCAGTTGCCGATACAGTAGGTGGTTTCTGAGCTGGTAACCTAATGAACCATGCGTATAGGCCTAGTTTTGTACTGAACTGAACGGAACAGCTCGAACTACAAAGAGACTGAACTGAACTGAAGACAGTTGTAAGCAGCACCTACATACTGCTATTGCTTATTGATGTAGTGCATTTGAATGCTTATTTAAACTAGAATTACCGCCTTGCAGTTGTATGCGTCCACCAACAAAGTCATGTTGCAGTTTACAAAATGTCATATCCTGTACGCTGCAACTCACAATGCAGACTGTGTTTTGCATTTCACTCACAGGAAATCCCCTTCCTGTACTGAATCAGGCCAGTGTGCTGCTGTGAAAAGGGTACACCCAATATGAATCTGTGTGAGGAGGGAGAGGAGGATGTCCCGCCTTCTAAAGTCTCTCTCTCTGTGGAAAATGTCAGCCAGACCAAAGCTAAGAGGTAAGATGAGGCTGTTATGCATTTCAAGAGCTGAGATGTGAAAGCATTTAAACCTCACCATCAATCAGAATAACAAGAAAATCTGTGTTTTCAACTGAAGGCCAGTTCAGCAGGAGAGACCAGACTCCCCTGAGCCCAGCGGTGTGTCGATGACGAGCGAGCGCTCCATTACTGAACCCTTAGCCTTCAGAGATGGAAGTCACTCTACAGAGCAGAGGTGAAAATGTCTTCAATTTAAAAAACACTTGGTGAGCCCAATGAGAACAACGCAACAATGGCGACGCTTTCTGTATTTCTATTAGAGTCCAGCAGGAGACACCAGATGTGTCTTTTAAAAGTGATCACTCATTCCAGTGATTAAGAGTAGTGACCTCATCAAAGGAAATGAATCGGGTTTTTTAATTGTTTTTAGAAGGATCTTTACACATCCGTCCGTACACCTAGCACTGAAGAAGTGGAGCCATGTTTCTAGCGAGCAGAAAGGAGATATTGATGCTCTGAAAACAGAAGAAGAGATTCGACAACGTCTGACACTGACGCATGTAGTATGAAGAGCGAATGAGTCCACACAGCACAGGCCAAAACTGGCAAAGTCACCTGGTCTGGATGACTTCCTCAATGAATATTATAAGAAATATATTGATATCCTGGCTCCCATTTTACATGGTCTGTATTTGGAGCGATTTGAAACAAGCTCTCTAATTGATACATTTAATGATGCTTTAATTTCTCTTATCCCTAAAAAGGAGCGAGATACTGCAGACTCATCTAATTCCAGACTCATTCTGACTCAGACAAAGACACCGGCGTCACGTTTAGAGAAAGTACTACCAGACATCATAGATGGTGATCAAGTTTAATTATAGTTTAAACAGGTCTTCACTTGATAACATGCTCTGGCTTATACATCTTACATCTATAGGATCGCTCTAGTCCGATAGCGGTGGAGGCCTTCTTGCTTGATTTTGGATTATTTAGTTTTAAATAAATAAAAAACTTTAAAAACAGAACAGTGAGCGCTCTATGAAGCCACCTCTCCTTCAAACACAGGCACCGCTCTACCGTACAAAGGTAAGACTTTACACTAGAGGAGTTTGTTTAATTTGGCAGCTAACTCTTACGAAACCTCAAATTCAAATCTCATTTGAACTTGACTAGAACTGCATACAGTTTTATTAGGTAAATGATAGGAGTGTGTGTGTTGATATCTGTGGATCATTTACAATTGATGTTTTCTCCACAGAGTCCACCAGGAGAGGTCCGAGGTTACCATCACTCACTCTGACAGTGAACACAATGAGGCAGATCTGGCCTCCATATTCATGGTGTGTACATTGTCTAACTACTAGACAAATAATCATTGTATTTTCAGTTCATTACAGACTGACATTAAGTCTTATTTCACACTGGTTTAACCACTTCTCTGCTCTGAAGATCTGACTCATGGCCAATGAGTCAGATCTTTACAAATGAAGCACACTCAAATGGCAAATTACTCCAATATTACAACATATGACAACATAATATTGACAAATCACAGTTAAATCCCAAATCACCCTTAAACCATTGTGTAGACTGCAAAAGGCCCAAAGAAAAATGGCTACCCAAAATATGTGGGGCCCAAATGCAAGTACCGTTGTGGTTCAATAATGATGATAATGGAGTATTCTACAGTATTCTACCCTGGCATGTAACATTGTGGGGACATTGACTAAATGTAAGTTTTAATCATTTAATTCTTCTTGTTTTGGGGCCAAAACTATTTCAAATGTCAATGCTATTTTTGGTGTCTGAATTATTGTCTTTTTGTCTCTGGTAAAATAGTATTTTGAAGGAAAGAAGAAAAACACCAATAAAACAGGTGACCGCGGACTTTTGAGCGGCAGAGTATAATGAATTTATAGGAAGGTATCTTTTTTTATCACCTTTCCAAAACCAAAGCTCAGGAAATGACTCAGAGCTCCACAACAAGCTATAAATTATACATGTGATACATACGTCAGAAATATTATGGCGTTTTAAAGTTAGTATGACTGATGTGTCATCAAACTCATGTATACACATCCAGCTGACTCAGACCGACCTCAGCATTAATTCATTAGTGTTTCTGGCAGCCTGACAAATATGAGTCTCTTCCAGATGAATTGCTCTTAATTAGAAAATGACCCTACTTCCTACTACCTCAGTAAACATCATAAACATGAGTTTATTATCTCAATCACTACTTTCAAGTCTTCTTCCGCACAGCATGATCATTGAGTAAATTATGGTCCCATTTAGAATAAATAGACCAGCAGGGTGTGTTCAGTTTGTGAAAGTTAATTGTAACCTTTTTGGTCACCTAAAAAAGGCCTTGTTTAGCTTTTGGTTGTACTTAGCTCCACCCTCTCCTGTGGTGACGACCAAAAGCTAAGATGGCGATGGCCAAACTCCAGGCTTCAAAACAGCAGTCCACAAACCAATGAGTGACATCTCTGTCATCATCTTCTTATATACCATCAATGGTCCCTTCTTGCTCTGCAAACACCTGGGTTTTTAATTCGCTATATGTTCCATATGTTCACCAGTTAAAAGCCAATGGGATACAGTCAGGCGGTGGCTATGACCATAGGCTTTTCACCCAGCCTTTGAAAACTGCCTCAGAATAAGCACCTTGCTACATTGCTTGTTTGAACCTTGATCTGTCCCATTAATTCCACATGAAAGATCATATTTTACATATTATTACAGCTTCTGGAGGAGAATGTCATCACTTTTGTGAAGACTGAGCTGAAGAAGTTCCAGGGAGTTCTTGGTCCAGATTACCCAGAGTGCTTAGAGAGGCAGAAGAAGGATGAGGAGGTGGTGGATGGTGAAGAGGAAGAACAGAGGAAAAGCAGCAGAGGGGCACTTTTAAAGATCGCACTGCACTTCTTGAGGACAATGAAGCAGGAGGAGCTGGCTGACTCTCTACACAGCAGTAAGTGTTTCTACAGAAAGAATGGGGAAATGGTTGAAAATGCTGGCGATTCCCACAAATTTGGTCATGGTCTTTTTTAAATATTTAAATAATAAGTAATGAGCACAATCTCAATGGATAATTTGGAACATGGAAAATGTTTGAGCACAATGGTTTGCATTAAGAGTGAAGAAAACAGCCCCTCTTGCTTATGCAACCACTACAGGTGAGCAGAGTCCCAGAGTCAATGAATGCTGTATTTGCCTCTAAATAACTGTATTGCTCTTTTTTGTGTAGGAACTCTTGCTGCAGAGCCCCAAAATAAACTCAAAATAAACCTGAAACAGAAGTTCCAGTGTATGTTTGAGGGAATTGCTAAAGCAGGAAACCCCACACTCCTGAATGACATCTACACAGAGCTCTACATCACAGAGGGAGGAAGTGGAGAGGTCAATGATGGACATGAGATCTGGCAGATTGAAACAGCAGCCAGGAAATCATCAAGGCCGGAAATTCTGATTGCATGTGAAGACATCTTCCAACCATTACCCGGCAGGGATCATCAACCAATCAGAACAGTGCTGACAAAGGGAGTGGCTGGCATTGGGAAAACAGTTCTAACACACAAGTTCGCTCTGGACTGGGCTGAAGGTAAAGCCAACCACAACATTCAGTTCACGTTCCCATTCACTTTCAGAGAGCTGAATGTGCTGAAAGAGAAACAGTACAGCCTGGTGGAGCTTGTACATCACTTCTTTACTGAAATCAAAGAAGCAGGGCTCTGCAGGTTTGAAGAGTTCCTGGTTCTGTTCATCTTTGACGGTCTGGATGAGTGTCGACTTCCTCTCGACTTCCGCAACAATGAGATCCTGACTGATGTTACAGAGTCCACCTCAGTGGATGTGCTACTGACAAACCTCATCCAGGGGAAACTGCTTCCCTCTGCTCGCCTCTGGATAACCACACGACCTGCAGCAGCCAATCAGATTCCTCCTGAGTGTGTAGGCATGGTGACAGAGGTGAGAGGGTTCAATGACCCACAGAAGGAGGAGTACTTCAGGAAGAGATTCAGAGATGAGGAGCAGGCCAGCAGAATCATCTCCCACATCAAAACGTCACAAAGCCTCCACATCATGTGTCACATCCCAATGTTCTGCTGGATCACTGCTTCAGTTCTAGAACATGTGTTGAGAGCAGATGAGAATAGGGAGTTACCCAAGACCCTGACTGAGATGTACATCCACTTCCTGGTAGTTCAGTCCAAAGTAGGGCACGTCAAGTATTGTGGAGGAGCTGAGACAGATCCACTCTGGAATTCCAAGACCAGCAAGATCATCATGTCTCTGGGAAAACTGGCCTTTGAGCAGCTGCAGAAAGGCAACTTGATCTTCTATGAGTCAGATTTAACAGAGTGTGGCATTGATATCAAAGCAGCCTCAGTGTACTCAGGGGTGTTCACACAGATCTTTAAAGAAGAGAGAGGGTTGTACCAGGACAAGGTGTTCTGTTTTGTCCATTTGAGTATTCAGGAGTTTCTGGCTGCTCTTTATGTCTTTGTGACATTCATCAAAGCTGGTGTCAACCTGCTGTCAGAACCACAATCAAGTTCCTGCTGGCCCCAGCTGTCATGGGAGAAATCAAAGATAATTCCGCTGTACAAAAGTGCTGTAGACAAGATCGTGCAGAGTCTAAATGGACATCTGGACTTGTTTCTTCGCTTCGTACTGGGGTTTTCACTGCAGACCAATCAGACCCTTTTGCAAGAACTGCTGACACCATCAGGAGGCAGCTTCCAGAACTATCAGGAAACGGTCAAATACATCAAGAGGATGATCAGGAGGAATCCGTCTCCAGAGAGGTGCATCAACCTGTTCCACTGTCTGAACGAGCTCAATGATCATTCTCTGGTGGAGGAGATCCAACATTACTTGAGTTCAGGAAGCCTCTCCACAGACAAACTTTCTCCTGCTCAGTGGTCAGCTCTGGTCTTCATCTTACTGTCATCAGAAAAAGACATGAATGTGTTTGATTTGAGGAAATACTCTGCTTCAGAGGAAGGTCTCCTGAGGCTGCTGCCAGTGGTTAAATCTTCGAGAATATCCTGGTAGGTACACTGACAAATGGGCAGACATTCTACATTGAATGCAATCTTTTTTCTTGTGATAAAAGTTTTTTTTGCCCTTAGCCTGAGAGACTGTAAGCTGTCAGAGAGAAGCTGTGAAGCTCTGGCCTGTGTTCTTGTATCCAAGTCCTCCAATCTCAGAGAGCTGGACCTGAGTAACAATGACCTGCAGGATTCAGGAGTAAAGCTGCTGTTTGCTGGACTGCAGAGTCCTCTCTGCAGACTACAAACTCTACAGTCAGTAGTCTTGAATGAATTCAATACATGATTAGTAAATCAGATTTTATTTTAGGCATTCATTGTTTTGGAACAGAGGTGTTTGACTCAGCCCAGTATCACTATGAATTAAAATCTGTCAGGGATCAGATTTCTATATTTCATCCCAGATTTTATTTATTTTTAACCGGTGGCCATGATCTTTCCCTAACCAAGTATTTTATTTGCCTAACCTTCACCATACCATAAACTTAGTTTATTTACCATAACAATAATCTTTCTCGAAACATAACCACACCGTGCTTTCCATGCGTAGATATTATAGAAAAAAATAGTTCATAAAATGTAGTTTTGCAGAATGGTTCAATGTTAACATTCTTGTTGGTTGATGCTGGTTGGTTGGTTTGTCTTCATAAAAAAAAAATCATTTTTAGAGAGAATCTTTTTTCTTTTTGCTCAAGTTGATAAATCAAAGTTTGTTTTTTTGTTTCTGCAAGAGACTTTAAAGAGACAATGTATACTTCCTGTGTCTGATTTGTATTTTTCTCGTCAGGTTGAGTGGCTGTAACTTGTCAGAGAAAAACTCTGAAGCTCTGGCCTCAATCGGCTCCCAGCCCTCCAGTCTGAGAGAGCTGGACCTCAGTAACAATGACCTGCAGGATGCAGGAGTGAAGCTGCTTTCTACTGGACTGGCTAAACCACACTGTAGACTGGAAATTCTACGGTCAGTAGTCATAACCCAATTCAATACATGATCAATAAAGCAGATCTTTGGGTCAACTGTATAGGTATCCACAGTTTTGCCTGTTCATAGTTATTTGGTATCATAAGGAATTCAATTCATTCTGGACAATTGCGCAGGTCGCAATTTACATTCTGTGCAATACAGAATGTATTGTGACATGTAGTGATTGGTAAAGCAATGGAGTGGTGGTTTGGGTGGTGGGCATGTAATGACATCCGACTTTGGACGGCATTTGCATTTATGGCAGGAATGCATGGCAGGCATTTATGGCAGGAATACTAATTGAAGATATAGGCAACCAGTTAGAAAGTCTGTTCTGTAACTTAATGTGTTCATGTCTATTACTCATATATGTATAGGTTGTCAGGCTGTCAGGTCACAGAGGAAGGCTGTGCTTCTCTGGCCTCAGCTCTGAGCTCCAACCCCTCCCATCTGAGAGAGCTGGACCTGAGCTACAACCATCCAGGAGACTTGGGGGTCGAGCTGCTCTCTTCTTTACTGGAGGATCCGCATTGGAGACTGGACACTCTCAGGTAAGTGACGTCAGTGTACGGTTTCAGCTTAATTACAAATGTCTGTCTGTGTTTTTTCCCATTATTTCTTGTTTCACTTCTGCTTCAGTGTCGACCATGGTGGACGACATCGCTTGAAACCGTTCATGTGTAAGTTAACATTACTGACGCATTCCTAAAGTCATCAACAACTAATATAGATGTACAACAGCTGCCAAGAGTTCTATAAAGACCATGCTTACCACCCATTATACAAATGCTATACCAAAGTTAGTGAGGTTGGATGACATTTATTAAAGAAGTGATGAAAAAGAAAACTTCAAAAAGATTTTAAAAAATGGATACGGTCAAGATTAAGGTAAAAATGGATCACCTCCATGTCTCACAGCTTTTAAAAACTAAACATTATAAATGGCCACGTAGAAATGTTCAATCTGGATAAGCATCAAAAACTAAACATAGCTTAACTTTCCATCAGATTTGAGTGAAATCAGATAGCATTTTTCTAGATATCTTGCTAAGACGTTGACGTCTTCAACTAATTGAAACGAATCACGAATGAAGCAGAACATGTCGAGCTAAAATCTGTCTGAGTTGTGTCTTATTGTCCCCATCAGATGTCTGTGAACTCACGCTGGACCCAAACACAGCGAACACTCAGCTCTCTCTGTCCGATGACAACAAAAAGGTGACAGAGGTGAAAGAGGAGCAGCCGTACCCCGATCACCCGGAGCGATTCCACCACTGGAAGCAGGTTCTGTGTCGAGATGGTTTGACCGGGTGCTGCTATTGGGAGGCGGAGTGGAGAGGATGGGTCAACATTGGAGTGACGTACAAAGGAATCAAAAGGACAGGGGAGTGTGAAGAGGGTTGTCTTGGTGAGAACAACAAGTCCTGGGGCCTCTTCTGTTCTGCTAATGGTTACTCTGCCTGTCACGATAAGAGGACGACAGACATACGAGGTACCCGCGCCTCCGTCAGCGCTGGCAGAGTAGCAGTGTATCTGGACTGGCCCGCCGGCGTTCTGTCCTTCTACAGAGTCTCCGCCGACACACTGATCCACCTCCACACCTTCCACTGCACATTCACTGAACCCCTCTATCCCGTGCTCAGGTTTCAGTTAAGGTCCTCGTCTGGTTCTTCCGTGTCTCTGTGTAAGATTGAAGGGGAGCAATCAGCTCCAGTGTAGAGAAAGACCCACAGTGCTTCTGAAGCTGAATGCTAAATATCAAGAGGTCAAGGTTATTTAGATGCATTGATGTAGTAGTTACGGATGTTTGAAATCAAATGTGTTTTGCTGATCCTGAGAGATTATAGTTCAATATCCTTTAAGTATGAAATTGGTTTCACTGTGGTTCAAGTCAGGGCCAGAGTTTTGCTTTCAAAGGTGGGGGAGGGACACAGTTATTAGTTCAGGCACAAATCCTCTTTGACATGCAAAGTGTGGTGGAATATTTCTAGGTTAATCGGGAGGAGAGAGTTTATGTTCTCAAATCAATAATGAAGTCATCAGAAGATTCAAAGTTGTCTTTTTCTGTTTATTCTCTTGCAAGAGGGAAGAAAGCACAGCAACTACGTATTCAGTAGACTGCGTGAAACCTTCTTTGACGAAATGCAATATTCAACATCATTTATGCATACAAAGGTTCACGCCTTTACAACTTCAGATAATGCGTCAAAAGGGGAGTAAAAGTATTTCAGACAAAGGATGTCTGTTAGTCAAGGTCTCTCTGTGTCTCCGTCTTACCAACAAAGAAACAGTGTCTCTTCACTTCTCACCCTTGTGGGAAAAGATAACAAGACACTTGGATACAAAACTTAATTAAAATCATCTGCAGAAACTGCTGTTCTGTGTCTGTCTGTGTTGCACACTTTCAGTTGTACATTCTCTAACATTTCACATGATACTATAACATAACCTAACTTATATACGTGGTCAAGATATCTGTATTACGATCTATACTATAACATAATTTCCCATTACAAAAGTTGTCATAGACACATTTCACACAGACACTTACTGTTACTTAAGGTCATTTATGACGGTATGTCGGCACAGTTCAGGCAATCCTATTGATCAAGACATTGTTAGGTGGCACAAGCAAAAGCAAAATGTGAGGAGTAAAATGCTTCATACTAATATGAAACAAAGTATGCAGAAATAAATTGTTCTTATTGCTTGTTTACTTTTGGAGGAATGTCAAAAATATAATTTGAACTAGGAATGGTGTTTCCTTGATTTCATGTCCATGTCATGTTCCTCTGTTCCAGGGCAGAAGTCCAGTTTGCAGCTGTCGTTGGCTAAAACTAAACTATCAAAAAATGTAACTTATCCTCTGAAAAACAATCTGCATTATTCCTTACGCCTGGACTGATACATGTTTCCTACCTGTAGACAAGCAAGTGACAAATTATGCTTCATCACTAATGAGAGACAAAACTCACTACAGCGGCCGGAATTGGTCCAAAATGAATCCAAGAGTGAACTGAATCAAATGGAGCTTGGTTCCTACGATCCTCTGCACTGTTTTAACTACCCGGGCCAGGTCTCTCCGGTTCTCTGCAGTGCAGCTGCTGTACCACACGGTGGCGCAGTGGCAGAGAATTGTCTCTATGGTGCTCCTGTAGAAGTTGACTCGGAGCTGAGAGGGGAGTTTAGCTTTTTTGAGTTTCCTCAAGAAGAAGAGCCTCTGTTGGGCTGTCTTCACCAGGTGGGAGGTGTTAAGGGCCCATGTCAGATCCTTTGTGATGTGGATT
This sequence comes from Anarhichas minor, assembly GCF_050575085.1. Classification (NCBI taxonomy): domain Eukaryota; kingdom Metazoa; phylum Chordata; class Actinopteri; order Perciformes; family Anarhichadidae; genus Anarhichas; species Anarhichas minor. Next base: position 2,785,255 of record NW_027466453.1, read on the forward strand.
CCCAGGAATTTGATTTCACCTACACTCTCCACCTCCTCACCGTTTATGTGGAGAGGGGGAGGTGTGGTCTTCCTGGTTCTCCTGAAATCCATGATGAGCTCTTTGGTTTTTATAGTGTTTAGGACCAGGTTATTGTCAGTACACCACTCAACCAGATGTTGTACCTCCTCTCTGTAATGCGCCTCCTCGTTGTTTGATATCAGTCCTACTATAGTGGTGTCATCAGCGAACTTCACTATAGTGTTAGAGTGGATGTTTAGCATTTGAAAGCAAACATGTCTGATCTTCTGTACTGAGAGTTGTATGTTCATGTGTTGAAAATGTCCTCAGTGTTAAACCTGATTTTTAAGTCTGTAAACATATCACATCAACTGAATATTTTTCTTTCATTTCATGTTGTAACATTCCTGCTGTGATCCAGCGTTGATTTCATAAAGTTATTCAAATCAATAGGATGTTTTTGTGCCTTCTTTTGTATTATATTGTACGAATGATATGTTTGGAGAGAAAATCAGGACAATAGTATATATTGAAGAACTATTAAAATATGTGATTTTTTGGCACAATTGTGAAGCCAACTTACTCTCGAAAGTGTCTCCAAACTCCAAACTTTTGAGGATTTAACTTCTTTCCTCAAGCAAATTTTGAAGAATTCTAATTACACGACGTTCATTTAGCTGCTGGTTGTGGCTTCCACTAAGTGCATTCATGTGAACAAAGGAGAACTTCATCTGGGGAGAAGAGAAGAGAAGGACAACATATCAACATCTGTGCCATCATTGACACATTTATATTACTTTTGATGCAACATCTGTGGCAACTACTACAAGTACGACAACAACTGCTGCTAAAACAGCTACTATCAACTAGTACAATGGGCGTTGTCAAAGTTTTGATGACAGAAAAGTCTACTTCATGACATACTTATGAATATTTTTATGAAATACAATGTATGGTATGGTATTTTGTTCATGTTTCTCTTTTATGATTATTTTTATGGCATACTATACCATTTTCCGACATTTTTATGACGTACTATATTTTTTTTATGCGTACTATACTATGACACTTTTTTTGACATACTATCCTATTTCATGGCATACTATACTGTGACTTTTTAATGACATTTTCAAATTACTATACAATGAAACATTTCAATTTAATTCAATTCATTTTGTATAGCCCAACATCACAAATCAAAAATTTGCCTCAGAGGACTTTACAATCTGTACACATGTCCCGGGAACCTCACATCGCTGCTTTGTCTTTTTCAAAATAGTATACCATTATGTCTTTAATACTTTTCTATAATTATTTTCTGACTTTTTTTACAAACTGTAACATTACTTTTTATGACTTTTTTTTAAACCATTTTTTTTAAATAAAAAAAATATTCTGTGACTTTTCATGATTATTTATGGATTTTATGACATACTATACTACCTTATACTACTACTGTATCTTGAAATGCAGATACATTTGGGTTTATCGACATAGGTGTTTAGATGCCTGTCTTGGAGATTTACGCAATGCAATGAAGGTTGATGGAATTTAGTTTACTCACAACATTAAAAATGTTATAATAAAATAGAAGGCAGCATGGTATTCAAAAAAACTGTGTTGCTTTTATAGTGGATAATTCACACAGAATACTGTAAACAGTTTTCAGAAGGGCGACTTCCATGAAGCAATATATCCAAATTAAAACTGTTAACAGCATGTTTTGTACCAATCCATAGAAACAAGGACACAGATGCTGCTGTTTTTCGTGTGTTGAGCATCACAAACTCATTCCTCCAGTGCCCTCCATATTCCCTTCATTGAGGATACCAGCATAAAACTATCCGCATGGCTAGATACCACTAGAGATAAGTACATAATGAACTTAAGATCAGCTTTTCCTCTGCTGGCATCTCCCCCTCTTTCACACCACTCTACTAATAAAATATCAGTTTTTGAAAATCAACACTTTATTTTATTTCAGCAGTTTATACAAATTGTAAATAATTATAAAATACATATTCTCTTCAATTTGTAATGGTAAACTTAACTCATTATAGACAGTCTTGTAGTGGAAGTGTGTATGTGTGTGTGCATAACATTTAGGTTTTTTTTAAGTTTGTCATGAGTGCATTAGTCTCTCTGTTCCTCTTCAGTCCATTTCCTCGTCCTTGGAAATGGGAAATTCCAGCGATGTCCTGAACCGAACGGGAACCTCTTGCTCCTCACTGATTGGCCGCTTGGCCACAGGGGCGTGGATACGCAGTTGCCCATCATCCATCAGGGAACAGGAGAGACGCGACAGATCCAGGTGAGGGGGAAGGTCGATCTTCTGGACAAATCCCGTCTGAGACGAGGCCGAGGAGCAGAAGGAGGCTCTGGAGGAAGAAGAGGCGCAGGACTCGCTCTCTTCTGCTCCGGCCTGCTTCATGGCCACCACCGCCAGGCTACGCCCCTCCAGTTTGACAGTGATGTCATTGGGGGCGTAACCACGAGCGTCTAGGGTCACCAGGAGGTCATTGTTGTTTGCTGTGGCCAGCTGGGCTTCCTTGTGCAGCTCCGTGCTGGGAGTCTCCCTCTCTTTAGCATCACTCAACCTGTAAAATAAGCAGACTCTAGATCAGAATCAGCTCCATGACTCCACTAGTGTCTGAGGGTGCTTTCAAACCTTTAGCCCGGTTGAATCAGACTGGTTCGACAGTACGTTTCGTTTGCAGACCAAAACAACCACATCAAGACCTTCTAGAGTAATTGTTCCTGGACCGGTCATTAATTCATTCTAGAGCAATTCGTTTGTGGTGGGAATGTGATCTGACCTCGATCTGACCCGACTACAAGGCAAACTGTGCAAGTTTGAGCCAAAAGGCTCCTGTTGCCAGGTGTGCTTTGCATACTGTGAATGCAGAAGCCTGAAATCAACAGCTGCTGGAAGCTGGCCGAAGAGGGAATCAGAGCTTTTTGTGACTAATTCACTTGAAGAAACAAACCATGGGGAAAATGCATCATCTTCCCCAACTCATCCACTGATTCCGACTTGAACCAACCATAGGTTTGAAAACGCCCTTTAACAAAGCCAATCAGGTGGAACCACTACTGAGTAACATATTCATTGTACCTACCTCATCAAAGTAGAGGAAATAAGGGGAAACTGGTTAAATTTAAGCTGGTGGGGCCGATCGTGAATTCCCCTCAGAAGGCTGTCGGCCACTTTGGTTCTCTGGTTGAAGAAGTCTTGCTGCAGCGATGAGAGGGCCTTGTGACGCAGCGGCCACAGCAGCTGCTCCTGGCTGAAGAAAGGGTCCTCGCCGAACAAGCCGGTCAAGGCTGCATGCTGGGACATCATATCAGCGATATATAGACAGAAGCTCGACTTGCAACCTGCAAAGTGTCAGTTATCTGGTCAGACTCCCTCTCTCAGACTTGATGTCTTTAGTCTCCGGTGAAGTGTGAGAACTGAGAGCTTCCAGAGTTTCTTCTCCTTGTTAGTCTTCTATCGGGTAGTTTGGAACATTGCACAGGACTACCCTCCTTTATAAACCCCAGCTGTCCCGCTCCGTCCCTCCAACCGTGCTATTTACACCCCATGAGCTCACTGCTGTTTGTTAGTGTGTGCCAGCGAGGTCAGGAATGCCCTGCAACTCATCAAAAGGCTAAAGACAGCTCATGGTCATATCCTGTTTGTGTTATGTTCACACTGAATCGGAGTTTCACTTCCTATTATATGCTGCAGATACAGATTAGCTCATTACACATTTTTCATGTAGCAGTATCAGAATATGTGGGTTAATAGTCATTGTTACTTTATTCAACAAATGTCTTTTCATTTAACACAAACTTTGCTGTTGGAAGTAAACAAAAAGTGAGAAGAAAAACTGGGCAAATCAGTCCCCTGAGGCAGTTCAGTGTATGGACATGAACTACTCATTGGATTGAGTGTTAAATATATTCTGCCTAGTAACGACGTTGTTTTTGTATCATTAAACATTTTTTTAGACAGTGAATTAGTTTTAACGTTATATTAATAAGTTAATATTCAAGTTGTTAAAGTTATTTATTCATATAAATAAATAAATAAACTTACTTTGTTGAAGTTGTTACGTTATCATAACCCCCCCTATTTACAGTCTTTATGCTAAGATAAGCAAACCAGCTGCTTGATATTCAACGTACAGGCAGGAGTGTGGTAACTCTCTTCTCATCTAACTGTAGGAAAGAGAATGAATAAGCGTTTCTCCCAAAACTTGAATTTGTCAAACTGCCAGGACGTCTCCCACAGCTAGAATTACATTGGACAATGAAACAAAATAGCTGACAATTCACTTCATTCCTACTGGAAAACTGACATATTGTAACTCAAATGTGTCGAAATGTGGTTATCAGTGGTTAGTGTGGTATCAGAACAGATGGGTAATCTTTTGCTATCGTTCTGGCTCACATGTCTATGTGCCAAATTGTAAACATCCATTTTTTTCCTTCCAACAGATAAACTGACAACCAAGAATCCGACTTTAGCAGCAGTTCAGAACTCAGCATGTCGACCAGCAGTGTGAACAAAGCCTGTTTTGTCTCAGGTTACGAGGCTTCTTCACTGCCTCTTCCATAGATGAGCTCAGAGTGCTATTATTTCCCAGAGTATGTCTGCATGTGTGTGAAGCAAGTGTGCTAACGTTACAAGGAACGGGTGTCATATCTATTCGTGGCTGTCTCGGCGTAAGCTCTGTAAAACTGCCTTCACGCCATTGGCTCAATTGGTGAACTGGCTCGCATGTGATTGGCTTATAACAGCTGCATCATTATGGTGTTTTCTATTATATTGATATTGTGATATGTGGTGAACAGTATTAGTCTTAATCTCCAAGCATCTAAAAAGGGTGTTAACGTGTGTTCCGTCCAGGAATAGGTGTTCATGCTGATTTGGATACACACAATTGGATTGAAGTTGGATGAATTAAGACATAATCAGACTTAAAAAAAGAAAGATAGCAACCTTTAAATCATCAGGAGGACCACAGCAGAAATAAACAAGTGTGTCAATGAACCAAGGGATGCCAGGGACGTAAATAGAAAGGGAGATTCAAGATGGCTGCCGCTTCCTCAGCTCTAAATTACTGGACTATTTTTATACCACCCAGCCTAGTCTGGTCAATATTTATGGTTGTATGAGATCATCCAGCTGAAGACGCACACATGGTTATGGGTTAAGGGTTATGTCCAAAAAGATAAGCAAGAATACTTACAAGAATCATTAAGACATTTATTTCAATACAATATAACAATTTAAGAGTAAAGATATATTCATGATAAAAAACTCATATTTAAAATGTGCCTATCAAACAACATTAAAACATTTATAAACTATGTATTTATATAAGTGTGGTCAATACCACTGAGAGGAATAGTTTTAGGAAATACGCTTATTCAGAGTAATATGAGAGGATCGATACCACCATGTCTGCATGGTTAATATGTAGCTATGTAGCACAATGACCCTGGGAGCTGTGTTGTTGGGGCAATAGCTCCTTGTAGGGTCTCCCAAGGCAAAGTGGTCCCGGGACAAGGGCCAGACCAAGAGTGATTCACTGACCCTTTACCAATTGGCCAGAAAACTGTTACAGCACCTTGCCCGGAAGAGGGATAACACACACATGGTGCTCAACCGGGCACAGCCTTTAAATCTACATGGAGCAGCCACCCTGTGGGTCCACCGGGATATGCCTTGGGGTTGGGTGCATTGTGAGCCGGTGCGGCAGGAACCTGGGTGTGGTTACCACACTGCTCAGGGGGGGCAATGCAAATTCTGTTTTGGCCGTTGGCCAGTTCTTTACCCTGGCAGGTCTGTTGGAGGGGTCCTGAGAGTTTCCCATCCAGTCTACATGTGTTCTGTTGACTTGGAGAAAGCTTACGACTATGTCCCCCTTGGAGTCCTGTGGGGTGTACTGCAGGAATATGGGGTACTGGGGTTGTTGGTACAACCCATTCAGTCCTTGTTTAAACAAAGTGAATTCTGTGTCCGTATAATCAGCAGAAAGAAAAACTTGCATCCAGAGGGTGTTGGCCTCCACCAGTGTTGTCCCTTGACACCAATCGTTTATGATTTTCAAGGACGGCATCTCTAGGGGGAGGAGAGTGTACACTTTGGGGACTTCAGAATTGCGTCCCTGCTCTTTGCAGATGATGTGGTTCAATTTGCTCTATCAGACTGTGACCTCCAGCACGAACTGTGGCTGTTTTTACAGCCGCGTGTGAAGCGAGAGTCAGTACCTTAAGTCTCAGGCCATGGTTCTCTACCAGGAAACGGTGGATTGCTGAGCTGTGCTGGAGGGCAAAGCTCTAAATTTACCCGTCCCTCTACCTTCCGACCCTCACCTATGGTCATGAGCTTTGGGTCGTGACGGAAACAATGAGATCGCAGATAAAGGCGGCCGAAATGATCTTCCTTCATAAGGTGGCTGGGCTCAGTCTTATAGATAGGATGAGGAGCTCAGCTATCCAGAGGGAGCTTGGAGTAGAGCTGCTGATCCTTCTCGTCTAAAGGGGCCAGCTGAGGTGGTTTGGGCATTAGATCAGGAAGCCTCCTGGACGCCCCCTTTAGAGGTTTTCGGGGCACGTCCAACGTATTAAGAGGAAAGGCAGAGAACACACTGGAGAGACTATGTATCTTGTCTAGCCTGAGGATGCTTCTGGATCCCCCAGGAAGAGCTGGAAGACGTTGCAGGAGGGACTGGAATTAATCTTAAATTGTACTACAAATGTAATGTATATATATATATATATGTAATTTCCCCCAAGATGCTACAGGGCCACAAGACTAGCTAAAAATGATATTTGTTTTATTGGTGAAAATTCCTTTGTTCAAATAGGCCAACCCTACAAGAATTTGGTTACAAACTATAGGAAGAGATCAAGCTACAATTTCTCAAAAGTTTGGATAAATATCCTCACGTTCTCCATAAATGTGCAGTTAGTTCATCCAATGGCTCGGATGCATTTTCATAGTCGGCTTCATCATCACTGGTTTCTTCTTCTTCCTCATGACCTTCGTTACTCTCTGGCTCCTCATAATCATCACTCTCCTCTTCTTCCACTCTCCCAGCTTCCTCTTTGAGTTTCTTCTTGGTGTCCGCTGGATTAATGTTCTGGTAGACATCATCCTCGTCCTCATACTTATTTTCATAATCGTTGCTGACTCTGACAGCCACTGCAACACAAGCACAAACACAAGCATCAGGACAAAATGTCTCATGAATATCAGAGGGAATTCTTTACAAGCATTCAAACACAAACAATGGATCAATTGATGCTGATGACTGCATTTTGGGTGCAAATTCAGGAGGCTCATCTCTCTACAGAGCACGGAGACCCATTGACACAGGCCAAGGAGCAAGATGTCTGTGAATATTACATACACTTTAATATGACTTTATAATATAATATTCTTCTTATTAAATATGAATATAGACATCATATTTGGGGGATGATGTAAGATACAGACTTTGCTTATCCAGTGCCAATGCGATGCATAAAACAAAGATGAAATCTCATGCTGTCCCCTGATAATACTAGTCCCATGTGAATAAGGCTTTATTCCTTTCATGTAATGTGCTGTGTGTCCTGGTGAGGACAGACATTGAGTTTGGACGAGGGTAACTGGCTGCTCGGCTCGTCTCTTTCTCTTGCAGACCAGACAGACCGCCACCAAGACCAGCAGGAGCAGCAGCGGAGCCATGACAGCTACTGAGGAAACCAGCGGCAACAGAGACACTAGGAGAGAAAGACCTTTGACAGTTAATGGCATTAATAAATCGTCTCTATCCACACACCAACTGCTATCTTGTCAGAGAAGACATGTTTGAGCTTCCTGTGCTAGTTATTCGGAGGGGAGGTACCTGGTCAAGAACAGGCTTTAACTTTACAAATGTGGAATCGAGCAGAATAACAGCAAGTTGAGATGTTTTGTGGTCAGTGTGATTTTCACATGGGTTAAAGCAGTGGTTCTCAAACTGTGGGGCGGTATTGCAGGTGGGGCGCAGGGGGAAATGCAGAATGTTTTTATTTCAAGAACTTTATTCATACCTGAAAACTTGTCGCTTTTCGGCGAAATTCGCCGTTTTGAATCAAAATGTATCATCCACGTGAATCGTGTAGATCCGTAGAGGGTTTTATTTTGTTGGGGGGGGGGGGGGGGGGGGGGGTCAACTGGCTGCCAGCCAGTGTTTCTCAGATTGGAGTGAGACGAGGAGAAAAGGTGATGTCGTGATCTTCACAATAGAACATCTTTGATGTGTCGAGTCTTGGCCAATCAGCGTTCAGATGTCTACAGCGTCTTCATTTCCCTCCGTTAAAGTTTGAGTTACGTCATGTTCCGTTACCGTGCAGACTTGCTGGGTTAAGTTAACGTCCACTACATGCGGAACTTTGTCGACTGTTAACGTTCGTCATTATCACGATTTAGGAGGAAAAAACGTAACGTGATGAAACATGCAGCCCCCCCGTGTTCCGGTTCAGTTCACGCGGTCACTCATTAACGTTAACCGCATCTGGTGGCAGGTTGTTTGTTTTAACTCAAAGTAGAATGAGGATGATTTCGTGGTCAAAATAACTTTTATGACCACGAAACATGAGGCCCAGATGCTGATGAGATGATGAGGTCAAAGAGCTTCAGGGAGAGGAGGCTGGTTGTGTAGCGCAGCTTGAAACAGGGCTGAGATGTGAGTGGAGGTGGGCCTGGATAAAGGTGGAGCTGGGCCTGGATAAAGGTGGAGCTGGGCCTGGATAAAGGTGGAGGTGGGCCTGGATAAAGGTGGAGCTGGGCCTGGATAAAGGTGGAGGTGGGCCTGGATAAAGGTGGAGGTGGGCCTGGATAAAGGTGGAGCTGGGCCTGGATAAAGGTGGAGGTCTAAACAGACGTGAGTACAACTTCCTGCTGTCACAGTATTTTAAATACATTGATAATAAGGCAGGGTATGCTAAATGCTATTATTATTATCACAGCTATTATTTGACTTTTAGAATGCTACATTTTAAAGCTCATATTTAAAATAAAATGCTCCAGAGATGTGTGAGCATATGGCTCACACATCTCTGCACTCATTTTGTTTTGTTTTGCACAGGTTTCACGTTATTGTTGTTTTGAAAATATATGCAGTGTAAAACTCTTTATTGCCAAAATATTTGAACTTGTTTTGTTTAGTTTTTCACAGGTTGCAGTTTATTGTTATTATCTTAGAAATATATTCAGTGCAAAACAGGTGAATTGCAGCCACAATAAGCTATCTTTTGCCAAATATTAGTTATTTTTTGCACAGATTGAACTTTATTTGCATTGTTCTAACAAAGTGAGTGGACATTGTATTTGTTTTTGTCTGATGGAGCAAACTGGTTTACTTGAAAGTAATTGCAATTTTCTTTATTCTATTATTTGAAAAAGCACAGATGGAGGAGTCAAAATGTTGTTATTTCAATAAAAGTTCAACATGGACCATTTTGTTACAATTTTGTTGGGGTGGTTGGGCATGAACATTTTTCTTCCTCCAAAGTGGGGCGTGACAGAAAAAGTTTGAGAACCACTGGGTTAAAGAGTGTGGGAAATGTGAGACAGCATTGTGTGAAAATGTAGAATTGGGTGTAACTTCCTACTTCTACTAATAACAGAAGTTGCTGGACAGAAAACCACGGTTCATATGTGCAACATAGCGGAAGGTGCTGAACTACAAACTGAAGTGACCAACGCTAAAAAAAGATTCTTAAAGAATCACTGCTAGATCTATCTCTCTGTGTGTGTCTCTGAACTTGAAGAGAGTTTATTTTTCATGGTATAAAGTCATAATAAAATGTTTGCCGTAGCTTTGTGTATGTTAAATGTACGTATTATAGCCTGAACAATACATACAAAGCCCGATCACATAGAGCTTAGATTCCTTTCAAACTGATATTGCTATTTGGAAGTGTAATATAACAATATAGCGGATGAGCCAATGAGAATTGTTTGTAAAATGATATAACACAACATAAATCAGCTTGGTCTCAGGACATTTGAGAATTAAAAAAATCCACTTGTTGATGCTCTCAAATGAGCTCTAACTGCCGACATATACAAACCATATATCTACCATAATCTACTATTGTCCAACATATATCAGCCTGGTTGATTTATCATGTATAGATTTATAATATGGTTTGATATCCAATTTAAAACAATATGAAACAGAGAAAAGCACTTAGAGTGGGTATATAATAAAGTGGAGCTCAATGACTTAAAATGTATATATTGGTTAAAATATTTTAGTTGTTTTAAGTACATTGTTACTAATTGTGATGGTGGTGATGATTGCAATGATAACATTACAGCTCCTCATATTATCATTATTATATGGTCTTCTCTCTCCATGTCCCTTCTCAGCCCACATTTCCTTGTTCTCCTACTTGTCTGTCAGGCCTTCACTGCTCACTGATGTGTCTCCTCCCACTTCCCTTATCTGTCCCCATCACACCAACTCTTCTTGAAAGGACAAGGAACATCACTAAATAAATTAACCTAAAGTTGCATCGTCACTCCATGCATGCTGCAAATGTACCAGATCTTCCAACGATCTTTCACATCCACAGGCCCACAGAGCAAGTGCACTAGCTATTTTTTAAACCCCGCCTCCAAGCTATTGGTCCAGCCTCGTTCTCAGGCTCATTCACATAAACGGAGGAAGGAAAATTACTCTGGATTCAGCTGAAAGTTCATTTTACAACTTCTATGACCCGGGAATCGAACCCACGCAGTGAGGCAAGAGTGTTAGCCATTACACCACCAGGCAGGCCTAATGGGCCTGCATTGATTTACTTTTTTTTTTTTTGTATCCACCGAGTTACATACGTGTCTTTTCTAATTTAAGTCTATAGGAAGAAGTCTTTTTGAGCCCTATGGCATCACGTGATGGACCCGGAAATTGTAATTCCACAGTTTGGCCACTATGACAAATAGTTTTCTTCAAAGCCCGGCGCTCTTCCTGGGTGCTTGGATAAAAACAGTAATGGACACATCACTCTGTCTTTTTTTGCACCAATTTTCTTTTGGGGGGATGAATAGAGGGCAATAGTCCAATGGTCACCACTGCTGCAGCACTACTGCATGCTTAACGATATGTGACTTGTTTTATCTGGAGGCCAATCTTAATTGACATGAAATGTCATTATGTTATATGGTTGGTACATGCACAAGCCATGCAGCTCATTGTTTCTCTATCTGCTGCGGTTTTATTGGAAAGTTTTACTGAAACCGTTAATAAATGGTTGTGCTGCTGATTCACCTACACATAGTAAATAGTGGCCACCATCACTCAGCTATTGTCCCTGAACTATAGCAGCGCTTAGTTTAAATACACTCTACTTACTTTTGATGATGACAGTAATCGTGGCTGTCATGGTGGAATTGAATCTCTGTGCAGACAGTGTGACTTCATACACACAGCTGTAGCTCCCCAGGTGCTCATACTCTGCCACAGGGAAGTCAAAGGAGGCCGAGCGGTTGACTGCTGGCTTGGTGTTGGTGAGGCCGGAGCCAGAGGAGATGAGAGAGAAAACACCTCCGGGATAATGGGAGGAATTGGAGCAGGTGAAGACAAAGCTGTAACCCCTGGTGACCTCGGCACCCTCGGGGCCCCAGACCAGCCCTCCGTTAGGAGACGTCAGGGAGATGCTGGGCTGCTGCAGCGGCACTGAGTACAAAAGGGACAAACATGAAAATATATAATTCCCTCGATTTGTAAATCAGCAAATGTCAGATCAAGATGGCTTCCGCACACACAGCAAATATGGTGTGGCGTGATGACCCGTTATTATACAAAGATGTTTTTTACTCATTACTTAAATGTGCCCTAAATGTCAACAAACAAATGTTATGTTGACATTTAGGGTTTCATCACCCTAAACAAATGTAATAAATCCTCAAACAAAATCCTCAGTTTGAATGAAGTGATCCATCTGATGAAATGACATGTTTCTTTCGTGAATATAACTCGTCAGAAGGGTGGACGAGAAAATGGAAGGTAGATTATTACATGCAATTTCTGCAAGTTATTAATAACTTACTCGCCCGAACCCGCAATTCTATTGTAAACTTAATTGAAAATGAAATATTACTGTTTCAAGAAACTTACCTTGTTAAATGGGTCTGTAATTGTAATTGTTTTTCTGTTATTTGTTGTGCTGTATTATTCTATTTATTCTTAAATTTGTCTTACCAGTAACAGAGAGTCTGACAGAGTCACTTAAGGGGGAGCTGAAGTCTCGATGAGAAACCGTTATCTGATACAGACACTTGTATGATCCTTCGTTTCCAAAGTTAACTTTTAAGATGTTGAAGGTAGCAGAGTTGGTACTTGATGTTTGGGTCTTTCTGAATGAGCCTGAGGTCTGCTTCAGAATGAATGTTCCCCCTAAATGCCGAGTTGAGATAAAACAAGTGATGCCGGCGTCCTGACCCCAGGTAACCTCACCAACAGGAGTCATGGAGATGCTGGGCTTTGGGAGGCTCACTGAAAAAAAACCCACAATCTTAGAGTGATAAATCGATTGACTTTAAGCTAAGGTATACCTTTCTACGTTTTTTTTGGTTGGCTACATTTCATGTCAAAACTAAGATCAAGTTTAGGGAATGGATTAATTTCCTTACCAGTAACAGAGAGTCTGACAGAGTCACTTAAGGGGGAGATGACGTTTAGTCTTGAAACCGTGGTGGTGTACTGACACTGGTACGATCCTTCATTGTTAAAGTTGACTTCAGTCATGCGGAAGGTAGCAGAGTTGGTTCTTGACATTTGGGTCTTTTCGAATGAACTTGAAGCCTTTTTCAAAATAAATGTTGCACTTGAAAGCTGTTGAGTGGGAGTTGAGATGGAACAAGTAAAGACGACATTCTGACCCCAGGTAACGTCACCGATAGGATTCATGGAGATTCTGGACTTTGGGAGGATTGCTGAAAGAAAGCACAACAATATCATATTAAATGTGTTGTATCTTTGATCTTGGCTGGACTATCATTTTCTCCATATGCAATTCAGAGCATATCTATTGCCTCCCCACGGCTCTCAACGTGGTGATGGCTGATCCCCAGCCATAGACCGTACATAAGAAGTGGACGTAGTCGTCCTGACATCACCCATTGGTTTGTGGATAGCAGCTTTGTAGCCTCGAGTTCGGCATTTTGGCCGTCGACATCTTGGTTTTTTGCAAGTGACCATATTTGTACGGCGGCGGAGGGATGTAGAGACACCATATACGGCTCTATCAATCACACGCCATGCCTTAAAGCATACCCCCTATCAGAGTCTATATGGACTCTAAATGGACCTTAATTTACTAAATGAACATCATGCTGTATTGAAGAAGACTTGAAACTAGAGATTGAGACCATAAACTCATGTTTACAATGTTTACTGAGGTAATAAATCAAGTGAAAAGTAGAGTAATTTTCTCATAGACTTCTATACAACCAGACTTCCATTTGCAACCAGAGGAGTCGCCCCCTCATGGCCAGTAGAGAGAATGTAATTTTAAGACACTTCAGTATTGGCTTCACTTTTCAGAACCGGAGGTTGCCGCTCGCTCGCAGTTAGCGGTGCCAACAGCACCAACAGTGCAAACAGTGCTGATGGAGCTAACAGTGTTTACCTGAGGGGGGATCAGAAGGTGGGCCCGACACTTCCGCAACAGTGCCGTTGGTCTGGAGGGCGTTACCACAAACTGATCTCACAGAAATACGTGAATTAACCTCAATCTCTAAACAGCGCATTTGGTGGAGGTGCCAAGTAATGAGTCAAAATTACGCATTGGCACAATGGAAACAATGCCAATGGAAAGTCAATTGGGATCTTTACTCGTGGTGGACACAAATAAAACACATCCACATGAATATTCAACACTCTGTGGTTGGGTGGAGGGGATGTGGATGGGTCAAACAACTTTGTCCCAAAGTGTTGTTGAGTTACTCTGAGGTTCTGTTCCAAAGTGTTTTTGTTGAAACATCAAAATGCTCATAGTATTTATCATTTTATGTTGCTATTTCCTTAACATTCTCACCCAGTTAGGCAAACATCTCATAATCTTAAATTGTATTTTTTTAAATAGAGGCTAACTTCATATTTGCAAGCTTGACTATAATCGCTACCAGTTTCCATCTTTAGCACACACACACACACACACACACAGCAATAAAAGTGTGTGTATTTGTTTCTTTTCTCTCTAAACTTGTTGAAATTTTAAAAATGGTTTTATAGATGTCACAAAGCCTCCAACATTTGTGAGGAAGTGGAAACTGCAGCATAATAAAACTACACACAGAGTTGCTACAGATGTTGATATTCCCTTTCAGACACTAACGAGATACTGCGCCAAAATGACCCCTGAACAAACTGAGGGTACTGGGCACCAACTGTTCTCAATTCAGATGGAAAGGGAACTGGTTGAAAGTCAGAGGATATTTACTATGGCCTGTCTCCGGCAGATGTAAGAAAGCTGGCAAACCAGATTTCCCCCGCAAACAGTATTGAAGTACTGAAGTCCCTGGAGCCCCGACTGGTTCACTGCATTTATTGAAGAGGCACCCGTCCCTGTCTGTCCACAAGCCAGTGCAACGAATGTTTCAATCAAGAAAAGATTGGTTGTCTTTTTAAAAACATTGTTGTCATGCAGTAGCACAAATTTCAAACCTGTGACATCTGGAATATGGACAAAGTGCGGGTGACTAAAGTCCATTGATTAAATAGAGTTGTAGCCAGGTGGGGTTTCAAACTCATTGGGTCCCTCACCGATGTGCTCAGCGGGACACTCATGACCGTTCCAGTTTCTGCAACAGGGAACAGCTTTCCACCTTATTTCATAATCCCTGAAGGGGAAGGGGGAACTTCAGGGACTATTCATACAGCATGCAATGGGTGGATGCTGACATGAAAAACCATGTCCATCTATGCTGTGCCTGGGATTTATTATACAGCATATCTAGCAGCTGCAACTCTGGCAAACATCCAGGGCAACAGGGTGTCCCACTCTACAGAACAGGCAAACCCAACCCCTGCGCTGCATGCTCACATGGAAAATGCCGCGACACAGTTCCAAACCAACCTGGACAAGGAAAAGCTTAGGAAAGTGGGAGGTGCTGTCAGGTGGAAAAGGAAAACGACCATTCTGTCAGACACACCCATGAATACAAATCTGGAGGACGGGAAAGAGAATGCAAAAAGAGTCTCTTCAAAAATATGCATTGTGTTTTTGGGAGCTCTTTTAACTTTTTTTTCAGTCATGTTTTGCACCACTCACACAGACAGTATATCAACCACTCAAAAATAATCGTCTTCATTTGCATTAATTAATTCATGGGGTGTTAAGCAACATTTCACAGTTGTTATTCTGCTCTTCAATTCTAACAGCATGCTGCAGGGTGTGGTTACCAGCACTTTACCCAGTGCTGCATCCAAAAGGCTCATCAGAAATTGTCACATTTATCCAAAGGTTTTCTCACCTGAACAGATGACACCAGCGTCCTCACTGTGTTTACAGTTGTGTGTCGCAAATCCACTGTGGTGACACTCAGTTAGAGACCTTTCAGTTCCTGAACAGCCAACATCATCAAGCCAGATGTTGCCGGTTCCTTGACCAAAGTGGGCCGACTGAGGAGCACTCAGTGCCGTACCACAGTCCAACTGTCTGCACACTACCTCAGCGTCCTGTAGGTGCCACTCGTCATCACATACTGTTCCCCAGGTACTGTTGTAATAGATTTCAACTCTTCCAGAGCAACGAGTAGACCCAGACCCAACTAATCTCATCTGAGCATCTGTCAGAAACACAAGACACAACAAATAACTGTTAAGTTATTTACAAAGAACGTCAACTGAAAACTGTAAAGATTTTATGCATCACACCGTAGAACTGATTGACCTGCAGCAGGTGAAGTTGAGGTCAAGAGAAAAGAGACTATAGAGAGAAGAGAACAAATAGTATGGCTCATTACATTCAGCAAGCTGAAAAGTGCAGAAATAGAAGTTTGCCTTGTTGTGTTTTGGATTCTCTTGATAATTAAAATAAAATGAAGGAGCTTTAAACTGAAAAATTAATCTTATGAGACTCCATGTTTATACCATACAATAATACTGCTGTAGGCTACCATACAAAACAAAGCAACTTTTGGAATAAGGCTTACCAATGGCGAAGTGGCAAAGGTTTCTCTGTTGTATGATCCCCATGGCTGACACTAAAGGCTGCTCTGTACCATTTATCAGTGACAGAACAGACCACAGAAAACTGAAGTTAAAACCGCGATGCACAAAAAAGCTCCACACTGCTCAGTCCTTCCTGGAAAGCTTCCTCTTTATTTTCCGCCATTTCTTTCAGCTAAGGCCAGAGTACTAAAACAGATGGAAACCATATAATGCAAAGTAGCCTATAAGTACCAAAGCAACACATCTATACCCTATTCTGCCTCTTACAATGTAAGTCCTTGTTTGGAGGACCTGGATTCTGCTTAGTTTTGATTGTTTATTTAGTTAGGTTTAGTTAGTGGTACTTTCAATAAATATCTATTTATTACTTTTATACTGGTCTTGTCTCCCTAATGTTGCGGCCTTTTGAGCCGGGTCGTGACATATGGGGGCTCGTCCAAACTTGATGAACCAGGTAACACAAGATTTGTGGAGAGAAGTTTGCTCTGCTGGCTAATTGGCTTGATGAGCTGATTTCTGATTTCTGGGCGAGTGGTGGCCTGGTGGGCAGGTGCACCTCGTTTAAGTGAGTGAGATGTGCAATCTGGTTGTTTTGAGAGACATGGACGAGTTTGGTGAGTAGGCTGTTTCCTAATAGGCCATCACTCATTTTTGTTTCCACATTTATAATTAAAACCTCAATTTGCTCAGTATGCATGATTATCATGCAATTGACAGACAATGTTGATATTGGCATTGGTATCAGCTGACAAGGTATGTTTATAAATGGCAGTGGCACAGCCACTCACTGTACTCAAGGTACTCACTGTACCTATTTTTTCTAATTTCATGGTCCTGGTAGTGTGCCAGGTTGCAACCGTTTGTTTTGGTCTTTTGACCGATCTGATTCAAGTCTGCCCTAACATTATCATGGGGGTTGACAACATTGTTGTCATGCAGTAGCATCAATTTCAAACCTGTGACATCTGAAATATGGACAAAGTGCGGGTGACTAAAGTCCATTGATTAAATAGAGTTGTAGCCAGGTGGGGTTTCAAACTCATTGGGTCCCTCACCGATGTGCTCAGCGGGACACTCATGACCGTTCCAGTTTCTGCAACAGGGAACAGCTTTCCACCTTATTTCATAATCCCTGAAGGGGAAGGGGGAACTTCAGGGACTATTCATACAGCATGCAATGGGTGGATGCTGACATGAA
Source organism: Anarhichas minor (assembly GCF_050575085.1). Lineage (NCBI taxonomy): Eukaryota > Metazoa > Chordata > Actinopteri > Perciformes > Anarhichadidae > Anarhichas > Anarhichas minor. The sequence continues at coordinate 2,802,658 of NW_027466453.1, forward strand.
AAACCATGTCCATCTATGCTGTGCCTGGGATTTATTATACAGCATATCTAGCAGCTGCAACTCTGGCAAACATCCAGGGCAACAGGGTGTCCCACTCTACAGAACAGGCAAACCCAACCCCTGCGCTGCATGCTCACATGGAAAATGCCGCGACACAGTTCCAAACCAACCTGGACAAGGAAAAGCTTAGGAAAGTGGGAGGTGCTGTCAGGTGGAAAAGGAAAACGACCATTCTGTCAGACACACCCATGAATACAAATCTGGAGGACGGGAAAGAGAATGCAAAAAGAGTCTCTTCAAAAATATGCATTGTGTTTTTGGGAGCTCTTTTAACTTTTTTTTCAGTCATGTTTTGCACCACTCACACAGACAGTATATCAACCACTCAAAAATAATCGTCTTCATTTGCATTAATTAATTCATGGGGTGTTAAGCAACATTTCACAGTTGTTATTCTGCTCTTCAATTCTAACAGCATGCTGCAGGGTGTGGTTACCAGCACTTTACCCAGTGCTGCATCCAAAAGGCTCATCAGAAATTGTCACATTTATCCAAAGGCTTTCTCACCTGAACAGATGACACCAGCGTCCTCACTGTGTCCACAGTTGTGTGTCGCAAATCCTCTGTGCTGACACTCAGTTAGAGACCTTTCAGTTCCTGAACAGCCAACATCATCAAGCCAGATGTTGCCGGTTCCTTGACCAAAGTGGGCCGACTGAGGAGCACTCAGTGCCGTACCACAGTCCAACTGTCTGCACACTACATTAGCATCCTGTAAGTCCCACTCGTCATCACATACTGTTCCCCAGGCACTGTTGTAATAGATTTCAACTCTTCCAGAGCAACGAGTAGACCCAGACCCAACTAATCTGATCTGAGCATCTATCAGAAACACAAGACACAACAAATAACTGTTAAGTTATTTACAAAGAACGTCAACTGAAAACTGTAAAGATTTTATGCATCACACCGTAGAACTGACTGACCTGCAGCAGGTGAAGTTGAGGTCAAGAGAAAAGAGACTATAGAGAGAAGAGAACAAATAGTATGGCTCATTACATTCAGCAAGCTGAAAAGTGCAGAAATAGAAGTTTGCCTTGTGTTTTGGATTCTCTTGATAATTCAAATAAAGTGAAGGAGCTTTAAACTGAAAGTGAAACATGTTCATACCATACAATAAAACTGCTGTACCATACACAAAAAAGCAACTTTCCAGATATAATTTGGGAATATGTCTTACCAATGGCCAAATAACGAAGGTTTCTCTGCTGTATGATCCCCATGGCTGAAACATTTATCAGTGACAGAACAGACGACAGAAAACTGAAGTTCAAACCGCGATACACAAAAAAAAACAACAACTCCACACTGCTCAGTCCTTCCTGGAAAGCTTCCTCTTTATTTGTCAGCTAAGACTAGAGTGCTAAAATTGGTTCCGAGCGTTGTCACACACATACCACATATAAAAAAACAAGCTACCCTTTGTGTCAGTTCTGGTTCATTTAAGGCCCGTATATTTGTTATGACCCGGCTCTTAGACCACAAAAAACAGGACACACACCATGACAAAGTTTTACCAAAAGTTTACTAAACCAAATTATACCACAATTAAGCAAATTAAGCTGCCAACTAAGGATTATTAATCAGTGGTGTAAGTGTGCATGAGGGATGGATGTGTGTGTGTTTGTGTGTTGGAGGGGTATATAATTGTATATCATACCATTAAATGTACATTTGGTATTACTAATTTGAATCTGCAAAGTAAGTACTAACTAAAGTAAGCACATACATGTAATAGAGGTTCAATATTTTCATTTTGAATGTAGTAGAAGTACTGAAAATACTCAAGTACAGTACCTCAAAATTGTACTGAAGTATAGTACTAAAATGTACTTTCTTTTACAAAGCTATATTACAAATAGCCATCAAGTGCACATCTGTAAACTGCTTTGTACAAAGTGAGAATGGGAATCTTGACAGGCTTAGTGACAGTAACTAAGGGGGTCGGGGCTCAGCAAATGGTTGATTGCCTACATCACTGTTTAATTAATTATGTGTTAGTTCACCAACTCTTAAAGTTTCTGGCCTTTTCTTTTGTATGTTGTTTGTTCTCATCTGAGATTCAATTGAAGGCTGTTTTGTTTACGGCAAAAGGCATAAATATTTTAAACAGTGATCAATGTTCAGAACTTGAATATCTGAGCAGTAAAGCATGCTGGACACGTGTACACGCTTTTCACATACAATTTTTGTTCAGACCTGCACAAACTGCTACTCACAAGTTAATATCTTTAGTAAATTCTAGCTATGGCAGCCATATGGAATAGTGTGAAGGGCTGTATGTGATGATGTTAAACACTATGTTCCCTGCTCTCTCACACATCTTAAGAGTAATTCATGAGTTATCATTTTACAACCTCAGCATTTTTAACAGTTGAAGCTCGACCACTTGTTCCTTCTCTCCTACAGCTGGGGTAATGTCAGATTGAAACCAACACTGGTTCCTGTTCAAGTATCACAACCTCATCAATAACACAAACCTCGGCTATGCCAGCAGGAATATCACTTCTTCAAAAATTCTCTTTTCCAACAATTGAAGACTCTTGACTTTATGTGGCACTTGAAATTGTTTTGGGGGAAATTTGCAGACAAGATGTCACGTCTGCACAAGGCAGCTGGCAGGACAACAGAGTAGGGCCCAAACAATGCGCGCACACACACACACACACACACACACACACGGGAAGCAAACAAAACTTACACAGGAGATGAGGCCCTTTGAGTCCAAAGGTAATCAGAAGAACCACAAGTAAAACAATGAAACAAAAACAAAACAAAAAAGCTGGCAAAATGCTGAAGTGAGTAACAGAACATCCAACATCCAGAAATGAGCCAAATTACAAATCCAACGGGATCAGGTACACCGGGATTTCAATCAGGAGAGACAAGTCAGATAAAGAAAAGATAGTTTATTAACAGATATGTGATGATGAAGTCTTGACAGAGTCTTTGACACTTGGACTCTACAGGGAGATTTGTAATCGAGGGCCGTCTGCCCTGAGCAACAGCAAGATAAATCCCCCCGTGTAGTCCAGGTGGTGGTGGTGGCTGATGAGTTAATGACACTGATGACTGAAGTTTGGGTGGGGAGGTGGAGGAGCACGTAACAGCAGCACGAACGTACTGAAGGTAGAGACACAATCAAATTTAAAAGAGACAGCTGACAGGCTGATGATGTAATTGTTTCGTTGTCCTGTCGGATAGAGGAGACCAGCTGATCTAAACAGCTGATATCATGACTGACAGCCCCGAACAATGACAGCAATGAAATTATGTGTGAGGAGTGAAAAAAAAAGTGTGTTGTGTTCATTCAATTCCAGTTTCATTTATTAAGGTTTGACCCACACAACAAACTTCTTTTTGTTGCACAGACCGGGTCTTAGTACCTGAGATTTCAGACACCAGTTCCCCACCAATCTTAGTACCACTTCCACCATAAGGATTAGAACGAGCATCAGAACCCCTCATGTGTGTGCTTTTCTTCTGTTCAGCTGTGTGTTTGTGAACCATTTTTATTTACCTTTATTTATTTCGTATCAGATGTAAAGGATAAGGTCGTGTGCAACTACGCCTTCAAAGAGGTCATGGCCTATGCACGGTGGGAGCCCTGGCTGGCATACAGAAAAATACTCGAGAGTTGAACACAGAGTCAAACTTGAGTCCCTTTAGCCTCCTTGTAGTAAGTAAATCCACCAATGCAGTGGAAGCCCAAATTGCCCAACAGTACATGGACTGTTGCCTGCACCACCTGGCCGGATGAAGTGACCAGCTCCTTTCTCTTAAGTTCTCTCATACTGACAGCATCCTTGCTAACAGCTTGTCATGTGCAAAGCACTTGAAGTCTCTCAGGGCACAGAAGCAGAAGTTGCCAACACGATGGAGCGACTCAAAGTTGGCAAGTGTGAAGTTAACACCCACTATTTTGTGCTTTCTCAGTGGTGGTCAAAGAGGGTTCACTTCCTCAAATGCATCCTGGTACAAGATCAGCTTTAAGCTTATACCCAACCAACACAAACATCAGTGAACACATTAGTAGAGGCGGCATTACTTTGTGACTTCACACTCACTCGCCACACAACAGGGTCTTTTTATCATGGCTTTGAAAGTATCTTGAAGGGGGGGGGGGGGGATATACTGTGCGTAGAATTGGAAATACTCCTCTTGCTTGTTATTCGTGATGATACAGATGAGGTGTACTGCCTAGTTAAGTAACCGATACCCGCTCCCAGTGTGGGTAAGGCACTGGAAGACGGCTTGTTCTGTAACCGTTGATAGGTAACGAATGTACCCCCCACAATCTACACGCAAGACCACCTCAGCCTGCTTAGGGGGGTGAAGTCTGCATCATTTAAAACACTAGCTGCTGTTGTGTCGCTTTTTTCAGGCTAAGAAGTCGGCCTCTCCAACAGCTGGAAATCAACGGATTGTGTGTGCAATAGGTGGTGGAGGTCTGGAAGGACTCCAGGATGGCACTGTTTAAAAGGGCCACCACTGGAGGAGGAACCCCGTGTGGTTGGGAAGCTCGCTCAGTTATGAAGAGCAGCTTTAGGACCCTGTCCCTAACATCCTCAATTTAGATGCCAATCTGACCCCTATTGCTTCACTAAACCACAACAGGTAATATTTAAGCCCTGTTGTCACATGCAACACCGAGCATGATAAACCAGCAGAGCATCAAAACAATCTGAGCCAACCAAGTAAGTAAATCACGTAAGATTGAATTACACCATTTTAACCCTAACTTGTAGCAGGTCTGCTATTCAAATTCAACCTTCAACCTTTCCCAGGAGAAGAGCTCCCTTACCTTTAGGAGACTACAAAGGCACCCTCAGAGACAAGCAAGACTGGATTTATTTAGAATCAGAATCAGCTTTATTGGCCATGTATGCGTACGGTTTCCACTTCGCTGTCGATGTACATACACAAATTTACAATAAACAAGAAAAAAATAAATATAAAAAATAATATTTAGTGTTAGGGGGCTCCTCCTGAAGTCCACTGATCTCCACAGTGTTGAGCCTGTTAAGCTCCAGGTTGTTCTGACCACACCAGAGGACCAGCTGTTCAGCCTCCCGCCTGTACGCGGAGTTTAACAGACGGGTCCTCTGAGGTGCAGTCGCTGGTGTAGACTTTGGTTGGAATATACAAAATACAAACTAATTTTATTTGTTTTTAAAAATAAAGTTACAGAAATGGAAATGCAAAAAGTAAATAAAACAAAAGACAAAATTCAAAAAATAAATTCACTAAATAAGCTTCTCTTTACCACCTGTAGGTATGAAGGTCCTCCGCCTGGTCTTTTTGTCTTTTTTCTTCAATAAATATGTTAGAATGTCCTTTTTGAAAATTATTTTGCTCTTTTTTTCAGGAGAAATGTAACTTTCAAAACCAGGCAAGTATTTGTCATTATATTTTATAAATGCTTAAAACAAGTGTGTAATAACAAAAAGTAAATGAACGGATTAGAATTGTCATCAGTTTCTCTTTATAAACAATTGTAAATGTACATGACCTTAACTTTTGAGATTACAAAAATGAAATTCAACCTATTTTACATATTCTCAAACAGTTTTGTTTGCCTAGAGCTTTCAGTGTCCATGCTACAGGCATATTATATTCGTCCATGTCTAGGCAATTTTTAGCAGCAGGGGTAGTCCCTGTGTCCTCTCCAGCTGAAGACAGAGCCCAACCTTGCACTCCTCACACATCCAGGTGCTTTTATGGCAGAGAGTGCAGTTTCCTCTTGGATATATACACTAGATATTGAAAAACATTATTGTAATAAAGCTGGGAATAAATATCCAGAGTATACAAACTGAAATACTTACTGTGGTTGAGATGGGGACATTCCTCCTGTCTCCTAGTGTTCATCGTCCTCCAAACGTCTCGAGGGGACTCTCCTTCCTCTGCCTCGTGGACTCCTCGACATGGTGGCGAAAAAAGCCGTCAAAAAAAACCCTCAAAAACTCTCAGAAACAACACTAATACTATTATTTACAACACTACAATATAATTTATGAAGAAAACACCACTAAAACACCTCTGAAACATCGCAAAAAACACTTCAACAATAGTCAAAAGCTGTACTCACTCTACTCACTCGGCGCTGCTGTCCTCCCTCCTCTGTTTACCACAAACATTCCCACAGCCTCTTCGCACCCTCTGGTTTCTCCATTACCGTAATGGAGTTACGGTAATTTGAATTCTGACGTCACTTTCTGTCGGCGCCGACAGGCTTCGTGTGCAAAGAGTTGTTAATAAAGACTCCAAGCTAGGAGCACCCAAAAAAGCTCAGATTCTTTGTTGTCTCCTCCCATTTTGACCTTTTGACTTCTTTAACCTCCTGGTCCATTCATGGTAGACAACTAAACATTACCAAATCATTGGATGAAGCTGTTTACGTAGTGTCACAATTTATGACAGACTTCTTTAAGTTATTTACACTTATACTGTACTATGACTGTAGAATCTTCACCATTCAGCACACTGTGGGTGTGCGGTCAGGCACAATGATACACCGAGAGAATCCACTTCAACTGTGATTTATTGTAGACAGGTGCATGGCAGATGAGGCTGGTACATGCTGATTTATATCTAAACAGAAATATATACAATGTATTATTACCATGCACACATTTAATAAAAAAAGCAATATCTGGTGAGTCTTCACCAGGATTGCATTAACACAATGTTCTTTAACTTGATAAATAAGGAAATGAACTGCAATCAATGTACATAGAGAAAAGAAACCCACATTTACTCAGACAGGGATTGAGTCCTGTAGAGAGCCCAGGATGCTGCTGCAGGTAAAGGCCGAAAAGGCTCACAGCTGAGCTGTCTGTCCTAAAAGGACCCTTTTAGGACTTTTGTGACATACTAACTACACTGACTTTTTTAATGACTTTTTTCAGCATTCAATACTAAGTAGTCTTTCATGACTTTTTTAAACGTATACACAATGACTGTTTTCAACAGACTATTGCATGACCTTTTCATGACTTACTTCGATATACTATACTATCCCTTTTTCTGTTGAAGAGAGACGCAGAGCACGACAGGTGACCTGCAAGTAAAAGTATTTCAAGCCAATAAAATAAGAGTATGCAAGAAATTCTTATTTACAGTCTATGATGCAAACACAAACCAGGGTAACATACGAAGAAAAATAAATATACCTTGGCCGATGGGAGTGTTAGCAACAGCACTTAAAATTTGTATAAAAGAATGATGGTACTCAGCTTATGCCATAAGTCACCATTAGTTTAACTAACAGAATTTAACAAAAGATTACTGTTACGTCCCTGTTCAGTTGGCCCAGGGACTAACACGAAACAACCCAAATGAAAAACAAATAGCCCGTGTAACATAAACAATATTTATTATGCTCACGTACAGTGATAGATGAGTGAGTCACAACACAAGATTGGGAGAGGATGGGACAGGTGTGGTCGTGCCAAACAATTGAAACCAATATAACAGAACTTGGCCTAACTAACCTCTGAAATCAAACAAACAAAATGGCTTCTCTAGCTTATCTAAATGTGCTCGACCAAAACCCAAATACAGATGAGGCACCGACCAATAAGCCTAGTGTATCTAGACACAGAAAATATCCTACGTGTGTGCCAATGTACAGGGTACCCCAGACTCGCCTACTGTCCGCAACCTCTCACCACAAACACTAACAAGATGACCTCTCAGCATTGACAGAAAAACAGTGTGAAGTGAAGTGGGCCCTGAACTCCGAGGCTTCCTGCTTTTTATCTGCGGCTCTCCCTCTGCCGATTGGCCAGCCTGCAGCTGGTGCCATCCACAGAGCAGCCCGACTGGCCCCCACAGGTGGAATCCAATCGCCTGATTGACCTGTTAGGAATATGTGCGAGAGTACTGAGAGAGAGAGAAAGAGAAGGGCAGGAGGGGAGAAAACACTACACGTAACAATTACATTTAGGACGCCACCCAATTTTGGAGAAATAGTGAACTTCAAATTTTTATAATCAATACATTTTAATCTCAGGGTTGCTACAGAGTTCTTGTCATGTTGTACAGGTACCTATTATTTCATATACACACAAATCAAATGAACAAGTTCTTTATAAATGAAATGTTTATTGGACTACCTACGTAACTAAACTACTACAACAGAAAATAAATGAATAAACGATAAAATAAACAAAATGAATGTAATGAACAAATAATATGATGAAGAGTACAATGAATAACAATGAATCAGAAATGAATTAAAAGGATTGCATGTGACCAGGTAGAATCAGTGACCAATACAATTGATTGATGTCTATCAATTAAATCCGTCAATTGACATTTTTACATTCAATTTAGTTCAAAAGATTTATGTACCGTTCAGCAGTTCGAGAGCACCAGAGACGATTGTGAAGCAATTTTATACAAGTTCTAATTTAACTTAATTTAGATCTTAAGGTATAAAGCTTATTGATCTGTTTTATAAATATTTCAATCTAAATTACTTTATTATCTGCAATCTATTTATTTGGCCAAGAGATATTAAACTCATTTACATCTGGAGATTGTTTTGTTTTCACCTGACATTTCTAACGGGCAGATGGGCGGTTAAGCTGTTTGGAGTAGCGGCTGTTCCTCTGTGGGCATCTCTGCATCTTGGATCTCGTTGGTTAATAATAGTTCGTTTGAATCGCATTCTTCCATCTCTCTCAGATCCCTCGTATCCCCCCTTCTTTTTTCTCTCAATAGTTGCTGGAATACATCTTCAGCAGGTTGGACTGCAGGAAATACACCAGAAGATTGGCCAGATTAGCCACATCTGTAGACTCGTCTACTTGCAGAGAGTAAAACTCACTCTTCTTCACACGACCGACTAGTGTAGCCAGGATGTCTTCGGACAAAGCATCGATGCGGCGCGACACAGTGTTGAACCCGGTCGGGATGTAGAAGGGGGTGAGTGGCCTAAAAAGTTTGGGAACCGCTGGTCTAAAGAATGATTTAGCAATGTGAGATATTGTATAAGAGAGCATCATTTTAAAGTTGTCAAATGATTGTTGTTCAGCGTTGTTGTACCCACACTTAATGCTGATTTGGAGTTTATAATTGACAATAAGAATTCCTTGCATGAAGACATTCTATTGCCGTGACTTTTATTTTGAAATACTCTTACTTCCTGGTATGCTTTGCGTCTCTCTTCAAAGGCAAAAACGAATCGGCTCGTTAGTTTGGTTCTCTCAATTTTTTCGGACAGAAAAACGGCTGTGCTTACTCTTTATTTGGAGGGGGGGGGGGGGGGGGGGGGGGGGGGGGTTAAAACCAAAAACGGAAAATGTTAAATTTTTTGGTTCAAACGATAAAACAAACGTTCAAATACGCCAACCCGACAATAATTTGGTAACAAACTACAGCAATATAGTCTGGCATATCAACATAATGACAATTGAATGACTAGTCAATTCTCCTGAGACAGGAAGAGATCAAGATACAATTTCTTCAGCATTATTCAACATTTCACCATCGGACACCTCAAAAGTTTGGATAAATATCCTCACGTTCTCCATAAATGTCCACAGTTAGTTCATCCAATGGCTCGGTTACATTTACATAGTCTGCTTCATCATCACTGGTTTCTTCTTCTTCCTCATGACCTTCGTTACTCTCTGGCTCCTCATAATCATCACTCTCCTCTTCTTCCACTCTCCCAGCTTCCTCTTTCTTCTTGGTGTCCGCTGGATTAATGTTCTGGTAGACATCATCCTCGTCCTCATACTTGTTATTTTCATTATCGTTGCTGAATCTGACAGCCACTGCAACACAAGCACAAACACAAGCATCAGGACAAAATGTCTCATGAATATCAGAGGGAATTCTTTACAAGCATTCAAACACAAACAATGGATCAATTGATGCTGTATTTTGCCAAACACACTTTTTGGGGGTTTTGTGCCTCTATTTCGCTCAAGAATTATTGAAAATTAAAGTTTTGACTGCATTTTTGGTGCAAATTCAGGAGGCTCATCTTGCTACACAGTGAGGAGAACCATTGACACAGGCACAGGAGCAAGATGTCTCTGTAAATATGACATGAACATAAATAGGTCTATATAATATACAATTCATATTATTAAATATAAATATAGACATCATATCTGGTGGATGATGTAAGATACAGACTTTGCTTATCCAGTGCCAAGGGGATGCATAAAACAAAGATGAAATCTCATGCTGTCCCCTGATAATACTAGTCCCATGTGAATAAGGCTTTATTCCTTTCATGTAATGTGCTGTGTGTCCTGGTGAGGACAGACATTGAGTTTGGACGAGGGTAACTGGCTGCTCGGCTCGTCTCTTTCTCTTGCAGACCAGACAGACCGCCACCAAGACCAGCAGGAGCAGCAGCGGAACCACGACAGCTACTGAGGAAACCAGCAGCAACAGAGACACTAGGAGAGAAAGACCTTTAACAGTTAATGGCATTAATAAATCGTCTCTATCCACACACCAACTGCTATCTTGTCAGAGAAGACATGTTTGAGCTTCCTGTGTTAGTTATTTAAGGAAAAACATGAAAAATTAATTTCTCACTTTACCCAAATTTATAGCGCATGCTCGATGTGGAATCGAGCAGAATAACAGCAAGTTGAGATGTTTTGCTGGACAGAAAACCACGGTTCATATGTGCAACATAGCAGAAAGTGCTGAACTACAAACTGAAGTGACCAACGCTAAAAAAAGATTCTGAAAGAATCACTGCTAGATCTATCTCTCTGTGTGTGTCTCTGAACTTGAAGAGAGTTTATTTTTTATGGTATAAAGTCATAATAAAATGTTTGCCGTAGCTTTGTGTATGTTAAATGTACGTATTATAGCCTGAACAATACATACAAAGCCCGATCACATAGAGCTTAGATTCCTTTCAAACTGATATTGCTATTTGGAAGTGTAATATAACAATATATAATATTATACCAAGCAATATTTTGCTTGGTATAGCTTTGTTTTTTTAACACTCAATGGCTGAAGGAGGAGGAGAAACGGATTCAGGAGTTACTGGCAACGCCTTTCTGGAGAAGGACATTTCCAGAAAAACTGGACATCGTAAGAAAGGGTCAGTCAACCCCACAGCTAGCAGCCCTGACCCCGCCAGGAAAAGGATTTGTACGAATGATATTCCTGGCTAACAGCGTCGGAGAAGCGTTGCACATTTTATCGCTGGAATGCGTTTTATTTGCGACTGAGCGTCTTGGTGTTTGGAGCTAATGCTGGATTTACTAACCAAGTCAGCAACAAGACACCGTAGCACGACCGGACACTTACAAGCTACGGTGCTTTTAAAACTTTTGTTGAGACCCGAGTGGATCTACAACTCAAGAACACGTTCGCAGGAGGACCTCTGGCTGGAACTGAACTGCACTGATGTTCTGTACAACCGCGTCATTAAACTCTTTGTAATCAAAGAAAGGAGGATGGACTTTAAGTGAACAGCAGCTTTGGTAAATGAACTGCTTTTGTGTTTTTACTGCAGTAGCGTTTCTACTGTGTTAATTTGTCTATGGTGTCGTTTTTATGATATGGTTAATATTGTTCCCTCTGATGTGAATCATATTTGAATCGCTCGTGTTCTTCAGTGTGCGGTGGAATACGTGTTTTAGCACCGCAGTTTTGCTGGATTTATTTGTTGCTTTGTTATCATATAAATATATGTGACTGGTTCTTGTGAGTTTGTTCTTGTCATTGTGTTAATTATGTTTATTTTGACTACATGCATTGTCTGTTAATTACGAAGCATCCCGTCATGCACGTATTCATGTATCTGTTTTCTTTTACAAAGCAATAATTGTGGTCTGGAGAAATGGGGATTGTGTGGCGATTGCTTTAGCCCTGTTTCAATCAGTAGGGAACAGCTAAACGCTGCGGGGAGAGTTTGTAGCGTTGTGCTGCTGTTGTTTTCCTGCTAAGCTAACCAGTTTATTATAGCCTCCCAGAACACACGTGCCTCGGCAGAGTACAATGTTTTTTTTCCATGGTGGGCGTGTCAGACAGCACGTTGTCTGTTACGTTGGGTGGGTTGCCAGGTTGAGTGCAGTGGCTCCACCAAAAGAACATTATATTTCGCACAATTTAAGCTTCTGCATTTTCCAAATGCAGTAGTATTATTCAAACGTATTGTTCAGTTCGTAAGCCTCGTACTGAACGGTCTAATACGAATATGTGTAGTTACACCCCTAGAAACAAATAATAACCGTAGCTGTGGCGTCACAATGAGGTTGTTAGGCACTGAAGGCCCAGGTATAAAATGCACGGCCCGCCACTGCATTTTGGGAAATACACATTTTGGGTGTTTCTTGTTGGATGTCAGTCTTCTCATCCACCACTCAACAAGAAGGAGAATATGTTTATTTCCAAACATGTTGAACAAGGAAAGATCAAGTTTAGGGAATGGATTAATTTCCTTACCAGTAACAGAGAGTCTGACAGAGTCACTTAAGGGGGAGATGACGTTTAGTCTTGAAACCGTGGTGGTGTACTGACACTGGTACGATCCTTCATTGTTAAAGTTGACTTCAGTCATGCGGAAGGTAGCAGAGTTGGTTCTTGACATTTGGGTCTTTTCGAATGAACTTGAAGCCTTTTTCAAAATAAATGTTGCACTTGAAAGCTGTTGAGTGGGAGTTGAGATGGAACAAGTAAAGACGACATTCTGACCCCAGGTAACGTCACCGACAGGATTCATGGAGATTCTGGACTTTGGGAGGATTGCTGAAAGAAAGCACAACAATATCATATTAAATGTGTTGTATCTTTGATCTTGGCTGGACTATCATTTTCTCCATATGCAATTCAGAGCATATCTATTGCCTCCCCACGGCTCTCAACGTGGTGATGGCTGATCCTGAGCCATAGAAGTGGACGTAGTCGTCCTGACATCACCCATTGGTTTGTGGATAGCAGCTTTGTAGCCTCGAGTTCGGCATTTTGGCCGTCGACATCTTGGATTTTGGCCGTCAACATCTTGGTTTTTTGCAAGTGACCATATTTGTACGGCGGCGGAGGGACGTAGAGACACCATATACGGCTCTATCAATCACGCGCCATGCCTTAAAGCATACCCCCTATCAGAGTCTATATGGACTCTAAATGGACCTTAATTTACTAAATGAACATCATGCTGTATTGAAGAAGACTTGAAACTAGAGATTGAGACCATAATCTCATGTTTACAATGTTTACTGAGGTAATAAATCAAGTGAAAACTAGAGCAATTTTCTCATAGACTTCTATACAACCAGACTTCCATTTGCAACCAGAGGAGTCGCCCCCTCATGGCCAGTAGAGAGAATGTAATTTTAAGACACTTCAGTATTGGCTTCACTTTTCAGAACTGGAGGTTGCCGCTCGCTCGCAGCGAGCGGTGCCAACAGCACCAACAGTGCAAACAGTGCTGATGGAGCTAACAGTGTTTACCTGAGGGGGGATCAGAAGGTGGGCCCGACACTTCCGCAACAGTGCCGTCGGTCTGGAGGGCGTTACCACAAACTGATCTCACAGAAATACGTGAATTAACCTCAATCTCTAAACAGCGCATTTGGTGGAGGTGCCAAGTAATGAGTCAAAATTACGCATTGGCACAATGGAAACAATGCCAATGGAAAGTCAATTGGGATCTTTACTCGTGGTGGACACACAAATAAAACACATCCACATGAATATTCAACACTCTGTGGTTGGGTGGAGGGGATGTGGATGGGTCAAACAACTTTGTCCCAAAGTGTTGTTGAGTTACTCTGAGGTTCTGTTCCAAAGTGTTTTTGTTGAAACATCAAAATGCTCATAGTATTTTCATCATTTTATGTTGCTATTTCCTTAACATTCTCACCCAGTTAGGCAAACATCTCATAATCTTAAATTGTATTTTTTTAAATAGAGGCTAACTTCATATTTGCAAGCTTGACTATAATCGCTACCAGTTTCCATCTTTAGCACACACACACACACACACACACACACACACACACACACACACACACACACACACACACACACACACACAGCAATAAAAGTGTGTGTATTTGTTTCTTTTCTCTCTAAACTTGTTGAAATTTTAAAAATGGTTTTATAGATGTCACAAAGCCTCCAACATTTGTGAGGAAGTGGAAACTGCAGCATAATAAAACTACACACAGAGTTGCTACAGATTTTGATATTCCCTTTCAGACACTAACGAGATACTGCGCCAAAATGACCCCTGAACAAACTGAGGGTACTGGGCACCAACTGTTCTCAATTCAGATGGAAAGGGAACTGGTTGAAAGTCAGAGGATATTTACTATGGCCTGTCTCCGGCAGATGTAAGAAAGCTGGCAAACCAGATTTCCCCCGCAAACAGTATTGAAGTACTGAAGTCCCTGGAGCCCCGACTGGTTCACTGCATTTATTGAAGAGGCACCCGTCCCTGTCTGTCCACAAGCCAGTGCAACGAGTGTTTCAATCAAGAAAAGATTGGTTGTCTTTTTAAAAACATTGTTGTCATGCAGTAGCACAAATTTCAAACCTGTGACATCTGGAATATGGACAAAGTGCGGGTGACTAAAGTCCATTGATTAAATAGAGTTGTAGCCAGGTGGGGTTTCAAACTAATTGGGTCCCTCACCGATGTGCTCAGCGGGACACTCGTGACCGTTCCAGTTTCTGCAACAGGGAACAGCTTTCCACCTTATTTCATAATCCCTGAAGGGGAAGGGGGAACTTCAGGGACTATTCATACAGCATGCAATGGGTGGATGCTGACATGAAAAACCATGTCCATCTATGCTGTGCCTGGGATTTATTATACAGCATATCTAGCAGCTGCAACTCTGGCAAACATCCAGGGCAACAGGCTATACAATACAATAAGTCTTACCAATGGCGAAGTGGCAAAGGTTTCTCTGTTGTATGATCCCCATGGCTGACACTAAAGGCTGCTCTGTACCATTTATCAGTGACAGAACAGACCACAGAAAACTGAAGTTAAAACCGCGATGCACAAAAAAGCTCCACACTGCTCAGTCCTTCCTGGAAAGCTTCCTCTTTATTTTCCGCCATTTCTTTCAGCTAAGGCCAGAGTACTAAAACAGATGGAAACCATATAATGCAAAGTAGCCTATAAGTACCAAAGCAACACATCTATACCCTATTCTGCCTCTTACAATGTTTGGTGATCAAAAGAACAACAGAGTTCAACAGAGGGGTGTACCACGAAGCCAGATAAGTGGGCTTGCAAGGTATGTTGAACCTAAAGTCAGAGTTTTGAATTACACGAAGGTGACTCTCTTTTACCTGGCTAGATCACCTTTGTAACTTGTGCTGCACACCTAACCTGCTAAGTCCTGTTCAAGGCTTCTGATTAAAGTCGGCTATAAAAAGCGCCTTTCCGACAGGAACCTCGACATACATACATGCACGCTGGCTCTAAAAGAAACCCTCTATAAAAATACAGGCAGCATACATTAATATAGTATTACATAGTAAAATAGTAGTAATAGTTCACTATATTATTAATCAGTCTGACGTTTGCGTTTGAGACACACTGGTATTGAACTATCTGTGGGAAAAATCATCATGTAAGAGTCTGTCCATTCTTGGTTAAAGGCTCGCTGCCACTTTTCTCTTTTCCGAGCACGTCCATAACTCACACACTGTTGGTTCTGCCTCCCCTGTGTATGAATATTGCACTTGAGTCGAGGGTGATATATGATATGATAGATGAATACACATATGTGATTTGCCGAGTAGCATCACGTGAAATGGTTTACAGCACATATAATTGGTTGGCGTGCTTCCTGGACTGCTGAACGAGTGCCGTAAAGGCTAGAAAAGCTGGCTGGTTAAAATAGAAGCACTCCGTGAAAATGTAATAATTCTCAATTATCTATCAGTTATAGGTCCAGGTCCAGAGACAACGGCGTCTGGGTCCGGATTCGGACCGCAGTCCACCTATTAGTGACCCCTGTAATGTAATAATAATGATGTTGGAGCATTGATGTGTTAATCACTTTATTGTTTCAGCTGGTAAAGGTGGAGCTAATTGTTATTGCTGGGCTTGTGGATCAATTAAGTCCTATCTTATCAACCTATGATAATACCTTCAATTCATTTGAATCTGCAAAGTAACTACTAACTAAGTTAAACACATAAATGTAATTGAGTAAAAAAGTGCAATAATTCCATCTTCAATAGAGTGGAGTATAAGCACAATATAAAGTACCTCAAAATTGTACTTAAGTACGCCACTAAAATGTACTTGCTACCTGCAAGATATAATACAAATAGCCATCAAGTGCACATTTAAGATCCCTTTAAAGAACCTTTCAACCAACAACTAAGCATTACTTTATAATCCACCTGGCTACAGCTGACTCATTTCAATTCAGCCAACAAAGTCGATGGTCGCCAGCTAGAAATAAGAAGCCTGCCTTCGTCTACTTCTGTCTCAAATCAATAACTCGCAGTTTTGAAAGTGTGACGACCCCTCCCTTCCACCAGGGGTCTGTGTCTGTTTCCTCTCAGGTTGTTTTGCAGGATGTTGATCGGCAGCTAACGAGCCCCACCTGAGCCTGCTGGAAGTGGCCAGCTATAAAGAAGCACCCTCTTCTTTGGCTGGGTGGCCTCTCCTCCTTGTTTGGAGGACCTGGATTCTGCTTAGTTTTGATTGTTTATTTAGTTAGGTTTAGTTAGTGGTACTTTCAATAAATATCTATTTATTACTTTTATACTGGTCTTGTCTCCCTAATGTTGCGGCTTTTTGAGCCGGGTCATGACATATGGGGGCTCGTCCAAACTTGATGAACCAGGTAACACAAGATTTGTGGAGAGAAGTTTGCTCTGCTGGCTAATTGGCTTGATGAGCTGATTGACTGATTTCTGGGCGAGTGGTGGCCTGGTGGGCAGGTGCACCTCGTTTAAGTGAGTGAGATGTGCAATCTGGTTGTTTTGAGAGACATGGACGAGTTTGGTGAGTAGGCTGTTTCCTAATAGGCCATCACTCATTTTCGTTTCCACATTTATAATTAAAATATCAATTTCAACAGCTTGTATGCATGATTATCATGCAATTGACAGACAATGTTGATATTGGCATTGGTATCAGCTGACAAGGTATGTTTATAAATGGCAGTGGCACAGCCACTCACTGTACTCAAGGTACTCACTGTACCTTGCACATGTTTAAAATAAAAACATTAATATATGAACCTGTGCATTATTTGAAAAGCTTAGTATTGAATGCACAATAACAAGGTATGTTACATGGCACTAAGCCCAGTTTAATATAAAACACAATTGTATACAATAAATCTATCTATCTATCTCTCTCTCTCTCTCTCTCTCTCTCTATATCTATCTATCTATCTATCTATCTATCTATCTATCTATCTATCTATCTATCTATCTATCTATCTATCTATCTATCTATCTATCTATCTATCTATCTATCTATCTATATATCTATATCTATATCTATATATATAGATATATCTATATATCTATAGATATATATATCTATGTCTCTATCTCTCTATATATATATCTCTATCTCTCTATCTCTATCTCTATCTCTATATATATATATATCTCTATCTCTATATGTATATATATCTATCTCTATCTCTATATATATATATATATCTCTATCTCTCTCTATATATATCTCTATCTCTCTCTATATATATCTCTATCTCTATATATATATATATATATACATATATATATATATATATATATCTCTATATAGATAGATATATCTATCTCTATCTCTATCTCTCTATCTATCTATAGATAGATATCTCTATCTATAGATAGAGATATCTATCTCTATCTATAGATAGATAGAGAGATAGAGATATCTATCTCTATCTCTCTATCTATAGATAGATAGAGATAGAGATATCTATCTATAGATGGATAGATGGATATCTATCTATAGATGGATATCTATCTATGGATAGATGGATATCTATCTATAGATGGATGGATATCTATCGATCGATATATCGATCTAGAGGAAATGATCCTTCCGCAGGTTCTCCTACGGAAACCTTGTTACGACTTTTACTTCCTCTAGATATAGGTGTCTATATATATATATATATATATATAGTTGGGTGTCCCTGCTCCATCTCTCTATCAGTTTGGGGGTCCTTGGCCTGAAAAATGTTGAAGACCCCTGTTCTAATGGTTAAAGGGTGAGGCACTCAACCATTTACATTTATTTATACACTGGATGATGTCATATGGTCAGACCAAGTATGGGGGGGGGGGGGGGGGAGTAGAGTATGTACAGGTAGATTTGTAGGTTAGAGTGATCTGTTTTACATTGTTGTGAGTGTATAGCAAATTGTATAAAATTGTTGGCTACCTAAAGGGGTGCTGTAAGGTATAGCTTTTGTCTGTTAACTATTGGAGTGAGTAATGGGTGTCACCTGCACTCATGGTAGGAACTAGATCCTGCTGATAGAAGGCTCTATATAAGGAGATGACTTTGACTGAACAGGGGGAATGAAGATCAGTGTGTAGCTGTGTGCACGTGATTATGTTACTTTATGATGAGTTGAGTTTTATTCAGTTCAGCTAAGTTAACCGTTTGTTTGTATATACGTTTGGTTACACGTGTAGCAGGGCACTTTTGTAAATAACACACATTTTTGTTATCTGGACAAAGTCTCTCGCGTCTGCCTCCTACCACTTCAGAAGCCACTCCGGTCAAGCTTCACCGCACCCAGGTAAAGACATGTTTTGGTCTGACCTCATACTATGGTCGCTTCATCCCAAACTTCTCTGGTGTAGCATCTCCCCTCACAGACTGGACCAGAGCCTCACAGCCACTCGGGGTTAAGTGGACAGAAGAAGCTGAACAGGCCTTTCAGGCCCTAAAGAGGGCCCTCAGTTCACAGCCAGTATTGTTGACCCCAGACTTCAGCCGGGAGATGATTGTTCAGACGGATGCATCAAAGGTGGGCATAGGGGCAGTACTCTCCCAGGAAGTTCAGAGTGAGGAGCATCCCATTATCTATATCAGCCCAATACAAGGGTACAAGGATATGCCACTGTGGAAAAGAAAGCTCTCGCCATAAAATGGGCACTAGAGCGCCTTCGTTATTACCTCTGGGGACGCCACTTCACTCTGGTGACCGACCATGCTCCCCTGGTCTGGATGGCCAATAAAAGACGCCAATGCAAAGGTAGGGAGATGGTTCCTAGAGTTTAACTTCTCTATCGTTCACAGATCGGGGGCAGGGGAACATGCGACGAGAGGAGAAGAGTGGCGTCTCCTCTTGATGAAGAAGATTTAGCCCGGTAAGTCGGCTAGCGGCCCGGCTGATATAGTTTAGTTTGTGTAGTTAATTGATAGAGCTCTGGACTGAGCTACGGTTTCTGTTTTGTGTTTGTTGAAGTTTGTTTAATTAAAAACCTGCAGAACTGACTCTGCCTGTGATTGCTGGCCTGCCACTAATTTCTGTGTTCTCCGTACCATCCTGTTACAACATGTACATGCTTTTCACATACAATTTTTTTTATTTTTTTATTTTTATTTTTTAAAGACCTGTACAAACTGCTACTCACAAGTTAATAACTTTAGTAAATTCTAGCTATGACAGCCATATGGAATAGTGTGAAGTGCTGTATGTGATGATGTTAAACACTATGGAATTTGTTTTTCTTGTAGGGTTGCCTCTTTTGCTCTGACCAACTGGTACTTATTCTACATGTACGTTTGGTTTTTAAATGTATTTTCATAACAGCTTAAGGGTATTTGGAGGCTTGGTATAGAGACAGAGAGGTAGTGCTGCTGTGTGGTTTGCTGCTCTCTCACACAGCTTGTGAGTATACCATACATAGAACAACATTAAGAGGAATTCATGGGTTGGCATTTCACAGAACTGCTGCATTTTTAAGTTACACCGAGACCACTTGTTCCTTCTCTCCTACAGCTGGTTTAATGTCAGCTTGAAATTCTCTTTTTGAACAATTAAAGGCTCTTGACTTTATGTGGTTTTTTTTGGGCAAAAAGCCAAGAGCGTGAGTTTCGGTATTTGACGTTACAAAACAGACAAAGGCAATCAGAGAACCACAAGTAAAAGGGTGAAACAAAAAGTCCATAAGCTGCCAAAATCCCAAAATGAGTAACAAAGTCTAGAAATGAGCAATATGACAGGATGGGGTACACAGGAAGAAGTAGGACAGTGGCAAGAGGGATACAGCTACGAAACATTGCAGACAACCAACAGGCTAAAGACAGGACCAAAATTACCAAGTAACTAATCAGACAAGACCCAAGTGGACAGACACGAGGGCAGGGTGGAAGAAACAAACGCCAACAGAGCAAGGCTGACTAGACTTATACAACACAGGTGATCCACAGCAACAAAGGAATGAAATCACAGAGAATGTCAAACAAACACAGGACACGATGGGCTGGGATCTCCAATATGAAACAGCCAACGAAACGAAAACCAAGAGCATAACACGGGAGTCAGTGTGTTGCCAGAAAAGTGAAAGCTTGATTATTTCACAGTAATTTACTGCTTCTTGTTGAGGGAAAAGGCAGAAATTGGCAGCGAGCCTGTAAGTAGTGAAGTTGTCCGTTTCATAACTTTATATTGATGTAATAAACATACAAAAGTCAAAACGATGGTAAGCCGCATAGTAAATATATAATACAAAATTCTATTAAAATAATCATCTGCTTATCGAGATCAATTTGACCCAGACAGACGTGATCGCTATAAACAGTTGCAGCTATAATTCTTGAGTAACAATAAAGCAACTTGTCGCTGTGGAAAATGCAGAAAATAGCATTGAACCTCCGGTTCTGATAAGAGAAGCCAATGTGGGAGTGTCTTAAACATCCATTCTCTCTAATGGCCACAAGCGGGCAACACTCACTTGATTCATTATCTCAGTAAACTTTGTAAACATGAGTTTATGGTCTCAATCTCTAGTTTCAAGTATTCTTCAATACAGCATGATGTTCATTTAGTAAATTATGCTCCATTTAGAGTCAAAAAGCAGGGTATGCTTTACATGGCGCTACCGCTATCAGAGCCGTATACAGCTCTCTCTCCTCCGCTCACTGGTTGCAAGGAAACCAAGATGGTGACGGTGAAGATGTTGAATCAAAACCTCAGTCCACAAACCAATTGGCGACCCCACAACGACTTTCTTCCAACTTGTGTTGAACATGATGGCCATGTCGGGGTCCTACACAGATGAGTACATCCGTCAGGTCTTCTTGACCGTGCTTGAGGAATGGAACATTGACAGACAGCGTGTCCCCCTTGTATTAAGGGACAGTGGCGCACTGTCTGCCTGACCTGAGCTGCAGTCATTCAAAAGATCATTAACGATGTCCTCAACTCCCAAAGAGTGGTGGCGGAAGAACACCCACACTCCTTCACCACTCAGCTGTGGAAGGACAACAGCAGCCGATGCGAGAGAGTATCAGGACAGGCCAGGAAAATACCTGCCGGTGCCTCCCGTCCACCCTCCTCCGCATCAAGCGAGAAGGTGTTCAGGACTATTGGCAAACATTTATTTATTTAGAAATGCGGAGCTCTATTCAATACAATGCAGAAAAGCTTCCTGGATTGGAGGTTTTAAGAGCTGTAGGACTGAGGGGAGCTTTGAAGCGACGCTATAACGTCAGACATATCACAAACTAGTTTTGACATTGCAATCAGGGGTCGGTCGGGGCTTTCTGTCAAACAAGGTGTGCTCCTGCTGGTTTCAGTGGCTCTTGTGTCCCCCACTCCTCTTGTTTTCTGTGTCCTTGCCTTGTCTCTGTGTGTAATTACAGATGCGTATGTCTGTGTGTCTCTTCCCGCCCTGCCGTCAGCTTTGTCCCAGTCTACCGACACACCTGCCATCAATCAGCTCATCACCTCGGCCTGCTCTGCACACACCTGTCAGCAATCTACTCATCAACTCCAGAGTGTATCAGAACTTTGTCTCAGCTACAGTTCATGCTTCAGGCCTCGGTGGTTTCCAGGTTTTCTGTGAGTTCAATTTTGTGTTGTTTTTTAAGCCTGTGATTAACTGCTGTTTCCGCCACAGTTTTGATTTCTACTGCAACACAACCCGACACGAGGACACCCCCAGTGTCTGCTTCGCGTCAGTCCGTGTTAAACACAAGGCGGGATATTCATCTCAAGGGATATAGATGTTAAGGTCACAAGCCTGACTACGTGAACATGCACCTCTGAATATTAACCTTCACACAGTTATTTCATGGACATGGCTTGCATACAAGCAGCAAGTAACCGACACAGGTTTGTGCACATTTCCAGCGTAGCCTCATTGCCTCACAGTTCCTATGATATCTAACAAAGTGTGTTTTTACATTTCTATTACATGCTGTCTTTATAAACTAAACTTTTAGGAAAAGATCTTAAAATACTTCGTTAGGTTTAGGCAAGAAAACTTTTAGTTAAGATTAGAAAAAGATAGTTAAAATAACTATGGAAGTGTCATTACTGAAGTACGCAAGTTACGACCAATAAATTGGCTCTTTCGCCGTCTCCTGGCTGAAAGATCATTTTTTGTTGGACCCATCCACCTCCACTCCTGCCCACCCTGTCTGTGCTTCTGCGGTTTTCATACTTCCTCGTTCATGGTTACGTGGATAACATACAAAATGACTTTGTGGGATACCTACAAATTACAGCGCATTATTTTCCGTAAGTAGCTACGAATGCTGGATGAGAACACCAGTTCCAACAACTCGACTAATGAGTCAATACAATTCTTTGTTCAGCTCCCACACTCCCACAGATGCACTGTATGCTGGGAACACTTTTTAAAAATGTGTCTTAATATGTTAGCATCTGATTGAAGCCCCACAGCATGTCTAATGTGGAGTCTATTTTGACTTCTAAAAGCCTGATCCAGTTGACAGTTTACTTCTCTCCGATCTGCATATCTGCTGCAGTATCCAGCACCAGCCACTAGAGGCCCTCACAGCACACGTTTTTTTAGTGAAAGAGCAAGTCCACTCTACCACACCTCCAATAACAGGATGTTTTTCTTAAGGTACAGTGCATGAACCCCATCTTTTATATAATGTCATGTATTCTTTCTTGGATTTCTTGTATTCCAGTTTAATTCCTGTCTGTTTCAAACAAGCTGGCAATGTAAAAAGATGTATACTCTTGCAAAAAGGGGACAAAATGAAACGTGAAAGGTTTCCTAATATAACCGAGGCTTTCATACAGAGACTCGTATGCGCCCACAGAGCGATGCTGACAGTTCAGTGAGCCGCGTAGCGTGAGAAGGCTGAGGAAGTGACTGGTGTGAGAACGCTGCCACCGCAGCCCCGTGGCAGCTCAGCCTGAAGCCTGCGGTAGTCTCGATCCGACCTGCCGCCCTCTGAAACCCTCCTCAACCTGCTTTCAGCTTCCACTGCTCTGTCACCATGCCGAGACATTCACTGAGCCCTCAGCTTCTCCATTTCTACAGAAATTATGCAATGTGTGCACAAATGGCAGAAAGACTTTTCTCTCTCTCTCTTTTTTTTCTTTTTTTTGTTCTATCCTTCAAATAAATGAATCCTGCAATTTATTATCCCTCAAGAATCAAGCAGAACTTTTTTTGTTGTTTTCTTTATGTAACATTTCTACACATTTCTGGTTTTGTCAAATAAGAACAAAACTACCATGACCCCAATCATATTTTTGCTGTTTTGATAAGAATAAATAAGTTTAAAGATGAATATAGCAGCAAACAACTATTAGCTATGTAAAGATATAGTGGAGTGTCTACCTGAGCAGAGAATGAGGTCACTTTCAGCTTTTCCATTCTTTGTCGACATAGCCACATGCTTTTAGTGCATGTTGATGCATGTGAGCGTGCCCTACTGCCTAGCTCACTCTGCGCTGCTCTCATACACCGGTTACAGCTGATAACGCAAACGGCAGCGTCACTAGCTCCCACTCTTCGGTTTACACCCAGGTAAACACTTTTAGCTCTGTCAGCCTTTTTGCTGCTGTTTGCACTGTTAGCACTGTTAGCTGCGAGCCGCGGGCCCCTCCCTCACCCAGAGACAATCGAAATGCTCTGTCTCGTTTAAAAACCTTCAGGGTTAAATGAGCTTTTTTGCCGTTGTTATGCTTAATTCAACATGTAGAAAAACATGATCTGGTTGAGTCCTGTTGGTCTACAAATGTTGAAGAAAAATTCCACGAACGTCCATGTTTGTTCAAATAAATACAAATTTCCCAAGAGAACAGGCTGCTCACTCAATATGAACATCAACACAGTGATACCAGGATATACATCATGAATATGCAGCTCTTTGTCAGCTGTTTCTGTGTTCACCATTATTATTCTTGGTTGTTTGAAAAGGGTGGCGGACCGTGTATTTTTTGGCACTGGGAGATTCATCCTGGAGAGCATCCCGCCTGAACTGTAAATGCACTAGTGGTGTGTAAGGGAGCGTAATGCTCATTGACCGATATCCTCGTCCGCTGCTGGAGCTCTAAAACACACGGTCACACAAACGCGCTCTCGTACTGCAAGTTCGGGGATGCGATGTAAAAATATATGTTATGTGGAGTTTTTGGCCACGTTGTCCTACATTTGAAATAAAAAAAAAAAAGTTTCTCCCCCCCCTCATGCTTTCCTGATCTCTTTCTCAACGAGTGCACACATGCGCGCACACACACACACGCACACACACACACACAGAAGCAGAAGGCTGCCCATAGAGGTTACAAGAGGTCATGTCTGAGCAGCAGGAACTGAAAAACAGGAAGAAATGTGAGGTGTAAGAACGGCAACGAAGTGTGTCTAGAGTGTGTGTGTGTGTGTGTGTGTGTGTGTGTGTTTAGCTGGGTGACAGCACAAACGTGCATCTTGTGCAATGTGTAGAACCCATGAGAAAGAAATGGGAGGTATGTGTGTATGTTTTGGAGGCGATTAAAAGGCAGCAATGACAGACAAGGAAAAAGACAGAGATTCCTTCATTTTGTTTTACAACACCGAGGCTGTGTTCCGAGACACACACACACAGACCCCCCCCCCCCCCCACACACACACACACACACACTCACTCACTCACACACACACACAGAATACCCAACAACTGAACAACTGAATGTAATTCGGACCGACAGCTAGCCTTCACGCTCCGACGCACCTCGCCTCCCAAAATGGACACAGAAGGACTGTTTTACACACTCACTCACACACACATAGTGTCTAAATGGGCTTTCTGTCCAGAGCAGCTAAAAACCCAAATCATTAAGTGGAGTTGGGGATAATAGTTGAGTTGGGGGGGGATCAGGAGGATGGATGATCAGGGTGAGTTCGGACAGACGGAGAGCAAATGCATACCACAAAAGTGGTGAGACGTAATCATGAATGCTACACATGTTAGACAAATGTTAGATAAAGCTTCTAGAAGCGTCGTAGTTCTCGAGATAAGTCTTGACTGATCTCAAGACCACTTGTTGAAGATATTGTCTTGTCTCGCAATCAACCGCAACTTTACTTGGTCTTGGCTCGGTCTCGGACAAAGAGGACTCTGGATTTTATTTGAAGACCGGTCTAGACTGCGAGGACATCACTAAATTGCCTGTGCATCAATGCGATTGCTCATAGAAAACCTTTGTTTTCTTTGAGCAATCGCATAGAAGTTTCACCTCTGCAATGCCTTTTTGGTTATTTTATCAACAAATTACTCATGGTACACTTATGCTTACATAGATCATAATTTGAGGAGTGCCTATGAAAGTTCTATTACTGGTGGAAAAACCTATTTTTTCTAATCTTATGGTCCTGGTAGTGTGCCAGGTTGCAACCGTTTGTTTTGGTCTTTTGACCGATCTGATTCAAGTCTGCCCTAACATTATCATGGGGGTTGTTTTATGCTATTACTTCCACTAAGCTATTCCCTAAAGAAATATAAGAGTTGAGTTAATGTTTGAGTATTGTAGACCACATCTACTTGGCAGTGTTTTTTTTCTTTTTGATTTGCAAATTTAGAGCAGCCCCAGTTATTATGGCATGGATTCAAATATAGCAGATTTCTCAGTAAAACATTCACTCTGTGAATTCTACAACAGCATAGTTTTACAAAAAACGATTTCAAGATTAATAATGCTGTTTACGCCAGATTCATATCCTACTTTTATTATGTTATGTAACTTCAAATTAGTAACACCAGACAAGTTTCTTTTCACCTTTCAGGTAGCAGGAGTGAAAATAAGTCATCCTCAAAATTTGTTGTGTTGTGGTTTCGGAAAGAACGATTTGATACGAAACAGGATTGAGACTCTACAAGATGATTTGTTTCCTTGGCAATTTTCATGTTCTTCCTCAAATGACATGTTCTTCCCACACATTTTAAGTATTCTATTATCAAATGGCTAGTAAAAATAATGCATATAGCTGGCGTAAATGGGATTAAAAAATCAGGAGGATGATCCCGAACCCCCTAAAACCCCATTGCACTTCCATAAAGTTAAGCGACTTGTTTAAAAAGCCAATAGCTGATGGAATAAAAGACCTCATGCATTTATCTATGTCACCTCTAGGGAGACTAAACCTGCGCCTTGATGGAAGCAAATTATATTCACAAAAAATTGTGCTGGGTGTCCAATAAGATGGCCTGAGCTCTCTGTGTGACTCTCTTGACACCAGTTTGTTTATGGCACATTTACAGATTTACCACTTTTTGTTTCTCACACCGAGATTTCCAAATCAACAGATCACATCAATTGTTAGAACTGACTCAATAAAAGAAGTCGTTTTTAAGCAGAGACTTGTCAACGTTAAAACTTCCGAGCTTCCCTTCAGAAAAAAAATCTTTGGCTGCCTTTTTTCTAAATAAAATCGATTTTGGCGTCAACATTCTCCCAAGATAGTTCCCAAGTATTTGTAATACTGGACTGCAGTTACAGGCTCCCCTTTAATAGTGGAAGGAGCGAGAGAAGTGGGTGCCCCCTGACAGTCAATCTCTTGAACACATTCAGCTGTAGGAAAGACGCCAACTGCCAAATTCTCCTACCACTATGTTCCCAATTGTACACAAGGCTTTTGAAAAAGACCCTGTTTTGCAAGGATGTGGGGCTCTCTACAATAAAAAGTCTAATACTGTGTTCACACGACACAAATGGCGTGACGCGAATAACGCAAAAACGCGAAATTCGCCCCACAATTTGCGTAACGCTGTTAAAAGTTACTTGCTTGTCGTCTTGCGGAGAGAACTAACAAAACATGAATTCAGACTTTTTACAAATCGGCATCATTACGTAGTTATTTCGGTTTATTGCAATTAAATTAGAGCAAAATCTGTTTATTTTGTGTTCATACAGCTGTAGTAAACCAGTCGACGTGTGTCTTGCTAGACACAGTGAATACAGCTCGATAAAATACAATAAGTGATTAATGAAATCCACCGATCGCCTTCGGATGATGTTATGAACCCAGAAAAGACGACGTTTAGTTTCCAGGGATATCTGGGACTTCCACAACAAGTACTAAGCAGAAATAAGCCACTCCTCCACTCAGGCGCGTCTAGCGCGAATGACCTGAATAACCACAAATGGTCCCACGAAAAACTCCCGCGAGTAACGTTTGGTGTGGGTGCACCTTAAGAGTAATCAATGAAGAGCAGTGTTGCATTTAAGAACTCTGGTGATATGACTTGAACCACAGTAGTTTTCCTTCCAAAGTCTGGGTACCTTCTGCTGTTCCAAAGAATACTGAACCGTATCTAACGATGAAGCAAGGACTCTGAGTGTGTATGTGTGTGTGTGTGTCCCTCGCATATCTCGAAAACCGTTCATCCAATCTACTTCACACTTGGCGGGGTATTGGCGGGGGCCCAAGGACGTGCAGTATCAAATTTGGCACTTTTATTACCTCTCGGTTAGACTATTGTAATTCTTTGTATTAGTTTGAGGACCCGTAGTCTCGGCGTCATCTGCAGGTATTCCAAATGCCGCTGCTGGTCCTCTAACAGGGAAAAGAAAGCGTGATCGCTTATCAGTATTGGCCTCCCTCCTCCCTGTCCTTTCAGAATTGCTTTGAAGATTTTCCTGCTTGTTTTTACAGTTTTAAATGGGCTGGCGCCAATTTATCTTGCAGAACTTTTGCATCATCATCTTCCACTTATATATAAGTAACACTAAATAACAAATAGCCTCAACAGAACAACTAGCTAGTTAGCTAAGAGCTGAAGACATTTATGCACGTTATTTTTTTGCATTTAGACGGATGATGATGGATTTCTGCTTACCTTTTCCATGTGCAAGCCAACGGTTTATCTTCTCAACAATCTTCTTCTGACGAAGGCTGCCTTCGCCTTGATTTTCGTGGTCGTGCCTAGATACTTGATTGTCTCAGTTTATCGCAACATGAATGGATCTAATAAATGTTACGTTTTTGAAGTTCATGCAAATCCTACATGACTGAATCACGTTCACATTGGAAACATGAATGAATATCGTTCGAAATACATGTTACACTATAGTAAATGTAACAGCCAGCCAATATCCTTTTTTTGAGTGTAGCACTGAGGTCGACTTCGCCGGCATGCTTTGCGATGGCTGCCCCCAGTCTCTGGAACATTTTACCAATCCATGTAAGAGCAGCTCAAAACCAAGACACTTTTAAGTTGCTGCAAAATACACACCTCTTCTCATGGCCTTTGATTCGAGTTGAGCTGGACTTCTGTATTGTGCTGCAATTCTTTTATCATTATGTCGAGGAGCACGTAGAGGCAGCGGCTGGAAGCTCCCATGAACTTTTCTACTTTTTTGTTTGAATTTGTTGTCTTTTTGTGTTTCGTGAGACCGTAGGTCTCAGATTAATTGCAGCGGACCTTGAGACAGTCACCGCCCACAGCATCTTCCAATCACCCAGCAAGACCAGCAAGACCTTTTGGTGACCAAAGTCCACCAAAAGCAGAGCAGACTGCTCCAGGAGAAGAGGGAGGAGACTCTGCATTGATCACAGGACACTGAACCCCAACATAGCGAAGGATTCACACACCTTACCTTGCGTTGTATAGGATTTGAACTTAAAACAGGCCCTAGTTTTCCTGGATATCTCGGCTCGAGTAAAGGTTGATGCAGGTGCTCAACTGGAAGTGCAAATTCTTCTAGATCACTGTGTAGTATCTAGGCCACAGTGTGCCTAAAAAGATCATTGAAACAGATCCTGAGACGATAGCAGCACTAAAAACCTGACCAAAACCAAACAGACCTAAGGGAGCTGAGAACCTTCCTGGGATTCGGCGGCTATTACCACAAATTCATTAAAAATTATTCAAAGATGGGCTCAACGAACCCATTGCTGGGAAAACACACACAACATCAGCACAGTGCGATATAGTGACACAAGTGCTTCATTATTTTCTCCGCTACGTGAGACGTCAGACAAGTTTCCTTGCAAATTTTGTGAGAATTGTAACAAAATGTCCACAAAATCAGCAACAGCTAAAGTTAATTAACGTGCTTTTCCATCCACTTATGCTATGTGAATATATGCGTTATTGACATGAACAGTTCTCCAGTTGGGTGTGATCAAACCTCTGTAGAAGAAGAGGGCGCAAGAAGCGGTGTGTAATTGAAAGCTTTCCAGTAAAACCTCTAACAAACACAACCCATGCAATAAACATGATGGAAATATGATATTTCTGTTCTAATTCATGTTTTAATGAGGATATTTGGCAAGTTTAAGTTTAACTTCATATGGACAGCTTGCATGTGTTGGCAGAGACGGAACAACGCCTTCTGATTAAATCATCCTAAGCCATGTGAAAGTCATGTGCTAAGTCATGTGTTTACCACTGTGTTAGCACATGTGGCATCTTGTCCCAGAAGCCATCAATTCACAAACTTTTTTATGAGAACTCTGCCCATTCAGCAACGACAACAACAAAAAAACAGACGGAGGGAATGGAAAGGTTTCAATCCTGTCCAGGACTATGAGGACTTTATACAAGGGTGAGCTTCATTTCCATTGTGAAGTGAGTCAGACTCATGACGGCTGAGTTAGAAGCTTTAAATCTGATCAACTTGCTGCAGAACCCTATCTGACTTTACGAGACTACCTATCTGTCTGTCTCGTCGTCCATCCGTCCTCTTTCTGGTAATCTTTACTTCACTACCTGTATGTGACAACTTTAGTTACTGGTTACGTTCAGATTACAATTTTATTATACCCTTGATGTCCAGTTTTGAATCTGAATGTTTGTGATAAACTGAAGGATTAAGTGTTGTTTCATGTTTTGACTATTTAAAAAGCCTCTTGGATCAGCTGGAAAGTGCATCATCACAAAGCTGAAAAGGTGAAATTTTTGAGATGTGTTATTCCCAATTCAATTCAATTTATTTGTACAGCCCACAAATCACAAATTTGCCTCAGAGGGCTTTATGTATAGCATAAGACGTCCTCTGTCCTTGGACCCTCACATCCGAAGGAGAAAACTCCCCAAAAAAACCTTTAACAGTGCAAAAACAGGATGAATCCTCAGGAGCACAACAGAGGAGGGATCCCTCTCCCAGGATGGACAGAAGTGCAATACAAGCCATGTGTACAGAATGAACAACATAATAGAATAACACAAGACAGCAGCGCTACAATAATGATCTTCTCTAAAAAAATAAGCAGTGAATTGCAACATACATATTAATGCAGCAGTACAATGAATCCAGAACCAATATTAATAATAGTAAAACAGAGACAGGGAACATCTTACTATACTATGACTACCTTTACTTTTCATACTTGAAGTACATTTTGCTGATACTACTTCAGCTTTTACTGGTAGAGTATTTTCAGTGTGGTATTGGTACTTAGTAATTAAAGGATCTGATTATTTTGTCCACTGGTATCTAATAACCAATGAATAGCTTCTATATAATCAAGTCCATATTAAAAACCCAAAGATATGCTTGAAAAAAATGATAACAGCAACACAATGAACACAAATGTGAAACCAAGAAGGTGTTTAGACATGACAGGATAATAGAAAGGAACACAGATTCATGATGATGCGTTTGCGTGTCACTTGAAGACGCCGCCATTTAAATGCCTCCAATCTTCAGCTCTCACGACAAAGCATCTTTTAATTCTTGTCAAACGCGCTTTATCAACCTGCCTTGAGAAGAAAGAGAGGGAAAAAAAGTTAGAAAAGTGTTTGCGGTACACAAGAAAGAAAAAGTGAAGCAGAGGAGAAAAAGAGCGCAGAGGGGGAAGGTGATTTAGAGAGCGGTTGAGGTACGTAATAGAGACAGTGAGGTGTGATTTAGGGCTGAGGGGAAAATGGAGGAGTGGAGGCGCCTTCTTGGCAAAGATTGAGTGTCATTTAATGCGGGTGTGAGTGGAGAAATTATTGCACGGCTGCTACACTAGCTGACTATAGATGTGACACATCGCTCATGCGGGCCGCTATCCCAGCTGAATGGGAATTACCCCATTAACGCAGGCTGAATGCTAACTGCTACGGCACATATTGAGCTGGCAGCAAAGAGCTGAGCTGGCTAATGACTGTATGTCACCGTAATGGCGTGTCTCTATCAAGTGCCTCTGCCTCTGCGGGACGCTTAGCTCTTCATCGCTCCGCCCGGCCTCGACTCTTCTTCGTCCTGCCAGCCGGATGACCTTCCAACTGCGGTTTGAGATGACAAAGTCATCGCTGCGAGAGGCTCCCTCACGTCGCACATTCTTCAATGCACCACATTTTCATGAATCTTCGGCTTTTAAGCCACCTCGCTTGTGGACAGATGGGTTTTTCTTCTTTTTTTTTAACTACACTAACAATCTCATCTATGTAAAGAAAGATTCTGATTGCCCCTTTCGCACGACTTGGGAACGATTTGCTCTAATGATCCAGGTGCTTCCCATATAGAAGGCAATTCTCCCCGGGCATCTGTCACTGGAATGTCTTGAGAGCTGTCACCGCGTAGAAATGTAGATGTGTTTACATTTTGCGTTCCCCCCATCCTTGTGATGCTCCGGACGTGAAGTTTTTTACACTGTGTGCAGCAGAATTTGATCCGTCCCTCAGCCCTGATCTTGATTGGGGTCATTTTTGCAGGTCAACATACCCAGGAGGAAACTAGCTATGTGTGGAAAAGGGATATCAAATTCAGAATAAAAAAATAAAATGCCTTCTGATTGTTGGATCAGGAGTGTAGGGCTTCAACATGCAAGGATCATTTAGAATGACTTTCATTCCAGGCATTGGTTTCCATCACTATGAACAGTCAGAATGTGGATATGACAATTCTTTATTCAATTTATGATGGATTTATTTACTTGTACAACTCATGGGCATGGCAACTGTGGGATAGTTATGTCTAGGGAAAGCTTATAGTCATGGTTAAAAGAACTAGAATTACTGCCTCGCGGATGCCCGCCAACCAGTCATGTTGCAGTTTACATCTCTGTCTGCACAAATGCATAGCCTCAAGCTCTGCATCTGGATGATGCAGTCTGACTGGATCAGATATTAACATGTTTGCCTCTAGACTTGCATTTTTTAATTCATTAACTACAATTAATCCACAAGTGCTTCAACCACAGCCTGTATATAACGTCACCCATTGGTTTATGGACTGCGGTTTCAATGTCTCGAGATTGACGTTTTGGCCATTGTCATCTTGGATTTTGGCCGTCGCCATCTTGTTTTTTTGCAACCAGTGAACGGTAGCGACCATATTTTGGTGTAACGATGTGGTAGAGACGCCGCGTCTGGTAGTTGTAGCGATCTGTCAATCACAAGGTAGTCCCCCCCCCCCCAAAGAATACTCTGCTTTATGATCTATTTTACTCTAAATGCACCATCATTTACGAAATGAACATCATGCTGTATTGAAAAAGACTTGAAACTAGCGACCATATTGAGACCATAAGCTCATGTTTATAATGTTTACTGAGGTAATAAACCAAGTGAGAAGTAGAGTCATTTTCTCATAGACTTCCATACAATCGGACATTGTTTTGCAACCAGAGGAGTCGCCCCTGGCTAGCTTTTAGAAAGAATGTAAGTCAATGGCACTTCCGAATTGGCTTCACATTTCAGAGCCGGAGATCGCCGCCTTACTTCAACAAAGCTTTGATTACTGTGAAAACGTCCCATGTGCTGTGGCTGGTTGGTCGCTGTGCTAATTTCTTCGGTACCCTCAGTTTAAGTGAGGGATTTTTATCTGGCTCTCGGCTGTACATTTTACCCACCTGCATCACCTTCATCTTTATATCTAATCACAATAAAGATGGCTCCTCTGGGTATTATTGCTATATTCAGGGGGACTGGACTTCCTAGTTGCTCCCCTGGGACCATCTATCTATTCTTGATACAGCGCGTGATTCTGAAAGCACTGGGCTATCTGTCATTCATGCTATTAGTTCATGGTTATCATCAGCGGTGGCCAAGGCCATTAGCCCAAAGACATTAGCAGCAGCCATCAGCAAAGCCATTAACTCCTCTCTCTGCTAAAAGGCTACTGTCCCTCACAAAAGACTCATTAAGGAGAGGTGGGGGGAGAGATGGGCATGGAGGGAGACAGAGAGATGGAGGGAAGAGGAAGGAAGAAAGAGGAGGGCATTTATTTATAAAAATAAATATAGAAAGACTGAAGGGGAGCAAGCGCAATAAGGCCGGGAAGGAAAGACTTAGATCATTTTAATAGTTCACCGTCTCATTTCCCTCCATCTCCTGATCTGCAGTGGGTGTAGGATGTCCATACGTTTTACATTGTCCTGGAGAGGGCTCGGCATGTTTGGAGAAGGTAACTGAAGGCTGAGGTTTTTTTTCTCTAAGGATCTACCCATTTAAGTGTTTCTTTGTAGAAAAAGAGAGATTTTCAATCTCGATATCATTACTTCAACATTTTTTAATAAATTTGATGATTTCAAGAGTTGTATATCTGAAATACTGATCAGTGAACAGAGGAGAACATCATTTTTCTTCTCTTCAGGGGCTTTGTCTTATCCTCATATACATCCTTGTGATATCTTACAAAAAGTCTCTCCTCGTTTTTGGTGCATTTTCCTACGAAAGCCAGCAGCACGTGTCAATTCATGCTCACGGTCTTCTCAAAATAAACTTCAATCATCACAGGAAACAACTCAGTTCTGTTAAGGCAACAAAACTACTTTGTTTGGTTTAGAAAGAGATTGTGAAATACTTAGTTAGGTTTAGGAAAATACATTACAGTCATTTAGCAGACACTTTTATCCAAAGCGACTTACAATTCAGATTCTATAACATCCATACACCGTAGGCACAGCTACGGGAGCAATTTTGGGGTTAAGTGCTCAAGGACACATCGACATGCGAGTAGCGGAGCCGGGGATCGAACCGCCAACCCTCTGATTGAAGGATGGCCCTGCTCTCCACCTAGCCACAGTCAGCCCTTAACTAAATACTTAGTTAGGAAAAGATCGTGAAATACTTAGTTAGGTTTCGGAAAATATATCGTCTTTTGGGTTAAAATTCCCGGTGCAAATACATCAACGTCGACTTCTAGTTTCACAACGGGAAGGAACAGCGCTCTCCTGGCTGAAAGATCGCTGTTTGTTGGACCCATCCACCTCCTCGTCATCCAAAATTATTTCATGGGTTATACCTGCACGTTAGTTTTTGTTGGCTCTACCGGCGCTGGGTAAGGGTACTTTTAAAAGTAACTTAATGCCATTAAAAAGTAGTTACGTTAGACCGTGACCTACTGAGGAAAGTAACTCGGTGGAGTACTTTTGCTTTACCAAACATGCAAACCCCTTTGCCAGTCCTAGAACATGTTGGTTCCATTGTCCAGAGACTTTTGAATGTATTGACTCTGTCGTCGTTGCTCGTCTACGGCAGTTCTAACTTACAGGCAACAATGACGGACACAAGTAACTCGGTAAATTACGGCAGCGTTGACTTTGGAATTTAAAGGCACCTTTGATGAAGCTGTGCAGCGAAACGAAATTTATGTAAAAGAGAGCTGAAAAAGGAAAGAAAAGAAAAATGGGAGAGCACTGAAAGAGCGAAAAGCGAGGGGAGGTGAGTTTACCCTTTGACCCAACGTCCCATTCCATTCCCGAATACTTCGGGGGGCCCCCTGACATACGCTTAATACCTTACACGGATGCACATGAATGTACATTAGCTTGCGCGCGCACACACGCTGACACACACACACACAATCCTGCAGCTGATCTCTGATGTGCTTACAGGGGCGGTTTGATTTCATTAGCAGAAAGATCAGGGCGCTAAAACATTAGCTCCCGTCTCTGACTCTTTGTACTTTTCTTCTTCTTGTCCTCTATTACTCTTTCTCATACTCGTGTGCACGCTGACTTAAGGGGATGACATGTGAACGCACCCATACACACACACACACACACACACACACACACACACACACACACACACACACACACACACACACACAAGGCGCTTGATGTCAATAGGTTTGTTTT
Organism: Anarhichas minor; assembly: GCF_050575085.1. NCBI lineage: Eukaryota > Metazoa > Chordata > Actinopteri > Perciformes > Anarhichadidae > Anarhichas > Anarhichas minor. The sequence continues at coordinate 2,838,151 of NW_027466453.1, forward strand.
GGAGCCAGGATCAGGTGGTTCACTATGTAGGTCAGAGGGAGAATAAAAGGAGAGAGAAGCCACGTGTCGGTTTCCTCAATAATTAATCAAACCCTTTGCTTGCTCTGACGCTCTCAGACGTGAGGATAAGGGCAGGGCAGAGGACGAGACAGACAGTCAACCGCACATCAAGCTGCAGAGTTTATTTGTCCTCGGGGAGCCCGATCACCTCAGTGGGCTTTTAGTAAGCCGCTGTCTCCGCCGGTGTCTCAAAAAAATTTTTTTGCGAGGACAATTCTCATGAGCCGGCACCCACGCGGTTGCTTTTGAGGGGATACGTTGCGTCCTGATACTTTTGATCTGCGGTTTCCTCATGTGATTTAAAAAAAAAAAAAAAAAAGGAAGAACCCACAAGAGAACGGGTGGTGCTGCAGAATGACTGACACCCGTAGCGCACACTTCGATGGCCTCACACACGCGTGCAGGCTGGTGACACAGGATATCCTGCCGTGGGCGTCGGCCCGGGTGAAGAAGAGGAAGTGTAGTATGCAGAGGCAGAGGGAGAGAAGCTTCAGTCGTATATCCTTGCTAGAAGACGGATATATGAGTATGGAAACGGCACAAACACAACAATAAGGACAGAGGCAGAGTTAGCGATAATGGACCTGCCGGGCTAGCTGTCTCAATGCTAAGCTAAGCTAGCCAGCTGCTGTCTTCCTATTTATGCAGGCATGAGAGCGGGATCCATCTTCTCTTCTAACTATCTGCAAGATGATATTGAACTGTTCCGTTTACAGTTATTAATTACACCTGTGCTCTGTTTCTAAATGTCCGCCGGGAAAATGGTCTATAGTCCTAACTGCTACCACGAGGACCTTTCAGTATTGCTGATTTCGGCGGCACCTGAGGACAGAAGCGATGGTGTTTCCGAGCACCCGAATCCGAATTTAGAAAAACCTCTCATAATACTTCAGCAGGGTCTGGCAGCCCTGGTTGTGGTTCTCCCATGCCTCCCTTCTCACCGCAATCTCACTTCAGATGGGTCAAATACCAACACTTGGTTCCGTGCTTTCTACTCACTCCAATGTAAACCCACACATGTCATTATTAGATGGAAAATGCGAGACCCAGAGAGTGGATGGGTCAGACAAACACAGAACTTTAGTCCAGGAGGCCCTTGTTCGTGTCCCATCGTAACCAAAAGTAAGCGTTAACTTTTTGTCACGTCAGCCATTAGTCATGTGACCCAACCGAATCAAATAATCGTCAAAAAGTGGGGTTAAGGTTTAACAACGAAGCGCAGGTATTTGAGGAGTTAGGAGTGAGGACATGCTGTGTCATATGTCACTGCAATATGTCACTACATTAAGATTAAGATTACGACATTATCCAAAGAGACAATCTTCTCCCTAATGGTCTCGTTTACTCGTTTACGTTTATGTACGTCATATAGCGGTATTAAACTGAGACTGTTTCATAACCAGTTAAAAGTTCCTCAGAGCAACTGCAATATATATATAATACATTATTATAAGATGTTTATAAAAACGTACTGCAGCAATAATTTCGTTTTTGGCCGCTTAGGGTCAGCTGAACAAGCTGCAAACACTGATCGCTACTCTCCTGAAGAGGGTCTTGAAGAAACAGAAGATAGGAAACGAGGGAGGAGGCACGGGAAGTGAAGGGAGCGAGCGTGGAAGAGAGGGGAAGCTCCACGCCTCGATGCAGATGGGGGAATGAAACAATGGGGGGGATCTGTGACACGACGGGATTCCCCTACATTCCCCTGATTTTGCCCGAGACGGAGAGGGCCCAGCAGTGACAGCGGCGTGTTCACATACACACACACACACACACACACTCACACACACACAGCCCGCCTGTCATGTGCAATAATTAAGAACCAAGGGGGCGAGACATGTTTGCGTCTGTAAAACAAGAGGGTTTATTATGACTGGACGTCTATGAATCAGTGATATGAAATGAAATCTCCTGCGAAAAAAGATATGAGCAGCGTGGCCTTTTTTTTTTTTTCACTGTATTAAAGACGCAGAGGAGCCGATGTGACGAGCGACTAGAGCTAGGAGCACGTTGTGTAACTAGTTGCGCAGTGCAGAGCTGCCCGACCTTACACAACAGACCTTAATATTTCCACACACACACACATTCAGGCATGTTTTCGGCCACAGTCCTCCCACTGTAGTAATGAGGTCACAGAGAGCTCTGCCGCTCTCTTTTGTCCGTTTGCCTTCAGGCTCGATGGTCTCTCTTTCTTTTTGCGTAGCCTCAGGTGTCTCTGTCAGCCTGCATAACTGGCTACAGGACCAGTTTATTCAGCTGGGATGGTGGAAAATATAGGTGGGAACTAACTAACTTGTTTTCTGTGAAGACATGTTTTTATTTGACTGTACGCATGTAACGAGTGAAAAATGTACATGTGTTGCTGAGCTATTGTAAGAAAACATTCCAAAATGAGTAACTTTTGGTAATGACATTATCCTTATACATAGCATTGTATAAGGATAGGTTGTCTACAGTGACATATGAACAGAGACGGTGAAACACAGACTGCTCAAACGGCCTAAAAACAACCCCCGTCTCCTAGAAACCACGCTATGCTAGTTTGCAAGTGAGTAAGTAAGCATGTACGGCCTACATGTAGTTAGTTACAGGCCTCCTGCTGTATAACCTCAGCAGACATAAGAGAAACCCATAATGTTCCATACAGTGAGCTGTGCTGTCCCCTGCTGTGCTCCTTCAGTCCATCAGTCCCTCTCACACACACATACACACACACACACACACACACACACACACACACACAGTGAAATTACAGACGAGTCAAGGAATCCTGCAGCATTGGAGAAAATTCACTTTGTGTGTGTGTGTGCGTGTGTGCATAGGCGTGCACACTCATATCCTCGTCATGTTAAATTACTAAATTCAACTTGATCTGTTATTCTACCCTCCTCACGCGAAGGGCACACACACACACACACACACACACACAAACACACACACACACACACACACACACACTGCTGTTAAATAAAGAGCAGAAGCTTGTTTCTAGGATTACTCTTAAGATCATATGCGTGTGTGTGTGCATGTGTGTGTGTACAAAGAAAATTCTATACGTGTGTGTCAGGCTGTCCATCCATCCATCATCTGTAGCTGTTATCCTGTGCGGGGTTGCCGTGTCCTTCTGTTGACTCCTTGCATGACTCCATCCACTTCGTCGTTGCTAAAAATGCTCAGCTCTCTGGGCCAATTACGTTGCGTGTTAGCCAACCGCAGGAGCATTCTCATGCATTTCTCTATTAAAACGTCAATACGTGCATACATACACGGAGCAGACTCAGAAACAGACTCATCCCCTTTACCTATGTAAAGATAGAGTGGAGTAATGTCCACCCGAGAAGAGAATGAAGTCGTTTTCCCTTTGTGTGTGTTGTTTTCAGAGCTACTACATGTCGCCATGTTGAGAGCTGCGAGGAGGTGACAGAAAGGCTCCCAGTCTCGTATTTAACACCTTTGATGTAGGCTATAATTTGTTTCGCAGTACAAATAGAGACCACGGGTCACATGTTATTTTACTCTATTACCAAAAGAAGAAAAAAACTGTCCCACAAGTGGTCACACTTAAATGTCTGGTTCAATACTAAAATGAATGTCACCTTTTACATAATAAAATGCCCACATACATCACCAAATACCTTGCGGTACAAATCAAAAACATTTCTGCACTATGTCGCCAGATGCTATCCTTTACTTCTCTATTCATGTCAACGACACGCTAAAGTTCAGTTATGGCCCGGTGTCGTACGCTGCACTTTTTTTGTATCTGGGGATTTGCTTCTCACTGACCCGGAATTAATGACAACAAAGGGATACCCACCAGCAGGGCAGAACACTCTCCCTCACACACACACACTCACACACACACACTTACACACACTCGCACACCAGAGGAGCATCATCATGTGCTATAAATAAGGCACAGCCTCATGCAAACAAATACGCACCACCCCGCCGGCCATGCCATGCACATGACACGCAATGCTATATATATACATATATATACATATATATATATGTATATATATATATATATATATATATGTATATATATATATATATATATGTATATGTATATATATGTATATTTGATGCTGCCAACACACAAGCACACAGATGGAGAGATACACACACGGACTTACTGGATGTGACATACATATGGCTGTGGCCCCCATGTCACACGCGATGCCATGAACTGTGTGACCTCCTGTTGTTTACAGCAGTACAGTCACAATAATGCTTCCTTTAGCATGAAGCAAACTCTGAAGAGACACATGCCTGCACACATGTGAAAGCTGGAAATATAACCAGATCGGAGACCGTCTTGCAATTGGATTGCACCGGTCGTGGGGCCAAAATCGGAACAGGAGCATAAAGTTGGGGGTACCCACTACTTCCTGCCTCTTGCTTAATGATGTTACCACTCCAGTAAAATTTGCCTAAAACGCTTGCGTATGCTAAACGTATGCCTTACCTATCCAAGGCATACCCAAAATAAATTGAAAGCTGTTCTTGAACCATTTGGAGTACATGCATGGCTTTGGTCTCTGACGTTTTTAGCCCAACAGTCAGAATCACCGTAAGTGCTACTGGCATTGAGTAATAGAAGTTTGAACACACTGAAGTAGAAGGTTTTTATTTCCGCCTGAATATTCTTTTGCAAACAGATGCCTGCAGATGACTATAGCTGGGACTTATTAGCTGGAAAACACAATGGGACCACAGCATGAAGCCTGACCTAGTCCAAGTTCAAATTTTATAACAATACTACAGAAAATTAATATTTTACACATGTTTTACTAAGGGTATGTCTCGGCATTTTCCAAAAAAGGCCATTTGGAGACCCATGGTAACCATGGTTACATACCTAGGCTGTGTAAAAATGTGTATTCATAATTCAAACTAAAGCTTATTTATGTCGATATACAGTAATCTATAAGTTATTTTGTCATTATGCCCTTTCCTAAAGTCTCCAAAACCACACTTTGCATTTTACGCAGGGACGCAGGGAGCAGACTCACGGTGACGCAGTTACTTCCGGGTTGTGGCTGTAAATCTAACCCCTGAAACTGTATATCGTTATTTTCGAAATTTCATTGGCTATACGAAGTGTCAGTCATCAGAACGATCGGTTGCAATTGGCTCGGTCTTTACACGAAAGAAGAGGGGCAGGCACTTTCCTTCAACGTGGACTCTCGTTGGCTATTGTAGGTTGTGGACAGGACATGGAAGCTCCTATTGGGTCAAACGAGGTGTCAATCGAAAGGTCAGAGTGCAGCCGCCATTTTGAGACCCAGAGACCGGCATATTTACGTGTGAACCGGAGTTACGTTGGAAAATACATAAATAGTTAGGCATATCTGCCGGCTAATTTGAAATGATGCAACAGCAGTCCGTGGGCATTTATTGATGTAATAATGTGTTTTGGACTAAATATTTTACTGGATTGGATTGTCTGGACCTTTGGCAATGTAACAAGACCGTTTTTGTCAGAATATTATCGATGGGTGGAATACTATGAAGCTTCATCAGTGAGTTGCCTCAATTTTGTAATTGTTTGTTAAAATAGGGCAAAACGGCTCTTTGGATAGTAAAGGTTGCCGACCCCTGAACTAGACTGTTGTAACAGTCTGTAAATCGTTTCCATTATTTCCCTTGACCCACACTGATGCAACAATTACATTTGCCAGTGATTATCTGAACTCCTTTTTCAGAAGTGAATAAATAAATCCATGTCGTAAACATTCTAAGTTTTAGGTCAAGTACTTAAGTACAATTGGGAATCAGGGAAATGGGTTAGGGTTCCATGACATGCATTGATTCAATTAATCGCTGTGTATATTGATCCAATATATTTTCTGATCATCTGACAAATTGAGTCTATTATCTTGTTACATTTGTTTGTTCTCAAGAGAAGATAATTGGATAAGGTATTGAAATATTAATCAGATAACTTTCTGATGTTTATTTTGGGTACATTAATTGTTGTATTAATCAAGAATTTAAAAGAATTAATTTGAGAATAATCCATACATTAATCGTTGGATTATTCAAGAAAAAAAAGGGTAAAGCCCTAATTGCATGGTTGTGACACTGGTGGTGTTGCTGGAGCTATGTTGGTACAACACCATTTTGTCATTGTTTTGAAATTGTTTACACATATGGAAAGTGATAGAAGAAGAAGAAAAAAAAGTCTCTTCCCCTTTCGCACCTCTGTACATCTGTCCAATCGTTGCATGAAGTTTTCTGAAGTGGGAGGAAGTGCTTGGTGACACTGTATTACCTGCTGCCCCTGATACTCCTCTCCTTGAATGTGAGGGTCTCCCTCATTTTTTGAAGAGCTGGACTGAAAAGACCTTTGGCTGGGTTAGATGCCGCATCCATAACCTCTGCCTTCTGAGCATCACTGAGGCCTGAGAGATTCAGCCACAGGGCCCTCTCACCTGAGGCTGCAAGGCCCATTACACGACACAGCCCTGCACTGCACCACGTGAGGAGCGTAGGATGAGATCGTTAACCACACAAATCTCATCCCATAGGGCCGGTTTAGGTGCCCTTGAGTCCAGCTGCCCGCCCATCTCCTCTAGGATTTCTGCCTGGTACGCAGATAGTAGAGTCATTGGATTTGGAGAGCACACGGACTGTGCTGCGTACTTATACAGTCTTTGGAAAATGGAGGCGGTGAGGCGTTCATTTGTACTAGGCAGAGTACAGGCAGGCACTGCTGTCAGAGGTTGTTTTGATGGCAGTTGTGCTGGTGGGAGCCTCTTACCAACATACAGGTCTCTCTCCCCCTCCGTAACGTCCTGGGCTGCCGGCCATTGTATCCCCAATTTGGACGCGGCCCGTTTGCATACCTTATATAAGTGGCTGTCCACTGGGGGAACACTGTCGGATGCACTAGGGCAGGGGTATTCAAGTACATTTCCAAAAGGTCCAGATTGAGAAAATCTCCTCGTGCAAAGGTCCGGAACATTGCAATAATATCTAACTTGCACTATTTAGTGCCATATATATATATATATATATATATATATATATATATATATATTCAAGAAGCCTAGTATTAGTAACAACATCTCTGTGTATTCAACAACTGTCAAATCAAATAAAGAAAGTATTTGATTTGACAGTTAATCAAATATAATTGATTTAAAATCAATTATATTTTAACAATTATTATTCTCATTTTTCAAATTTAACTGGATGGATTATAAATAATACATAGAAATACATAAATAAATGTTCTTCTCATTTCAAGTAAAATAAGGGCTGGATTAAAGAATAATTGACATAACAGAAAGCTTTTCAAAAATGTGCATCTTTAAAATAAAGTAATTCATTTTAGAAACATTTATTTCACTGAATTGTCCTGCAGCTTTAAATTCAGTTCATTCAGATGTGAAGTGATGTCAATAAAAAAGCCACAATATTATATTTCTTTCATCTTCTAATAAGATAAATCAGTGAGCATGGACTTTATGTGTGGTTATAAAACCACTTGTTTCAGCTCTATTCTCTTTGGTAACATCATTGTTGAACAGTGAATTCATGTGTTAGGATTCTGATCATATTGGGCTCTTAGGTTTGTTTTCTGTCTTCATTTCAGATGTGAGTTGATACATTTGCTCCATATGAGACATACTGTTTTTAAGCTGCCCATGGGAAGAATTCACCTATACGAGTCTGTCCAATCTTGGTTAAAGACTCTGGTCTCTCTGGCCATTTTTCTCTTTTTGGAGATCGTACTGTGATTTGACTTTTACAACTCAAATAATAATTGTCCTGCTCTGCTTTCTCTTTCCTCGTGTCTCCCCCGTGTGTCACGGTGTGCGTACATCTCACTCAAGTCAGGAAACTTGTCAGAATACCCATATTTGATTGGCTGAGCTGCATCACGTGATGATTTACAACGTATTGGTCGATGTGTTTCTTGCACCGCTGAACAAGTGCCGTAAATGCTGGAAAAGCTGCGCCGGTTAAAATAGAAACGCTCCGTCAAAATGTAACAATTCTCAATTATCTATCGGTTTTAGGTCCTGGGTCTGGATACAATGGCGTCTGGGTCCGTCTGGGTCCGGATCCGGTCCGCCAGTTAGTGACCCCTGCACTAGGGGGTCTGGGCTGTTGAACAAGAAAGGTGAAGTCATCCTCCTCATCCTACATTCCGTCCATGCCAAGGAGGTCAGAGTTGGCATCATCCTCTGTGTCCTCACAACCCGGCTCCAATTCCTCGAAAGTGGAGGAATTTCCGTGCATTCAGTATCCATTATATCGTGCCATCTCAATGAGGCTCGTGGCTGATGGGTGCTGGTTGTGGCTTTTGGGGTGGTTCCTGACAGCCAAGGGTCCTGACTTTTGGATACCGCCACTCTCAGCCTCCTTTCCAGGGTCTTTTCTGGCATTGACGCACAGTGTGAACACGATTGGGGGTCAGCCAGCGATGCCTGAGCGTGTTTAGCGGCCATGCAAGCTATGCACATATGATGAGGGTCCCTGCAAGAGATGGACGCCCCGCATAATGCAGGGCACAGGCGGGATGCAGCCTCTTTGGCCTTCGGTTCCGACCCTTTGGCAGGGGTAGCGAAGACATGGCGTTTGAAAAAGGGAAATGTATGAACAAATAGCTGCACAAGGCGCGCAGCAACGCGTTAGACTGTTAGCAAACTGGGAGGGGTCGGTCGAGTGTGGTAATATGAGGGTGTGTGGCCCTAGCACAGTTCGACCTGTCTGTCAGAGAGTGTCATTGGAGCTTCCGTTGGTCACTCCAAGGCGATTCCCCATAGCGAAACTCTGAACAACGTTAGAAAAAGAACTGCACGGTACAACACACAACACAGCTAATAAGGTACGAATGCTTCCTCCATCTTGGACTCCATCCAGCTCTCCGTTCCCACAAAGGTAAGCACTGTCAAGACGGCTTGCTATTGGTCAACAGGTACGAACGCACAATTCAAAGTTCATTAAAGTTACAGTTGACACAATAGGTTTGCGCAGATATATTTTGCCCCTCTTAGCTGGCATTTTGCCCTGAAAATCGAATGGTACTGTGTGGGAAGGCCTTTACAGTCACTCCCCGTTGGATGGCATCTACTATGTCTCAGCAACATTCTGTAACATTCTGTTCATTTAACACGAGTCCCCGGGAGACATCTTAACATTGAATGGAACCAAACACTAAATATCCAAACACACCCTGCTTCACAAGGCATATATAGTGCAGTACATCTGTGTTCTGCATGACCTGTGAATGCTCTGACTCCTTCCAACATTGCGTGATCATTTATGTTTTATTATGTGTGATGTCAACCATAAATGCCTCTTTTCATGCATAGTGTGTGTGTGTGTGTGTGTGTATGTATACATTTTTTTACCCCAGGCACACGGAATCACACTGCCGTCAAATCATGCTTGTTTGCCTTCTCTTTACCACTCTCTGTCTGTTTTTTTTTCATCTCTATTTTTACCTTTCTCCGTCTATCCACCCCTCTGCATCTCTCTCTCTCTCTCTCTTTCTTCATACCTGTCTCTCTGTGCCTCTCACCCCTCCATCCTGCCTCTGTCACTCCGTGTGAATCTCTTGTCTATCAATCCTAATTCACTCTCTTTATTTCTCTCATTATTCCTCTGTTCCAGCAGTCTCCCCTTCCTCATCTTGCTCTCTCCTTCTCTCTGGAAAGGCTAACCTACTTACAACACAGCTGTCTGATGAATAATGGAGGAGAGACAGTTACTATCAGCATCTCCATCAGCCTTTGATCTCTGCTCCTCTCCCCTTTCCTCCTGCCCTTCCTCGCAACTCCTAGGTGTCTTCTCGCATCCTTTCTCCTTTTAAATTCTCTCCTCTGTTTTTCTTTCATTTGACGGTTTGTGCAAAAGTAAGACAAATTTTACCAACAAAACCCCCTCATAAACATTTTTGTGATTTTGGCTGGCCAATTGTGAAATACGGTATTCTGATATTTAAAGGGCAACTTTGGTATTTTTCTACCTGCACCATTTTCCCATGTTTTTGTGTCTACTTGACTAATGGGGACAACAATTTTTTAACTGGTCCAGTTTTGCGTGAGATCCTTGCAACCAGCAGCTGCGAAATGAGCTGCGAGGGCAATTGCAATGTAATGTTACGTCCACTAAAAGTGGATTTTTTTCTGGCCACATGGGGGCAGCAGAAACAACTTGTGGACACAGCTACAACATATCACCACCTTTTAAGTCAACCTTGTTAATAAACAGTTGCTTATTTACACATCCAGCATTTATAGACTAACATTATCATCAACAAGTAAGGTTTCTGCTACCTGGCAATGTAAGATCAATATTCACCCGCTTTTAGCTCTTTTTGGTCACCATCAACTACGAGTGACCGCTTTTTACATTATCACATAGTTTTCACCTTGTGATTTGATACATTGTTATAGCAAAAATATATAGTTGCTTTACAGGAGAGTATTTTTGAGAGAGTGGTACGTAATTTGACATTTGTCCCTCACTGTAGCGCCATGGCGGATGTTGCTTGTCCCATCTCTCCATCCGTTCAGGTTCCACTCTGTCAACCAGGTTTCACTCCCACCTTGTCAAATACCGACGCTCGGTCAGTGCCCCTCTACGCTTAATACTGGTGCCAGGTGGCACCTTTTAGCTTCTGTATTCGGCTCACCGAGCTTTCAACTAACAAAACACAAAAAATATAAATATTGTCACGTCAGCCGCTAATCACGTGACTTGTTTGTCACTTGCTAGTCACGTCAGTATTAGTCACTCAGTAGTTACTTGAGTTGTTAGTCAGTCAAGTTAACATCAGCCATGATATTTTCCTGACCCTAACTAAGTGGTTTTGTTGCTTAAACCCAATTTCCTGTGAAAACGGAAGTTTAATATGCATATAACGGCCGGAAACTGACACGTCCAAAATTCTGCATAAAAAAGATTAAATATATAAATATAAAGATTTTATAAAGGGAAAAAATGTAATTGGGAATTAATCAACTGCTAAACCGTGATAGCCAACCACTCTTTACAGGCTCATCTGGGGCTGGCTGGTAGACAGTGGCTGATCTTGGACTGCATCATGCGAATCATCCCGTTTCGACTGTATTTGACAGTCATGTAGGTAAAAATCTTATCTGGCATCTTATTGTTAGCTTTCTCATTTCCCTTAGTCGTCATTTACTGCAAAGTTCGTGTCACCGCTTCCTTTACATGGTGATTGTCACAGGTGGCAACATCAAGTTCTATAAAGTGAAGCCAATGCCGAAGTGCCTTAAACCTGCATTCTTGCTAATGGCAGGTAGGGGGCGACTCCTCTGGTTGCAAAAAGAAGTCTGATTGTATGGAAGTCTATGTAAAGATGACTCTACTTCTCACTTGATTTATTTCCTCAGTAAACATTGTAAACATGAGTTTATGGACTTAGTCGCTAGTTTCAACTCTACTTTAGTACAGCATGATGTTCATTTAGTAAATTATGGTCCATTTAGTTTAAACAGACCATAAAGCAGGGTGTGCTTTAGGGCGGGACTACCTTGGGATTTAAAGGTCGCTACCAGGACATCTTTGTCTGCAAACTTGAACCCTTTCTCAGTGTGTTTTCAGTTCATGAAAGGTAATTGTAACATTTTGGACATCTACAATTATCTTATTCAGCATTTGGTTGCATGTAGCTCCACCCTCTCATGTCACTTCTGGTTCCAAAAAAACAAAAATGGCAACAACCAAAAACGAAGTTGCCAAAGTTGAGGCTTCAAAACTGTAGTCCATAAACAAATGGGTAACGTCGCTTTGACAACATCCCCAATGCTGTACCGAACAAATAAACACATGAACATTGTTCACATAAGATACATTTTATGTGACTCTTTCTCAAACCTTCCCCCTCCACTCCCCATCCCTCATGTCCCATTGATCTCTCGCCCCCCCCCCCCCCACACACACACCCTTTCACACATTTCTTTCACCAGTATCTCTGCTTACTGAGCTGAAATAAACCAAAGCCATACACAGTAACCACAAAAATGCAGTCTTTATCTTTCAGACAGTTGGTCTGTTTGTGTTTGCCTGCCGGTCAACATGTTTATTTTGCAGCTGCTGTCTGAGCTACAGTGGCGGATTAAAGCAAAGAAAGCAAAAACTCCAGGTCGAAGACGGTTTGACATGGAAGACGTAGCAGGCTATACCGGCTGCAGTTAGAGTTGGGTATGTGAGTGTCAGAGTGAGGGCAGACAGTGTGTCAAGACGGTCAGAGGACTGCTGAGCTCAGTGATTCTCTGTTTGTTTGGGCTCTGGATATAAACCAGTACGTTTTGTATGATGGTGTGTGTGTATGTGTCTGTTGTTAGGGGGGGGGGGGGGGGTTATATAATGCCATTTAAAGGTATGAGCGGGTTATAGGTCAATATTTGTATTCATGTTTTGTGTGGCTATGCCTGCATGTGTATGTGTGGGTGGATGTATTATTCATGTTGTGGGGTCATAAATCCAACACAGTCACATTGTGGGGACTTGACTAAATTTTCAATTTAAATTTTTTTGTGAAGACTTAGTTTAAGGTTAGGGTTTAGTAGCGTTTAGTAGCTTAGGCAAGTAGCGGTTATGGTTACGGTCAGGCTGAATGTCTGAGAAATGAATGTAAGTCAATGTAATGTCCTCTAAAGGGATTTTAACTTTGTGTGTGTCAACGTGTATTTCGTACGTTGTGGGGACGTTAATGTGTTTACAAAGTTGTGGGGACTTGCTATCCTTTTGGGGACAAAATGCCCTTCCCATTATATTTACATTTTCAATCATTACATTTCAGGTTGAAGACTTGGTTTGAGGTTAGGTTAAGGCTAGGTTTAGGTTAAGGTTAGGTTAGGGTTAGGATAAGGCAAGGTGCAGGGTATGGTAAGGTTAAGTGTCCAGGAAGTCAATGTAAGTCAATGTAATGTCCCAAAAAGTGACCTAAATAAACGTCTGTGTGTGTGTGTGTGTGTGCATGTCAAAGAGAAAGAGTGAGAGACAGAGATGCACAGTACAAAATGTGTTATCCTTTGAAGTCACACCACTAGCATGGCTGATAAAAATGGGTTAAGAACTACCCAAAATCCATGAAAGTATAAAGGAATCAGCCACGCGAATATCTTTGAATGACAGCTGTGCACATCTGCCTGCATGCTTACACGCAGCCCGGCTGTCGGCGGGCAGATTCACCGAGCTCCAAATCCTATAGTCCACTTTTTCAGCTCACAATAATCAATACATCAGTGTTGTAAAAAAAAAATAAAAAAGGCTCCGGACTATATTTATGTACAAATACGACATATGTCAAGTGTGACTGGTCAATGCGCAACAGTTTTCCAGCTCACGGTTCATTTATTTCAACATTGCCGTTACACTGGCACCTTCTGAGCATCTCTCAATGCTTTCTCATTGTGCTCCTTAACCTACTAACCTTTATTCACATCTTCATCCTCATCTTGCTCCTGCTCCCCCCCACACACACACTCTCCCCAAACACATTTTCACCTCTCCCCTGCCTCCTCTTTCGCCATAGATTTAATGTCCTATATCGATTAACAGGCAGCAATGATGTGTTTCCCCTTTCCCCGCTCATATTTTAACCAGCAGCTAATCAATACAGGGAGGCCTCACAGCAAGGACATATGCTCACTTATAGCAAAGGATTAAACTGTGAGTGTGTGCGTGTGTAGCATGGGGTTTACTAGACGTGTTAGAATATATGCATTCATGCATGAACGGGTGCTAATGGGCCTTGCATGTGCAAAAACACATGCAAACACATACAATATTTTGAATGTGACTGTACTGTAAACATTCTGCAAGCTTCTATAAAGCAGTCGGGTCATGTTGGACGGGAAACCTGACAGGTGAGGAAAAACATCCAAATAATTTAAGGGTTAAAAACCACCACACAATACCTAAATGCAATGCAAAATTCATAAGCATTTTCATCCACATGTTCTTTTCTGAGCATGTTTGTAGTTTACTCTCCTGAATGATGTGATTCAGAAAAATTGTAGTGCGTATATGTGTGTGTCTGTATATATATAAAATTCTGTAAAACAATGATGATGCTTTGATGATTCATAGCGCATGTCCAGTATATCATGAATATTGATGCATTGTTAGTATTTATATTGTTATCTATGTGATTCAAATAAAGCATCTTGCAATATATTAATAATAATGAGTATTGACAATCCATTTTCAATCAGTCTGTATGTTTTATATATATATACTGTATATATATATATATATATATATATACATATATATATACTGTATATATATATATATACACTGTATATTAGTGCTGGAATACGATTACAATTTTACATCGATTGCATGATTTTCTACGATTAATCAATAATAAATTCAAAAGTAGTGTATTGCGCACTTTTATTTTAAAAGTAGTGCTATATGAACAAAAGTGCAATAACATTTGGTTTGCAAACACTTGAAACAAATAAGATGCTTTTTATCAGCAGTATTCCCTTTACACAGTAGCAGTTAAAATATTTCTTGTAAATCTCAACTTAAACATTAAATCAAATCAAATATAAAACCAAAGCTATTATAGTTTGTTTGAGGAAAACAAGTTACCCTCAGAGTCCAGAGCCACGATCATACCATTATAACAGGCACCTTCAGAGCAACAGCAAGTTAACATTCATAAATCTGTTTTCTTTTTTTTCTGAACAGGTACCAGTAGAAACATTTTTCTTTTATCAGGGAGCAGCATAAACAGTCTATGTTCAGTAGCAAGTGTCCCTGTTAGAGTGAGGTGAAGTGGTCGAGCACAAACAAAAGTACACAGCTGGGATTCACTGTGCAGGGGGACTTTTTAGTCTGTGAAGTCCATGTTTGTACTGGATTTCCTTTGGAGAATCTCAGTCAAAAAGAAAAACACTTTCAGTGATGCAGGTTGAGTAGTTACACAATGACAAAATTAACTTTATTCATTCCTCCCACCCCAAATGCTCTCATTGGTTGAAACGCGTGATGATGCTCATCCCAAGCCAATACTGATCAACATCCCAGCCCTCCTGTGACCTATGGTTTGTCTGTATGTGTATTCAGAGCCAGTGAGCATCGGACTTTCAAAATAATACGTTAAACGATAAAATAATTGTCGCCGTTAATTAATTAATGCGTTAACACACCCTAATATACTGTGTGTACATATATATATATCAGTTGTGGAGACATATTTTGAGCATTTACCTAAATTTAAGTAGAATACTAAAATATACTCTATACTATACTGTAACTTACTATGTAATATCTGTATATATATACACACACACACACAGTATATTACGGTGTATATATATATATATATTAGTGATGATACAGTTTGTATGTACAATATAAGCATGTAAAATAATGACTAGTTCAATATTTTAATGGAGTAAAATATTTCCATCTGAAATGTAGTGCAGTAGGAGTGCAAAGTACCATAAAATGGAAATACTCAAGTACAAGTACCTACAAACTGTAGTACAGGACTTGAGTAAATGCATTTAGTTAAAACCCACTGCTGTATGTCAGATAAGTACAATAATAAATAATAATATGTGTGATAATACCAAAAATAGTTGTTGGTAATCATGACAAAATCACTACTAGTAGACCTACAAATAGTAGAAGTTCTCTAGTTGTGCACAGCAGTCAGAAATAGCCACATTTTGAAAGTATAGGCAGAAACCATTTTAGAGGAGGCACGCGCAGGGCAGATAGGTGGAGCTCGTGCGCAGCTGGTGTCACTCATCAAACGAGGGAGAGAGAGAGAGAGAGAGAGAGCGAGAGAGGCCGTCGTGTACAGACCAGAGGGTACCACAGGACACTGCTGCTGCTGGACCTCAACAACAAGCAACCGACATTCCCAAACTGCCTCGCGCACCTCCTCGACCCTTCCTCACCGTCGCCAATTTCACCTTCGGATACTCCGCTACTCGGACGTAAAGCGGCAAGTTCAGAGTCGAATACGACGAGGCTTATTTAGCGTTATCGTGTTTATGGGCTGTGTTTGTCTCCCGTGAACGCTCGGACCCTGTGAACCGAAGCGAACGGAGCAGCGCGAGGAACCCTTTTTTTGTACTTTACGGGGAAAGCTACGTTCATGTATAACGTGCACGGATTGTTAAGGACAGACAGTACTGGTTGTGCACAGAGGAGTAGTCTGTCCACTAAATAGACGGTTCGCCAGGCTGGCTACAAGGATTAGCAAGCGACACGAGAATTACATAATATCATTCTTGCTACAAAAAAAACAAAACAGCGCACAAACTGCTAGCGGGTGCGACATAGGACCCGTGTACGGCCGTAGAGACACGGGCTGTGGACGCTGAGGTCATTGTAAACTCTTGAACACACAGAAGCCTAATGTTACCGTGGGTCGTTTCCTCTTTTGAAATCTGTGTTGCTACAAAGTAACGAGGGCTGCCGCTCCAACTAGCACCACTGTTAAGTTAGTGGCACTTGTAGCATTTGCGCTGTAAGAAGAAAAAAGACGATAAAGAAGACAGCAGCCGTTATCTAAACTTCCGGTCGTGCTAAAACGACATAACGGACGGCAACGTTTGGCAGTAAAACCGCCTGTGCTCCTCC
Source organism: Anarhichas minor (assembly GCF_050575085.1). Classification (NCBI taxonomy): domain Eukaryota; kingdom Metazoa; phylum Chordata; class Actinopteri; order Perciformes; family Anarhichadidae; genus Anarhichas; species Anarhichas minor. The sequence continues at coordinate 2,854,816 of NW_027466453.1, forward strand.
CGAGGGCTGAGAGGTCACCGGGACCGGCCATCTCTTTTTCTCTCCTCCCCCTCCTCCTCCTCCTCCTCCTCCCATCAATCCGGTATGAAGATGTGAACTCTTTCCTCCCTCCCCTTCCTCTTTCTCTCTTCGCTGTCCGGGACGCTTTGATCTTTTTTCTTTCTTTCTTTCTCTCCCCCTTATTTGGTACAACGAGATCAAAGGGCGACTCCCGCCTCTCGGGGGATGTACGAAAGCGTGGATGTTGTGGGTTTTAGCCCCAGCCCGAGCAGCCCTAATCCCGGCTCTTTTCTGAGCATGGACTACTACCACCGACCCCCGGGGCTCGGGCCGGAGAAGGGACTGCTGTCCGGTGTGGGAGGACTCCAGCGTCCATTCGGAGTGTCCCTGATGAGCGGCAGACACTGGAGCGGATCCAGTCACTGTGAGTGCAAAACATCATTTTGGGACTCGTAACACAAAGTGACTGCAGGGGACACCGCAATTAGTCAGTGTGGATAATTTAATTTGTTGAAGAAATACCAAAGGGGTGGTGGTGCTTGTGCTTTGAAATGTGTTGGCATGCATGGGCTCACTGGTTCCAATTGGGACACATGCCAGCCCCCTTTTTTTCTATTTCCAGGTGCCCCACAGCCTCTTTTCACTCCACTATTAACTAACGTTAGATGGGGAATAAACACACCGTACTATACTGTAGTAAGTAGTGTCATTCACTTTTACTTCACCAGCCTGCTGCTCTGCATGTTTCCTTATATACTCTTGATTGTTAGTGGCTCACAGCATTCAGGAGCTGGTTCCACACCAGCTACTGGTCGTGTTTACATCAAATGGATATTTCTACATGGAAAAATTGTGATGTCCCATCTCCTCTTAGGTCATTAATGTAGCTGTATGTCTGGTGCTGTACATTATACAACTCAAGGGTTGGGTTTATGTTTTCAGTGGAGCGACTCGAATGACCTCGGTAGGTCGAGCAGCTGGCCAGGCGCTCATTTACCAAATCTAGCCTTAACCCCTCCTGACCTCAAGCTCGGTGCTTCTCGGCAGCAGAGAATGAACCTCTGAGTGTTTACAGCGACTACGCGGGCTTAAAATGCATAAAGGGTTCGTAGCTGAAACGTTTAGTCGATTCTTAAATTGGTAGATTGACGGAAAATTTATCTGCGACTGTTTTGATAATCAATTAATCCACCAAAGTCATTTTGCAAGCAAAACTTCCAAACATAACCTGTGTAACATAGTGAACTGATTGTCTTTGGGTTTGGGACTGTCGGCCAGGCAAAATTCAATCTTGAATCTTGGGCTTTGGCTAATTTTGATTGGTCATTGTTTTATAGACCAAAACAATCAAGGAACTTATTGAGAAACAATAAATGGCGTAATCAATAATTAATATGGCAGTTAGTTACAACCCTAGAAGCATATAGTATTACAGGTGTTATGTATACTAATTTAATTAACCTCAAATTAGAGGGCATACTTTATCACAATATAAATATTACTATTCAAAATTAAAAGAAAATGTTATTTATGAGCATTATTTTATGACTTTTGATTAATAAAACAACTTTGCACATTATGAGTTGACAATGGCACCGTCCAAATTGTTTCAGTATCAATTTTTGTTTTGGCCTGTTAGTCTATGAGACAATTTATCTCAGTGTTCCTGGGTTGGAAAGTGGGTCATTGTACACACTTGCCTTTCATATTTCACGTCAAAACTATTCATACCTGCAGCAATACAAATTTGCGACTGTTGCAGCACCATCTCAATGAAAGGTAGATCCGTGTAGGATCCTATTGACCAAGAGCAGCATGAGGCGGTCTGTTTGGGCAAAAGTGTTGTATAGCCTAATTTACTGTAAGCAATTTTAGCAAAATGAGTGAATTTGAGTTCCCTCTGGTAAACAGTTAGGCCTTGTAAATGTCTAGAGCTTTTATTGTGAAAGGCATGAACGGAAGGGGGTCAGGTGCCAATCCCAGCATGCGTTGGCCGAGAGGCATGGTGCACCCTGGACCGGGTTGCCCGTCTATCAAAAGAATAACACACACACACACAGGACCACCTTTCTGCAAGTTGACAGTGCCGGCCCCACCACCAGTGTCACATGCTGGAGACAGTCGGCCCCGGTGTGAGACAGTAACCCAAGGGTGAGGACGTGGTGATGTCACTGCGGGACATGGCCCTTGCGCAACCGAGTTGAAGTCATAAAAAGACGAGCGAGAGCAGAGGAGTGGACTCTGGTCGCCCGGTGGGAAAAGAAGAAGGAAAGAGAGACGTGTAGAAGCGAGAGGGGGGATTGCTCATAAATTCAAGCTGTAAAGACAAGGAGGATTGCCCCCAGTATGTTTGTGTGTGTGGTTGGGGGGGTGGGGGTCTTTGTGCGTGACTGGAATGAAGAGTGCACCATGCAGGTTCAAAGGTCAAAGGCCGTACACAGACGCAGGCATGCACACACACATTCAGCGCCTGCTCCGGCGACATGTAAGCAATGGCCTGGGGGATAGTGGTTCACTGTGTGTGCGTGTGTGTGTGTGAGTTTGGGTGTGATCCAGTGCAATGAGTCACCGACAATTGGGAAGTGACCTACATCTCTCCCTCTCTTTATTTCTCCTTCTATCTGCCTCTTTCTTTCCTGTGTCAGCTGCCCAGTCATCACTTCTCCACACTGAATGACCTCTCTTTTCTGTCTGCTGGAGACACACACACACACACACTCTCTCACCCACACTCGCAGTTTGTCTGGGAATGTGAGGGTATACTGACCAAGTTTGACCTGAGTGTGAGTGCGTGAAAACGGGAGGAGGAGGGACGGTTGTGTGTCAGCGTTTGCGTCTAGGTGTCTTTATGTTGTGTGTGTGTGTGTGTGGGATCGTCGGATGACTGCTAAAAGAGCGGCAGTGGAAAGCTGGTTATTAATTCATTTGCTCTAGTCAGAGTCCTCTGGCATGGCACGTCCTCGTCTCTATTTGACTATGAAGGAATTTCTTCTCTCATGTCACATCTTCTCAACTCATATATTTATTAGAGACGGGATAAAGAAGAAAGAGAAACAACTATGGCTGCTATTGTGGCACCGTGTAGAATTCCTAAAACTTCAACACAGCATCAATACAACAGCACTGCACGGGCTGCCATTGCTGTTTGGGGTTGCATTTCCCTGTAGTGTGACTTGCATAGGGTCGCACAATTATGGGGAATATTCAAGGTTGAAACTTTCCATGGCAATTAACAGGAATTTATATATAGTTTGTGGGAATTGAATAGAAAACAGGAATAAAATGGAAATATAGGGGGTTGTTTGTCCAGGCTGTATTTAGTGTGTTATGTCCATAGACTAGTAATCGTCATGACGTCACCCGTTGGTTTGTGGACTGCAGTTTTTGAAGCCTCGGGTTCGGCATTTTGGCGGTCGCCATCTTAGTTTTTGCAACCAGTGAACGTAAGTGAGACGGTGGACACCGCTCTGGTAGCGACCTGTCAATCACAAGGTAGCCACGCCCTAAAAACATACTCTGCTTTATGGTCTATTTGACTCTAAATGGACCATAATTTACTAAATGAACATCATGCTGTATTGAAGAAGACTTGAAACTAGAGATTGAGACCATGAACTCATGTTTACAATGTTTACTGAGGTAATAAATCAAGAGAGAAGTAGAGACAATCTTTTATTATATAAACTATTGCAATAATGGATGTTGGGATTAACCGATTTGGCCATAACGGTGATTATGCAAGTCACTGTTTCATAACCATAAGGACTGAAGAAGCTAGATAGTGTAGGAGCAATGTAACTTTGTAAAAATAGTTTTGGTGAGAAACTTGAATAAATCCAGTTGTGTGAAGATGTTTCCACAGCAACATAAATAGATATGAGAGAGGAAAATATGACCTGTTTAACTTCCTAACGATAGCTCTAAACAGCTTATAATACCTAATTAAAATTACTGATTCAAAGATTTTTTTATCAATATATATTCAATCTTTCATAATTTGAATTGGTTTTATGCAATTCACCACTATAGATGACTTAAAGTAAAAGGAAATAGTTGATGATAATAAATATAGTTCATCAGCTGAAGTCCTATTAGAAATGGACTGAAGTGAGATGAACCGAGTGAAAACGTCTCATTAGATAAAACAAATGCTGACAAAGTGCACAATTTACGGTTGAAAAAAAGGTGATCAATGTATCGTATCCCAACTCAAGTATTTTAAAGTTTTGTGATAATATTGTATCGTTACTGAAGTATCGTGATAATGTCGTGTCGTGCCTTAAATAATAGAAATAGAAATAGATATAAGATTCAATGGCAGATTAATCCTTTAGTTAATAGATGATGGCCTAAATAATAGCCACGCTCATCAAACTTTAATCAAAGTCCATGCGCTTATTAAGTGTTGTTAGTTAGTTGGATGAAAGTCATTAGCAGTGATAACGGATGTCAGTGAGACTTAACAGCGTCTACAATAATATGTTTGAGAACACCTTGTTAACTGTCCGGGAGGCAGAAGTCGGTGTCGTGATCCGAGGCCAACCTCTAAGCTGAGAGAGCATGCTCTCTATTCAGGAACTGTCCGCTGGCGCAAAGCCAGGACCGCCCGGGGAGACCATTAAACACTAGTTCACATCAGATTTGGAAAAACGACTTACCCCAGCGCTGGCTAACATGTAACGTTGCGATCTGACCAGAGGACACAGATCGCCGGCTCTGCCCTGGAGCAGGGACGGCCCAGACTTTGAAAAGGTTTTAACAGTGCTTTATTTGTAACCCCGGGCCAGAGTAAACCCCAAGCTTAGTGTTAACGTCTCCAAACAATCTGTTGTTAAAATTGACAGTCACTCGTCTTGACTTTCCCTTGACAAATGTAAGGCAGCTGCAGGTGTCCCCGTGATCGTGCGCAGCATTCGCTTTCAACTGCATTTTGTTTCGCATTCCTGCGTCGCACAATGACAAACATCTGACCTTGCCTTTCACGTTGGGGAGGCGTAGAGAGGAGATCCAGGCCGTGATAATGGAAGCGGTGGAGGCGGCCACTGATTCAAGACTGATAACGCCCAGCGACACGGGCCACCACAGGGACAAACCAAAAGACATATCTATTCAAGTCATCGTTTAAACATTTCGCCTCAGAATCAAGATCTACCCTACCTACATCAGGGTAACTAGTGATGACACGACACACAAAGATTCTGGAGTCTATTCACCGATGAGATTAATTTATTTATTAAAGCTATTATCCTTTTTTGATTTTGAGTGAGTCACAAGGACGAGTCACCAATATTCCTCTCCGTTAAAGGGACAGTCTGGTTGTTCTGAAGCGGGGTTGTATGAGGTTCTTATCCACAGTCAGTGTATCACCTACATTAGATGAGAGACAGGAGTACCAGCACAGGAGCAAAGCAATGTACTGCGGGGGGGGGGGGGGCACAGTCTTATTTTAGACACCTAAAAATCAATATCAGTTTTAAGTGTACGCTATATTTAGAGTATTTCACAGTAAGAGAAGAAGAGAGCATACTCACTTTCATTTCGGTTCCCCGTCAGAAAAGGACAGTCTAAAGCGGTGAACATATTCTAAATGTAGCGTACACATTTATTTTAGCTGTCTAAAAATGTTTTGCTGCTGTCCCCGTCACCAGCAGTGCATTGGTACTCCTGTCTTTTTCTCCATACTGGGGGTGTGCCGACCGCCATCTACTGTATCTCATACTAACCCACTTAAAAAATAACCTGAAAGATCCCTTTAAAATACCTCATCCCTCATATCAAAACACAAGAAAAAAGTCTTTCTCCGAACCAAAACCTACGGCTAAAATACGCTTGGAAATACGAGGCGAAGAGCAGAGAGAAGTTTAAAAGAGGTCAGACAGCGCTGACGGGGGAACTGTTGGCTAGCATGTCAGTGAGAGGAGAGCAAAGACAAATAGAGGAGAGAGGGGAAGATGGAGGGATGGTATGATGGCCGAGGAGGAGGAGGAGGAGGAGGAGGAGGAGGAGGAGGAGGAAGAAGAAGAGGAAGAAGAAGAGGAAGAGGAGGAGGAGGAGGAGGAGGAGGAGGAGGAGGAGGAGGAGGAGGAGGAGGAGGAGGAGGAGGAGGAGGAGGAGGAGGAGGAGGAGGAGGAGGAGGAGGAGGAGGAGGAGGAGGAGGAGGAGGAGGAGGAGGAGGAGGAGGAGGAGGAGGAGGAGGAGGAGGAGGGTCGCCTCTCTTTATTTCTCTGTGAGTCTCTCTCTCTGCTCTATGTAAACAGAGCAGGCCAGTGGAGGGGATTTGAATCTCCTCCATAGTGGAATGTCTGGTATGGCTACTAAAGCAGGGGGAGGGGAGAAGTGTGTGTTAGGTTAGGAGTTGTGGCTGGTATCTTAATCTGAAGAGTCACCTTAAAATGGGTCGCGGTCCGTCTTTGCCTTGTCTCCTAACAAAGATAACAAACACTTTGACAAAATCAGCAGCGGGATGTTATGCTTTACTCACCACACAGCTGCTGGGGTGCAGCCCACTTGAACCAGGGTTACCATCGTGAATTAAAAACTGAAACCAAAAGGAAAAATAATGAAATAAGCAGTGAAAATGTATTAAAACTCAACAATATAGACTTTATTACAATCGTCGTAAACATAACCCATTCTAAGTGGGTTAGGGAGCAACGTTGGGTTCAGTGATCTCGCTAAAGGACACTTTGACATGCGGACAAGAGGAGCCAGGGATCGAACTGTTAACCTCGTGATCAAAGGCAAGGCCAGTTTATTTATTTAGTTCATTTCAGCAACAAGCCAACTCAAAGTGCTTCACATAAAACCCGAAAAGACCGAGTGCAAAAGAAACACATTCAGGTGAATACAATTTATAAAAAAAATAAAAAAAATACATCCATCCATCCATCCATTTTCCACCGCTTATCCGGGGTCGGGTCGCGGTGGCAGCAGGTCAAGCAGGCCGACCCAGACCTCCCTCTCACCGGCAACATGTTCCAGCTCATTCTGGGGGATCCCGAGGCGTTCCCAGGCCAGCTGGGAGATGTAATCTCTCCAGCGTGTTCTGGGTCTTCCCCGGGGTCTCTTCCCAGTTGGACATGCCTGGACAACCTCCAGTGGGAGGCATCCTAATTAGATGCCCGAACCACCTCAGCTGACTCCTTTCGACGTGAAAAATACAAACAAGCTAAAATAGATTAAGTGTAAAACTGTGCAGTGTAAGAAGGGATTTAATAAAAGGCAGGGGCAAAGAGAAAAAAGGACAACCCGCTCTACCCACTGAGACAGAGCCGCCCCGAAACAAACTGAAACTACTGAGAACATTCAAACTAAACCTTTCTGAAAAGCTGAAATTAACTTTACATGAGCAAATTGACTAGAACTGAGCTAAAATGAAATCAAAAAGTCAAAACTAAACTGAAATTGAAAAGTTAACTAAAAATTACCACCATGACCTTGTCTTGACCTGACATGAGTAGCAGTAGCATTTACCGGACACAAATAATTTCATTAAAAAAGGTTTAATCCCACCACTGTAGTTAATTTGACTGTGTCAATGGCAACACATTCCCTAACCAGACCCACCCGCCCGTAACCTTGATTCCCACCTCACAGCAGCAATGCGTGATTAAGAGATTAAGAGTTGGGATTGGATTAGCGTTTGATGATACAACATGGTATTGAGTACAAACAACATATTCCATACAGTAATGATTTAAAAAAAATGGCACCCAGCAAAAGTGAAGCGCAACATAAATGATTTCAACAAAGATGAAGCGTTCTTTAAAAAGTCTTGTCTTGCATTCAACGTTTGACTCATCCAGCTGTGGTATCAAATGTAAACATAGACAGTAGTGCTTCAGGCCTCTCTGACATCCAATTTCTTAAAGAACTTTCCCCAGGGACGAGGAACATTTTGAAGAACTCATTGTGTTTCCACCACCGGGACCAGGGTCTAATAACGTTCTGGGGACATTTCAAGCCTCCAAAGGGGCGCTGGATCTGGATCCAGCGCCCCTTTGGATTATTATTATTGTTATTATTTTTGAACTTGCGGTGCGGGATTTGCTGGGATGACCGTTACTGATTGGTGAAAAACACACACAGCGCCGCTGCTTCAACTCCTGTACCGCTTCATTCATAAAACAAGGAATTAATCTTGTATCAATTTCTCTTTGTTTGAAAAGCAGTGTTAGCTAAAATTACCAGGAACTTCTTGGTGGAACTGCGTCTTTTGTATCGAAAGGGAGTGTGTCCTTTACCATCGCCTAACGCATCATATTGTTTGTACTGTCTGCACGAAGACAATGTGGATTGCAGTACATATTTTGGATAAGAATTCTATACAATACAAGTACTTTTTTTATTTTTCACTATGCTTGCAACATTCAAAACAAATACGATAAGTTCCAAAGAAGGTTGTCATTACAAAGGTTACAGACAAATTGAACACAGAAATCAAACATTTACATGGTTCGGAGCTCATTATGCCACCTTCTGTGTTCATCAATGTTTCCATTTCTGTTCAACAGCTCATTTGATTTTGTCACATTTTTGTGTGAGACAGAGACACAGCAGGCACGAGGCATATGTTGTCATATTTTATGACTTTATCACCCTAACAGAATGGGGAAAATATAGTTTTGTGTCAAGTATTATATAAATGCAAACAGTTTTTGACCCCAGTAAAAATGCCAACGAATATGGATTGAAGCAGAATATTTACCAGATAAAAACATGTTGTGAATTTTGGAAACGATTACATTATCTATTTTACCTGAAGTTTGACGTTTGGATTTTGGACTGAGACAATATCAGAGACGAGGAGTTTTGAACTATTCATTACATCATTGTAGCTTGCTATTTACCATACAGACATGTATATGACATAACATAAGTATTCCTTTAACCACCGTGACCGAACCAGTTGAAACTGAGACTGTTGGTACGGAACTGTGTCGGTCCTGGTTGGTCCAGGGCTTGATAGCCTGTGCCTGTACCAGGGTTGCAGGAACAAGTGGTTCTGGATACCACTGAAGAGCTGTTCCTCTGAGCCGGCTCGCTGGGAAACAACGGGTTCCTTTTTAAATTAGATTATGTCTGATACAGCTGATGGCACAAACATGGCAGTTGGTGTTGAAAATATACCCAAACCTGAATCATATTTGACATTAACCACAATGGATTCAAAATCTTATGAAGTATCATCTGGGCTACGTACGGTGACTACAAAAAGAGTGATCCACTCTGACGCAAAACCTCTGCTAATTTTGTTCTGTTTTTCGGCTCCTTTCGCAACTTGTGCAAAGTTTATTTTTGGGTTGCATTACACATTTACAAAAGAGCTAAATGTGAGTGTTGATGCTGTCATCTATGACTGATGGCTAGCTCACCTCCATCCATTCACCTGACGCGACCCCTTAAACATTTGGCGCGGTTTCAAAAATATTCACTTCCAATAAATTAATGCAATATTTAAATATTCCAAATCTAATACAAACCAGAGAGATGTTGATGTATGAACACAATGTTTCCCTCCCTCCATCTCCTCCCGCAGCCATAGAGACTGAGAGCACGAGTTCGGGAGAGGACCTCCTCGTCCCCAGCCCGGCCTCGCCTCCACCTCCGCCCCGCATCTACAAGCCCTGCTTTGTTTGCCAGGACAAGTCCTCAGGATACCACTATGGAGTCAGTGCCTGCGAGGGTTGCAAGGTAAGCAGCCAAACACGTGAGTGGGCTAAACTTACACTGACACAACACTCACTCTGGGTAACGGCTAACAACTATTTTGACATCTGACTTGCTTTGCTTAATCGATTATTGATTGGACAAAACTATTTCATTTTATTCAAAATTCAAAACTTATCCTTCGTCTTCTTGTAAAATGCTCCTTTACTACAATAAAGACATGCAGCCATGCACTGAGAAAAAACGGGAAGTATGTGACTAATATGAATTTGATCAGATATTGCTCAAGTTTCTGTTGTGAAGAAATAAAGGATTCTTAGACCATCTCTGAGTGACATCATGAAATATTCCAAAACCTCCATAACGTTACGTTTACACTCCAGTGTCTCTCTGACCTCATTTCAGCTAGTTAGCTTTATCTGCCGTCTTTTGGGTTCATTTTGCCAGACAATGACAATTGTAATTCAAGGCACAGGTCAAACTGGAGCAACAAAATATTTGTCTTTTTGCCGTTGACTACTGTACATATTTTTTGGGGACACCGGAAGGGGCGGGACTTAGCCTGTCCGTAGGTAATATTTTAAACCGGGCTTCACCGTGACAAATTTTACGATGAGGGTTGCTACATTGCTTCGTGACACACTTTTAGGAAAAAGTCACAGACTGCGGGAATGTTTTACTGAAACAAAGTTGCGATTGGAAAACAGCCACCACTAGTACATTTTACCTGTTGCCGGTTTCGTTGTCAGTTCGCCATTTTTTCACTCCAGAAATAAAGCAGACGGCATCACTTCCTGTTATTCATTGCGAGAGTTACACAAGGCCGACTCGCTGCCCCCCACACCATTTGTAGACGTTGCCACAACGTGCGCCGCGCTAATTGTGGAACACGTGTCGGCTGCACCTAGAAAAACCTGAATGAAAAATAGTTACGTGAGACTACTGAGTATTTGCATAATGTGTAAGCGGAGAGGTTGTGACCTTTGCGCCTCCCTTGGGATCTGTAAGCCTCTTTGCCTCATCTAATCCCACACGCACACTTACACAAATAATCTGTGGATGCAATTAGTATCTGCTTTGATATCTGTGTGTGGGCTTTTGTGCGCTTGTGGTCATGTCCTTTTATAACACGCGCTGACCTGCTTACCAGCTGCTCGGCAACAATAAAATGTGTTTGCAGCAGTGATCATGAAAAGTGCCAGTTTTGGTTCTGACACCAAGGTCGCTCCCGTTTTTATTGCACCTCCAAATGTTCTGTCCGTTCCCCTGCCAGTCATTGCCTCCATTGTTTTTTTTCTTCTCTCCGCGTCAGGGTTTCTTTCGGAGGAGCATCCAGAAAAACATGGTGTACACGTGTCACCGAGACAAAGTGTGTGTCATAAACAAGGTGACGAGGAACCGGTGTCAGTCCTGTCGGCTGCAGAAATGCCTCGAAGTCGGCATGTCCAAGGAGTGTGAGTACGGTGATGTGGATGCGGTGCCATATTTTTTAGTTTTTTTTGCCAAATCAAAAATACAGATTTTTCACCTGTAGTGCTATTTATCAATCTAGATTGTTTTTCTGTGAGGTATCTCTGGCCGTAGAGCTTTTTGTCTTCTCTCCAGTATAATGGGATTATATGGTTCGTGGTGCTCAATGCGAAATTACAAAAAAAAAACATTTGAAAAGCTCAACAGCCGTGTCTCTTTACGGAAATTTTCCTCGCAACAAGGTCTGTGGATTACCGGGAGTATCCGGGTCATGATTATTTAACACATCTCTACGCCTCTATGCCTCCAAAACTCTGCAACTCGCACCAAAACAAGGTCGATCAATGAATAGCACTACAGGCAGGAGATAATATATTTAGGATTTCAGGGGTGAACTGTCCCTTTTTAATTTTTGTTGTCATGCCCTAATAAAGCAGAACCTAGTGACTTCAAGCAGGCAGCACAGTGTTTAAACCTTGATATTTGTCTCCCTCTGGTGGCCTTCCTCAGCTGATACATGCCCCACAAAACCACCAGCATTAACTCATAATAACCAGCGTCTTGCATCACTATACATCATCTGTGTTTTTTAATCTTAAAGGAGTAATCCAGAGATTTACTGTCGGGCTTCTATGTATACTTTGTGGATTACTCTTCCATGCACTTGCAGGTTTACAAAAAAGAATGGGCAATTGATGCACAATATATTAAATCGCTCCAAATATTCTTCTTTTCTCATAAAGTAATCTCTTTCCATTAGACCCTCACTGCCTAGGATTTACAAGAAACTAAAGGCTGGTGAGAAGCATGTATGAACACGACAGGAGAGCTTCCAAAGAGCCGCGTCACTCTACGCAATTTCATTTAGTGAATTTTCTGCTTTTAACTTCCGAGCTAAATCTTCCGATCTTTCTCCACTCCCACCGTCCAGTGGTGCGAAACGACAGGATGAAGAAGAAGAAGGAGGAGAAGCGGCAGGGGGAGACGGAGATCTACGTCCTGTCGGCAGACACGGAGCAGATGATTGAAGGAGTCCGCCGGGCCCACCAGGACACCTTTCCCTCCCTGGGTCAGCTGGGAAAATACACCACGGTACACAGAGCAACACCAACACGCTTACTTTAGTAAAGAAATGCAGAAAGATCGTCTTAAAGTTACTTTGAGGAACTTTTAACTGGTTATAAAACAGTCTCAATGTAATACTGATTGACTGAGTAAACTAGACCATCAGCGAGAAGATTGACTATTTCTACATAGTTCTCCTCAATGCTTGTTATCGGTGCCACCTGGGCAGGTTCCACGTGAAATCAGACGGAATCATGCGTGTTCACCAGAAACGTCCTCGGCTCAGATTCCAGAGACCAGCCCACCGCCGACAGACTCAGATCCAGCTTCGCTGTCACACGCCTGCTGCAGTAAAATGAGATGTTTTCTTAAGGGACTCTGGTGCTCAGAGACACTACCGCTTTAATCAGCCAAAATCAACACAAAATGAAAGTTCCTTGTAGTAACTTTAATAACTCTCACTACAAAAACAAATTCAAACCTATAATGCTGGTTTTCTTACTGTTTGTGTCTCTCTGCCTTCTATCCCCTACCTGACCCTGAACCTGCAGAGCAACAGCTCGGAGCACCGTGTCGCTCTGGACGTCAGCCTCTGGGACAAGTTCAGCGAGTTGTCCACCAAGTGCATCATCAAGACGGTGGAGTTCGCCAAGCAGCTCCCCGGTTTCACCACGCTAACCATCGCCGACCAGATCACCCTGCTGAAATCCGCCTGCCTCGACATACTGGTGAGTTTTCTTTGTCACACAGAGAAACAAACGAAGAGAAATGTACAGTTGTGCTACAGCGGGAATTTATCTCCTGTTTCAGATTCTGAGGATCTGCACCCGCTACACCCCAGAAAAGGACACCATGACCTTCTCCGACGGTCTGACCCTGAACCGCACACAGATGCACAACGCCGGGTTCGGACCTCTCACCGACCTGGTGTTCTCCTTCGCCAACCAGCTGCTGCCGCTGGAGATGGACGACGCAGAGACGGGTTTGCTTAGCGCCATCTGCCTGCTCTGTGGAGGTACTGCACCTGGTGTTTCTGAGGAATATGAAATAAAATAATGAATGATAGAAAACCGTGAGGGAATGCAGAGTTGCTTTGGTGTTTAGTGCTGTGGTGGGAAAATAAACGTGTAAGGACAGGAATTATTTTGTCTAATAGAGATGATATCTGTACATACATGTTCTGTGTTCCTACTGATATATTTAATGTGTTTTCTGTGTGTGTGTGTTTGCAGACCGTCAGGATCTGGAGGAGTCGGACAAGGTGGATGTTCTTCAGGAGCCGATGCTTGAAGCCTTGAAGGTTTGAAAACATACTCATTATTATTAGAGACGCACCGACCGATCGGCTGCATTGTGCGGTTTTCAGTCTCCACAGTTACACACACACACACACACACACACACACACACACACACACACACACGTCATCAGTGTGAAAAGTTCTTCACAATTCGCCACAACTGTAAGTCCAAAATAGGCCGTGGAGGAACAGCCTTAAAACATCTGGAACAACTAACTTATTACACCTTTTATACATAGGTATTATACTTCTAATAATATATATCATTACACTTATTATATTGTTTTTCATTCCCACCATGCTGCTCACAGTAATCACGGTGAACGGCTCGTCTGCTAACAGCACAAAGTCTGTTAACACAGTCCGACTTATAACGGAGAACTGCTAACGGAGGTCACATTGACTTGCATTATGCGTTCAAGCTCGACTCACTAAATATTCGTATTGGCCGTAAGAAAAAGTATAACTGTATCATGACGTGTTGAAATGTAATCTTGTAAAATTTAGTTTTTTGGCGAGAAACTTTAATAAATCCAGTTGTTTAAAGGATGAGGCAATAAATAATAGATATTAGAGAGGGAACTATAAACTGTTTAACTGCCTAACACTGGCTCTAAGCAGCTTATAATATATTTATTAAAGCTAGTTTTAAATAAAAATGAGTGCTGGGCAAGTTAACGCGTTAATTTCGCGTTAACGCATTCATCAATTAACGCCGACAATTATTTTATCGCGCGTTAACGCATTTTTTAAAATTTATTATAATTTTTTATTTATTTTTTTAATTGAAAGACAAGAGACAATACATAGACATAACAACAAGAGGATGAAAGAACAGTGGGATAAAAGCCAGCAAACATCCTGTAGTGTGTGTGTGTGTGTGTGTGTGTGTGTGTGTGTGTGTGTGTGTGTGTGTGTGTGTGTGTGTGTGTGTGTGTGTGTGTGTGTGTGTGTGTGTGTGTGTGTGTGTGTGTGTGTGTGTGTGTGTGTGTGTGTGTGTGTGTGTGTGTGTGTCCTTGAGCCTTTTCTAAAATGGGGAAAAAAAATGATCTCCGTGGTCAACTCAGCAGACACTTACACTTTAGTGCACCTATATGCTGAGATTCACGGTAAACACATTCAAACGGCACAGATCGGGAGCGAGCGAAGGACTTTGAAAGTTAGCGGAAAAATTTATGTGAGACAACATCCGGTTTCTTCAGACGAACATCCGGTTTTCAGAATAAGATGCCAACAAAGTATGGATTATATTCACATTAAGTATAAAACATGCTACCTGCATCTCGTGAACCAAACGTTATTGCCCTTTTGTTCATATAGCAGTACTTTTAAAATAAAAGTGCGCAATACACTACTTTTGAATTCATTATTGAACTTTGCCATAACAATGAGATTAATCGCAAAAAATCCATGAGATTAATCGCGATTAAATATTTTAATCGTTGCCCAGCACTAATAAAAATACAATTATTTATCATTTACTAATAATTTGAGCTGTGTTTTTATGAAAATAATTTCTATAGATGACAATAATAAACAAAAATATTTACAGTGACTCAGGATGGTTGAAAATGTTTGACAATGTTTAAAAAAAAAATGGTCTGTCTGAAAAATGATATCTCTTAGAAAAAAAGAAGTTCCTTATTGTCAACAGATGTTATGAAAAGACACTCAACACTTTCTGACTTTCCCAACCAGTCTGTGGCCTGTTCGTTCTTACTTTAGGTGTGTATGTGTAGGGGCGGCCGTGGCTCACTGGGTAGAGAGGGTCGTCCGGCAACCGCAAGGTCGGTGGTTCGATCCTTGGCTGCTACGTGTCCTATGCCGAAGTGTCCCTGAGCAAGACACTAAACCCCTAACTGCTCCCCGGGCGCTTCGCAGCAGCCCACTGCTCCCAATAAGCTAGGGATGGGTTAAATGCAGAGGACAAATTTCGTATATGTGTAAATGTATATGACAATAAACTTAAAACTATCTTTAAAAGTACATTTGTTTTAGTTTCATAATACAGGGCTTAAAAAGGATTAGTAATACACCTGTAGTTTTAAAGCAAACACAACAGGGTGTGATTGAGTCTAAATAAACTACAGTGTGTGTGTGTGTGTTCATGGTATTAAAAGAACAAACATGTCACCCGGGGCAACAGTGTGGCTCACTGATGTGATTTTAGTCGTGTTTGGACAGCCATGGAGCTCCAAGAGTGTCAGCGTTTGGATTAACACACAATTTATTGTTGGTTTTGTTCTTTTCAGAGGATTAGTTGGCATTAAAAGAGTTCACCAGATTTATGCTACAAAGGATGAATTTAATGATTTAAGATGATTTTTAAAATGATCACCATATAGAGCAGAATTAAATAAGAACACAACAGATACATACTTGTATGTATTTGTTTTTTCTACTGTGTTTATTCAGCAGTGTCGTGGCAGGCATGAGAATACTGTGAGTGAGACATTAAGCAACAATCAAAAGTCTGATCCTCCAGTAAAACACACACATCATTTATTATCAATAGAAATATTTAAATTAGTCTGAAACAACAACAATATATTAATCCACCAAACGATGTAGAAAGTTGTCCAAATGATGAAAATGAGAATGTTTCAATTCTTACACTCAAGCATCAGTGGTTAATGGTATGGTAAAATAGCTGCTTTACCAAGTATATATATTTATTTATATTCATACATACTAACAAAAACTTTTCCTCCATGTCTTCGTGTGTTGGCACAGCTCTACGTGAGGAGGAGGAGGCCCGAGAAACCCTGCATGTTCCCCAAGATACTGATGAAGATTACTGACCTCAGGAGCATCAGTGTGAAGGGTGAGACACACACACACAAATTACTTGGGCGGAGCTACAGGCACGGGTAACGAGGTTAGACAGTCCGTTGCCTACAGTGTGACATATTTCCGGTAACAGCAACTTTTAGGTAGCAAACAAACAGCGACCTTTCACCCGGGAGGCCGCTGTTCATTTCCCGTGGGAAACGAGAAGTTAACGTTGATTTATTTGTCATGTAATGTAGTAACATCACTTCCGTGGTAACCCAAACGGCAATCTTTTCCCGAACAGACCTAAGTAGCTTTGTTGCCTAAAACTATCGTTTCCTAACCCTAACTAAGTATTTCACGATCGTTTCCTAAACCCAACGTAGTATTTCACCATCTTTTCCTAAACCTAACTCAGTATTTCACCATCTTTTCCTAAACCTAACTCAGTATTTCTGTTGCCTAAACCTAACTGAGTTTCCTGTGAAGACAGAAGTTTATTTTGAAAAGACAGTATACATTAACGAGCGGACATTGACACGTGTTGCCAGACTTTCTTAGGAAAACGCATTAGAAACGAGGAGGAGCTTTTCGTTAGACACCATATAAACCGTCGTATGAGGATACGTTGCACCACATCAGGTTCCCCACATGACGACTTGTTCTCTCATCCTGAACTTTTCTCCCACAGGAGCGGAGCGAGTGATCACGCTGAAAATGGAAATACCCGGCTCCATGCCTCCTCTCATCCAGGAAATGCTGGAGAACTCTGAGGGACTGGAGGGAGGGAAAGGAGGAGGAGGAGGAGGAGGAGGAGGAAAAGGTTGCGGAGGAAGCAAAGAAGAGAACGAAACTGAGCCCGGAAGCCGCCATCCCAGTCCTCCGCTCAAATCGGTTTCCTCCCCTCGCCGGAGCCATGCGCCCCGCTCCCCCTCTTCCCCCTCCCCCTGAAGCTTGGCGTGAGGTTGAATGAAAGCTGTGAAACTCTGCTGAGAGGACCGGATTTCTTTTCAGACACCATGGTTTTATACATTAAATGCAGAAAAATAGACAGCATTTCCAAATGCCTAAAAGGTTAACTATACGCCGACCGTGTGAACCTAAAGGAAGGATTGCCGAGAGACTGAAATGTGGACGGACTGATGATGAGGATTCCCTCTTAAATCACGCATTCACTCCCTCATGAAAAGTCATGTATAGTTTGCAGAATCACTGTGTTATATATATTGTATATACAAAAAAAGAGGACTGAAAGAAATTATCGGAGGGAGGCGGACTTATACAAGAAGTTATTTTCCTAAATGTACATGTGTATATACTGTATTTCCCCAATACAACTGTAAAGAGTTCTTCCTTCATCCTCTTCCTCCACCCCCCCACCCCAAACTTCAGCTTTCGAAGCCTTCACAGACACATCAGGGAATAATAGTAACCCTTGACATAATTGTCCTCCACAGAAAGATCAACATTTATCAAAGACTTTTTACAGCTCGAGACAAATGCGTTACATCTGTAAGTAAAGACGTGTTTAGTTTGTCTTCAGATGTAGCTTGAGCAACTCGAGTGACTTCACTGTGAAACATCAGGCATTTAGATTTTAAAGTAATGCAAAGTCTGCTCGGCGGCGGCCAACCTGCGATAGTACAAGCGGCAATGGCAAGAGTCTACCCATCGGTTAACAAACCCCCCGCCGTGGCGCCAGAGCTGTTGAGCTCAGCAGGATTACAGGTGAATTAAGGTAACGACAGGTGCTGCCTACACATGTACACGCTGTGTTTTTGGTTTTTCGTGGTCCACACTGTCGTAGTCTGCTCACACAGTGCCATTGTCTCACCACAACATCCATCACTCCACCACTCGTTTTCAGTGTTGTCCTCTTTGATGTACGGTGCAGTAAAAACTCATTGGAAAGTATGAAAAATACAGGGAGTTCAATAAAGATGTGGGTTTTCTTCTGTCGTGAAGAAAGGAAAAACTGTTCACTGTGAAATACCATGTTGTTTTTTGATACTCACATTATCAGGTTAAAATGGCCAGAAAAAAACTTTTTTTCTTTTAAGTCGTACAGATTTTTAAGTAAACACACACGAGCAGCAGAAATGATCCTTTGGATATGGTGTGCAAACATTTGCCTGTTTACACATCCAGCACACAGAAAGCAACATTAGCATTCACTTGAGGTGGTTTTCATGGCTAATCTAATGAATATATATACGTCAAATCACGCTCCTTTAGCTGTATTTCTTTACCTACTCCTGGGGAAAATATCTGACTCTTTAACGTCTACATTCTGACCTATGTTTACCAGCTAGTTGCTAACATTAGCTGTCCGGCATTTATTTTTTTGTTCTCATACAACGAAACTGCATTGTAAATTACGTCTCGAGGGAAACGTATATTGTTGCAGTTTACAATCAATTTTTTTTCGAAGTATCACAAATGCATATCTATCAACACTCTTTTCTTTGTTGCAACTGGATACTACTCTATGGCCTGAACTTTTGCACTGAATGGGCGCACTTTGCCTTGCCTGAACACCAGGCTGAAGTAGGTCACGCTTGCCCTCGCAAACTCACACTTTGCAAGGTTTACCATGAGCCTTGCCCCGCCAAATGGGTGATCAGTTCCCGGATACGCTCCAAGTGGGTTTCCCATGTGTCAGAGTAAACCACTACATCATCTAAGTAAACTGCACACCCTTGCAAGTCACCAATAACACTGTTCTTAAGGCATTTAAACCCAGCTAGCGCATTCCGAAGTCCAAAAGGCATCACGGTGAGTAGAGACCAGTTATAAAAGCGTCTATCTCACGTGCTCGCTGGGACAACGAAACCTGACAATATCCTTTTAGAGGATCAAATTTGCTGACGAACTGTGCAGAGCCCACCAGATCTATATGGTCATTGATCCTGGGAAGTGGGAGGGAATCAGGCTTAGTGACATCATTGACTTCACGAAGGTCAGAGCAAAACCGTGGCGTGTTATCAGCCTTTGGAGCAAGCAAGTAAGCTGAGGACCAAATGAAAGATCAAGTCTCTGCAATACCCGTTTCCAGCATTTCATTTAACTCTGCGTCCAAGTACGTTTGTTGATTTGCATCTACACGATAGAACCTTTGCTTTATTGGCTTAGCATCTCCGACGTCAATATCGTGCACAATTAAGTGGGTGCAACTAGGCACATCACCAAACAAACACTGCAAACTCAAATCAACTGAACCAGTTTTGCATGGTGCGACTCAGGCAAACATCCATATTGATGAAAGTTTCAGAGTTCTTCTAATGGCCCAATAACAGAACTTCATCTGGAGTACATCATGAATCTCTTCCTCGCATCCGAACAGGTTCAACAGACTCCACCAGCAGTGCACTAACTACATAGGCTGCATGATTGTGACCAATTTTTGGCTGCGTACAGAAAGAGGGTGGCTCAGAGGTGTGTGCGTTTGAGTAAGTTTACATGAAAAACCTGAGTTGGCTTCCTGCGCTGAAATTACATAATTCTGCTCTGAGATTTGTTTTAACACCGTGTGTAGACCTGTAGACTTTGCCTGAAAAGGTGAACCAACAATAGGGAGGAAGGCAACCACCGGAGTGCCCAGCATCTCCAAAGTGTTTCATCTTGACCCGAGCTGTGGCCAGACTTTCCAGTGCCAGTTCTCCAGTTGTTGCCTTTTGTTGAAAACTGTAACTGTACTCAATCAAGTTTTTAGCAAGTTCCGATTCCTTCCAGTTACCGGCAAATGTAGCTAAGGGACTTCCGACTTACGGTGTGCGCAAACATGAGTTAATTTGAGGAAAACCTTGTGCTCTCTTGTGTTGTCTCTCTAGCTGCAAGCATTATGTCACGGGGTGTGGTGGCGGACCCAAATGCAGACACCAGGGGGTAAGGGACTGAAAGGGTTTTGTTCCAGGAGGACAAAAGGGAAAAATGTAGTGGAGCAGCGGGAGAGTGAGGGTGGGGAACTGGGCAGAACAAGACAGGGCAGGCAGACTGGGGAGCTGGAGGGGATGATCCCAACTGCGGGCACAGGAAGACGAGGTAAGTACAGTTAAAGAGAAGGCAGTTGGATAAACTCAGAATCTAATAATACTGAGCAGCCGAGAACAAGCAAGATACAGGTTGCATCAACGACCTGGCTAAGAGTGAATGTAAAACCGGGGGAGATGAACTGTTGAGTAGATGGGTTGATGGAAGGCAGCTGGGTTGACTGGGCAAGTGAGGTGAATTAATCGCAATCAGGATGGAACCGGGAGATCAGGTCGGAGCCACGCCCACACACATACACGTAACCAGGGAAAACCCTCTTCCCAGTCTTTACCCAACCCCATGCAGTAAGCGCGTAGGAGAGCCATGAATGTTTGGAAGCGTTCCAACACACCCCGACTCTGAGCATGGTGAGCTGAGGCCCGAGGAAAACACGTAGGAAGAAAAGTTTGAGTCTTGGTCGAACTGAATGACTTTCGAAATGCCGACTATGGAAATGAACTTGGATAGTGCTCTCACTACATGACAGTCAGAAGGTAAGGAGTAACTGGCGTTGAGTAAGGCAAAGGACCCGCACAATCAATTGGCACAGCTTTTATTGTCTGGTTAGGTTTGTCTGTCAGCTGGCATATATGGCATGTTTTAATAAACAGAGACAACTTTCTTCATGCGATGCCAAAAGAAATGTCTTCAAATCCAGTCATACGTTTTCCTCAGACTCATCATGAGTTACTTTTAACACTTACTGACGGAGTGTAACAGGCAAAACTGTTTGGAAAAGAGGATCCCCTCACCAACAGGGAATCATGAAAGAAATAACCACATGCACTGTCCAGCACCTCAATGTCAGGTCCAACCTGCTGAAACAGCTCCTTCAGAGAAGGAAGCCTGGTGCTCTGCAACCAGATCACTGCAAGATATTGACACAGGAAAATTAGACAGAGGCAGGGACAATTTCCCCAGCAACATTTTCCTTATTTGACAGAGACACAGGTTTTGAAATTGTCATTACGCAAGTTACTGCGCAGTGAATCACGTTCATTTTCGCGTGATTCTGATCTCACCAGCGGCACAAGCATGCCCACAAGCAGAGGGTACATCTGCCCAAACACATGTGCTAACCAAATTGTTACTCTGGATGACAGAAATCCTCTATATCGGCAATCACTTTGTGGAATAGAACCAACACAACATTTAAATCCATTCCACAAACGGGATTCCTGTTTCATACTCCCTGAGTCCTAAGAGTCCTAAGAGCAGGACTTCAGCCTGAATGAAAGAGATGTGTTCCTTCAGCGGCCCCTTTCACCCCACTTCCTCCCATGGACACGACACCTTTATGGATAAATGGCAGGTAGGGATCCAAACGGACAGGACCAGTGTCTTTTACATGCAAGTCATGGTTAAAACCATCAGGAGTGATGACTTTAGGGAACGAATGTTCGAGAGTTCAGTCTTAAACAGTGAGAGCAATAAACAGGAACAACACTTGTAGTTAATTTGTATTCTCCTTTATTTATTTTACCTTTTTAATACATTGTAAGGCAAATACAAAAGAATATTTGAGAAATCAGTGTAACAATTACTAGATACTTTAACCCCATTTTTGAACCTCAAGTTATAATTAAAAGTGTTCATAAAAATGTGAAAAGGAAAGGGTGTGTTTGGTTGCAGTAAGTGCCCATGAGATGACAAATGAAACGGTAACTACAACAGTGTGTTGATTCTGTTCAGGAAAGATAAAAGTGTGCGCCAATGCAGAGATGTTGCAAAAGTTGACTTATTCTTTGCTGTGTGGGGAGCCAGTGGAGGTTTCGGTGTTGCACCCTCTACTCTGATGAACGGTTAAATATCAGTCATATAGTATCTATAACCCTGTAATACACATCCACTTAATCAATATGTTACATATGCCATAGTTTAAACACACTGTTCATAACATGTTAATATCATCAATAAATCATTTACAACATAATAAGCATCGCTGTGTCTGTACATACTGTCAATCCACCTGCATTTAAGAAATACATATAAATGGATAGATTTTTTAAATGTATTTATCATAAAATTACTGTAAAATGATTTTATAGACCACACGTGTGATCTTAAGTTTCTCTCTCTGAAAGGAGTGTGCCTTCTTCATCCCCTCCTCAGCAGTTCCAATTCAGGGAAGTTCAAAAGTGAGATAATGCAAAAAAAAAAAGAAAATAACTGAATATACTTGGCGAAACCAGGCTAAGACATGACCACTTTGTAACAATTTATTCTGGGTCTGCAAAAAATACAAGATCCTGCTAACTCACAGTTAACCCTTAACCCTAACTTACTACCATCAACTGCAAAATGTTGAATTTATTTAAGTCGTGGCGGTACGGCCAGGCACATGATTCTGTTTGCATGTGTACACACAGAAAAAAAAAGGTTCTTAAATGGTTCTTTAAAAGGCCGTGTGGTTCCACGAAGAACCATCCCCTACTGAAGAACCATTTTATCTATTGGATGGTTCTACATGTTTTTCATATGGTTCTTTGGGGTATTAAATGGTTCTTTGGGATATTAAAGGGTTCTTAATTCATGTTTGAGTTGTTGAATCGTGGGGGATGGGATAAATTAGAAAAAAAACTATCTTGCCATGATCTGGGTGTGGGGTAGTTAGCACTTTATGAGTGATACATAAATATATATATACACATACATATATATATATATATACACATATATATATATATACATATATATATATATATATATATATATATATATATATATATATATACATATATATATATATATACATATATATATATATATATATATATACATATATATATATATACATATATATATATATATACATATATATATATATATATATATATACATATATATATATATACATATATATATATATATACATATATATATATATATATATATATACATATATATATATATATACATATACATATATATACATATACATATATATATATATATATACATATACATATATATACATATACATATATATATATATATATACATATATATATATATATATATATATATATATATATATATATATATATATATATATATACATATATATATATATATATATACATATATATATATATATATATATATATATATATATATATATATATATATATATATATACACATATATATATATATACATATATATATATATATATATATATATATATATATATATATATATATATATATACATATATATATATATATATACATATATATATATATACATATATATTCTCAATTCAAATGTATGAGTTTTAATTTGAAATATCTCTTAATTGGGACAGTAAAAATGTCTAATTTTCAGTATGGGTGGAGTCAACGATGTCCTCAACACATGTATATCAGTCATTGTCTGGACTTATTGAGAAAACTGTTTTTATTACACTTCAAACATCCATTTATTAGATATTTTCTCAATTCAAATGTATGACTTTTACTTTGAAATATCTCTTAATTGGTACAGTAAAAGTGTCAAATTTTCTCTATGGGTGGAGTCAACGATGCCTTGATTACATATACATCAGTCATTGTATGGAATTATTGAGAAAAATATTTTTGTAGCAGCTCAAATATTATGATATTAGCCTTTTTTTTGTCCTGAACATATATGCATTAGTCATTGTGGGGAATTATTGAGAAAAACATTTTCATAGCACCTTAAAAACTTCAGAAATTTGCCATTTGAAGATATAAATTCAGTTCAGAGTTTTTGCTTCGTAAAACATCTTAATTGACTGTCAGTCAGGTATTATTAATTTCCAGCAACCCTCAAATCAAAGAATAAATACACTTTACGCACAATTTAGGTGTATTTTCCCTTTAACTCACGAGATGATGGTATCATTTTTTATACTTATTGGAATATAATTAATTTAATCTCATTTCATTATGCAATATGTATACTTTGTTGGCATCTTATTTTGAAAACCGGATGTTCGTCTGTAGAAAACCGGAAGTTTTCACGTTAATATTTCCGCTAACTTTGCAAAATCTTTCACTCGCTCCCGTCCTGTGCCGTTTGGTTGCGTTTACCGTAAGTTTCAGCGTATAGGTGCACTACAATTTAAGTGTCTGCTGAGTTGACCACGGAGATCTGAATGTCTGCTGACTTGACCGCAGTCCCAAGAGGCCTGGGAGTCGGGGACATCATGGACAGGGGCCTCAGCTGGACATTCCCAGTACACCCTCAATACACGCTTGGTCCAGCAGCCTCTCCCTGCCATCTGATCCAACTCACCACCATGTGATATAAAGAATGTAAGAATATATGCCGAAAAGTCCTATAACTTCCACACATAACGACTCAAATGATTAATAACCAGAATAAACAGCTTTTGTTCCACTCTGGCGTATTGCTGAACATCTGATCTGTGTGTCATAGTATAATGAGTGGAGATTAACTATTCTAGAGAAATGTTTTCTTTAGGTAGAAAGTTTTCTTGCTGGTATAGAAACCGTGGGAGGGGTAAAGTGAGGAGGGACGGAACAAGCATCCGGCCAAGCAGGTTCTTGTGAGTATAAATCAGATGTGTGTCAGTACATACTGTCAGACTTAATTCCAGGTCTGTTTCAGAGAAATACTGCGATCACACTAACTCTAGTTTGAAACTTTTCCGACTTGCAAGAAATGGAGGAGCATATCAGCAATGGTAAGATGTTTAATGGGATCTGTGATGTTAATATTCATATGTGCTCACAGTTTGCACTTTTGACTACTGTATTAGTGTGGCACAATGTAGACAAACAGCTATAAACAAAGACAAAGCTGATTTCTATTGTGATCCAGCCTTATGTTATGTTTGTTAATTATTTTTATGCTTTTGTCTTTTCCTGCTAGTCATTCCAGCACCAGTAACTATGAAGGGATCAGTTGTGCATGTTTTGTCCCCTGAGAACTGTTGCATTGACATTCTAGACAATGGAAGGACCATCAGAGACTTCCTAGACAGTAAAATAAAAGAGCGTGGTTCAGCGGTGAGTATCAGAGACATCATGTCACCTAAGCTTTCCTAACTGTGTAATTGTGTCCATGTATCGTGTGATAGTTGAGCTTTCTTGAGATGTGAACTAAATGTTGACTTTGCTCTATTTGTTCAGGACAATGAAGAGCCATTCTATGTGGCAAGTCTGGATAGTATATTTGAAAGGCACCTCAGGTGGCGTACTAACTTACCTCGAGTCAAGCCTTTCTATGCAGTGAAGTGCAACAACGATGCATCAGTTTTGAGGATGATGAGTGCTCTGGACACAGGTTTCGACTGTGCTAGCAAGGTACCGATGAAGTATTTCAAAGAGAATCCAGCTCTATGTTTTCTTTATTGTGGAGAAGCAGTTTGCTCATTTGAAACACGCTTTGGTCGATCACAGGTCGAGATCCAGCAGATGCTGTCCCTCGGAGTGACACCTGACAAAATCATTTACGCACACACAACCAAACCACTGTCGCACATCAAATATGCCTGTACTCATGGAGTCGATATGATGACTTTTGATAGTGAGGAAGAACTGCTAAAAATATCTCTTAGTCACGCCAAAGCCAAGTGAGTGAACAACTACTGATATTTTTTGCTCCTTTGTTTAGTTGATTATTGTTAGCTTACCGATTAACACTTTTGAATCACTTTTTCCAGATTGGTACTCCGCATCGCAGTGGATGACTCTGCATCCAAGATAAGACTCAGTTCAAAGTTTGGCGCCAGACTGGAGTCAGTTGGTAAGCTGCTGGGACGTGCTGGAGAGCTTGGCTTGGAGGTCATTGGGGTCAGCTTTCATGTGGGCAGCGGGTGCACTGGAAGTTTGCCGTTCAAGCAGGCCATCGCAGACGCTCGACGTGTCTTTGACATGGGGGTAAGTCATCGTCACAGCAATAGAACACAAGGATTAAATTGAAAATCTTTGTCAATTGTATATTGATGATTTGCAGTTGTGCTGCAACTCAGTGTGCATAACTGTCTGCTACAGTGTATATTTTGATACAACCACTGGGGGACACCAAAGAGAAATATTACGCATAGTGGCCATAAATTATATCAGAATGCTGCTGCCAGTTGTGGAATGTGCAGTAATCAAGTACATTTACTCAAGTACTGTATTTAGGTAAAAAGAAACATAATTCAATGCAACTTTATGCCTCTACTCCACTACATCTCAGAGGCAAATATTGTACTTTTTACTCCACTACACGTGTCTGACAGCTTTAGATACTTTTTTAGTCACAATAACCATACCCATCCTGTCCAGTTAAAACCATGTATCTCCAAATTTGGTGAATTGTTTAGTGTTTGTGATGAACTGTTGGATGAAGTGTTGTTACTTTAAGTGTTGAGAAAATAAACTTCTTAAACAAAATAAAGCCTCTTGGATCAGCTGGAAAGTGAATCTTCACAAAGATGAATGTTTTTCTGAGCTCATGAAAAGTTGACTTTTTAAAGATACTTGGTTCTCACAGATCATATGATGATCTTACAGAATATGATGTATTGCTGTAGACTAAACTACCCAACAGGTGATGCAAACATTTAAAGCAGTAAAATGCAACAAAGGTATGTAGATATGTAGGTACACATATTTTTAGATAAGCGTGTCTGTTGTAGTATACCTCACTTGTCATCTGTTGTGTAATTGTTTAATTAATTTGAATTCATTTGATCCAGTTTTATTCAGAGATTTAAATCAGACAATTTAATATTGTTCTGCAGCTGAGATAGCCCATCTTTCAAATACGGAAGAATTAAATAGACTATTTAAGTTAGTTAGACAACTGAGGCCACTCCATACAGCTTAACCTCCCATCTAACCCATCAGAACCGTTAATGTGAATCGTAAATAAGTTAACGTCAGATAATAGATTCTAGACTGATCAAGGAATTCATAAACAGATACTGAAATACTAAAATACTGGACTGCAGAACCATTAATGTGAAAGGTGAAGGTGAAAACAATGCATTTTCAGATGTGAATGAGTTTGTTAATAAGTAATGTTAGTAATTGCTAGACTAATCAAGGAATTCATAAACAGATTAATAAGCTTCAACCTAATGTAGGATCTCCCTTAAAATTAGTAAAATTAGAACTATTTTGAAATTGCTTCACAATCTTCCCTGGTGCTTCTTAAGCTCTCAAGTGCTGAACGGTGCATTGATATATTGAACTAAATTGAATCGATAATGGTCAAACTGATTTAATTGCTAAACATTACTCAACGATATAAGTCACTGATTCTACCTAATCACATGTAATGTTTCTCATTAATGTTCTTCATTGTACTCGTCATCATATTCTTTATTCATTCCATTCATTTTATCGTTGATTCAATCATTTTCTGTTTCGTAATTTAGTTCTGTAGTTAGTCCAATAAATATTTCATTCATGAAAGCTTGATCATTTGATTTGTGTGTATATGAAATAATAAGTCACTGTACACCATGATAAGAACTCCATAGCAACTCAGAGATTGAGACTTGAAGTTTTTCCTGTTTCCAAAATTGAGTATCGTCATAAATTATAACTAAATTATTTTACTTGAACTCATTGTGTTTTATGGCTGAAGCCATACATGTGCCATGACTCTTTTTATACTAATTCATGGGTTTATGATTCATAATTGAGTTATTGATAACTGTTACATTTGGATATTAATGAATTATTATGTATTATTATTATATGCTACAAGCAATAGCACTACAGTAAGTACAGTATAACATTTTGAATTATATGACTGATTGATTAGAAACTTTTTCAGAATTTGCTGGGATTCCAGATGAGACTCTTGGATATCGGTGGAGGATTCTCTGCGATTGAGAGTTTTCAACAGAAATTTGAAGAGGTAACATTTTTCAAAAACATACAATACGAGTGCTCATTAATGGATGTCCTGCATCTCCATTGTCCTGGTAAAACAAAGAGCAAAATGAGCATAAACAACAAAATAGAATGACACGGATTACACAACCTTTTTCCATTTTTACCTTAAGGACTGTGTAGACTGTCAAGGAACCTTTAAATGCATATTAAAGAGGCAAACTTAATAAGGAAATATTCGGAGTACTTGCACCTCGCTGCCCCTGAAGGAACTCTCAGGTCCACAGAACACGTCGTTGCCCTTTCATTCGCTCGCTGCTAGCACCACATTGTGTCTCATGCCGTGTTCACACCTAATCGCGTCATTCACGCCGCCGGTCCATTTGTGTTCATTCGCGCTGGACGCGCCTGAGAGGGGGCGTGGCTTATCGCCATGAAAGCCGCCATCAACCATAGAAAAAATAACCTATATTTCTCCTTAGTACGTGTTGTGGAAGTCCCAGATATTCTGGGAAACTAAACGCCGTCATGTCTTGGTTCATAACATTGTCCAGAGGAGCTCCGTGGATTTTATCGAGCTGTATTCACTGTGTCTAGCAAGCCACACGTCGGCTGTTTCCTATAGCTGTATGAACACAAAATAAACTGATTTGGCTGTGATTTAACTACAATAAACCGACTAAAAGGGACTCCGAAATAACTACGTAATGACGCAGATTTGTAAAAAGTCTGAATTCATGTTTAGTTAGTTCTCTCCACAAGACGACAAATAACTTTTAAAATACTTGTTTTCTCAATGGAGCTCGGATCGATCGGTGCTAGGCTATGCTAACATTGTAGAAGCTCCTTCAACGCTCAAAATAACGTCATGTAGACGTAAATTCGGCAGCGTCTATTCACTGTTTACACACACACACACATTTATACACAGTTTGGTCTGGTCTCTATTGATATGAGGTATCGTAGAGCTCTAGGTGAACACAGACGGATACAGTATTTGTTTCCTGATTCAACAACGGCAGGACATGAGTGATGACAGGAGAAACATCTCAACGCTGATAGGCTATCGCGCCGCAGCGTCACGCCATTTTTTCGCCGAAGTTGAAAACTTTCAACTCACGCGTTTGGGGCGACTTCGCCCAAACGCCCCGCGCCATCGCAAATTCACGTCACTCCAGTCTCATCGCATCAGTGCATAGACTTTGTATGTAATCTACTCGGGCGAATAATTCGCACTGCGTTTGGTGTGAACGCACCATTAGAAGACTTTGCACCATTGCTGTGGCCATATGGTGCCGCTGTTAATAACTTTATTCAAAAGATTTGTTTTGATCTAAAGAATCCAGAGGGAAAAAAAGAAAACTTCAGATTTTCATATTTAACCTTAATCTTTACTCACATACACACGTTTGAAAGAGCAACACTTCACGTTTCTATCCGTACCAATTATTTAAAAAATTCCAATATCACTGTTCTAATAGTTGCTCAGTTTCAACCTTGCTTTTAAAAATGCGACCATACATTTCCCAAAATACTTAATTGAGAATGCAGTTTAGTTGTATAATATGGTGTTGGGAACGTAGAGGAGCGTGTTTGGTTATCAGCATCTAAGAAACTAAATTCTTGACATCAATAGAATTATTAATGTCAGTAACAATCATTAATGATTATTAATAATAACGGGGCACCACCCTGCGAACAGGGACCAATAACCAAACAATAAAACTAAGTCTCATAATTAGCGTTCACTCACAATGTCAATAGTCTGAGTACTATTACACATTCAGAGTGAAAGTGAAGGTTTAAGTTCGAGCACAGGCCACTACATCCAGTTATTATTACACACATATGCACAAGTAATCACAGACGACTGCTCTTTAAAATATAACAGAGTTTATTAAATAAAATAGTAAATGATCAAATCAAGTAATATCAAAATAAACAAACACTATCATACAATTATATGTCTAATACCTAAAGTCAAATGAATAAAGTGGGGTAAGGATATGTATATAGATATATGTACATGTGTGAGTGTGAGTGTGAGGAAACAAAGGGGGGGGGGGCTACTCAAACAGTGATGGTACGTAACCTAAAAACGGGCGTGTGAGCCGACAAGCAAAGATGGCGGAGTCTATTGACCCGCGACAAGATAGCTGAGAGGTGGCTACGTGTAACCACGTGGGACGGCGCACAATGTGGGTTGGGACAATAGATTACGCGACCACGTGTCTGAGAGGTTCACCCAAAATCAGTGAATCTAACTATGTGTGTGCGGGTTAGTAGGAAGAGAGAGAGAGAGAGAGAGGAGCTCTGAGCGCGGTGCTCAGCGCTGCAGTGAGAATGTGAGGAACAGCTGATCACTCGTAAACTCTGCGGTCGGATTCTGAACCGACCGGTCACGCTTGTACGGTGATAGTTGCGGTTCTAGATCTCACTCACATAGCCGATTTAAAGAACAGAGAATAAAACCAAACAAAATAAAATAATCCCCAAAACAAAACAGATCTTTATCACTGCGGTGAGATGCGAGTATTGCTCTCTTATCACCCCGAGACTCGATCGGCGAGACGAGGCTCCGCCACCGTGGTTTTGGTCTTTGAAGTGATAAAATCACAACCTCCACATCCACTAGCAGCGACGGATCTAATGCAAACAGTTACGGCAGGAAATACACAATATAACGGGACTCCGTGGTCCGCGATGCTTGCGCCATAACACGTTATAACACGACAGTAACTTAACGTAACAAGACACAGGAATAACAACGACATAACGAATAGGCTAAATTAAGCTAATGCTAAGCTAAGCTAGGCCCAGATACCAGTAACTCTTACTTGTAGAAGCTTTGTTCGGTGGGGTACGTTTCCCGTGGTGGGGATCAGTCGGTCCTCGAGTAGCCGCTGGCTCTCGGTGGCGCGGCCTCGGGGCTGGCTGGCGCAGACTCGGCCTCCTCGCTGCAGAGAGGGGCTTTTTAACTTCGGCTGAGGGACGAGGTTTGGGTCGTCCTTCCCGGAAATCTTCGGCGAGGAAAGATTGTTACCTTCTGCCGGCGGTGTGTACACAAAAAGGGTGGGAGAACGGGGCATAGGAGTTATCCGTTCTCGCACTACAGGATCCAAAACTCAAAATAAAACACAGTCTGTTCGACCAGCGAATGTTACATGTGACCTGATAGGATTTGATGAGGCCGCGGTTCCTCGTGGATCTTCTTGTCCCCTGGACGAGTCCGGAGTGAAGAGCCCTTGTGGACCTCCTGACACCAGCGTGTGTCCGGGGTGAAGAGAGCCTTGTGGATCTCCTTACACCAGCGGTGTCTGGACGGAAGAGAAAGAATTCTAGCTGTGCTCAGGCTTATAAACCAGGTGGCACAACCAGTGGGGGGGCCCTTTCTTGGCCAATGAGGGACCAGCATCAGGTTTCTGCTGGAGCTGGAGGGTGTGGTCATCCGGCATGAGGTTTCTTGTAGACCCCATGTCAGGCGTTTTGGTGAAAGGAAGGAACATGGCTGCTCCTTTGTTTGAAAAGCACGTGTGAAGGTCTCAGCCAGCCAGGACAGCAGGGTCAGATCCCAACAATGGAAATATAATTTAGTGTGAGTCATTTTCAAGCTGATGCACAAAAAGCTTGTTAAGGAATTATTAACTAACACTCCATAAAATTACATTATATGATGGACACCACTGCTTTATTATATTATTATTTATTGTATATATTTTGCATTTTTTAATACTTAATATTTTTGGTTACTCTGTTACTTTGTATGTCTTGCTGCTGTAACATACAAATTTCCCCCTGGGGATGAATAAAGTACCTATCTATCTTGAAGTGTCTGAAGCTTGATCTTTTAACCATTCATCCATTAAATATATATTATACACACCTGCATCCTTTCCATCATTAATGATTGTGTGATATCTCTATCATCCTCTATTATTAGCCTCTTAAATTACACAGGTCGTACTTCAAAGAAACACATGCAGAAACCTTACCTTTGTTGCCTGTACTGCCAGTCATACTGGCAACTGTAGGTCACTTTGTAGAAGGTGTATTACATGTGAAATATGCTATTAACCCATTGTGTTTTTTCCTACTAGTTTTCGGAGGTCATTAATAGAACACTGGATGAACTCTTCCCACCTGACAGTGGGGTGCAAGTTATTGCAGAACCAGGCCGATACTACGTGGAATCAGCCTTCACATTGGCAGTGAATGTCATTGCCAAAAGAGTAATCGGTAATGTCTTTTGAAGCCACATGTATCCAGTATTAAGACATAACTTTGCTTGTATTTAAATGTATCTTGATTTTAAATACAAGGAGTGTAGGTGACAGCTATCAGAGGAGTCTGTTGGCACTACATGGCAATGCCTGTGGTGCAGTTATATTAAATCAAAAATGAAGAAGATTCAGGTGGCATTTAATGATGCTTTCAGAATCTTGCTCAAGCTTCCAAGATGTACAAGTGCAAGTCATATGTTTGTGAGTTGTAATGTTCCCACCTTCCATGCTGTGTTGAGGAATTTTATCTACAAATTAAAATGTCGATTAAATAACTCAGAAAATGTAATTATAAAAGCCTTAACTGAGCAAACACAAAGTGATTCAAGATATTCTTATTGTTTCTGGAAACATTGGAACAAATGTCTGTGTGTTTTTAACGAGTGACTTTTTAACTGCAATGATTATACCCGTGTCTTGGTGTCCTCGTATTGTATTGTATTGTATTTTTATATTGTTGTTGTATTTGTTGCTATGTGGACTCATGAGTCTAAAATAAAAGTTGAATAAATACACCACTACATAAATATGTATCCTCAATAGACAGCCATGCTCTCTGCTCCTCTGAGTGAGCATAATGAGTTGCAGGGTTGTAGATAATCACTTTGTGCAGACCCACAGATACCAGGTTGCATGTGGTGGAAGGATCCTATTATTTGCAACATCTTTGCAAACATATTGCACAGTTGCCATTTTATCATTTGCATGTATTTTTTTTTTCAGATGATGAGGACAACTGCCCTGACAGAAAAATGATGTACTACGTTAATGATGGATTGTATGGCTCCCTGAGTTGCATTGTCTATGATGCTGCTCACTGCAACCTTCAACCATATCTTCACCGGGTAACTATCAACCACATAATGTCGCCACATAAGAAAGCCAATATTGGACGATTGTGCATGATTACTTCCAATGCCAACGGTGTATATACTGTATATATATATATATTATATATATATATTAGTGCTGGGCAAGTTAACGCGTTATTATCGCGTTAACACATTCATTAATTAACACCGACAATTATTTTATCGCGCGTTAACATAGTTTCTTTTTAATTATTAAGCGGACATTTTTAACACAAGAACCTGGCAGCGAGCGGTGAACAGCTTGTGTGGTCTCTTCCGTCTCTTCCTGTCCGGTAATCAGCGTTGCATATGTCTTTGACCAAAATACCAAAAAAAGCAAAAAAGAAATTATTCATTTAAATTATTTTTTTTAGAGTTTTTAAACTGTTTTTGTTTGGGCAACGATTACAATTTTTAATCGCGATTAATCGCATTGTTATGTGCAAAATTCAATAATGAATTCAAAAGTAGTGTATTGCGCACTTTTATTTAAAAAGTACTGCTATATGAACAAAAGTGCAAGAACATTTGGTTTGCAAACACTTTAAACAAATAAGGTGCTTGTTAACAGCAGTATTCCCTTTACACAGTAGCAGTTAAAATACAGTTATAATGATTCTGATAATAGATATTCAGCCGGTGTTCACAGCTTTATCTTCATGTGTGTAATAGATGCAATTTGAAATATACGCCTTGAAAACTGCAAACCTATCTATGCCACACAAACACAGCTGTTCACCACTCGCTGCCTGGTTCTTGTGTTAAAAATGTCCACTTAATAATTTTTTTTTAAAACGCGCGATAAAATAATTGGCGGCGTTAATTAATGAATGTGTTAACGAGATAATATCGCGTTAACTTGCCCAGCGCTAATATCCTAATATATATATATATATGCATGTGAGCCTGCCTCACATTTTATATGGTTACACAGGTTGTTGAGAGCAGCGAGCAGAGATACCGGTCTGTTATCTGGGGTCCAACCTGCGACAGCTTTGACAAAATAACCGACAGCTGCTGGATTCCTGAGCTGCATGTGGGGGACTGGCTTCTCATCGACAACATGGGTGCTTACTCTGTTAGTTTGTCCAGTGACTTCAACGGCTTTGAAAGAGCACACATTTACCCTGTTGTGACAGCCGAGACATGGCACACCTTAAACCTTTCCGACATCTATGACATCCGCCAATGATCTGATCTCTTCTATTCGACAGTGGCTCAATACGGTCCGTAACAAACAGACATTGATTATTATAGAGATAGGCTTATTTTTTTTTATAATCCATCTTTATCCTCAAAGGGCTCCACACAGCCATTACTGTCCTTTTGTCCGGTAAAAATAAAATCTGTTGTACCGGATTCTGTCTCCTGTGGTTGCTGTTGGGTCCTGATCCTGAACTCCCGTGACAGCCTGAGTCTTGCAGTGAACCAGGGTTTATTGTTGTTTAATGTGCAGAAGTTTTTTGTCAGCACACACATGTTCTCACAAAAACTGATGTATGATGACATACGAGAAAGGATGGGGATGGAGAGGAGGTGGGGCATGGACCGTAGATAGGAAGTGGACATAGTTGTCATGACGTCACCTTTTGGTTTGTGGACTGGAGTTTTGCAGGCGCCAGTTCGGCATTTTGGCCATCGCAATCTTGGACTTTGGCCGTTGCCATCTTCGTTTTTTGCAACCAGTGAACGGAAGTGATCATATATGGACTGCGGAGGAGTTGCGTAGAGACAATCAGGTTGGTTGCCCTAACCCATCCTGTCTAGTTAAAACCATGTATCTCCAAATTTGGTGAATATTTTAATGTTTGTGATGAACTGTTGGATGAAGTGTTGTTACTTTAAGTCAGGGGTATAGTTCAACGAGGTCCAGTTAGAGAAACCTTCCTCATGCAACGGTTTGGAACATCACAATAATGTCCAAGTTGCGCTATGATTTAATTCCATATACAGGTGCTGGTCATATAATTAGAATATCATCAAAAAGTTGATTTATTTCACAAATTCCATTCAAAAAGTGAAACTTGTCTATTATATTCATTCATTACACACAGACTGATATATTTCAAATGTTTATTTCTTTTAATTTTGATGATTATAACTGACAACTAAGGAAAATCCCAAATTCAGTATCTCAGAAAATTAGAATATTACTTAAGACCAATACAAAGAAAGGATTTTTAGAAATCTTGGCCAACTGCAAAGTATGAACATGAAAAGTATGAGCATGTACAGCACTCAATACTTAGTTGGGGCTCCTTTTGCCTGAATTACTGCAGCAATGCGGCGTGGCATGGAGTCGATCAGTCTGTGGCACTGCTCAGGTGTTATGAGAGCCCAGGTTGCTCTGATAGTGGCCTTCAGCTCTTCTGCATTGTTGGGTCTGGCATTTCGCATCATCCTCTTCACAATACCCCATAGATTTTCTATGGGGTTAAGGTCAGGCGAGTTTGCTGGCCAATTAAGAACAGGGATACCATGGTCCTTAAACCAGGTACTGGTTGCTTTGGCACTGTGTGCAGGTGCCAAGTCCTGTTGGAAAATGAAATCTGCATCTCCATAAAGTTGGTCAGCAGCAGGAAGCATGAAGTGCTCTAAAACTTCCTGGTATACGGCTGCGTTGGCCTTGGACCTCAGAAAACACAGTGGACCAACACCAGCAGATGACATGGCACCCCAAACCATCACTGACTGTGGAAACTTTACACTGGACCTCAAGCAACGTGGATTGTGTGTCTCTCCTCTCTTCCTCCAGACTCTGGGACCCTGATTTCCAAAGGAAATGCAAAATTTACTTTCATCAGAGAACATAACTTTGGACCACTCAGCAGCAGTCCAGTCCTTTTTGTCTTTAGCCCAGGCGAGACGCTTCTGACGCTGTCTGTTGTTCAAGAGTGGCTTGACACAAGGAATGCGACAGCTGAAACCCATGTCTTGCATACGTCTGTGCGTAGTGGTTCTTGAAGCACTGACTCCAGCTGCAGTCCACTCTTTCTGAATCTCCCCCACATTTTTGAATCGGTTTTGTTTCACAATCCTCGCCAGGGTGCGGTTATCCCTATTGCTTGTACACTTTTTTCTACCACATCTTTTCCTTCCCTTCGCCTCTCTATTAATGTGGTTGGACACAGAGCTCTGTGAACAGCCAGCCTCTTTTGCAATGACCTTTTGTGTCTTGCCCTCCTTGTGCAAGGTGTCAATGGTCGTCTTTTGGACAACTGTGTTGGGATCTGACCCTGCTGTCCTGGCTGGCTGAGACCTTCACACGTGCTTTTCAAACAAAGGAGCAGCCATGTTCCTTCCTTTCACCAAAACGCCTGACATGGGGTCTGCAAGAAACCTCATGCCGGATGACCACACCCCCCAGCTCCAGCAGAAACCTGATGCTGGTCCCTCATTGGCCAAGAAAGGGCCCCCCACTGGTTGTGCCACCTGGTTTATAAGCCTGAGCACAGCTAGAATTCTTTCTCTTCCGTCCAGACACCGCTGGTGTAAGGAGATTCACAAGGCTCTATTCACCCCGGACACGCGCTGGTGTCAGGAGGTCCACAAGGCCTCTTCACTCCGGACTCGTCCAGGGGACAAGAAGATCCACGAGGAACCGCGGCCTCATCAAATCCTATCAGGTCACATGTAACATTCGCTGGTCGAACAGACTGTGTTCTATTTTGAGTTTTGGATCCTGTAGTGCGAGAACGGATAACTCCTATGCCCCGTTCTCCCACCCTTTTTGTGTACACACCGCCGGCAGGAGGTAACAATCTTTCCTCGCCGAAGATTTCCAGGAAGGACGACCCAAACCTCGTCCCTCAGCCGAAGTTAAAAAGCCCCTCTCTGCAGCGAGGAGGCCGAGTCTGCGCCAGCCAGCCCTGAGGCCGCGCCACCGGGAGCCCTCATCTCTCGAGGACTGACTGATCCCCACCACGGGAAACGTACCCTACCGAACGAAGCTTCTACAAGTAAGAGTTACTGGTATCTGGGCCTAGCTTAGCTTAGCATTAGCTTAATTTAGCCTATTCGTTATGTCGTTGTTATTCCTGTATCTTGTTACGTTAAGTTACTGTCGTGTTATGGCGCAAGCATCGCGGACCACGGAGTCTCGTTATATTGTGTATTTCCTGCTGTAACTGTTTGCATTAGATCCGTCGCTGCTAGTGGATGTGGAGGTTGTGATTTTATCACTTCAAAGACCAAAACCACGGTGGCGGAGCCTCGTCTCGCCGACCGAGTTTCGGGGTGATACGAGAGCAATACTCGCATCTCACCGCAGTGATAAAGATGTGTTTTGTTTTGGGGATTATTTTATTTTGTTTGGTTTTATTCTCTGTTCTTTAAATCGGCTCTGTGAGTGAGATCTAGAACCGCAACTATCACCGTACAAGCGTGACCGGTCGGTTCAGAATCCGACCGCAGAGTTTACGAGTGATCAGCTGTTCCTCACATTCTCACTGCAGCGCTGAGCACCGCGCTCAGAGTCTCTCTCTCTCTCTCTCTCTCTCTACTAACCCGCACACACATAGTTAGATTCACTGATTTTGGGTGAACCTCTCAGACACGTGGTCGCGTAATCTATTGTCCCAACCCACATTGTGCGCCGCCCCACGTGGTTACACGTAGCCACCTCTCAGCTATCTTGTCGCGGGTCAATAGACTCCGCCATCTTTGCTTGTAGGCTCACACGCCCCTTTTTAGGTTACGTACCATCACTGTTTGAGTAGCCCCCCCCCCCTTCGTTTCCTCACACTCACACTCACACATGTACATATATCTATATACATATCCTTACCCCACTTTATTCATTTGACTTTAGGTATTAGACATATAATTGTATGA
Source organism: Anarhichas minor (assembly GCF_050575085.1). Classification (NCBI taxonomy): domain Eukaryota; kingdom Metazoa; phylum Chordata; class Actinopteri; order Perciformes; family Anarhichadidae; genus Anarhichas; species Anarhichas minor. The sequence continues at coordinate 2,892,908 of NW_027466453.1, forward strand.
TAGTGTTTGTTGATTTTGATAGTACTTGATTTGATCATTTATTATTTTGATTTAATAAACTCTGTTATATTTTAAAGAGCAGTCGTCTGTGATTACTTGTGCATATGTGTGTAATAATAACTGGATGTAGTGGCCTGTGCTCGAACTTAAACCTTCGCTTTCACTCTGAATGTGTAATAGTACTCAGACTGTTAACATTATGAGTGAACGCTAATTATGAGACTTAGTTTTATTGTTTGGTTATTGGTCCCTGTTCGCAGGGTGGTGCCCCGTTATTATTAATAATCATTAATTGTTACTGACATTAATAATTCTATTGATGTCAAGAATTTAGTTTCTTAGATGCTGATAACCCAAACACGCTCCTCTACGTTCCCAACACAGTGTACGACAGCTACGAACACTTCACTTCTGTTGTGGACAAGGTGGAGCGATGAGCTGTAGACACCCTGTATATATCTGTAAATACTCATGCATTGTAAATAGTTTAGATCTTCATGTACATATTGTAGTCTTCTATTTTATGACTACACTGTTTTTTCTGATTGTTCTCCATTTCATGCACTGTATTCAATAAAGTGTTAAGTGTTACAGTAACATCGAGTTGTGGAATATCAATTAATGAATGCAACAACAGGGGTGCGTTTGTTTTCATCAACAACAGGGACACGGATATATAGAGTTCCAGATTACTTGCATGTCAGTGCACATGCCTATATTACAATGATATCAGATCATTTTGCAATAGAAACATTAAACAGCCTCAGAAAATATAAAACTGCTTCTAATTAACCTCCCAGGTGTCATAAGGGAATTTAAAAAGACAGTGACAAACGGCATTCTCTCACATGTATAATTTTGATTTGGAATAAGATGCATTTTATTGAAAAAAGACCTGAATAAATGACATGAATTATGTAGCATTATGTAGACACAAATGTACTTGAGATTCTCTATTTATAGCGTCATTCTATTATAGCTTCAACAGGTATCACAATAAATAGCTAATTACAATCTGAAATGGACACTTTTACACACATGGAATCAATCCAGATGATGACAACAGTGTCTGCAACATCTACTTTGAAAGGAGGTGAGGCGTGTTCTAGACTCCTCCTGTGGACTCCTTCATATTCCACACGTGGGAATCTTGTGTGCATATTTTTCTCTCCTGTAAACACAAAGAAAGTCTTAAAGATCTTTACGTATGAAGGGACACGTCGAGCAGCTGGTGGACCAATGTGCAGATTTCTGTTTCCAGATCTTGTGTATTGTGGTACATGTATGACAATAATCATGAAAGAAGTCATTGTGATACACAAACTAACATGTACTTGGAGTAAATAGTGGTACATGATTCTGCTGCTGATGCCACAGTTTGACAACATCAGGGAGCAAATATTCATTCTACATTACTGATTCCACCGATATAAATTGACCACTTGATGGCGACATTACACATTCTTCAATTAACGCAGACTTTACGCATGCTTTGACCGCTGGGGGCGCAAATGTTTCACTTTCGCACAGTAGACTGTCGGCCAATAACGATTCGGGAGATTGCACTACGGTACGGCTCATCCCCACCAGCGGGGATGAGCTGTGTGGGCACATATTCCATCAGAGGGTAGAGTGGTGAAGGGAGGACTGCCGGCTGGTGTGGTGCTGGAGGGAGGTCAGCAGATGAGATGGAGGTGGTTTTCGTTACAGTGGAGGGCTGTTTGGTGGCATGCAGATTAAGAAGGCGCTCTTGACGTTGGATGAAGTCCCGTACTGTCTTGATGTTTATTTTAGGGAGAGGAATGCCTGCTTTGCAGAGGATTGGATCCTCCACCAGAATCCGATGCTGGATCCTCTCATAGGCCTTCAAGATGGTGCTCTTCTCAGGAGAGCTGCGAGACCCTTGAGGTGAGCGCAACCACAGCAGTTTCACCAGCGTGTACATCAGCCGGTTGTGGTGAGCACTGATGTCTTGTTGTGCTGGTGCGTATCGCTTAGCCATCTTTAGCCTCTGTATCACAGTAGCTTCAACAAGATCATCCCTCTTTGTGCGGCAGTAGAGGGTGTTGCCCCAGTGTGTCCTGTACAGCTGGTTGAACTGCTGCGGCTGCTTGTCGTGCTCCTCCACTTTATTCCAGGCTTCAAGGACCTTGTTCCTCTGCTCAGTGGTGAGAGTCAGCTTGTCCTCTGTCAGGCTGATTTCCACCAGAGCAGAACGTTTCCAACTTTTCGAAGCCAGGAAGGGGGTTTGGACTGCAGGCATCCTCCTGTTGAAAAGTTGACATATAAAGGCGGTAAGTTCAAATGTGCACATTGTCCAGCAATCAACGCATTGCATTTAATTCTACCAGATTTCACTCACAAAGGCCGGAGGGTGAACAGTGGAGGTTTCGTCGCTGGTGAGCATAATGTGGGGCACGGTGGCATCCAACACATCCACACGTGCCTCCCCGTCGCTCTGGTACGCCTCGTCGGCCTCTGGATCTGGATCGGGCTGCCCATGCTGAACCACTTCCTCCTCTGGACCAGGTCCATCGTTGACTAGGTCCTTGAGTGAGAAGGGTTCAGATTCACCCGTGCTCTGGCTGAACAGGTATTCCAACCCGAGCAGCTCGTTGGACGGAATATTGGCAGGGGGCCGGAAATTCTCCTCCACAGTCTCTCCAAACAGCTGCTGACAGCGGGTGTTGAGTCGGTCGATGAGCGGTGCAGAGTAGGTCTTGTGGTGCCGTCCTTTGCCACCGAACACGGCATCTGAGCTCCTGTCGGAATTCCACCGAGCAATGCCACTGATCAGGTAAACCTGATAGGGCCGTGCTGCACAATGGGGACCTGAGTCGAGTAGAACAGAGCAAAGTTAAGCTTTAATGTCCCCGAGGGGCAATTTGTATTGCAGACTACACATAAACATAAGTACACAGGTAGTACACATCACCTCTATGAAAGGATGAAGTGTTCCTTTATGTTTCATTAGTTAATTTGTCCCTTGTGCATTTAGTCTGTGCGTTCTCTCTTTCAGTGGTCAGGTTGTTGTTTGTTGAACGTCACAATGGGAGGTATTAGAATAATGACAAAGTCACATGATATGTTTGTTACAAGTATACAGACAGCACTTGGAATCACCTGGGATCATGTGTGGCAGAGATTTATGGAATCCCTCCAGACTGTTGCTTCCACGCAGACATTTGTAATAGGGCACATCCACAGTGTTGATGGTTGTGGTACGTGCCACCCTATACATGCTCATGCCTGGTGGATCCTGGATGCACTCCAGGTGTCGCTGCTGGCCTGCCCACATCTCATCCATGGCCTCTGTATATACACATGCATAAAGTGTGTTATGTTCACTTTGTATGCTACACTATCTGTATTAATGTTGTAATAACTATTTTTGTATAAGGTCTTTTGTACCAGGTGTTTTGAAGAGGCTCACTCCGCTCTCGTCCAGCCCAGCGGGACCTTTCAGCTCCTCAATGGTCAGGTGGATGAGTCGAAATGTCTCCTGAGCCCCGAGTGTGACCCTCCTCACGTGGTGTTTGAGCTGCTCCCTGGATATGTAGCAGCGCACCACATCCTTGTCTGAGACAGTCTTCAGAGTTGCCGGGTCCTTTGCTCTGACTGCTTTGATGAGCAGCTCCAGGTTGTCGGCCAGCACGGCACCAGCTAGAGCAGACTTGAACATAGCATACTTGCAGTGAGACTCTGTCCGTATGGCTGCGTCAAACCGGTGGATCCAGTGGAAAATGTCCAGGCGCACAACCATCCCATTGTCCACCCAAGGCTGGAACAAAGTCTCCACTGATGTTGGTCCCTGAGCCCGGCAACACCCACGGTCCACATAGAGGATCTCAGGGACAGGTTGATTGGCCAGCCGGAACCTCTCCATGACTCCATGGCACATCGGTTTCAGCTTCTGAGTTGACTCCTCACAGGTCAGCACAAACGAAACAATTTGTGAGTGCTCGTTCCCGATGCTGGTGAACCACTCAGCTGAGCCTCGACCTTCCCCAGAAAGCTTCTTCACCACCTGAAAACATATGTTGAGTTTGCATAATGTGATTAACTGTTAGATTCTATTGATATTGTGATTTTTCTGAATCATTTTACATCATACAGTACGGCATTATGGCATGTGTTTTGATTTACATACTTTCTTGGTGGAATCCATTTTCAGCACGGTGCCAAAAGTGGAGAGGATCTGGCTGCGGTAGTCCTGCACATTGTTGGCCTCCCCCATCAGGAAGGCGTGGCGCAAGAGCCACGCGGAGGGAAGCTCTCTTGGAGGAGGTGGGGCCTGGAATGAGTGTCCTAATGCGGAGACGATCCCTCCCGGTTCCACTATAGTCATGAGGAGTGTGGTGTACAGGTCCTTGCGTTGAAGGTACTCCTCAACGTGATTTTCCTGTACCTGCCTCCACACCTTGACCATAGTGTTCCCTTCGGTCCGGTCCCTCAGAAGGCGCACAACACTCCTATCCACACCACGCCTGTGAGTGTGAGGAGATTCACAATCAATATGGTGAGGTTGATAGAATACTTTCAAGTTGGTCTGTTAAATGCACATAATGTTCAGTAAACTCACCTGCTGGTGAGGATGGCAGGGAACTGAGCTTGATGAGCCTCGCTAAGTTGTGTTAAAATAGCGGGATCCCACGCAAGCCACCGGCCCACTGTTCCACCTTCTCCACTCCTGGCTGCCTTTGTGCAGGCTCCACAGCACAGGACCTCGGTGATCATTGTGTACCAGCTGGATCACAGATGTGACGTACCTAAAGTACATATTATATTATTATTATTATTATATATATATATATATTTATATATATATATATATCAAATCAATTAAGCGCCAATAGCAGCATTTTACTTTCTCTTTTTTCATGTTTACCTACACAGTAATAATGAAATGTAATGACACAAGTGAAGTGAGTTATACCCGGGTGTGGTAGCCAGACTTGTAGAGGTGAACGTTCCGTCCTTGACCCACACAGTCATCACCTCGAGGACACTTCAGGGAGTATCTCCAAACTCCAACAGGGCGCCACACAAAGACGCGGCTCCGAAAAAAGAGCTGTGGAGTTGGCAGAGCACCCTTGACGTAGCCAGGAGGTTCTGGTGGATAAAACCACATACGGTCTGATTTTATCACCCGTCGCCTCTTTAACTGACCAGTGATGTTCTTAAAGATTTGAACGGGGGTGAACAGGCCTCGTTCTGTGTCCTCTTTCAGCCAGGAAATGTCTGCAGATGGGACGCCATTGGGGTCTTCCCACGAACGCACCCAACCCTCCAGCTCCACCTGCAACACACATACAAAACTTTTGGTTATTATTGTGTACAAAATATTGTTAAAACATGAAACCAATTTAACAAACATGTAAAACTTTACATTGTTTGCATATAATGTCACTATCACTTACAGGAGAGTAATCAGGACCCCTGGTTGTGGACGGGGTATCTGTGGGCTGGCTAGTTGTCTCTGGCTGTTTTGGCCGGACGGTGGTCTCCGGCTGTTTTGGCCGGACGGTGGTCTCTGGCTGTTTTGGCCAGACGGTGGTCTCTGGCTGTTTTGGCCGGACGGTGGCCGTGGTCTCTGGCTGTTTCGGCCGGAAAAAGGTCCCTGGCTGTTTCGGCCGGAAAAAGGTCCCTGGCTGTTTCGGCCGGACGGTTGTCTCTGGCTGATTCCGCTGCTTGGTCCTGTCTGTGGGCCGGGAGCCCTGGGACTGGCTGCTAGTCTTGGGACATGCGGGCTCTTGGGACTTGAGCAAGTCTAAGAATTTACCAAACAAAGTAGTTTTGTATTGTATTGTATTATATTTTCTATTAAATGTTTTGCTGTCTATTAATTGTGTATCTAACTGACCTTCCACAGTCTGGCTTGCAGCAACCAGCTCAGCATCATCACCTGACCATGATGAGGGATCACACCTGGTGCTAGCCTGCTGGACAACAAATGTAAAGTTACTATCTACATATTATGACGTACTAGTTTTTAATGACCAAAAGCCAAGAAACACATTTTGCAGAGGTGGATAAAATATCAGTCATTTGAACAATTTTCCTTTATTATGCTATTCTGCTCTTCATAACATATGAATAATCAAATCAACACTCACTTGCTCCTTCTCCTTGATGTACTTTCTGAACCTCTTCATCTGTACACTTGTGATGTGGGTCACCGGTGTGTTCAGCCACCTCCTCACAGAACTGGAGGCCTTCTGTATGAGCTCCCTCTGCTCAGCACTGAACTGCTCTGGCCTGTCTTTTTGGGTGAGGTGCTGGCTGTAGAGCTCCCACATCTCCAGAAAGGTGTGGTGCTCAAACCCTCTCTGGCCATAGATACACCTGTCGATGTTGGCCTCAAGGAGACTGGAGACTTGTGGGAAGCTCTCTGCGTACTCATTCAGGTAGTCCTTCACCCACTGGTTCCCCACCTTCCCCTTTCTCTGTGGGTTTGTTACCTCCGCTCTGTGTTTGTCGAGCATGCTGAAATCATACACATCAACTTAGTATTGATGTCATTAATATCACTGCACTGGAGATAATGAGTAAAGAAACTTTGCAAAGATGAATAATAAACACTGATAGTTTTTGTGCAAACAGATATACAGGCCCATAAACATTGTATTTAAACTGCATAGCCTACAATGGTATTGATATAATAATGATAATATAACATGCTTACTACTTCATGTAGCCCACATCATTTGCCACAAGCCAGTGGAATGGAGCATTTTCATACTGGCCAAACGGAACCACCAGCTTTCCCAGACACAGCTAACGCGATGGTGCAGGGACACCCTCTGCTCGAAGGAGCTTCTCTGCGTGGGCCAGAGAAGAGGTCTCGTACAGCAGCTCCAGTGGAGGTTTAGGGAAGACCGCTCTCTTCTTTACATTACATTACATTACAGTCATTTAGCAGACGCTTTTATCCAAAGCGACTTACAATAAGTGTATTCAACATCGGTTTTCGAGAGAACAACTAGTCACCAGAAGTAATAAGTGCATGTCCCTACCTCAAACAAGCATCTAAGAGCATAAACCAGAGCCAACGTACAGTGCAGAAACAAAGGAATGCAATAAGTGCCACAAGCTAATATAAAAACAATAAGTGCAATAAGCTAGTATGAATACAGTAGATGCTAGGTAAGTGCTAAGCGGAAGGGTAGGCCTTCTTGAAGAGGTGAGTTTTCAGCCTGCGCCGAAAGATGGGCAGCGACTCTGCCGTCCTGACGTCAGTGGGGAGTTCATTCCACCACTGTGGGGCCAGGACAGAAAACAGCCGCGACCGGGTCGATCGGCCGCAGGGACCTCTGAGCGACGGGGCAACCAGTCGCCCCGAGGTAGCAGAGCGAAGTGGTCGGGCCGGGGTGTAGGGCTTGACCATGGCCTGAAGATAGGAAGGAGCTGTTCCTTTCACTGCCCTGTAGGCTAGCACCAGAGTCTTAAACTGGATGCGGGCTCTTACAGGTAGCCAGTGTAGAGAACGGAGAAGGCAAGTTGTGTGGGAGAACTTGGGGCGATTGAACACCAGGCGAGCTGCAGCTTTCTGGACAAGCTCCAGAGGTCTGATGGCCAGCGCCGGGGCTCCGGCAAGTAGTGAGTTGCAGTAGTCCAGGCGGGAGATGACAAGAGCCTGGATTAGCACCTGCGCCGTCTCATCAGTGAGGAAGGGGCGAATCCTCCTGATGTTGTAGAGCAGAAATCTGCAGGAGCGTGTAACCGATGCAATGTTTGCTGAGAACGACAGTTGGTCATCCAGGGTCACACCCAGGTTTCTCGCAGTCTGAGTTGGCGTCACCACGGTATCATCAATGGTGATGGACAGGTCTCGGTGCGGGCAACCCTTCCCCGGGAGGAACAGTAGCTCGGTTTTGTCCAGGTTGAGCTTGAGGTGGTGTGTCGTCATCCTCTTCTCCCTGTAGTCACGGGCTTCTTTGGTCGCTGTCACTACGGCCTGCTGACGATTCCCAGGGGCATCTGGGTTGATGATGCGGATTACGGGGGTCGCCATCTTCAAATGTAGCTGAAATACACTTGTAGAGTAACACCACAACAACAAAATATTATTATTATAATATTAGATATTGTTATATTATAATAATACTAATTACTAATGTAACAATGAACGTACAACGTATTCCTCTGATATTTGATCAATCGTTTGATCAACTATTTTGATCAACTAAGAGTATACATGTCATCGTGCCAGTAAGACATCAGAAATATGGATCTTCTATTATTCCATATTCCGTACCGTATACCAGTCATAACCACAGCAACGGAGACAAAAAACACGCTGACAGAAGTCATTGTAGTTCTTAAATTCTCTTGTCTTTGATAATATAACGTTAAATGGATAATAAACACACGAGCAAGAAGGTGTTTGTGACAGCACGTAAATTATTAGAAGAACGAATTTAAACTCTCAAAAACACTGTCTCTGGAACACTGGCTAATAGTTGGTTATCTATTGATGAATGAGTGACTGACTGGCTGTTTTTGGATGCAAAGAATAATTGGCATTCGTAATAATGATTTAAGAGGTTATATTTAGAGACGCTAGATAACGTTAACGTTATCTTACCGGACCCGGCCCGTACTCGAGCATCATGATTTGAACCGTATGCAAGGGTTAACGGGTTAACACAAGATAAAATGCATAATGACAAATCATTTTCAGTAGTGGTAACGTTATAACAAATGCGTTATAGTTTCAAAGAAGTCTCGCTGAGCGATGTCGACCGTTAGCCTTAGCTGAACACGTAAAGTTACCTGACCCAGCCGCACACTCCGAACACTTGCTGTTGTGTTGTGTTCGGATTTGAACAGTATTTAAAGGTTAACACAAGATAAAATAGATATTGACAGTAATACAATTTCAAAGAGATGTTATTGAGAGCTGCTAACCGTGAACTAGCGGCGAAGTCACCTAACCTGTTGAAGGAAGTCTTAGCTAGCTAGCTAACGTTAACACTATGTCCATTTTTTTCCAAACGACCAAAAGACAATTGTGCAGTATAAACAGTGTTTTGTAAAAATAATTATAAAGACAAAAATATTTCAGTCTTACCAGAATTACTGCAAGGTCAACGCTGTGGGTAGATTCGCAACTCTAACGTGACGTAGTCAAGATTTGCAGGTCCACTTGTGATTGGTGGTCTGCAGTCGGTTCCTCCGATCCAATTGGTAGTCCACAGTCAAACTGACCAATGAGGACGCGTAAATGTCTACAGTCACTGTAGACATTGCACGACTGTAGACTCGAGCTCTTCTGGTCAGTGGAAAGAATGCAAGTTTCCGACACCTCCGCATTGGCTTCGCTTTTCAGAAGCAGAGGTTGCTTCCACATCTTTTTTTAACAATCAATTCTTAGTTACTGTGTATGACGATGATATCAGGTTGGGTCATTAATATACAACCAAGTATCCCAAGCAATTATGTTAGTATGGAACAATTCCACAACTCAAGATTTATGTCCAACGCTAGTGCTCAGTGCTAATGCATGCACTGAAGTAGTGTCCTCTTTAGGTGGACAATAAGCATGTGGAGGTTGCAGCCTGACTGTCTGTCACAGACCTACAATTCATGTTGCCTTTCTATCAACCATAACCACAATCTTTCCCTTGTCATAACAAAGTGTGTTACTTGCCTAACCACAGATTATTTATACAACCACAATGGTTAGCTTGCTCAGATACTGTGGAACGCGAGGATTTTAAATCATTGGCATTGGACATAAAAATCCTAATCTAGTGTTTTGAAAAATCGTCCCATATTGATGTTCTTATGGGGTTGATATTTACCCTGTTAAGGTATGGTTCAACCTGGGTGTGGGCAGCATCATTGATAACGCAACTCAGGGAGCCATACACTCCATCATTAAGGTAGTACATCATTGTTCTGTCAGTTGTCCTTACCATCTGAAAAAAAAAATACAAGCAAAATAATTAAAGTCAATAAAATGGCAACTATGCAGGAATTTACAATGATGTTGAAAATAATAGAAAATGTATAATAAAAATGGTGCTTTTCTCTGTCCTTCCACCACATGCAACCAGGTGGTGGTTGCATGTGGTGCATGCAACCACCATGCACGTGGTCTTTTGTGAATGAACAAAATGAGTATTCATAACCCTGCAAGTCACTGCACCCACTCTGAGGCTTAGCATGGATGTCTCCTGAAGATGCTTCTCGATGTAGTGGTGCTTTGCCATGTGGTGCCATCAGACTCATCTGATAGCTGTCACCTAAACATTTAGTTTTGTTTTTCATCAAGAACATTTAAATACAATCGCACATTGTATAATTCTGTGTTAATACTGAACAGCCAGAGCGATATATCTATACATTTCCGTTATGTTCATCCATTACTCTTCATCCATTACTCTTCGCGATTACTCTTTTGGCAATGACATTCGCTGCAAGTGTGAAGGCTGAATCCACGTAGTAGCGGCCTGGTTCTGCAATAATCTGCACCCCTCGGGAAGAATTCCTCCAGTGCTCCGTTAATAACTTCTGAAAACTAGGAGAGGAAATCATGATGGGTTAATAGCATATTTCACAGGTATTACACCTCTAATGACCTCCATTCACCTTCTATCTGATACTTTATTACAAAGTGACCTACAGTAACCATTGTGGCTGGCATTACAGGCAACACAGGTAAGGTTTCTGCATGTGTTTCTATGAAGTACGAGCCTTGTAATTGGACGGAAAACCGGACACGTATTGAGAAAATAGTTTACATAATTAACATTAACTAACACTGAATATTTTCTTTCTTGTACCTCTTCAAATGCGACTTGACAGTCCTCTCTCCCAGAGAACCCTCCGCCAATATCCAAGAGACTCATCTGGGGGCCCAACAAATTCTGAAAAACACTGTCTAATAAGGCACGATTTATAAAGGTTTTACAAGTTTGGACGCACCGTCTAGGGGACTGCCCATTGTTCCGACGGCCCATTATTAACAAAAACCCAATAGTCCGAAAAGCCCATTTGTCCAAAGGCTGTTGTCCCAAAAACAAATGACCATTGTTTCTGAGGCCCACTGCCTATTGTAACAAACAGAAGCACATGGCTAATTATTACGCATAATGCCCATATCCTTTTTTCCTGCCATCAAAGGCATGACCCATTGTACTCTTCCTCTGATTACTCGTTGCCTTTGTTGGTTGGGTTGGTTAGGTTTAGGGTTAGAATATCTGGGTAGGATAACCAGAGGCAGTAGAGCGGGTCATCCCTTCGCCGTCAATCTACATATTAATTAGCCATGTGCTTCTTTTCGGTGCAGATGGGTGTGTACTTTTGGAGCAATGGGCCTTCAGAACACTGAGCGTTTGTTTTCGGGACAACGTGCAGTTGGACAGAATAAAGTTCTAACTAAAGAAAATGTACCAAAACAGAGGACTATAAAAGATTGTAGCCCATGCTAAAGCTAAAGCTAACAAGCAGCAAATGTTGATACAAGCTATTAGCATGCCTGACAACGAGATAACGGCCAAGACTGTAATGAAAAAAAACCTGTAATGGGCCAGTCATAAGAACATCACAAGCAGATGGACCACCTTCGGGCTAAATCTATCAAAAATGTGATTTTGTAATTTGTATTGTAAATGTTTAATTCAGCTTCAGGAATATATATGCTATAACATATTAAATACAACTCTGTAAAAGTAATTCATGTAAAATACAGTTGAACAATCACCTTTAAAGTTGATTAGCAAATTGGTTTTGAGACCTGTTTCTTGCCACCTGACAAATACAAGTCCGGTTATCCGTCTCCCTGATGCTCTGGTTTGATCTTAACCACCTCCTGATGAAAATATCTGTCTCTTTAGCTGCTAAATGCTCCACTATGTTCACCAGCTAGTCGCCATCTTTGTATATTTATTCCCACAGATCCTTACCAAGTGTAGCTTTCAATTTGTCACAAACCATTCTCATCTGTCCTCTGTCCTCCAGTTGGCTCAGAGGAAGATCCGGGACATCCTGACCCAGGTCAAACAGCCACAGAAAGGCGGGATGGGCTCGGGCCCCAGCCCTAACCCCCAGGGCTTCACAGAGATGGGCAGCCCCACGCAGGGAGTGACTCAGGACCACCAGCCGCGCAGGAAGTGAGGATCCCCCTGCCATCCTCCTCACATGCCGCGGGGCCCCCCACCGCCTGACAGAGAGACAGACAGACAGACAGACAGACAGACAGACAGACAGACAGACAGACAGACAGACGCACGCACGGATTGACAGACGGACAGACGGATACAGGAGAGCGACACATGGACCCAGCGATAGACAGGGAGAGACATAAAGAGGGAGGGAGTACGCCCGATAGCCGGAGAGAAAGATGTTTAAAATCAGAAAATGAAATGAATAAAAAAAAAAAATGAAGATTATTAAGATAAAATGTAACGCGAGAACAGAAACCAGATGCCAGGCCAGAAGAGAGACTGAGTGAGGATGGAGGGATGAAGGAAAGGAGGGATGGAGAGAGGGAGGAGGCGCCGTCCTCCTAGTGTGCCTCAGTAGGGCTCCAGCCAGCTCCTCACCCGCTGCAGCTTTCACAGATCCTGCATCGGACGGGTTTAACACTCGTCCGCCTGGGTCCACATGCACTGCGGAGACACACTAGCAGGGGCCCCGTTCGCTCCTCCGTTGTCCCCTACCGACCTCTCCTTTTTTCCCTTAAAAAAACATTTACATTACATCTAGATTTACAAATGTAATAGTATTTTGTTAGAAGGTTTGGTTACCTTTTCAATATCTTTACCTACCTTAGGAAATACAATGCAAACAAGCTACAACAAGCTACAACAGCTGTCTGATCTGATGGCCCATGAGCAGCTCTGTTGAAACAGTGCTGTCCCTTGTATTGACAATCAGACTCATACTCAGATTTTGTCTGGCCAACACTGCTTTGTTGAGATCGTTTTCATTCCTATTTTAATGCATCGCAACAAACCTGATAAATGGCTCTACCTCTATGTAAATGTAACTGTAGTTTTATAATATTCTATTGCTGTGACGATGACTTACCCCCATGTCAAAGACACGTCGAGCGTCTGCGATGGCCTGCTTGAACGGCAAACTTCCAGTGCACCCGCTGCCCACATGAAAGCTGACCCCAATGAGCTGACCCCAATGACCTCCAAGCCAAGCTCTCCAGCACGTCCCAGCAGCTTACCAACTGACTCCAGTCTGGCACCAAACTATCTTGGATGCAGAGTCATTCACTGCGATGCGGACTACCAATCTGGAAAAAGTGATTCAAAAGTATTAATCTGTAATTTGACAATAATCAACTAAACAAAGGAGCAAAAAATATCAGTAGTTGTTCACTCACTTGGCTTTGGCGTGACTAAGAGATATTTTTAGGAGTTCTTCCTCACTATCAAAAGTCATCATATCGACTCCATGAGTACAGGCATATTTGATGTGCGACAGTGGTTTGGTTGTGTGTGCGTAAATGATCTTGTCAGGTGTCACTCCGAGGGACAGCATCTGCTGGATCTCGACCTGTGATCGACCAAAGCGTGTTTCAAATGAGCAAACTGCTTCTCCACAATAAAGAAAACATAGAGCTGGATTCTCTTTGAAATACTTCATCGGTACCTTGCTTGCACAGTCGAAACCGGTGTCCAGAGCACTCATCATCCTCAAAACTGATGCATCGTTGTTGCACTTCACTGCATAGAAAGGCTTGACTCGAGGTAAGTTAGTACGCCACCTGAGGTGCCTTTCAAATATACTATCCAGACTTGCCACATAGAATGGCTCTTCATTGTCCTGAACAAATAGAGCAAAGTCAACATTTAGTTCACATCTCAAGAAAGCTCAACTATCACACGATACATGGACACAATTACACAGAGATTCAAAGTTAGGAAAGCTTAGGTGACATGATGTCTCTGATACTCACCGCTGAACCACGCTCTTTTATTTTATTGTCTAGGAAGTCTCTGATGGTCCTTCCATTGTCTAGAATGTCAATGCAACAGTTCTCAGGGGACAAAACATGCACAACTGATCCCTTCATAGTTACTGGTGCTGGGATGACTAGCAGGAAAATACTTATTTGTAGCTGTTTGTCTACATATTATAACACGCTAATACAGTTGTCAAAAGCCCAAACTGTAGGCACATATGAATATTATCATCACAGATTAAACATCTTACCATGGCCGATATGCGCCTCCATATGTTCCACCCTGGAAAAGTTAGTGTTATCGTAGCAATCCTGAGACAGACCTATTCATTTCCCTGTGAGAAATAAGAGTGATGAGAAATCTGTCAAATGCCTTTAAGTATTATGTTGAACAGACACTTGGAATAATTCAGCTGAACAGATAGAGCTCTTTCCTAACGGACGGTTCAGAGGTCTAATCAAGTCAAAGGTTTTACAGAGTATATATGCTTCACACAAACTGGAGCACATTATCTCGTCTGCCTGCAGGTGTCCTTTTTTCGGATGGCGTTGGGGAGGGTAGGTGCTGCTGTTTTCATGGAAGAGGGTTAGATGTGAGGTCAGGATGACACTAGTCAGACATGAGATACATTTATTGTTTGGGTTCGATCCCCGATCCCAGGTGGTCCTTCTGTTTGCACGTTCTCCCCGTTGCAGTGTGGGTTCCCTCCGGGTTCTCCGGCTTCCTCCCACAGTCCAAAGACATTCAGCTTAGGTTATTTGGAGACTCGAAATTGCCCGTAGGTGTGAATGTGAGCGTGAATGTTTGTCTGTCTCTATATGTGCCCTGCGATGAACTGGCGACCTGTCCAGGGTGAACCCTGCCTTCGCGCAATGTCAGCTGGGATCGGCTCCAGCGCCCCGCTACCCTGAACAGGATATGCGGTTTGGATAATGAATGAATGAATGAATGAATAAAGGTGTGACCTCTTACAGGGAGTGCCTGAGCTCAATTATACACCAAAAGGTTTCATCTGACAGGTTTGTCAATCAATGTAAAATAGTTGGCAACTTCATGAAGTTGGACGGCATGGGTCTTTGATGGGCAAAGCCATCAGGTTTGGAGGCCTCTGTTGGTGCCTTGAGGAATGAATCGACACACAATTAATAGTTTGTAGAATTTGGGCCATGTTCGGCCTGTGTGCTCGTCAGGCTGTGACAAGAGTTTGTAGAGATAGACTTGTCCTGTGTCTTGTCTGTTGATGAGGGAGAATGGCATGTGAAGTGAGACTGGCTCTTATCAATTGAAGCAGATGTCATCATGATTCTGTTGACTTATGTGCATAATATCAAGGAGCCGCAGGAGCAGTGATCCTGTCACAAGGGACATCACTGATTGTAGTTCAAGGATTCATGGATCATTTATTGTCGTTATGCAACACAGGGATGCACAATGCAATGCAGATGGAGCCCATTTGTAACACAACAAACACGTGACGAACAAAATAAAAACAGTAGTAAATTCCTGTAGTGCATTTTTTTAATTTTGCATCATAAGGAACGTAAACAGCAGGAGCAAAAACAATTCTCTGGGCAGATTATATGGCCGACATCTTCACAAAAGTTCAAACAGGAGGAAAATCATTGTCGATCATGTTTGACTGTGTTTGAGCACCGAGCATCATGATGTAAACACAGAGTCCACCTCCTCTTGTCCCACCGGAATCCCGCGCTCCGTCCTGCTGTCCGCCGGTCCAGCGCAGCTTGATCCTGGATGAGCGATGGAGCCGGGTCTCTGTGAAGATGTGGGCTCCACTGCCAACATCCTGCCGATAACGCCATATTGTTGAAGAAAGATTTCTTTCGGGTCCAATTCTGTGGCTGGTTCAAATGAGTTTCATTCACCGCGCAGCGGAGACAGAAGTTCACAACAATGCTGTAGAATTCTCTCTGACCAAAGTGAGTTCTGGCCATGATTATAAACAGGGTTACAGGAAATAACAAAAGGGACCTTTAAACTATCAGCACCGATGATACTCATGGGGAAAACACTTAATTTTAGGAAAATAACACTTGCCAAATACAAATATGGCAGAGCAGAACAAGTGCTTCAGACTCGTGGCTGTGTTGTTCTTAAATATAACGTCAGTTGTCAAGACATTCACTCTGCACCAAAGTGTTGAGCCAATGCTGTCATCAATAGGGCCTTGACGCTAGTGTGGGTCTTTCTCATGAAGAGGGAGGTAAAGGTGGAGATGGTAAGAATACTTGAAATGAAATCTGCATACAGTGGGATTCCAAGTTCTCAGGCTGAGCTTTCATTTTCTTTCACTATCGACTGGAACACAAGACACAACGATTGCATTAAGTACAACATCTACTTCTTTTAAGCAATTGTCACTGTTGTATGTGTAAGAAACAACCCAGTCACCGGAAAAAATGTTGGCATTGTATGCGTCTCCAAACCTTGGATACAATGAATGTTGATGTTTCTGAACCATGAATACGTTTCTCATCAGCCTCATATCGCTCTGAGATGCACAACACCACCTCGTTAGCATCGAGAAACAATTGGTTAGGTTTAGGCAATGGAATTGCTTGGTTGGGGTTTGAAAAAATGATCATGGTTTGTGTTAAAATAGTAAGGTAACGATGTAACGTAACAGCTGAAAAATTATTGTAAATAAATACAGTAAGCGCAACAATGCTTAGTCTTAAGTCTTAAGTGAACGCTTAGTTTTGGTTTAACACAGGATACACACAGCGGTCTCCTGGGTGAAAGTCCTGTGTTTGTTCGACCCCCTCCATAGTGGACTTTCTCACTCGTTATAGTCATTATTATACCACGTAACTGTCATATACGTTCGCTCAATAAACTATGTCACTTGCTTTGTCTCGTTGCACTACGTCACCGTCTCTGACCGAATGTAATAACGTAAATACATTGAATATGTATATGTATAATATCACTGGTTTGTGGAAACATACAATGCCAATATTTCTTCACTCGACTGGGCTGTAACAAATGTGTTTTTCAGTTGTTTTTTTCTCCCCAGCTCTCACCAAATGTTCCTCCTGCCGAGATGGACTGTAAAGGAAGATGCAGAGCGGAGCGAAGATTATGTTTACTGTTCCAATCATGGCCATGAGCCAGGGGAAGCCAATCGATGCCACTGTAGGACCTGCAATAGCTGGACCTTTGGGCAGAAGAGACAATATTCAACACATCGATAGAAAAGAAACAAACTTTCAGGCTTGTCGGGCTGTTGCTCATTAGCATAGCGGCAGTTTACTGCTTAATTAAGGTGGGTATGAACCTGTGTTGTTAGGACCAAATAAAATGGTCTATTAAACCCCAGTGCTGACCTGACCTACAGACATATTTCGACTGAGTTTTAAGATCATATATCTCAATATAAAGGCATATTTATAAATCTCAAATGTTATTAATATCTATCAAGGCAATAGTTTAACATTTTGAAAAAGGCTTTGCTTTCTTGCCGAGAAAGATGAGAAATGAAAGATGAGATGATCAATGCAACTATTATGTCTGTACGGCAAATACAAAGCTACCACCAACACATGGTTAGCCTAGCTTAGCACAAGTACTGGAAACGGAGACACAGCTGGCCTGGATTTTTTGTCCAGAGCTAACAAACTCCACGTATCAGCACGTCTAAAGGCCGTTAAACCATAAGTTACTTAAAAGAAGCTCTAAATCTCTTGAGTTTGTGGGGACGGCAGAGTCCGATAAATATTCTATGTGGCAACTGTGCTTACCCACGGAGTATCCGATGCAGATTGCAACATCAGCAATAGCATAAACTGTACCATATACCGGCACATATCTCAGATCTACCAAGTTACCCATGAGAGGCATCATTGACGAGTCCACTGTGCCTGATAGAAACAAGATAATCATTCATTATTTCAACCAACAAGAAATGAGTTAGTTAAAAAGACAATATTAGGCATGACTTATCAACTGAAAAGCCAATAATTGCATTCAGAACAAGCACATGATAGATGTTCTTGGAAAATCCAAACTGAAATTTAAAGAAAGACATTTAAAGTAAATCATGGATTGAAGCCTGATAAGATCTTAGACAGACGTTTCAACATTCACCACTCACATCTGGTAACTTTTTTACTGGTTTCAATGTCTTATTTGTTATGCGTACAAACACGTTTATGGTACAGCCTGTAAATTACAATCTAATTATCAAGTATACAGGGTGTCAATAAAATTTAAAAAAATACTGAGAGGTTAGGTGATAAGAGGGAAACGCATTAAATGTGTACATTTCAGGGTACATTTTTAATTTGATGCAAAATATCAGGGTAAACCAGGGAAGAACGGTGTACCTCTATAACTGTAGCTATAAAATAGTCTAATAGAATGTAAATGTGTTGTTCCTTCTACTTATTCACTTGTAGGTAGCAGTAGGTGCCCATGGTGGTATTTCTATCTCATTAGAATGTACTCACATTCGGGATCTGCAATCTAAAGCAGTCATTCCTAAAGACTGGGTCAGGACCCACCGGTGGGTAGCAGGAGATTTTTATCTCTACAGTATACCTTTAAGCCACCCGGGGGAGCCTGAATGTTCGTCTTATTCTGATAATTGTAGTCTACTTAGAACATTAAATCTAATATGAAAGGATAGCGTACATTCTGTTTGTTTTACTGATGAGAGGGAAAAAAAGAAAATGTTTGGTTTACCTATTCAAGATAATATGAGGTGATGGCAGTAAAAATGGTCAAGAACAATCATATGCGTACAAAATTTGCCCTTCTCACAATTTATAGACAAGGCCTACTGTGAATCGGGTGGAATGGATTGTCATTTTTTAAAACAGGGTCCCCAGAAAAAAAGTTTTAGAAACACTGATCTAAAGCGTTTACTTAATCTATGCAACTCACAGAAATGGTGGTTATTCCCGCCAGGATCATTCCAATACATGCACATAGCCAACTGTGAGAAGAGATTAGCAGATTAACAACATAGTATCACAGGTATATCTGGGAGCAAAACCATGAAGAAACTTAACAGGCCACTTAATCTTCAGACTGAGGTCAACATACCTTCCATTGTATTTTTGCGACAGGTAACCAAAGATGGTGGATGCAATGAGGTAGGATATGCTGTCCGTCAAGAAGACCGTCCCTGATACAAAGATACAGATTGTTTTAATAGCAAACGTCTTCACAGGAAAATAACTGACAAATACATGTCATGATGATATTAAATGATTGGTGAAAAGCTTCAGCTACACCCTGATAAACTCGTTGCAGCATCAATGCAAATACCTAGCTGCCATTTGCTTGCACACATGGTCTTCATCATCCAGATAGGAAGGGCTGCCTCTATTATGGCAATAACCAGAGTTGTCAAACATATGGCTCATGGAAAGCAGAGCAAATAGAATATATTTATTATTATGTCATTTAGTATGCTCCCAACTCTCATACCATTCCACAGAGCAACACAAGTATGTCATCGCCTACTTTTATTGTTATCAAACCAAAGTATTGTGTGGTGAGATTTTTTAAAGGGACAGTAGGATTTGGTGGCTTCTAGCGGTGTTGGTTGAATATCCGTCCGCTCACTCCTCGCTTTCCATGACTGCAGAAACGTCGGCAGCCGTGTGCAAAACTGTGGTAACGTCATTCGCTATGGAGTCATAGGAGAGGCACAACAAATAATACATCTGTAAAAGAATAAGAAAGTAAATGTGGAAATATAAAGAGGAATATAATTGCGGCTTTGGTGCGAGGTGTCCAAACTACGTTTCGAGGATGGTGTAAGACATCATGTAAAAAGCCCCAAGTTCAGTTAAGTTGGAAACATCTTCACACCTTCAAATAGAAGCGTTTAACAGATTTATTGAAGGTAAACGTAATTGAGATGCGAGGCTTGAGCTTCGTGTAGCTCGAATGAGTTGTGGGAAGCTTCGATAGGGAATCTGCCGTAGCACCCAGGCACGGCGAACCCCTTCAGAACCTCAGAGTGGTCCTGCTCCTACAATTCTGATAAGTATCTTCAATTCAAACTTCCAGGATCAACAACTTTTAACATTTATTTTGGAAAAAACATAAACAATTTTCGTTTTTTTCCCATTTTTTTTGGAAAACATTAAATCACGTCACTATTGAACAGTGTAGTCTCACCAAAACCACTCCACACATCAATGATGTTCTGGTTATACCACAGCGCTTTATTTGGAAAAATGTGCTTTTGAATAATTTTGGGGAATATATATTGCGGAAAGAAGTTGAATGTTTTATTCTTTGACAGATTTATTATTTGTTATGGCACTCCTATGACTCCTTAGCTTCAGGCCTCCGGAGCTGTCAATATGCAGCCCACATGGTTATGGACCGTTGGTGGTTTAAGACATTAGGGAAGACCCATTTTGTCACTCAGAAAGTGGAAGCTAACGAGCCTAGCTTCACTTTTTTCTTCACTGACAAGTTTAAGACAAAACCAAGCTATTCTCTCACTTACGGAGGAGTGGAGGGCTGAGTTTGGTATTGGAAAACCAGGCACAGTCAATACATGTCTGTGATGCGGAGACGAGCATGGAAGGCTCAGAACATACCAGTTGACATCATGGATGAGAAGTGGATACTCCCAGCCCTCGGTCTAGTCTCGGGCTCTTTCACATTAACGGAGGAAAGAAAATAACTCTGGATTCGACTATTAGTACATTTTATAACTTTTAGGACCTAATGTTTTAAATAGGGGCTATTCATGTGATGATACTGGGAATTTGATTTACCTAAAAAAAAAAAAGATCTGCTTAGTCACAGAAGTCTATTTCCCAATGCAAGTCTATGGGAAGTAGTCTTTTTGGACCCAATGGCATCACGTGACGGATGTATGTAAAATCTGCTTCAAAGCTTGGTGCTCTTCCTTGGGGCTTGGGGTTGACATACAAACTTTGTTTTATTTGTAAGCCATTGGCCATTTCTATAATTGAAAATACCAGCAGCAATGAGAATGTGCGGATCCTTCAGGAGAGTCAGCAGTGGAGTCCCTTTTTCCATCTGTATAGAAACATAAAACATCTTTTTAGAGAAGTAACAGTTCTAATGATAAACATTGTACTTATTAGCTTTTAAGACAAATTTAAATGAAATGATAATGAAATTAGCAACATACTGGTACTTCTACTACATTATCAAGGCTCATCAGAATCTTTTTTAAATAAAATGTATTTGTTTATTTATTCACCAATTTTCAGTTAAGTTATTTTACTTTGGCCTTTGTTTTGCCTTCTTATGAATAATTGTGCCAAGTTTCTATGGTTCAATGTTTACTTGGGTTGCCAATGGAAACAATTCATTTTCAGTTTTGCAATCCAACTGTTGATCGTTGACAGTTGGTAGAAAATGTTTTAAACATGTGTGAAAATGTTAATTGTATTTTTTAAAGTAGAATTTAACTGAGAAATTGTACACAGATCTTTCAAGAGTTCAATGTTTGATTTTCAAAACACAGGTGAGGTATTTCTTTGAATCAATATGTCACTGTACCTCTGTTTGCAGACATGATGGTTTAAAGATGAGGGCATGTAAACCTGTGTGGATAGGGATACAGGATAATCTGATGGACAAACAACACCACGTTCAACTGTTTCACTCTCTTTGAGGAGGATTAAATGTTTCATCTTATGTACAATATTCCACAGTACCTCCAGCCAACACAGCAATGACAGCCAGGACCAGGAATGGAGCCATTTTGCCAACAAACTGATACATCACACTGCCGAATGGAGCTCCCGCTTCGGCATACGAAAGAAATAATTGATAATTACAATGAAAAAGTTAAACAATGGAGTAGAAGCATGATTCGGTGTCTATGATTCAGACCGCCATGCTGGTAAATGCTCCATCCGTCTGAGTTGGAGGCTATCCCAGCATTAGAACTTTGTGGGCATGCTGCCAATCAATGCTTTTTGTCAATAATGTATTTTATTATTGTTATGGCATCAATGTGATGAAGTACCTTGTGATTTTTCCCAACATTCACTATATGACGATGTACAGTATATTTACTGTACATTGAAATATAAAATCACATTTACTGGAGTAGAATTTTATTCATATTGCCAATCCGAAATGTTTACAACTCTCTGGTTTTGTACATGTGCTTTAATACAGATCTCTTTAGTTTTGTCAATATATGTGGTTACATATGATTGGATAGATGCCATTTCAAGTTACTCGCCCTGCCTCATTTCCGCAACGCATCATTTGATTGTACAGATCACCTAAAAAGTGTTTAAAATGTCATGGTGTTTCAACCCGAGGTGGAAGAAAATAATGAAAATCTGTCATTCTGCAGACATTGTAGGAAAGGTTGTCATTTTCTGGGGCTTTTAGCAAATTATCTGCTAGTTCATCAGTGCAACCCATGTAAAAAGTTAGTCTGCAGCCCTGTTCAGCATTGTAATTTAAGTGGTCTGAGGGTAAACTAGACCTCCTTGCACCTCCTCATTGGCCAATCACAAGTTATTTCAGGGAGAGAGCGTTCCTGTTTCAATGGCGGAATTTGCAGAAGATTTGCTATACCAGCAGTGGCACTGCTAAACAGCCCCAAAAAGGAAGGCAAACTTATCAAAAAGAGTCTGACAGTATTGGTTTCAGTAAAGGAAGAGAAAATGTTCAAATGTTAATCGTAGCTCTGAGCGGTGAGCGAGCAGCAGCCGACTCAGCGGCGGCTAAGCAGCGGGCTAAATTATCAACAACCATATCTGACAGGCTTCAATGATATTGCAGCTCGCTAGAGCCTCAAATCACAGAATGTCATCTCAAAGGGCTTTACAGGGCCACGCATTTGCAAGGTATGACAGCCTCAGAGGCCTGTGGCCTTGGTCCCGCTGCCCTGGTACTGTGTGTATGTGCTTGTGTGTGTTGTAAATCCTTGGCTGGGTGGAGCTGAGGTACCATCACCCTAATCGGGCCTGTGTTCCTACAGCACTTCACCCCGCCTGCCCAGACGCCAGTGTCTCTTTCGGTCTACCAACCTGTTGCGTTCTTTTGACTTGTTTTAAATAAATTATTAGATTGTTACTGCAGGTCTGGTGTGCGTCTCAGGAGCCGGGTGTAACAAATTCCAGCGAGGGGAGTGAGGCGGAGGGACCGGGAGGGAGATATTTTTGTCTCATTTGTAGTCTGATAAACAGTAAATCCATCAAATTCAGTGCCCCATGCTATTTCGCTATTTCCAATTTACTGTAGCTACTTGTCATAATCTCTGAAGAAGTGTGCAGCTGGCTTCTAATTGCTGAAGCCTTAAGCCCTTTCTTTCTTCAGACCTTTCATCAATAATAAAATGTTTATTTTTACTATGAATGTCATTTCTATTTATTTTAGACAGAAAACGGTTGAGAAGCATATGCTCTTTTGTAAATAATAATAACCCATGATTATAGGCAGGTAGGCCTACTATGTTTAATTAATGGGGTCGTGCAAGTCACTGCATTTTTCACTGTACAGCAAATATTTCAGAATAAAAGCCTTGGGTTTACAATTGAAGGGATTCTTCAACAGAAATAATCTAGAGAGCTTCTACTTTGAAACAGAAATTGTAAGTGTTGAGTTAAAAATAAATAACTTTTTTTCATGTCCATGACATCTTCTACAGCAGGGGTCACCAACCTTTTTGAAATGGAGAGCTACTTCAAGGGTACTGAGTAGTACGAAGGGCTACTTGTTTGATACAAACTTCATGAATAACAAAGTTGCACAGATCACTTTTTAATAATAATAATAATATATGTGAAGAGACTGATCACATGTCAATGTTAATTATTCCTCACAATAATTATTAACAATGATTGTGTATTTTGTTCAAAATCGCACCCGTTATATTTTTGTAAAAAATAAATTAGGAAAATATTAACTATATCATATCTTCACATCAGGACTCGTTTGAACCACTACCTTCGTAACATTTTTGAACAAATCATGAACTCTGTCCCATGTTTATACAAATTATCAGTTATGTAGAATAAAAAAAATCAACTCTTTCACATGTTTAATTAAATGAATCCTATTACATTCGTACTAATCACCACATTTTGGGAAATCTGGGTCAACTTTGCATTGCGCAATGAAGCCTGCATGCCGGCCTGTAGTCTGTAGTCACCAGCTTTTTTTTGGGTACCTTTTTCTCCACGAAGAAACTAGTAAAAAGTCTCGTCTATAGCCGAGGGGGGATCCAACCCTCCGAGGCACGCGAGCGTCTTTGGTCGCCTGCGTTCAAACCTCTAGTCTGGGCCTTTTCGATCGTACTGCGTTGCCTTGCCTCTACCCCCGCCACCCACGAGTTGTTGCCCCGCGGCCTGTTCCGAGGACTGACGGACCTGACGACGGTGTGCGATCGCGGCGGGGGCTGCGCGTCCGGTGCCAACGGGAAGCGCCCGCCATTCGAAACCTGAAAACCTAGTGCGGTGCGGCGGCCTCTTCCTTTTAAAATCGACATGAATGCAAGCGTTTTTGATTAAAAAAAGAACAGAAACCACACTTTTTAGACGGAGCTCCATGGGGACCTAGTGCTATTTTTAGAACATGCCTTGCGGGCGACTCGCATGGTCCCTGCGGGCAACCAGGTGCCCGCGGGCACCGTGTTGGCTACCTCTGTTCTACAGATATAGACATCAAATGTGCATGTATAAT